>NC_071404.1:10049000-10673500 GCF_017976375.1 Cuculus canorus | reverse complement strand
AAAATGTTTGTGTGAAAAAGATTAAGACAAGGACACCACAAAATTTACTACTCATAAATGCAAAGCCTTAAAAGCATTAATAAAGCAGACTGCATTGCATCAACTTTTTTGCTGATCATAAGTTAATACAAACTCTAAAAAAACTTTGCATGTAACTTCAAAAAAGTTGCATTACTCAAGAAAACTATTAAAAAACCCACATTTGTGGCAGAAGTGGCAGAGATGGGACAATGCAAGCAAAATAAAACACACTGAAGACCAACTTTCTGCTACAAAAAAAAAAGGAAATACATGAGTCACAAAGAAACCATAGAACATTCTTTTCTCATCAGAAGAATTCATCCCTAACTTGGGAAAACAATTAAAAGGTAAAAATACAATTATCTGGTAATGATTTTTTAATATTGGGGCAAAATCTCAAGTATCCTCGTATGCATCAACTGTTTTGCCAAACCAAGACTTCATGGAAAAAGCTAATGATAGGGATGTCAACTTTCTCAGGATTATAATAAGTATTAACACAGTTGGGAGGGACTTTCTCAGACAGACTTTTTAGTGCCTTCAGTGTAAGAGAGGTCTAATGTTGCTTAGAATATTCCAGGCTTTAGCAGAGAACAGAGACGGACTAATGCAGACTTTTTCAGCTTAGCTGTTAAATTGTCAGAAATACTTTATAGAAAGAGAGGATGAGCCAGCCTTACTAACAGGTAGCATCATTAGGTGCAACCCGCTGACTTCAGTTTGTCTCAGAACTGGCTTCACATTTAGACAAACGCTTATGTCTATATCCTTAGTCAAATGCCACAAAGGCAAGCACATACACAGACTTCTATTTGAAAGCTATACTTGTAGTTAAGGAATAAATTTCCACAGGCTATTACTAGTAATGCTTTAACAAATTCCTGAGGACCAGAACAATTCCCTAAACCTTACACAACTGCTAGATTTTTTATACGATTAAAAATGAAAATACTGGCTCAGAATTACTTTAAATATGGACAAAATAATGTTGTTTTTCACTCTTATTATGAAGACATAATATACATACATCAAGTTCAAAAAAAATGCAACAAGCAGTCTATGTGTGATTAAGTGTCACGATTTCCCCATGATTCTCAAAACCGATAAGCTAGGTCACCAATGACAGCACTCCCCAAAACACTAAATAGTAATTAATATTTAACTTGGTTACTATGCAATGTTGCTCAGTACAAAGTTCCACTTCCTCCTACACAAGGTTTCAAACTTAGAGCTAGTGGAGGATACCGCACAAGTATGGTAGCCTGTTTTCAGGCTCAAAAAAAATCGTTATAACTTTTTTCCTTTGAAAGCACAAGAATCTTTTTTAAAGCAATGTATATCTGAAAATTATGGAAGTTTACTTTGTTCACCTTTATTCCTGTGATTCAGATTCTTAGCCAGTTATGACACTAACAAAAAAAATAAATCACAAAACAGTCAGCTTCAAGCTGCTGCTGCAAGCTGTCTCACATCACAGCAGACACCAGTACAATTCCCAGCAGACTCCCTGAAAAGAATCAGAGAGTGACAGTATAGCGGAGATGAATCTTGGGAGTAGCCAGGAAAAAGAAGTAAAGATAAAATAAAGATGATCACACAGATAAAACTGCAGTTTCTTCTGACAGTAAGAGTGTTCTATCTCTTGCTGAGTGACAATAAAACCTTAATTCATGTGAAGCCTATTGAATTCCAGTGCAAATCTGGGTTTCAACTACACATCATCTATAGCCACACAGATCAGTTCTGACCATTAAAATAAAGTGGTGTAAAACTTCTAGTGGACCTCAGCTAAACCACTAACTTGCCATCTGTTGTGGCAGGAGCTTATTGAAGATAAGCAGCCTGGAAGCATTACAGCAATTAAGAAATCTTTTGGTCATTAACTCCACACCAATTAAACACTAAAGGCTGACAAAACTGTACTGTGGCTCAGAACTGCTTTTTAAGGCAAACTCTTCTGTTCCCAATGACTGTTTTAACTGAGACTCTAAGTATAGCAAAGAGCCTTTAAACAGTTACAAAGACACTTCTTCGTCCATCAGCAGCCCTAACATACATGTACGTCTGTCTCCAAAAAACATACATCCAAACTTACAGAGTATTTGCTCCACGCCCACACTAACATAGCAACATCATTAATCCACATTCGAAATTGCCATGTTTTAAAAAGCTTGGATACATGCACACAGACATTCTCACTCACGCATCTGTCCATGAAAGTGTCTCTGGGCTTGCATCAACATTAGTGTTATCCAAATTCAGAGTCTCACACCCACCTCTGAGAAAAACTCCCTACAACAAGTTTTAAACAGTCAACTATCTGGTTTAGTACGGTTATAGAATTTGAAAGAGGTTCCATAACGTCTCACAATATTCACAAACTACCCAAAGTCTGCCTACGGAAACATGTTAACTCAAGGTATTTTTAAATCACACTGTTGCACCTAGATCAATGGAAAAAAAACAATATTAGAAATCAGTTGAACTACCGTTGTGTGCAATTCACAGGTAGCACCACCTTCCTAGCTTTGAAAGAGTTCTGCTTTTAGAGCTGAAGAATATTTCTGTGCACAGAAACAAAAAAAAGGGGGGAGGGGGGGAGTCGAAGCACAAAACTAAACAAAACCAGAGAAAGCAAGTTTTGACTTAAAAAAAAAAAATCCAGTTTAAAACCAAAATTACTTTAGTCCCGTAACACAGAAGATCCCCAAAAGTTTGCAGCGCTCGCAGTTAGTGCACTGACCTCAACCACATCAACATACAGCTGTTCACACTAGTATTCTCTCTTTGAAAAAAGCCTCAAAGAGAAGAAGCGGGTGGCAGAGTGCATTTAAGTCTGGCACCCCTGCCTAAAGCCACTTCTTTTGTTTGTAAGAAGCTGTCATTGATGCAGTCTGACAGCACACAGCTTAAAGCAGAACAGGAGTCAAGGAAGAATCTTACAGCACTTGGAAAAATATTATGTATATATTACATCTAACAGTTTCCACCAAATTTCAGCACTACGCACAATGAGATATGCCCTAATAATGAAATACATAGATTTGAAAGAGTCATGGCTTACATTAATAGACTTCTTCCAGGAGCAGGATATAATTGACAGCCACTTGTTCTTTCCCTCACCTTATAATGCTGCTATAATTAAGTTTATTTTAGATGTCAAAAGTACTCTAAGCCTCTGAAGGACATGTCCAATATTTATAGGACAAAAAGTAAAAAAGGCTACATAATGTCACGCTCATGTTCAGGAGTCTCATGAACTCATTTACCCATTTCATGTAACATCAATAATGCTCGCTCTTTTACAGCTCTTTCTCTCCTCATCCACATTAACCCATCTCCTTCATCATCTAAGAGAAAAGAAAAGAACACTCTAGTTTTATTCTGTCCTTCCAAAGACCCCCAACCTCATTCACACACTTCTCCTGACTTACCAGATCTGTAATTGTCACCTGCTTCTTCAAACAGATGGGTAGAATAAAAGTAGACCAATAAAGACCAGTCCCTCAGAAAGCAGCATGTCACTAAATGCAAAGTATATACATGTGCTGATTCAGGGTCTTCCTGTTAAACATCCAAGTGTACAGCTCCTAAACAGTTAGTAGCAAAACAGAAGGAACGTTTGATGGACATGGCTGAACAGTAACTCTGAGTTATTGTGCACCAGCTCTGGCAGAAGCCAGACAGCCATGCTAGCACACAGCTGTGCTAAGTCCACCCGAGAGGCAGATCACTACCATGAATCCAGATCATATATTAGCTTAGACGACCAATTTAGATGAAAGCTGGCTCAGGAGATGGATGGTTCTTACATAATATGCCACTGGCATTCTACTTGCTTTTCACTAGCTTTCCGAGTGTCACAACTAAATGAGATTCCCATTACTGGAAACCTCCTTCAGCTTCCAATGCTGTAAAGGAGCATGTCTACTACTCTACCCTCTACTCTCTTAACAGCCTCTCTGTGGAATAATTTCAGCAGTTACTTCTGTTATGCTTGCAGATTTTCTAGAAGAGGTGCACAAGACCTTAAGGGGGCGGAGAAAAAGAAAACTACACAAAACCACCTCTCAATTATTTCACTGTTGTCCACAGAAGTCGAAGTACTACAAGCCCTAGCACAGACTTCAGTTGCCAGCATTTACGTTCCTAATTCAGAAAACTTCAAATAGGTATGGGTCCATGGAGCCCTTTACATTTTTACAGAACAACTACTGGATTTAATTACTATAGGTAATATATCATCAATATTTAATAAACAGATATCACTGGAGTCTCATATGCTAAGGATGTATATACTTATATACAGTATTTAGAAAGCTGACCTCCTCAGCATAGTCACAGATTTGGACATAAACCAACCCCTGCCCAGTTCTTCAAGCTGTTTGGTGTTCCTTTAACTTTAAGGCAGAGAAGCTGTTACTTCCAAAAAGAGCAACTACTGACCAAAGTGAGCAAAGCTGACACCACAATGCAAGCCACGACTAAACTAACACTTTTGATAGTGTAGGCATAATTAAGATCTAGAAAAATAAACATAGGCATCTGAAAAACCTAGGTCTAGAACAGTGAAATCCCCAGGGCTGCCAGCCGGAAACTTCTATCCAGCCTGCTACCTTTCCCTGGAGAAGTCAAGGAACAGCTATTTAGAGCAGCAAACACTGCCCCAACAGCTGATCACATCCTCCATCTGTTTGCAGCTCACAGACCACTGAACTGCTGCCAAAGCAGTTTAAAAAAAAAAATAATAATCCAGCAGCTTTTTCTAAGTGCATGTGCCATCCATGCACACTCCCAGAAATTAGTCCTCATTGCCTGATGCGGCACAAGGCTCCTGGCCCCTCCCACACCATCAGCAATTCAGCTCCTTACAGCCATGTTCTAAGACAAGTAGAAGATAAAACCATAAGAGAAGCCGTAAAGCCCAGATGCCATGGCTGACAAGCCTTCTCTAGGCCAAGGCACTCAAAAACTCTGGAATTCAAAGTAATGACGTCTGTAACCCCGTAAAAAGTTAATTACACAGAACAGCAGAATGGTAAGGGTTGGAAGGGACCTCTGGAGATCATCTAGTCCAACATCCTCGCTAAAGCAGGTTCACCTAGAGCAGGCTGAATTCTTTACCTCAATGATTGTGGTCTTATGTCTGTGAAGTTCCATCAGAAGCCATCACTTCACAACACTACTATACAAACCAGTTTAACGGTGAATGTGTTAAAGACGGACAAATGCAAGATCCACTGTACAAGAGGACTTAACTTTGTGGCATTCCACTCTAAGTATCTATACAGAGGCCTCCGATCTATTCTGCTCTTCTGTTTAATTTCTCTACGCTCAAGAAGAGACAATGCATAGCAATCTTTCATGGAAGTACCCATAGTTTTCCTTCTGAGAAATGCACAGTGGAATCATTATGCTGTTTCCTTCTTATAAATGCGCAAAGCTCTTTCGGTTTTAAGAAATGACCCAGGGGGTCACCCATCTCAACCCTTCCAAGCTCCAACGTTAGGAAAACAAAAAAGAAAAAAAGGAAGAAGCCATACCTGAACAGGCAAGTAGAGGCTAAGCACAAAATCCTACAGAGATTTTTTTTCATTCTGTCCAACTTTGGGTACCCAGCTTGTACCAAAGTCCCTCAATGTTTCCTTTAATAAAGAGCAGAAAGAGACAGCCACTCTACAGACTGGTGCAGAACAGCAGTGTCTCCCTCTCAGATGCCCAAGTGTGTTTATCACAAATTTTGAGGTGGAGAAAACTGCATTTGTGGACTGTGCAACAGAAAGTAAGTTGATATTTAAGAACATGGTTAAAGTTCACACTCCAGGAAAGTTTTTCTCCAGCTTTATTGCCAGTCCAACACGAACAACTTCAGTTCAACAGCCTCAAACATGCTTCCAGGCAACCCCATTATTTTTTCCCTCAAAATCCACTTTGTAAAACAGTGCTCAGCCTAAGTTCTATACCACTAAAGCAGCCTGTACATTCTATATTAAAAAATTAAAAAGAAAATGAACAGGAAAATTAAAATAATTAAAAATATATTTAAAAAAAGACATGCTACATGAGAATTACTTTGTTGCTCAGACCTCTCTTTAAGGCTGCTTTTGGTGCCCCTCCTCACATCGCTAGGATGTGAAGGTCAATAATGTCACAGGCTGCCTTGAATGCCTTGAATTGTTACAATATAACATTAAGTAATTTTCGGGTCAAAAAAAATGTCACGTTTATTTTATTGCATTCTCAGACAACCTTCAATTTGGGCAGTTCCCACATTAACATCAAGAGCAGCATCATAAATGTCATTTCCCAGTTGAACTTTTCACCTGCACCACAAGAATTTTGGAACTTGTAGATTAAGATATTAGCAGAGAAAGAGAACTGAACTGCAGTATTCTTCTAAACTTTTAACTCAAATTTCTCTTTCTGTTTAATTATCCTAAGAAAATGTCACATATGGAATACTCTTTCTCAAAAGAAAGCAGTCCAAAGCAACATTGGTCACTATTACAACAAAAAAAAAGTTACCACAAGAAAAGAAAATGCAAGAACTCTTTTCATTACCTTAATAAAAGAGGATATATGACCTCCTTTCCTACCAGTGAAGGAGCCCCAACGAATATTAAATCTTTGATTACCCAGATCCATATAAACCTGGAACACAGCCTAGCACATCCATGAAGCCCTGTACATCCTGAGCAAAGCAAGTTTATTTCCCGGTTATTTCTCCTAATACCTTATCCACAACACATCTTCAGCAGATCTATATTTGTTAAGGACCATCACTATACACACACCAGGGACTAAACATTAGCCTTGTAGACACCAAACACTGCCAAATGAACTTCCACATACACTCAAGCTTCTCCTTGCCAAGCAAGGCGAAGAGAGTTAGCCTGGATTGCTTCCTTACAGAGACTGTAAAGGAGAAGGGATCTGAAGGCTTTCCTCAGGACGGGATACCACTACAAAAGGGTAAGTGCAATAATGAAGAAAAGTATGTGACATTAAATACTTCAGGTATTTTGGGGATTAAAAAAAAAAAACAAACCCTGCAGGAAAAGAACTGGACAAAACCCCTGAATATTCTCATTAATATACATCTATTTCATAACTAACTTTTCCTATTAACCTAGTTCAAATCAACAGTCAGGAAGCAAGAGTTTGGAGGGGAAGGGAGTCACTGTGTTTAAATTTTAGAGTAAAAGATTTCTCTCTCAACCATTTTGCAAACAACATAGCAAGGAAAAAAAAATCCTTTGCCTTCACATGCAGAATCAAATGCCTCATAACAAAGCCATAGGTGGATACTTAGCTAGTACAGATTAGACACCACTGAACCACACGCCATTGTTTTGGACACACTTTCCACGTTTCATTTAACAATTTACAAACAATTACTCTCATTATCAATCGACCATGATATAGCAGGTGCAAGAGGTGGGGGAGAAATGGAGCACACAGAGTGGATATATGTCAAGGTCATGAGTACACACAGGTACACACTTCCCAGGAGCAGCATTAGAAGATCTGAACAAACCACTAAAGCGTGTGCCTGTGGTCTCGGATCTAATAGCTGAAAAATGCCTTAACTGATCATGGGAAGAAGCTAAGAGCTATTAATGTGAATGTTATGCAACCATTAAGCTTGTTTTACAGTTTGAAATGTTCTAGCTAGATTCATTTAAGTCACAATAGATTCTTTCTAAATTAACAAGTGAACTCAACCATACCACCTAATTCTAATAGGTTCATCCCATTCTGCTACATCTCTTTTTATTAAAAAGAGCCAAACAAACAAGCAGAGCATAAGCTCTTCAGCGCAGAGACTGCATGTCTATCTAAAAAAAATGAAGTGGATGTAAGACGAACAAACATACTACTAGACTGTCAAAGAGACTCACTTTTTCACTGAGTAAGTGTTACGAGTATTTAGAAGTACCTACTTCCACTGCCTGCAGAGTAGAGGTTATGATACCATCTTATTTCTTGGAATTTATCTAGTTTACCTGAGCCTTGACAAAAATTGGCCAAAATAACTTTGCTTTTTGAGAGTAGGAAGCCCTACATAAAAGTACAAAAGACGAACTTCTGAGTTCCTGACAAAGCTCCTTTTTTTTTTTATACTATTTCTTTTGGATGTTTGAATCATAGAAGGGAAGAGAGAAAAGGGAAAAATCTCAGACAACAAATAATGCACAGATACCAGCAAAATGCAATGAACTACAAAGCTGTTGAAAAAAAAGGTTTAAAAGGTAGTAAAGTATGGTCTGCTATGTATAGAATATCTATTTAAAAAGCAGTATCTCATAATAAACGAAGTCCAGTGAAATACTTTATGAAAATTCTAAAGCAGACAGCTCTCAGATGTAAGATTTAATACATTACTACACTTGAGAGACAAAACTTTGAAAAATGCAAATGTGAGGATTTTAAAATGGCTACTAAATTATTCCCCTTAACACAAGATTATTTCAGCCTGCAACAAAGCCTACTACTGTAGCTCGTCAACTATTGACACACAACTGTACACTCCAAAATACCTGAACTTATCAAGGAAAAGCCAATTTTACTACAGTGTATTGGTGAGTTATGCAGTGGTTGATAATCAAACGCATCTCACAGCATCAATAATCTAACTATCAATCTAAAATTTATAGAACCAAGTTATGAAGGCCTGATGCAATGTGTTAACTGAATTTAAAAAATCCAAGCAACAGAAAGCAAGGTCTATTTCTTTAAATATACACATTAAATGTCAAAATATTTATTTTGTTTTCTGGTTACAAATTACTGTTATGTATAGGACACTTGACTCTTCACTCCATAACACTGCTGTAATAGTTCTATGAGGAAAAAAAATGCAACTCCTAGGGAAGCCCTGCAGTAGCACCACAAAACTACTTTATTTTCTTTCCAATTCCAGTTAAAGTTGACACAGTTACAGGTTTCCAAAACTGAGATAACTCTCTTGTACTGAAACACTGCCAAAGCATCCTTGATTTCACTATCATTCTAAAACACCTGATGGTGCTAGAGAGGATGAACTCAAATGCTATAAAGCATGCGCATGGGGCAACGTAGCTTCCAGGAACATTTCATTAGGAGCTGCCCACCTGCATCCCAGAACAAGACTTGGCATGTATTCTAATGCAGGATTTAGCCTACAGTTGTAAAAAGAATTCCAGATAAGATGTATAAAAGCCTCAATTAAAATATATTTCTTAGTTCTAACAGGCTTAGTGAGAATTTCAACACTGGCACATGTGCTTTAATTTTCAACCATAAGTACAGTAATTTTAAAAGTCTGTTCAACCTGTTTTATTAAGTATGTTGACAGTATGCCTCATTCTGAACAATTATTGACAGGCAAGAATGCAGAGCACACATGGGATGACTCCTTAAACATCTTGTTTCACTCTATATTTTAGACTAAGTTTTGGAAGAAGCATCTAATAGAATATTAGTAGAAGGATGTGCCTACATCCAGCATACATGCCCTAAAACCAGGGAAGCGATGAAAGCTGGAAACAGAAAGCATGCTAAAAAGTAGAAAACATTATGCTGTGCAGCAAACATGAAATTCTGGGCTTTTTTTTTCCTATATTTTATGTATTTTCAGAGATTAAATACTCCAGTTTGTCCAGCAGAGAATTAGCTGATGATTTCTCTTACCCACCAATGAGCATGTTACAATATTCTGTGTAAAATGAAATTAAAGCAACTCTGGCTGCTCCTTTACAACTATTAGTGGGTTGCCTACTCTACATCCTGCCAAAACAAATATTGCACCTAATCCAGAAGTGATCAGTCATGTAAAATATACAGTTTTCTTTCTCAATTTCATCCAGAAACAACATATGCTAGTCTTCCACTCAAAAAATGAAGTCTTGTTTTGACCATGTATCCTTAACTAACAAATTATTAGCCATTAAGGAGATCACATTTATATGTAATTAATAATCATGTAATTATTCTTTAAGATTCCGTCTTCACTTTCATCTTTGAAACAAGATTATCATTTAACTTTTATGAACTGGTAGCTTTCACATGTCACCACCACTGGAAAGGCATTGAAAATGTCAAGAAAAAGGTCACTGAAACCAGTATGGAGGAAGTTAACATCAACTCTAAAGGAGTATTACAGAATATAAGCATTTACCTTTCAGAAAATGAGTACAGGGTTTATCTCAAAAATCTAATTCTAATATGCTTACTGTTTGATTAAATAAGGTCTGTGTTGCAGGTTTACTCTAGCTTACTAACTGATCTATTTAACAGACTTCTTAATTCCCCATTTGTCCATCAGTCTTCAGAATCACTTCTACCACACTGTTAAGTGAAATGGAAACATTTGACAAATAGCATGTACATCTAAGAGCACAAGCAAAAAAGATCAACTAAGACAAAGTTACAAATGCATTCAAAATAACATGTTAGGCACGCTTACAAGATTATGAATAATATATCGGTACATGTCATACACAGAAGCAGTTTCCCAGAAACTCAGTGCTGAAATACTGTATTTAATTTTGAAGATATGACATACTTTCCAAGTGAAGATTCCTGAAGTCTAAGAAATTTTATTAGGAACTATCTAGTCTGAAAGAAGGAAAAAGCAAGAAGCAGGAAGACTAGCAGTGATGTTGCCCTTTTAAGATGAATTTCAGAAAAAGATCTATCTGATACAGTGTGAATAGGTTTGAACCATAGTCCTAGACTACACATAACCACAAGATACAAAGATATCAAAATACCAGGAATAGCGGAGCCTTCACTATCTGAATCACACCAGTGTCCCATTCTTGGCATATCATGTTTATTTCAACAATACCTCGCAACCTGCACCTGGAAGACCTTGCAATCCAAGATGTACAACAAAATAAGATGAATCTTCCTGCTAAAGGTTTAACTAGACCAGAGTTTAGTGATGATGTGCAAAGTCACGAGTAAGAGCTTGCACACCTCTCCACCATTAGGCACATAATTTTTCTGGACATCCAGATCACATAAGGGCTACTATTCCAAAAGGAAATTATGCCTGAAATAAATGTCAGATTTGAACAGACATACAGGAATGGTTAATCTATAGCACCATGGATTTTGGGTAACCAAGTATGACAGCACAGCAACACAAGTTCTAGAGAGAAGAAAAAAATAGTAGAAGTTAATCTACAATCATCAAATTGCTTGTTGACATAGCAAAATAGATGGGCACAAAATTACATGGAGAACTAAAAAACCCATTCTTACCTCATGGTATTTCAGATACCCTATGTCACAAAAGCAATTTCTTTCATTTCCTCTCTCACATGTCCAACAAGTACATGAAAGCAAGAAAGGAAACAGAGCAGGCTGTATGACATCCACATGTAAGTCTGAAGATGCTGTCAGCAGGAAATGCTTTTGTACAATACCTAAACATAAGCTTCATGCAGACAACAAAAGATTTGGGGTAGCCTGTCTGAGAGAAAGGAACATAAATTCTTCTGTCACTTGAGGCTGCACAACACCTTTCTAATGCCCTAATACTTGAGCGATTTTTCTTGGGAAAAAAAGAGACCAATCAAACCACACAATCCGCTCCCAATAAATTCCACTATATTATGAAATAATGCAAGAGATCTAAATTATTCTGAGGTACCAGACTGCAAACCACAGACCAAGCTACAATGAATCTCCCGTGCTTAACAAAGCTGTCTACTGCAAAAGGGGCTCCAATATCAATGGGGAAAAAAACATATGCAAAGGTATATTTTTGCTTTTTCAAGGCCTGCCCACCTGAGTCCTTAGAGCAAACCACAGCTAAAGCTACAATGAACCTTCCATGCTTAACGAACCTGTCTACTGCAAAAAGCACTCCAACACTAATAGCGGAAAAAATATACACAAAGGTATATTTTTGCTTCTTCAAGGCCTCTCTACCTATTTCTTGCAGCAAACCACAGCCCAAGGTACAATGAACCTCCCATGCTTAACAAAGTACACTGGACAATGCACTCAGGCACACAGTGTAAGTTTTGGGGGTTTCCTATGCAGGGATCAGAGTTGGACTCAATGATTCTTATAGGTCCCTTCCAACTCCAGTCATTCTGTGATTCTGTGAGGTTGTCTACTGCAAAAAAGCGCTCCAATTGGGAAAAAAATATACAAAAAGGTATATTTTTGCTTTTTTAAGGCCTGCCCACCTATTGCAGTAAACTACAATGAACCTCCTATGTGTAATGAAGTGCATTGGACAATGCACTCAGACACAGGGCGTATATTCTGGGAGTTTCTTATACAGGAATAGGAGTTGGACTTGATGATCATAGTGGGTCCCTTCCAACTCAAATCATCCTGTTGGAATCTGTATAGTTGTCTACAGAGAAAAGGGCTCCAATATTAATGGGAAAAAACATACACAAAGGTACATTTTTGCTTTTGGAAAGCCTGTCCACCTATTCCTTGCAGCAAACCACAGCCCACACTACAATGACCTCCTATGCTTAATGAAGTTGTCTACTGAGAAAAGGGCTCCAATATTAATGGAAAGAATATACACAAATGTATATTTTTGCTTTTAGAACGCCAGTCCACCTATTCCTTGTAGCAAACCACTGCCCAAGCTACAACGGACCTCCTATGCTTAATGAAGTTGTCTACTGAGAAAAGGGTTCCAATATTACGTGGGAAAAATATCCACAAAGGTAGATTTTCGCTATTTCAAGGCCTGCCCACCTATCCCTCGCATCTCCTCCATCAAGGTGGGGCTCCAGCCTGAAAGCCCTCGAGGATGGGGACCCCGGAGCTGGCTCCTGCCGGGATTTCAGACGAAACCCGGCAGGCCCCGGGCCGCCCTTCACCCACAAAGGCTGGGGAGCCGCTGCCCGTCCTCCTCGCACCCCCCGCCGCCGCTGGGGTCCGGTGCTGCCTCCCCGGGGGGGCGGGTGCCGCGGCCCCCGGCCCGGGTGGGTGTGCCGGGCCTGTCCCCCGCCCCGGCCCCTCACCTCGCCGTGTCCCGCCGCCGCCCCGCCGCCGCCCAGGGCTCCGTTGCCGGCGGGCGGCGCTGCCAGCAGGGCCCCCACAGCGCCGGGCGAGGCGGCCGCCGCCTGGGTCGCGCCTCGCAGAGGGGCCGCTCCCGCCGCCGCCGCCCCGGCCTTGCCCAGCCCGCCGGCTCCGCCGCCGCCGCTGGGCCCCGGGCCGCCGGTGCTGCCGAGGCCGCCGCCGCGCTTGTTCTTGCGGCGCTTGGCTCCGCGCTTGGCGTCGGCCGGGCTCATCGCGCCTGACACCCGGGCACGGGAGGAGAGGAAGGGCCACGAGGCCGCTGTGAGCGCCCGGGAGCGGGGAGGGCGGGCGGGGCCGGGGCGCGGGGCGCCGAGGAGCGGAGCGCACCGACTGTCACGGCAGCGGGGACCCCTTCGGCCCCGGCGCCGCTGACCAGAGTTACCGTCCAATATGGCGGACACAAGGGGAAAGTGATCCCCCTTTACGTCGGGGGGCTCCCCCTCGCGCTGACGGGAACCCGCCCCGCGAGGCACTCTGGGAGATGTAGTTCTTCCACAGCTCCGCAGCCCGGCCAGGGAGAGAAGAAGGACTACAACTCCCGGCGTACACTGCGAGGCGAGCTAGGGCGCGGCCGGCGAGCGCCTCCGTCCTCGCGATGCACGCTGGGAGTTGTAGTCCTAGCCGCCGACGTTAACCCTGTTGGTCAACGTTGCCACCCCGGTCAGGGGACTACACCGCCGCCCAGCAGCCGGCGAGCACCACGTGGCGCTCGCCCCAGCGCCTTAAAGGGGCCGCAGCTCTTGGCCACTGCTGTAGGAGAGTTTGGGTCTGGGCTGGGCTTTGGCTCGGCTGGGCTTTGCCTGTGAGGCGAACGGGCCTGGGCTGGGGGGCTCCTCCTTCCTGTAGTTCTTGTTTCTGGTTCAGGAGGAGGCTCTCCTTCAGCCAAACCCACCAGCTCCAGGCAGCCTTTAGGGAGGTGATTGCGCCCCTCTGCTCTGGTGAGACCCCACCTGGAACACTGCATCCATCTCTGTCTCAGTAAAGACATGGACCTGTTGGAGAGAGTCCACAGGAGGTCACCAAAATGATCAAAGGCCTGGAACACCTCTCTTATGAAGAGGTAGAGAGAGTTGGGGTTGTTCAGCCTGGAGAAGACTGAGGAGACATTATTGCAGCCTTTCAATACCTATGGAGGGCTTATAGGAAAGATGGAGAAAAACTTTTTAGTAGGACCTGTAGCAGTAGGGCAAGGGGTAATGGTTTTAAACTAAAAAAGAAGTTTAGGCTAGATATTAGGAAGATTTTTTTTTATGCTGACGTTGGTAAAACCCTGGAACAGGTTGCCCAGAGAGGTGGTAGATTTCCCCATCCCTGGAAACATTCAAGGTCAGGTTGGATGCATCTCAGAGCAACCTAATGTAGTTGAAGCTGTCTCTGTTCACTGCAGAGAAGTGGATTAGATGATCTTCATGGTCCCTTCCAATCCAAACCACTCTATGGTTCTATAACCGCCATCACCTGCCTGTGGATTATAAACCACTGCTGCAATTGCCATCATTTCCCCAGATAGTTCTCCACAACTCCAGTTATTCCCTCACATATGCAGGTGCAGGGAAGATGAAATGCTGTAGCTCTGGGCTTTGATATGACTGGGCAGCACGGTGTAAAAATAACAGCTATGAGCACATAAAACCTGGCAATAACTTATAGCAGTATAAAATCGTACTGCAGCATTAAAATTCTGATGGCCCTGAGTGGAAGCCATTGTGGGGCAGAGTGTAGTTCAGAGCTTATCTGGCTTTCACTCATCAATGCCCATACATGCTTAAAAGGTCACAGAAAAGACAGCTCAAGAGTTTTGGGAGAGAAATGGAAGAAGGCAGTAATTTCAGCATGTCCTGATGAGGAGTTGGCAACTGCAGTATAAGCTGCCATCTATGCTGAAGCTGTTGCAGGCTTAGTTTGCCTCAGCACACATGGAGGAGCTTTGCATGTACGTGCAAGCAGCTGTGAAACCAGGAGAACATGTTTGTTCATTATGTGGTCTAGTAAATGGCAAGTTTTTTGAAGCAGGGCCCTACTCTTCATAAATGCGTTCAACACTCAGCATGCACAGTGCAGCATAAACTGCAAATAGCAGTGGCAGAAGTAGGGGCTGGACAAAACCAAATGCAGCCTTTTGCCACAAACAAATAATTTCTATGTCTTGTAATACAAATTCAAAATTGACTTAGTGTCACACTTCTTAATACGTGGCATTATTTTCAGAGCTCTCATCTTTCACTTGAAATGGTGGCACATCTTATTTCAGTCTCATATATAAAAGTCTTTATCTTCCTTTCAGAATTATATTTTCACTTGGCCTCTGTTCTTTTAACACTGTGCTTCTGAAAGAAAGATTACAGCACTGTCAGTTTCTCTGTCCCCTATGTATTACAGATAAAAAGCATTATTATGAGAAACTATTAAAGTAAAATCACTCAGCCATAGAGGAGCTAAAGTAACTTTACTTAGTCTGACATCACAGCATTTAATTCCCATACTGTCATTACGGGAACATAATTTTTTTTCTTTTACACTTCAGAAAATAAGGGCCACCCAGATGATTTTTATTTAAGTTCAGTTTTCAATATTAAAAACAATTCACAGTGCGGGGCAGTAAATTTTTATCAACTGTATAGGTCAGGGTCTTTTTATAAACTTGCAAGTCAATACTAGTGCTCAGGGAAAAGAAGTACTTTTATGGTTTTGAACTGAACTTGGCTACTACACCTTGGGTTTAACTTACAGTTAGCTGCTGAAACAGTAGGTTGTTTTAGAGATGAACATGCCACTTTGGTGGTGGATTTGAACATTTGTATGAACAAGAGCCAAAAGGAAAGGAAGTTAATTTGACTGCTGTGAAGACCTACAACTAAGTTTCTTGCCCTTACTAGATTCAAATTAGTTATAGTGTTCCATGTAATTCCTCAGAAAATAAACTCACTCATTTGAACAAACTAAGTTACCTCACTGTTAATGTGAAGCGTGGCAACACACTTCAGTATCCTTTGAGGGTGAAAATTATTTATACTCTGGAAGTTTTTCACCTTTTCCAAGAACAACATTTATGAAATCTCACTGCATAAACAGTGCAGATCACTGCACTGCTTTCCCCTACTCCTCCTTTGAACCAGCCCAGTTTCAGCAGCATTGTAGTTTTAGCTGTCAGTCAAAAGCTGTATGGGGAGTTGTGCAGGTCACAGTTACCTTTGCGTTCTGCCTTCCAGATACCGAGGTGGCTGGGAAAACTTGATGTGGTTTTACTGCCTCACTGGAATTTTTGTGCAGGTCTCCCACTGCACACACAGTGATGTAAAGAATCTATACATTGAACTCTTTTTATAACTTAAAGTAAAAGATGACAGATCTGCTAATCGTTACTCTTCTTGAAATAATAGTCTCTGTGCCAGGGAGGTTAAAATTTATGGTTTCCTTAGTTTCAAGGGGGTTTTAATTATGGAGTTAGTTCTCAATTCTGCAAGTGCTACTTGGTGACATTAGTGATGGACTGACGTTAAAGGAGCAACTCATATGCAAGGCAGCCCCAAGAAGAGTTTAAAGCTATCCTGTTCCTCCCTGTTGTGCAATTAGCCTGATTCACAAAACTCTTGTTTTATTTACGTTTCCGAAAGTTTCTTTGGGGTCCTCCTTTTCTCTACTTTTTCCTATATTGCTACAGTTTTCCTTAGGACCTGGGTCTTTTCACTGATGTTAACATTATATAACTCAAGCAATTTGTCAATGTAATTATTCTGCAACTAGCACTAATTTATCTTTGCTGTCCAACAAGCTGTCATTTTAATAGCAAGTTCATTTTTCTAAAAGGCTTCACTACAGGAGAACAAACATGTATGTGTGTGGGTATAGGGAAAGATGTATTTACACATAAGTGAAAACACTTAGAAAATATTGAGCCCAGCATTTCATCATCTCCTGTGAGTGTTGACGGGGGCTGTGGCATCAGGGGTCTGCGTTGTTCTCCTCTAGAGGCTGTTCTGTCTTTGCCCCAGGTTGGGTTAAAAGGATCTACTACACTGGACCGCTCCACAGCACAGCGTGAGGATAAACAGGGCTCTTCCAGCCTTGCATTTCTGTCACTTAGATTTAAGAATCATCATAATGGCGAGAGACCCCTTCCATGATCCACATACCAAATTGACATTCCATCACCCTTTGGGAAAGCACCTGGAGGGGACGGAGGTCTCACAGAAGAGCTCTGTCTGTGGTGATGTAGCAGCAGTATCATGATTAGAAACTGGCAGATAGATCACTAAAGCAGCATCACAGTGCATATCGATAGCAAGTAGGTAGTACACTCAGCTTACCTTCAGCTCCCATACCCAATGCTAGAGTATATGAGCTCCTCCTATGTATGATGGATACTGAGAACATCCTGGATGGCCTTCATGGAGCCCTTGGCACTGCCTTCTTTTCAAAGAAAGAAAATGTTCTCAGGGTAAGTTTATGAATTTATTGGTTTTGGTTGAGAGAGTTTTTGGTTTCTTAGTGGGACTAAAGTGAAAAATTATGCAAATAACATTATTTTTCTAGCAAGGCTTTCTGTAAAGCAAAGGACCGCAGGTTTTTCTTTAGGTGGCCAAATGCAGTTTCACCTGATCTCTGGAATTTGTTTCAATGCCAAATGCCTCAGCTGAGAAAACTTTATCTAATACTGAAGAGGTTTAGAGCAAAATAAAAGGAATCTCACATGTATAATAAAATTTGACCTCAGAAGCTTTATGACCTCTTTGGCTTTATGGCTGTTGGCTTTTTTATGGACCGTCTTCACTGGTCCTTAAATAGGGTGTTCTTTAAAACCATAAGCACAAAGGTCTTGCAGAAAGTCAGACTTTCTCCTGAGCATCCTCCATGGAGAACAATATTTTAGGAAAACCTGGGCTTGGTACTTGCTGTAGCAGAGAGGATGTGTGATTCCAGGGTTCTTGTTCACAGTGCCAGCACTGAAAGACTCCTGTGTTGTGCTGAACTTATAAACAATAAATGCAGAAACAGAAAAACAAGAAAATAATTTGTTTCCTCCCAAATATCTCAGTAAACAAATGGAACAAAGCTGTTTCTTACAATGGGAATGCTAGAACATGTATATCTGTTGTGTATGAACTGATCTTAATTCAGCAACCTTTGTTCCCAATATTCCTTTGATTTTCAACTTTTCCCCACTTCAGAGTAAACTCTTTTAGCCTATTCTGAAGAATGCTTTTTGAAACATAACCTGCATTTTATAAAGCATTGCTTAATTCTGGCCATAGAAATATGGGTTATGTCATGATGTTGCTTTCTGTGAGATGACATTTTACATAATGAAATACGGTGTCTTTTTGCATCAAAAAGCCGTATTGCTGTCCCTTGTTGGCTACTGAAACAGGTACAAAGAAACCTTGTGCACATCAGTACTAAGGCTGCAGATAAGACTCTACTTGTTCAGTTTTTCCTAACAAGAGCATGAGATACACCTGTCTGTGGGAAATGGTAGACCTGCAGGCTGCCAGCACGCAGCTGCAGCATGTCCTACCAGCAGCAGCTGAAAATTAAACAGAGCAGCTTGGACGAGTCTGCCCTCAGATGCTTTCAAACCCTTGAAATAAAGTGTATGGGGAATGACGTTTTGTCTGTCAGCTAGAGTTTTGGAAGAAAAATCCAATTTCCACCTCAGTGCAGGTGTTAACCTACACATTCAGAGCTTTGCTGGTGTGCTGGGGGAGGATATTTCCATAGTGTGATCATCTCTATTCACACAGCAGTAAAATACAGCAGCAGTTTCCTTGCAGTTTCCTTGCTCAGTTTCCTTGCTCAGTTTCCAGTCTTGCCTGCCCAGCCAGCTCAGTGCCTTGAGGAGCCCAGGCTCTTCACTCTCTCTGAAGGCCACGATCACTAGGGATATGCACCTTCTCTGCCTTCCCTTTCCATCATTATTGCCAATAACCCTTAAAATAAAGCACTGGTAGTCATTTGCTGAGGGGTCTCCTGGCATTTTGGGTTGGTTCTGCCCATTGAGTTGGAATTATTCTAGTAGTGTTTCTCCTGTTTCCAGCTACTGCTGTATAACAAGGTTTGGGGCTCTTTTGACCCTTTCATTTAACCTTTTAGAAAATGCTAAATCCATCTATCAGTTTTAATCCAGAGTATGACAGGTGAAAGATCAGAACCTGCCTCCTAGCTGCCATTAGCACCGACAAGCACATGTCCAATTTCTGTGAGTTGTGCAGATAAAAACATGTTCTGCTTTTGCACTTGTTGATCTGGAGATGCTTAACATAAAAATGAACAATGTAGCTTGTGAACCTTTCTTACTGTTTATCTTTCTGCTTCTTTGGCTTTTAAATTTATCACCGCAAGGGGAAAGAAAGAATATCTCATCAGTCTTCTGTCAGCTCTTTCCTCAAAATATACCAAATGATTTATTTTCCGCTATCACTGAGTTGTGGTTGTAGTAGCAGATCTCTTCATAATACGAGGATGCTCAACAGACCTCATGGATCACCCAGGTTTCCACTGTATGTCTGAGAAACCTAGTAGAGGAAAGGAATAAAAATTTCTAGTTTCTCTCTGCTTGTCTCTGAGCAATCAATTTAATTAATTTTAATTGCCATTTGAAGAGCAGTGGAACCCCGAGTAACAGTGAGGGGTTTTATGGAGCCGCGCCACCTTTCTTTGATAGCAGGAGAGAGGGAGTCCTGGATGGGAACATCTGTCCACTGACATGACACTGGGGAACTAGCAGCAGTCACAGACAGCATCTTATGTCTGTCCTGGCTGAACAGAAGGAACTGGAGAACTGAGGCCTTGTAAGATAAAAGATAGTAAACCCAGCTGTGAAATTGCAGTCCATACCGAATTCCTTACCACAATTAGCATTGCACTTGAACTTAAATACTGAATTTTCTTTATAAGAATATTGGAATTGACTGGGCTTGCCCCCAGATTGTGGAGTCATTTCCATTTTGTCTCCTAGAGTCCAAATGGGGTCTTTTAATCCTCAGGAAACTCAAGCAGTTAATACAATGATTTGATCCAAATGGATGCTGAGCGTTACACACCTCATAGCAGCAAGTATAGATAATTGGGTATAAAACTGGGTTTCAGCTGCAGGTCCTTTAAGAGCCACCTATTATTCTAAGCACTTCACATCACTCGCACAGTGGGGCTTTTTGCTGGATTGATAAGCAGTTCACTGTAAACAACATTTTCATGGTATTTATATGAATACAGGGTGTCATAATTCTGAACTTGTCTCATCCCTGTGAGAGAAAACATTCAAGAAAATTCCCCAAAGGGCAAGTCACATTTGGATAACGCTGGCATCATTCCAGGAGTGTGAGATTGACAGAGAAATGGTATATATTTGATGAAGAGTGAGAATATAGCATTATTTACCAGCTAAGAGCTGATCCTGCAGGGGTTAGAACATTGTCTGCCTTGGTATTGGAGGCGACTGAGGCCACTCCACATCTCAGCCCTAGATTTAATAAACACTGACATGTTTGCACAGTATGTGCTTGCAAGAGGCATTTCAGTAAGTGCAAGAAGGCAGTTTGTGCTTTAGCAGGGCCAGCAGAGACGTTTTGTGAATCATTTCAGTATCAGAGTTGTCAAGTGCAACATCAATATCAAAAGCTTCAGCAGACTTTGGCTTGTTAGCATACACTGTTTCTGGGCACAAACCGTTAGCATAGGGTTGTGCTTGCTGGGTTTCAGGATTTTGCTAGTCTGAGTTTATCTATCTATTTGTCTGTCTATCTATCTATCTATCTATCTATCTATCTATCTATCTTTCTGTTTATTTATTTTGAAGTAGTAAAACAGGCAAATGCACCTGATGGTTCATGAATACAAATAAAAAGGAACTTGTGGTCCTTGTGTTCACATTTAGCATACACATTTGAGCATACCTTTAACTCCAGAGAGGAATCAGTGTATAGTTGTACACCACATATTGTTTTTAAAATATCCACCTTCAGATAGTGCATCATGCCATAAAGCATGTGTCATTTGTTTGGGAAAGGGGTGGAACAAAGTAAGAATGGACATTGCAAACACTTTACCACATGGAACCCTACCAGTTATAGAGAATGTCAGGACAAGAGCACATAAACACATCTTCAAAGGCACTGTGGATCACTCTATTGAGTTTTGCCTGTTTGACCCGCTTGGCAAATACTGGCACGCTTGGGCACAAAAACAGCATCTTTCTTCTGAGCAAGTTTTCCTCCTACTTCCTCAGTTCCCTCCAGGGTGGTCCCCAAATGTTTTTGGACAGCAGTGAGGCAACACTGCAACTTCAAATAGTCAGGAACTGTTTTTTCAAGGGTAAATTTCCCCATCCCTGCCAATGAGTACCTGAGTCAAGGCTGACTGAGAAGTGAAAAATTTTCATTTCCCCCTTTTGAAATGTCTACATTATTGTAGGCAATTCATTCCACTGAAGTCAAGGCGTGCAAACTGTAGTTGGATTTGGTTACAGTAACTTTATTTGTGCTCATCTCTATCACCGTTCGTCTTCTGCAGTTCATATAACAGCTCCCTGTCTTTGGCTAATGAAGCAATTTTAGTCATCTCATTCAAAATTAAAAGTACAACATCGGTGTTGTACCAGATAAGATATGGGTGTATTGTCCAAATTCTTTTATTTCTTGATGACTGAATTTGAAACAGGCAGGAACAAAGAAGAGATATTTCGTTATGTGACTGCAATAAATGCTGTGTAATCCCACTACATTGTGTGCTTTAGTAAAATAATTTGCTGCTGTGAGAAGTACTCTACACTGAAGATTTACTTGAAATTCCCATGCTTCTCAAAGAAGGATTCACCTCGCTACATTTCAGGCAATTTTATTTGCTTTGAAGTGCAAAAGGAGAAAGTGGAAAATGTCTTTATTTAAGAGGAAGTGGTAGTAGGATGCATCATAGATAAAAATAATGGTTAATAACCCAAATCCAGAAGGGACAGCATATTCAGCCTGAACAAATTAAAAAACTTTGTCAAATAGAGCAATTCATTTTTGGCAGCTTGAAAGCTTAGAAAGCGGGTGAGGGCAGGGCTGCTGGAAACATGTTTCTTGGAAGAAATCTTTTAATGAGGAGACCCTTTAGAAATTGATGTAGCCTAGATTAGCCCTTGGATGTTACTTGCTGCTCATGCTCTAGCTCAGGACATAAAGGGTGTGAGTTGAGTTTCCTTTTCTGCCCACCCTCTGTGTGACTAGGACCTTTTATTTAACCTCCTTGGCCTCAATTTCTCTTAGTTAAAATAAAAATAAAAACCACTGTGCAAATCTTCCTTCTGAGCCTCTCCAGCATCGTATCTCACTGCTTCCAGATTAAATCACAGAAGATTGCAAGGACTATATAAATCTGATCTATAAACTTGATTGGTCTGTAAAAAACTGTAAAAAAAAAGCTACCACAGTTGATCTAAACCATTATTTTCTCCTGCAATGACATCATGTAAGAAGTCAGTGGAATTATATTGGCACAGGCTGAATCATTGTAAAATAAGAAGTTTTATCTGATATAAGCAATGCTTGAAAAGCTGTGCTCTCTGTTTTGTCACCCTGTGTTGGGACGGCTTAATGTTCAGGCAATTCAGATCTGCTTAAGGAGTTATATATCTGCTGTCTTGTCACAGTATTTGGGATAGTTGGTTAAAGCATCATCCCTCAAACATTTATTAGAGAAGTTAAAAATCTTCTCTCATAGCAATTTTGTAACTGTTCTAGTTTTACCAGTTCCATGCAGTTCCTTAGTGCTTTCACTGTTAAAGCCTTACAAAAAGTCCATAGTCCCAGTTTCCTCACCTGAGGTGAGATGCTGGAGACTGAGCACCATCGGGGTAAGCAAAGGAGCTGCAGCACTTTGCACTCCGTAAGACACTGATCTGTCTATAACTCAGGGAAATACTGCTGCCTGAGTTCATGCTGAGCATCTTCTTAGCTGTTAAAGTAAAATCTTCTTTCCCTCTCAGGTTCTCCGATGGCAGGGGGATTAGAACTAGAAGATCTTTAAGGTCCCTTCCAATCCAAATTATTCTATGATTCTAAAACGTGACTCCGTTTCCTGGGGAATATCGCTAACAGTTTTTTGAAGTTCTGCATAAAATTGGCAAAAGCTCCCACTGTTGCTGTTAAACTGCAGGAATTCTCATCTGTTTTGCTTATTTAACTTGAGTGAGTTTTTACAGCATTTTCTTCCTGTTATCCTTGGAGGTCTTGTACAATGAAGGCTTTGTCTAACCCCAGCTGTAATTATTGGTAAGAAGATAAAGAAGAGAGGAAGTGGAGGAGAGATGAGAAAAGCATCCCTTAGGGCACATCACAACCCACCTATGATGTTTAGAGCACAATGTCACATAGCTGCCTGTTGTGGAGACCAGAGGGGCTTCTGTGCTTTGGTGGAGAAACTTGAATGTATTTGGGTGCAGCTGTGGGCAAGGTAAGATTAGGTTTGCATTTGCTTGCTGCCTCGTATGGAAAAGCCTAATCTGAGAGAAGAAGGAGAGGAAGAAGGTGATGATATCAAAGCTGCCATGTCTTGTGTCAGAAGGAATAAAGAGAGAAGAAGCTGTTTCTACCTGCCCAGAGAAATGAAGCAGTAGGAGAAGACAAGAGCTGCTAAGTCCCCAACAGTTGTTGGGCCAGGAGTGTGAAGTGGTCTTGGATGTGGTGAGGGGCAAATGAAGGAAACACCATGGCTGTGGAAGATGTACCCCAAAAAGGGGCCGAGAAACCAACGACCTTACAGGGCTGTAAGTCCCGAAAGAGCTGGGAGGTGGGCTGGGGAGAGCTGACAAGTGTCCTGTGAGTGAATGTCATAGGAGGGGACGTAACAACTGTAGGGAAGAAAGGAAGACGTGGATTTTCAGAGATCATAGAATCATAGAATAGTTTGGGTTGGGCAGGACCTTAAAGATAATCTAGTTCCAACCCCTCTGCCGTGGGCAGGGCCATGTCCCACCAGATCAGGCTGCCCGAAGCCCCATCCAACCTGGCCTTGAACACCTCCAGAGATGGGGCATCCACAACTTCCCTGGGCAACTTGTGCCAGTGCCTCATCACTCTCATCTTGAAGAAGTTTCTCCTTATGTCTAGTCTAAACCTGCCCCTCTCAAGTCTATACCCACTGCCCCTAGTCCTATCACTACAAGCCTTTGTAAAGATGTTTATTGAACAGATGCAGTGAAGTTCTTCTGAAGAGAAGCCAGCAAGCTTCTCTGGCACCCAAGAGGGGAAGGGGTGAGGGTGAGGAAGCAGAAACCAAGAGAAGACAGCACGGAAAATGCAGCCAATGGAAGACAGAAGAACAAAAGACAAAAGGGACAAAGGAAAATCTTGAGCTCTTGAGTTACCCTTTCTGTCACTGTATTAGGCCCACAGGCAAGGGCAGCCCAAGGGCAGAGCACCTTTGCAAGTCTGTGCACTGCAGTTAAATGTAGTGGTAATCTCAAAATGCCCCACTGCAAGACACATGAGCTCATCCACATCCCCTCTGCATGGCATGAAACCTTTCTCTTTAAAAAACATGTAATTGAGCATTTTCTTAAAAATCAGTGCTTAGGATGTGCCCAAGTTACTGTAACCTCCTGTTCTTTCAGAGTAAGTCCAGCCTCAGAGTAACCATGGCAACACCAAGCACCCGTTTTGTGTTTCCCCCCAGCTGGAACCACTGCCAGTGAATCATAGAATCACTAGGTTGTGAAAGACCACCAGGATTTTCGAGTCCAACCATTCCTATCAATCACTAAACCATGTCCCTGAGCACCTCTTATACTCGTCTTTTAAATACCTCCAGGGATGGCAACTCAACCACCTCCCTGGGCAGCCTCTGCCAGTCCCCCATGACCCTTGCTGCGAAAATTTTTTCTGATGTCCAGTCTGAACCTGCCTTCACAGAGCTTGAGGCCATTCCCTCTTGTCCTGTCCTCGGTCACTTGGGAGAAGAGGCCAGTTCCCACCTCTCTACAACGTCCCTCCAGGTAGTTGTAGAGAGCAATAAGGTCTCCCCTTGGTCTCCTCTTCTCCAGGCTGAACAACCCCAGTTCCCTCAGCTGCTCCTCGTAAGACTTGTTCTCCAGCCCTTTCATTAGCTTTGTTGCTCTTCTCTGGACACACTCCATGGCCTCAACATCCTTCTTGTAGTGAAGGGCCCAGAACTGAACCCAGTATTTGAGGTGCAGTCTCACCAATGCCGAGTAAAGGGGCAGAATAACCTCCCTGAAGTTAGTCCTAGCTTTGCTGCAGCATTTGGGAGGTTGTGCATGGCTGCACATGTCTTGAAGCTCAGGATGAAATACCTAAATATCTGTAAATAAAAAGATTACTTTCCCCATGAGTGTACCTCATTCTGGTAAAAGAGCTCTGCTTTGCCCAATAACGATGCTAATTAATGGTTTTCACTTCATTCCCGTTGACACATGCAACCAGTTCCCAAAGCCTGAGGCCCTATTGGTGCCTCTATCATCTTGAGATGCAGGTGTGCTGCTTTTACGAGACCCTCAGACAAGACCAGAGACAGATGCTCCTATTTTTTTTTTATTTGCTTCACTTTCTGTGGATTGTTTCATTTTCTCAGCCCAAGGAAGCCTGCGAGAGTCAAGGTGGTAAATGAACCTACTTGCTTTGTGGCCTGCATAGCTGCTGAGGTGGTCTGGGGGGGCCATGTCTTTCCTCTGCATCTTGTGGAGATACAGAGAGACCCACAATGTGCAGGAAGCACAGGTACATCACCTGGTCACAGCTTCTCCTAGTTTTACCTCTTTGAGATTGTGTCCGAGTCCCAAAGTCCAGTTTGCCTCCATCCATCCATGATGGGAAATTGTGCATCAGGTTTTTCCAACCTCTGCTGATACTCTGTGTGGCTGCTGGCACCAAGAGGCATTGCTTCCCTCCTTTGGCAGCTGGCAGCGCAGACTGCTGAAAGCTCTGTGATGTGAGCTCTTGGGGTGGACGGTGAACTGTTCCTGGCAGTAAGTCAGGAAAAGTTCTATTTCGACTCCAGGTGCAATGTCTCCACCTCTGACCCAGATGGCTTTTATGTCTCATCAAGACCAAGCATGGAGGAAAACATCTTTTCAGTATCAGGAAGGTTCTCAAAACATTTCACCCTTAGCAAAAGCATCCTTCTACCTGCAAGCTGAAGTGATGCTTATTCTTACAGCATCGCTGTATCGCCTTTAGCAATATATGTATGTACAACAATTACAAACAGCTGACAAGCTGAAGGCAATTAGTGCTTGTTCGCTCTGACCCATAGTCATACAATCTCTTCTGACCTTCTGCTATTTTTCTGGCTTCCTCCTCACTAATGTCCTCATGATTGTGTTTTGCTGTGAAAATATGACAAACTACAGCTCAGTTTATGAGAAACACAACACAGTCAGAGGACTTGTAGCTGTAATGTCACTGCAGGCTGCAACATTCCCCAACGTGGGGGCATCTGCCCTGGCCCTGCCATCTTTTTTATATGGGATGGCTCTTGCAGAATTCCCCAGTGATTAGATAAAACAAGCAGGATCCCCTTGGTTTACAGTGGGACAAATGCTACGAGACTGATCTGTGCCACAAGTGCCTTCCCCAACCTTCACTTTGCCTTGTTTATGGCAGTGTATTGGAAGTGATCTCTGAGGTGGCCGAAACATCACAGAGATGTTGCAGCCATCCCTGCGACAGTCAGCAGAGCTATTCCATGTGCACAGAGCGAAGGTGGATGACACTGAAGCTGCTTGTAAAAGATGTGATTAAAGGAAAGTGGAAACCACAGCCTGATTTTGTTCTACAGCTTTGTAAGTGTATGTGTTATTCTTATGTATTTTGTCTATAAGGATTGATACTTCTTTTCTGCTTTGTTTTTAATGAATAAACTTTTTCCATAAGAAGCTGAATGCACGCATTACCATTTTGTCCATTGCCAGCCTCAGATTTGTGGACTGTGAAGCCATTCCTTTCCACAGTGACAGCGGCCAATGGAGGATGTGATTTATTTTAGCACAATGCGACTCCTTGTGATAGGAGTTATGTTGCTGCAACAGCCACAGGCTCCTGCCATGGTGCAGAATATTTTGATGCAGTGCAGGCTCCTCCTTGTGATAACAAAAGAGACATGGAGAGATGTGCTTGACAGAACTCCTCCTCCGTTGCCAGTATTAATACAAGTCCTGGGAATAAAGTCCGAGGACTGGGAATCAAGAACAGTGCACTTGAATGTGCTCAACGTACTGACCCCACTGTGCTCAGGGCTGTGGGGCCAAGGCTGACAGCGACGAGCACCAGCTCGTGCCAATATGCTTCACCCTGGGTACTGTTACCTATTATAAACAACAGATTGAGAGCACTTTGGAGAAGGGCAATGCCTTTTTAATTTCCCTGCAAAGCATCCCACTCTCCTCTGGACACTTCATAAAGCTGCTCTGCCGTTTCCAAGGTGATGCCTGGAGGTGAAGCCTGTTATATATTCTCTTGCAGGTAGCAGCAGCTGTAGCCGAGAGATGCCCTTGGATGGGCCATTGTTTGAAAGGAGGCAGAAAAAAGATGGAAAGAAAAGATGTTCTTGTAACCCTTTTTTTAAAGACCAGTAAGAAAAAAAGGCAAATTAAGGCATTTATTTTATGAGAGGGTGAGTGTTTTCTAATGCAGTTTGAGTCCTTGCACCTGGGAATTGCACCTACATTGTAAACAAGAAATTCATCATTTGATCCTCATTTAGCTCTGTCCTTTAAGGTGATGATTACAAATGTTGTTTGTGTCTGATATTGTGTCTTGAGTTGCCTGAGGAAGACTCTGATTTTAAGGATTCTCACTTTATAAATCAAAATGACAGGGGACAGGACAAGGGAGAATGGCCTTAAGCTCCGCCAGGGGAGGTTCAGGCTGGACATCAGGAAAAAATTTTTCACAGAAAGGGTCATTGGGCACTGGCAGAAGCTGCCCAGGGAGGTGGTTGAGTCACCTTGCCTGGAGGTTTTTAAGGGACAGGTGGATGAGGTGCTGAGGGGCATAGTTTGGGGAGTGTTAGGAACGGTTGGACTCGATGATCCAGTGGGTCCTTTCCAACCTAGTGATTCTATGATTCTATGAAAATGTACGTGTTCCTTCCCTTGCTTGTTATTAAGGAAGGGCTTGCTGTGGATGCATCACTGCCTATGGGACCTCCTGAAATCTTAGGGAACACTTTCTAAACTTTAAAACGTCTTTCCAGAATGTCTTCTCCAGAGTTTTGCCACAAATAAAAAATCACATTTATTTTAAGCTTGATTTACTCTTACTGGAGTCTTTCTGCTGACCTCCTTGAGCTCAAAATTTCATAACACTTTGTGGTTTTGCAAGAAGTGGATGCTCGGTTTAATAGGTACATTTCAGTCAGTGTCCTGAGAAAACAAACAGAAAGATGATCCTGGAAGATGCTCATCTCCTTTCCGTTTTTTCTTCTGGTAATTCCATGGGGAATCTGTAAACATATGCAGTTGGATGTTGTAGGCATTTCTTTAAGACATTAAAATCTGTTCTTGCAGGGTATTCTTTGATGTCCAGCTAGGTCAGACCAACACCTCATCCAGGCTGCTCTCTGCCTCTGAGCAATCAATGCCAGATGTTTAAAAA
Source organism: Cuculus canorus (assembly GCF_017976375.1). Lineage (NCBI taxonomy): Eukaryota > Metazoa > Chordata > Aves > Cuculiformes > Cuculidae > Cuculus > Cuculus canorus. The sequence continues at coordinate 10,644,845 of NC_071404.1, read as the reverse complement.
AAAAACCAAAAAACCTGATGAAACCAGCCCTGTGCCTTGGACACGGGCAGTTTGTAGGACACCTTTTCCCAGGGCAGTTTTTCCCAGTCCTGTAGAGTTCAAGATGAAATTAAAGACTAGGCAATCGCAAGCAGCAATACAGCGCAGACATTTGACCCTCTGTTGTCAGCCCATTGAAATGTTCTGGAGTTTGAAACATGGCAAGGTCAACCCCAGCTGACCAGAAGTCTGAAAACTGGGAAGGAGGATCATCGATGGAGATTAACAGGGCTCTGGTCATCTACTCTCCTCTTTCCAGTCCTTGCCCACAGTGCAACATGGTTGAGGTCATGCAATCAAGCGCTCACTGAACTGGTGCCTCTGATGCTGTGCAGTCTTGTGGAGTCTGGACTAGTGTCTATGGTTGTTTGGACAGCGAAAGGAATAAGTAAGCCATCCACCACAGGAGCATTTTGTTTTGATGTTAAAATGTGATAGACAACATCTGTATTCCTGTCTCTGTGAGCTGGGTGGTTTATTCCCCTCCTTCTCAGGCACAAATCCACGGGAGCATTGCCATTCCCAAGGGCAGGATTTGATTTGCAGTGAGAAGACCAGGGAATGGACTCTCCTTCTTTGCAGGCAAGATGCAGAGCAGGACCTATATCACAAAGGAAATACTCCAGGGCAAATTTAGCAGCTTAAAATTACCTCTGTTAGCACAGCTTAGCTTGGCATGGAGTGGAGACGGTGCTGCAGGGCTTGACTGCAGCTCAGGGATGGCCTCATCCTGGCTCTCCCTGCAGCAGGATGCTGACCACACAGGAGCTGCTGGCAGCTGCAGCGCAGTGCTTGAGCACCAGCACGGGTGCTGCGAAACCTCTGCCTCCATGTTCAGCGGCGTGGCACGGCACTGCAGTAGGTTACGTATTTGTTATTTGTGCCCAGAGAAATTGGGGTGTGGTGTCATAGGAAAATAAAGGAAGTTTATTTTCTCTGGAAAATTATGAAATCCATGTGCAAAAGCAAAACCACACTGACCCCAGTGCTGTGCAAACCCTAGGCCTACGGCAGCTCTGATATCTGGCTACATAAGAATTTGCATATTTATTTGCTGTGCTGAGTTCCTGGCAGCACTGTGGCATATCCGAAGGACATAATATGTGTCTGAATTAGGGTGCAAGCATCAGTTGAGGAGCACGTTGTTTATATGTCACTGGCAGATCATAGACTTATAATGCATTAGTTCTAACTGGCGTGGGGAGCACCAAAGCTGTTCTGAAATAAATCTCCCTCAATACTCATGTCTGTTCGTGATAGTTATAGCCTTTTCAACTGCCTCTGACACACGGAACTTCTGCAACACACTAGTTTTTATTGATTTATAATTTTTCAAAGTGCATTCCTGGTTTGCAACAAGGTGTGAGGCAGACAAGGAAGGGCGAAGGGAAAGAGGCTGCCACGAGCATTGGCTGCAGTCCCTGCTTGGAAGCAGTCACTCTTCCACTTTGGACAACCTCACTGTGCGCTGTGCAGCAACTTCAGGGGCGAGATGATGCCCTGCCCTGTCCCTGGGAGGCTGTAGCTGTTGCCCATGCCCCTTCAGCACCCGACTGCCCACCCAGGTGTGGGCTGTGTATCTGTACTGTCAGGAAGCACAAGTGAGACCACACGCACCTCAAGTTCAGTTTTGGGCCCCAAAGAAAGACACTGAACTGCTGGAGCGTGTCCAGAGAAAAGCAATGAAGCTGGTGAAGGGTCTAGAGCACAAACATTACAATGAGCGGCTGAGGGAACCGGGATTGTTTAATCTGGAGAAAAGGAGGCTGAGGGGAGACCTTGTTGCTCTCTGCAACTACCTGAAGAGGTTGTAGTGAGGTGGGGGGTCAGCCTCTTCTCCCAAGTAACAAGTGATAGGATGAGAGGAAATGGCTTCAAGTTGCACCAGGTGAGGTTTAGACTGGATATTAGCTACAATTTCCTCATGGTAAGAGTTGTCAAGCATTGGAAGAGACTGCCTGATAAGTGATTGAGTCACCACCCCTGGAGGTATTTAAAAGAAGCTTAGATGTGGTGCTTAGGGACATATTTTAGTGGTGAACTTGTTAGTGTTATGTTTATGGTTGGCCTTGATAATCTTAAGAGTCTCTTCCAACTTAAACAGTACTATGACTTTATGATTTTGGCACTTTGCTAGGAGAGCCAGGAGGTCTGGCTGCTACTAGCATAATCCACCAACCAACCCTGGAGGCTTTTTCTGAGGCTTCTAAGTGCAGCTGGATCTGAACCCAGACTCTGGTTCTTTTCACCCGTCAACTCTCTGGGCTGTTCAATTCTGTTACGTGGTCCAGCACTATGTTTGCAGACAGATGCTGCAGCTGACTTGTGGAGTAAGCCATCATCTGCTTCCAGCTCTCCTGGGAGAGCAGAGCTTTAGCTCACTGGTGGAGCAGCAGCGAACACTCTGCTGCCAGTCGTGCTGTGTGAATCATGAAATGCAAGTCCTGGCAATTAAAAACTGCTGCAAGGTGTCCCTTTGGGACCATTGAGGCAGAAGAAGGAAGGTGAGTGACCAAAGCGCTAAGCTCTGTAGCTGAGTGTTTTTCCTGCAAATTGACATCATGAAGAGCCATGTGTCCAGCCTAGGGTCAGGCTACAAGCACATTCACAGAATGTGAGGCACACAATGAGCCTGTTGCTTTAGATTTGCCCCAGTTACTAATTGTGCTATGCAGAACATGTTCTTACATCACAGCTCTTTGTTCGTGCATCAGTTATTCAAGGAATTCTTCCGCAGCATGAAATTAGGTGCTAATTAAGTCATGGAGGCCGGTGAAACCGAGGCATTCTCAGCAGCCATGCCTCTGGAGAAGGGATGTTAAATGCAGAAATCATGTCATCTTTGGCAGAAAGAGTGGTAGCTCCAGTGCTAGACAGGAACTAAGGGCCTGGTGGAGCCAAAGGGCAGCACAAGCGCCCATGCATGACTCAGAGCTTGGTACAATTCAGCTCACCAGGCACTGTGGCCTGGCGTACACCTACTCACTAAATAGCTGCTTCGTTCTTAAGCTGAGCCGGGTAGGTAATTTCTCAGCATTTTCCTTTAAAAAAAAAAGAAAAAAGAAAACTAACCAAGATACTTCACAGGTTCACACCGGTTACACCGAACTGTTTCAGTAGTCCAAACGCTCCCACCTGCACTGAAATGGTTAATGTTAATATTTCAAAATGCTATTTTTACATAGACCTTTAGAGAAGAATTTAAGGTTATTAAAATTGCTTTTCTCATTCACTGAACAGATTAACAAGAAATTATTTCTTCTCTAACTTCTTGAAGGTGCAATGAAAGCGCACATTTATCCAGCTCAGGTTCACCAGGGTGGCAGGAAGAATGGCGTGGTGAACCTGGAGAATTAAGTCATCCAAGATGCTTCACAGTGACTAAAAGAACAGGACTAAAAGTCCTAAAAGAATACAAAGAATTCAGATTAAGAGATTTTAAATCCATGGAAGAAATAAAGATGTGTTCATTGGAAAGCCTGTCTGCCTGGAGAAAGAGTGAGAATGTTTTGCAGCGTATGGCAGGTCTCAAGTAAGGCAAATACATAGCTCAGCGTTTACGGCTTTCAGGAGCTATGTTACCTTCCAATTTATCCTACCTAGGCCTGAATGGATATGTCAGTCTGTTTCACAGATGAAGAACCTGTTGGATTTCAATGTAAAAGTAACTAAAGAGCCCCGTTCAAAGTTGTCTGCTAGCATGTGTAACACTAAGAAGCAGCTGACTCTTATCACACATTCCCCAAACTGCTGCTGATGTAGGTACCTGTCACTCGCAAGGAGTGGAGCTCATGGAAAGAATAGTGAGCTTTCCTCTGAAACTGATCCTCCGTGGCCCTGCTATGACTGTAACAGTGCCTTCAGCTTCCCCATCCCTAATCAGCCAGTGCAGGAATAGGTGTTCATCCAGCAGGTTTCAGCACCCATGGCTACACACCCTCTTCTCCAGCCTGGGTGACAGCTGCCTGCGTCGGGTGAGGTGTCCCTGCACCTCCTCTGGTCTTCTCCCAAAGAGCGCCTCTCCTCCAGAAAAGTGCCGAGTTTTTTCATGTGGAAAGCTGTGGATGCACCTGGCAGAGCAGCTCTGTGCGGGAAAAATGAGGAATCCAGCCGATAAAAAGGGCCAAACCCCTCATTCACAGCTAAGGGACATTGTCGCATGGCTTTCCTGTGCTGAAGCAGTGACTTCTTCCTCTTTGCCTCATCAGCCTGTGCCCTCCAGGGAGAGTAGCAACCAAACTCCTTAATGATCTGGACTCCCATCAGCTCCTAAAGCCCCAGGACTGGTAGGAGTACTCCCTTCAGGAACAAGCCCCTTGCTTGCTCAGCCAAGTCAAGCCAGGGAAGGCACCCGACGCCTCCTTTGCAGCCAACAACAGCTTCCAGCCACGCACAGCGACAGCCTCTGGGGCTGCGGGCAGGGATCTGGGGAGAAAACACATCTCACCAAAGTATACAGACATTTTACCCTTAATCTTTAAGGGTCTTGAAACATCAGGAGAACTTCAGAGGGGTTGGTTGACAAATGACTCGAAGGCACAAGCTAGCCTGGAAGTAGTTCCCTGTGCAGCAGAGGGTTTTGGAGTAGACACAAGCCAGCAGCACCCGACTGCTGAGAGAGCACAATTATCTGAACTGGCATTTCTCCAAGACCCTGGAATTAACAATCATGTTCTCGTAAGAGGTATCAGGAAACCTATTACCTCATCATAAATACTCAATAATGTTTTAGAGAGTTAATTTATTTTCCTCTCCTCCTCTCTTCTTCTCCAATTTGCATTATCAGTTGCTAAATATATTACGGCGCGCTTTATCCTGATTCACTGCCTCAAAGACCTCCCTGCAGCAATTTCATAAGTAACGTGCTACTTGATCTTATAACTCCAGCACATATTGTCAACTGCAGGAATCTTATTTCAGCCCAAATCACCATCCTTTTGATGGTTAATATCTATTATTTTCCTCTAGCAGAGTTTCATCTGCTCTACAGCAGTAGAGAGAAAATATTTTGGTCTAGCTGGAACCATTAGCTGGAGGTCTGTGTAACGGAGGCATCCCAGTGCTGCCTGTTAATCTCTCCACTGGATCTGAGGTCATTTGGAAAACATGAGTTTTCACTCTGCTCATCTCTGATCTCTAATTTGAGGCATAACTTCTTTTTCTGCGTGGACCCTAGAGTAAACAGAGCTGATCACCACTTAAGCCCGTCTGGCATCTTACCTCCAGGAACAAAACATGATGTGATATTATAATGCAAGCCTTCTCAAATCCTCACTGGCCCATGGGCACTCGACGTGGTGGCACACACCACAGCACCAGCAGCCACATCCTGTAACCAGCAAACCCATAGGATCTCAGCACCTATGCACGAGAGCTGGTGCTGGGGAATCCCTGTTGTCCTGTTTACCGAGGACATTCATAAAGCTCTCTTCCCACACTTTGACCCTTTCGCGTTACCAGTTGGATATATATGTACCAAATATGCCAGCCTTTGGCAGGGTTCTTGCAAAAAGCAGCTTTCAAGATGGTCTTATTTTCTGAATAATACATATATATATATAAAAAGTATAGATGTATTATGTATATATGCTCTTATATATAAATATATATATACGTCCTGGTCTTTTCCCCTCCAAGCAGCAGAGTGAGCCTCTGTTTCTGCAGTGGCAATAAGGTGTTGGTAGACACTTGTCCTGCCTCAGCCAGAGGATGAGGAACATGGCTTGTTTGACCTTGCTCCTGGACCAGTCCACATCAACACTGTGTCTGGCAAAGCTACAACTAACTCACCAGTGGTCAAGAGCCCAACATGCCATGGAGAGGACAGGCATTGCCTCTCACCAGTTATTGCTATGAAAGGCGCTTGGCTATTTGACAGAGAAATTAACATTTCCACAAAATAAATACAAATTAAAATCGTCATGAACTGAAGTAAATCTGAGGTAGGAGATGAGGAATTCCTCTCTGGGGTCAGCATAGGGCTCACAAACCCTGTGTGTTAAGGTACAAGGAAGTCAGTAAGAACAGGGCATCATAATATCAGTGGCCTGCACTGAACTATCACAATTACAAATAAAAATTCTTTCTGAGAAAATACTTAGTTATTGAAGAAAAATATTTCAGTTTTGAACCATGATGCCTCTGGGTAGCTCTTCATTTTTAGGCTACCCAGAGTGGCCGTATTTACTTTCTTTACAAATATTTTCAGATTATTTTCTTCAACAAGAGGCAGGAGGATCGTCTTCTCCTGGGTCAACGGGGTTTGCAACCAAAAAGGGAAGCATTAAGAACATGAATCCCTACCAGTGACCTGTGAGATGGCAAGCCCTGAGTGTCCCACCGAGACTTGTCCCAGGCTGAACATCTCCCTTTGCAGCATCAGCTACTTCCAGGGGCTGGGAAGCTCCCAAGTGTCCCAGCAGACTCAAGCGCTACCTGCAGTGCTAAATTCACACTGCCCTTCTGTGAGTTGTATCATTTTGCTGTCCATCCATCCAACCATGTATTGGTCAGGTATCTAAAATGTAAGGTGAGATACTGGTGTGGGAAGATGCCTGGCTCGCAGCTCAGCAGTGAAGAAAGTAATGAACCACAACCGCATGTTTTAATGTTTGCCATTAACCTTGAACAATCCCTTCCCTCTCGTACTGGGCTGTTATTGCAATATACTTTAATACACCAAGTACTTATGTTAAACCCTCTCTAAAAGTTCCCTCGTTAGGCTGAATAAAAGTCAGCTTTCTTCCATAAATCTCACCAAGACCCCTAATAATCTCTGTTGTTTTTCTCTTGGTTTCCTTAATATTACCTGTACACAGACTAAACAGGACTTGCCAGCTTAATCATCTGCTTTAATAACAAGCGTTTAGTAGCTGCAGGTACAATTATTCACCACACTGACAAAATTTGCTAGTCAGCACTAATTCCTTCGAATTACTGAAGGCATAAAGCGAAAATAGACTAGTTAGAAAGACATTCATTTCTAATCATGTTTCTTTACTGTTGTTTAATGAAAAAAATCTTCAACGCAGCATTCTAACAATATTTCATCACACTATAGGAGAAAAATAAAGTTGACGGTGGGTTACATGTGCATATGCTTTGGATTTTGATTAGGAGCACTAATCACAGACTTCTTTTGGGAGGTGTGTCTAAGACAGTGTGGCACCAGCCAGCAGTGTATTTCCCCATCTTGCTTTTATCCTGTTTATATTTTGTTTATTCCAGCAGTCAGAAAACAGGGAGGCATGGCACAAATCCCTGAATAAAGGATTGATGTGAAACCAAGCTCCCTCGCACTGCGGCCTCCTCCTCTCCGTGAGGTCGGTGCATCCAAGGCGACATTTTCCAGATGCTCCCACCTGGGACAATACCCTGTTTCAGAAGATATCCAGCCGCAGGGCACAGCTCCCCAAGCCACGTGGGGCAGGTCAGTGCCGGATGATCTCTCCTGTGGGTTCCGGGGTAATGGAGCTGCAGCACTTGAGGTAGGAGAAACCTAATGTGGTTTACGGACATGAGCTCCAATCCTGGGAACCCTGCCTGTCCCGAAGCAAACCAAAGCCGCGCTGTTAAACACTTCTAAAGTATTCTAAAGTGTTGGGTCTAAGCGAACAGACATATAGAGATTTCTGTTCTAGTGAATCGCTCTGTGCCCGTGTCTGGCTATTCATGACTCTGCACATCAGTACAGTGGGGAATGAGGGATGGGGGATGCAAACCCAGGACTGCAGGCATTTCCCAGCCAAGGTGTTACCCCGGGCATCTCTCGGATATTAAACATGCAGGTTTGTGGATATTTGCTAATTCAGATGTGGGAATTCAGAGGCATAATTGATACTCTCACTTCAGTACAGAATATCTAAGCATTGCAGGTTCAGCTGTAAAATCAGTGTACAGGATAGTCTAGATATATAAATGCTCAAACATTTGTTTTCAACATAATGTCACAATAAGCCTTTTCTAGGCTTAGCAGATACGAAATAATAATAAACACAGTAAAATCCTACAAGATATCTAAGTAGAAATGTTGAGGTATAACAAGATGATACACATATTTTCTTTCAATTTCTTTAACATCAAACTCATCCTACCTCTCTTTCATTTCAAAGGAGCTGCTGCACGCCTGACACAATTATTTCATTCATCTCTTTAGACGAACAGATATTGCCCTGCTCTGGCCCTGTGAAACCCCATCGCTGCCAGAAGGAGTGGTGGAGGCTCAGTCTTATCCCTCGGCATCCCCAAACACACGGCAAGCAATGTCGCCGTGCCTTTGCAGAGGGGGAAACTCAGAGACAAAGGCTCTGCCTGACTTCACAGTATTGCTGTTGGGAACCAGGTGGGATTTCTTGAGTCACCCGCCTGCAGCAGCACTCCAATCACTCCCTGCTCCTCCACTTGGGCAGCTCTAGAGGACAATTTGCAGCTCCTGCAGATGGTTTTAGAAGTCTATTGAACTGGTTGATTTTTGCTGGTCAAATAGAAATAATAATACAAATTGGGTTTAGTGTCCAAGAACCTCTAGCTGGAAGTTTTCTTTCTGAGCAATGGTGACACAGAGTCAAGCAGCACTGCTTTCCGTGCAATGCCCTCTGCCTTCAGATACAAGAGGTAGGAGAAGGTGAAAATAAAACAAATACCGGATAGCAAACCTAATAAACTGTCTCTACTGACAGAGCGCCCTCAGTGTGACAAAAGCACTTCAAATATGTTTTAGCCAGAAGTGCTGGAAAATCAGACTTTTGCAAGAATTTCTTCTAATTAGCTCTTTGCAATTCATGAGGCCTCATGTTATGCTGACAGCTCTCTTCCCAGTGGAGCCTTGGCTGCTCCTGCAACCCCACGCTCAATTTGCTCAGCTAAGGGGTGCTAATGCTTCAATATGCAGCAGGCATTTTCTTAAATGTTGAAAGACTTAAACAAATTATAACCATCCTATAATTTGGCAGGTTAGAAAAGAAGCTTTTAAAAAGCCTTGTTAAATGAATGACTTAAACCTTCACCCCAGGCTATTTTTAAAATTCATTTGTCTGCACTGCAGCAAGGAGGAAGGCACAAATATATGCATGATCCATGTATAAAACTTTGATTGCTGAATTAGTTAGAAATAAGCTACAATTTTTGTGGCTATTAATAAATAGTTCAGGGAAATTATGTTGAAGCGTTGGTCACTGAAATAGCCACAGCTTTGTATCTTTCCTCCACAGAATAGGAATTGGAATTCATGGAGGAATTTATGGCAAAAGAAAGAAGCTGTAGCACACCACCTCCTTGCATCAGTGTTTTAACACCTAATTTACACCCTCCCTTCCACCGCAATGTGTGTACTTTTAATCACACTAATTATAAACTGCCCACTTGCTGTGATGCTGCAAATCAAGATATGCAAAGAGAGCTACACAGAAGTTTGAATAAAATAATAATGCTGCTCCATCTACTCCATCCCACAGAGCCATGAGACACCAAAGCCATACATCTCTGCAATCAGGAGTAGAGTGAACTCATGGAACACAGCAAGGACGTTGCCTCAGCTGAGATCTCTGCAGCAGAGAGAATATTTAACCAGGCACCTTCAGATGCTCTGCAGGAGTGGAGGATGCTTCTGCTCTGCCACTGCGTGTGCCGCTGGGGACTGCGAAGGGCAGAGGATATTGGAGCAGAGATCAAAGGGATGAACGCTTGCTACAGGAAAAAAGGGATAAACTACTGCTAGAGGAAGGAGAGGTGCTTCATCTTCCCCAGGAGGCAAGAAGAATCCCTCTCTATACGTGAATGGATTTTGTGCTTTCCCAGGGAAACAAGTTTCCATGTAAATAATTGAAATGTTTTTCAAATCGACGTCTGTGGTTGCTCTCAGAGAGAGATATCTGAGACTGCTAATCCCCCGACCTCTGTTACCCCTATATTAAACCAGTAGCATAACGATACTCTGCGATTTCTCTGTGTAAGGATTCTAATGCTAATATCCTTTTCATGCAATCTGGGAAAAAAAACAGGTTTACAAATAAGCAGTTTCTCTTTCACACTTCCATTCATAATGTATCCGGTTTTATCTGCCCTGTCTACAACCTTAATGTCTAATACAGACCCCCCCCCCCCCCCAATCAAGTCTGAATCCACATTATGTGGGTAACAGATTTACTAGTGGGAAATAAGGCTTTTAGGTTTATGTTGCTGGTGTAGCGAAAGGCTTTACTGAATGAAAGATGTTGTAACTATTCGGTATCTTTTGTAAACAGTCTGAGAGACTTCCATCTAATTCCTAACAAAACCAGAAGAATACATCACCTCACTTCTGTATTCATCACCCACCACTGGCACGGGTGGAACCACTCTCTGAAGTGACATATCAGGGGAAAGAACTCTTGGACTGAATCTGGACACAGCACTGGAGACTCTCCTTGGTACAGATGGCAATCTTCTCCTACGGGAACCCCTAGGCCAGATATTCCTGTTCCTCTCACCTTCTCAGAACCCTCACAGAGCAATGGCAGGAGGGCTTGGGATGTCAGAAAGAGTATGAACCAGCCCTACATCATTTCATGGTTAGCAGGCCTTAAGTCAGATGTAGAAGCTGTTATGAATTTGGTCTTCCAAGGAAACAGAACAGCACACAAATGACCAAGCTGGCTTTCACATCATCAGACAAAAGATTGGAAAAGGGACATAAAATATTTGAAGGTTAAAATGTCCTCACATGCCCAAAGCCTCAATAACATGCTCTTGACCTAGAGAATAAAATACATTTAAACAGAACATACGAATTTAGTATTTGCTGCCACCAAGTGTAGATCAGACACAATGTAAGGACGTTTCTACAGCTAACAACAGCTTTTTAGACAGCATTGCATCAGATGTAAGCGTTGTCCCAGAGCTGTGTCACCACCCTGTGGGATCTAACTCAGCAGACTGAGGTTGGAGCTCTTCAACCAAAATGCAACAACTCCTTGCAGCAGCTATGGCCCAGCTAAGATGACCCATCTGATGAGCACCAACACTTATCCTTGGTGATTCCTCTTTGTGATTCCCCTTTGCTGCCTGGCTGCTCACACGCAACTTGCCTGCAGCCACATCTCTGCATTTTGCTCTGTAGTTCCAGTTTCTGGCTCATGATGCTCTAGCACTGGTCCCCACTCCAGAACTCAGCACCATCCTTCCCACTCATTTTCACCCTTCAGTCCAGACATTGTGGCACTGTAAACATCCCAGAGATTACACATTCCACCTGATCCCTGGGCCATGCTTCTTACCTGGCTTCCTAGCCCAGGACTGATCTTCCCTGGTTCTGAATTTGAGCTTCACAAACTTTGATATCTGTTTCATGTTTCATATTTTCTCCTTTTCTCCTTCAAAAATAGGATCTATAATCAGACTCCAAGTGAGAACAGCTTTCTGCAATTGTTGCATGCTTCCTCCTGTCAAAGTGTCAAACCTAACTGCAGACCAGAGGGTAGTTCTGGTAGATTTCAGGAGAAGAAGACCAAGGGATTAAACGAAGGGACAAGGAATCTTCCATCAGTACAGCCTGTGTGTGTGCGCACAGCCTTCTACTTTAAGAAAAATTGATTGCTGGTTAACAGCAGGTTATTTTATTGCATTACCCTGGTTGTCAATTTAATATTGATTAAAGATGAAATGAGTCATCGTTACAGAACTTCTTCTTCTTGGGTAAAGATGGTATAGCACAAAGAAATACTACTTCCTTAGAGGATAAAACCAGCAGTGTAAAGAAATGGCATGTTGCTCACATGTATTTTGAAAGGTAACTATTCCCTATCTGCATGCAAGGGTGTGAATAATTTAAAGTAAGAAATAACAAAATATTCAGACTCCTCTTATTTAAGCCTTAAAAAAGCAGTAGGAAAAGGGTAGTCGCATTCTTTCTAATACAGGTTGCTGGTCTAGTTTAGAGACAGCCATAAATTTAACATTAGAACCAGGGATGTAACAAGAAGCAGCTTGGACCGTAAAAAAGCTGTCTATAGACATACAAGATATTCTAAAATAAAACAAAATTTATTTTGATGTGTTAAACCTTTAAACCTTCAGAACACTGAAGATGCTACATTTTCCACAAAAATGCAGTTGAGTGTTCCTTATGAAATAGAAGAACTCATATATAAATGGGATGACACTCTTCAGGAGTGACTTCTTTCCTGCAGAGAGGGCAAGATACGGTATTCAGAAGGGCAGTATGCAGGCAGCAACAGCAGAATACATGTCCACATCTTGTTGAAATAAGCTGCTTTCCCTTTCACACAATCTGGAAGAATATAAATCACAACAAGTGTTTAGAATAAAGAATTGACCTTTGCTGATCTCTTGTCATGAGGCAAATAGGACTTGGAACATCTAGGATCACCACATTGCTACCACAATTACATGGAATGCACTGATCTTTTAGGGCAAGCCTGGTAAGCATCTCTCCCTCTACATACATAGCACAAAATGATGTTGAGTTACAAGCTAGTTTCACTGTCAAACAAAGCTCTGCATTGCAAACCAACTGTCTGTAGTGCCCCACCTAACCCAAGAGAGGTTCCGTTGGCTCTAAGAGAGACCAAGACCTTAGTACTTTCTTTAGGACTTCTAATGTGGCCCTTGTCTTTGTAGCACCACTGAGAGCACACCAGGAGACACAAACCACTCCTTTGAAAGGCTATTGCAGGCAAAGGATGGTGGCATTTGTCACTCCTAACTGAACACACCACAGCCAAGAAATACGTCACCCCAGACCTCTTTGACAGTTGTGCCACAAATTAAAAACATATCATGATGGTTTGCAAGTAGGAAAACTAGTTCACAATTCTATCATGAAGCTATGTGAATATGTTTATGTTCCTGTGTATTTACCACAAATTCAGAAAATTATTTCTAGAAGTTCTGTATACAACTTGTTTTAAGAATTGGGTGTGCAATGAGGAGTACAATACTTAATGTGCTCATTTTGTTTTTGATCTGGAACCAGAGACAAAGTTGTAAGTACAAAGACCAAAAACTTAATTGCAGGGAAGCTACCGCTACCAATTCCTTATATTCCTCTGGGCAGCATGCTGCTGAAAGGTCCAGAATTCTCAAGATGCCAGGAGGAAATTCTTCCAAACATGTAAGAAAAGGAGAAGATTGCCTATCTGTAGCACAGGTTCTCTTAAATACATGCTCTCTCACACATTTCCTTTCCCACGTCACCAGTTTCTGTCCAAAACTAAAGGCCAAGTACCACAGTTTTCTATTTGCATCCCAGACACCTACAGCTGCACCTGAAGCCTCAGTCGATCTTATCCAATCCCTAAATTAAACACCAGCATAAGCTCATTTGTTAGAAAACTAGAAAAATATGAAGTTAAACAGAAAGCAACTGATTTACTCTTAACCCCTCATTTTTCCCTCCTTTGTCAGTGGAGGGATCAAAGCAGGCTATGAGCCTGTGCTGCGATTAAGAAACATGGAGAGCACGCAATTTGAGAAGGATGTGCAGGTCCTCAAACGTGTCCTGAGGGGGGCAACAAATCTGGTGACAGCGCTGGAAGGAATGTCATGTGAGGAGCAGCTGAGGACTTTGGGCTTGTCTAGTTTGAGGAAGGGAGGTTGAGGGGCCACCTCCTTGATCTCTGCAGCTTCTTGACGAGGCGCAGTGGAGAGGGACTGAGCTTTTCTCCCTGGGATCCAGAGATAGGATGTGTGGGAACGGTTCAAAGCTGTGCCAGGGGAGCTTTAGGCTGGACGTGAGGAAGCATTTCATCACCAAGAGGGTGGTCGAACACTGGAACAGGCTTCCTGGGGAAGTGCTCAATGTCCCAAGCCTGCCAGTGTTCAGGGGCTTTTGGACAGTGCCCTTGACAGAATGCGGTAACTTTTGGCCAGACCCGCAGTGGTCAGGCAGGTGGACTGGGTGATTGTTTTAAGGCCCTTCCAGTGGGAAAGACTTTTTAAAAATAACAAACGCTTCCATGTGGAATCACCTCAGAGGTTTTCTCACCACCACCTGATGTTCTCACCTGGGTTGAAGACAACAAACGCTCAAGGTTTGCTTGCGAGCAGAGAGAGTCAGGAACTGACGTCCAGTCTCCTGCATGCCCAGTGCAGGACTCACCTGGGCAACCGCTAACATAACAGTCCATGTCCAGGCAACGGGAGGTCTCCTTACATAACCCATCTTGAAACAGTTCAAGACAGGTAGTCTTTCTCTTTCCGGGAAGTCAAACTGTTTCCCAGCAAAGCCAGCACAAGCATGGAGAGGTTAGGGAAGAACAATGCAACCAGAGGATGCAGCAAGGCATCAGGCTGCTGCAAACAAGGTTCAATGGTAAACACTGACACTTGATGAGCGTTAGTAGCAGAAACAGTGTTCAGAAGGACAGCTCTCCTCGCTCTGCAGCTCTGTGGGTTCCTCTTAAAACACTGGTTCTAAGACCAACTGAATGAATAAGACTTGAAGTCAGCTGCTAATACAGTGTATTTGCACAGCAAAATGATCCTGGTGGACATGCTCTATAAACTGCTCACACAGCCACCAATAAATGGCCTGAACAGAATCTCCTTCGCTTCCTTACAGCAGAGAAACTTGATTAAAAAAAAGGGAGTAAGAAAGGCAAAGGAGAGGGACCCCGTCATCCCCTCATCCCTCCCATCCCAGGCTTCCTCCTTTCCCCCTACGACACACACTGCCATGAAAACTTAAAAGCTGTAGGATTTTGGGTCTTTCTCCTCTCCCAATCAATTGCTACAGTGAAAATAAAAGAACAAGGGCTTCTGGTTGATCAAATGGATAGTTTTATTTCCAACAAGAAGCTGTTTACGTACCAGCAGAGTGCAACATAGGTGGGACAGACAGACAGGAATACAATTAAATACAGGAAAAATTGGACTATATACAACAAGACAGACGTGTACAGAACAGAAAAGTCTTTCTATAACCTATCACTTCTTGCCCATGTAAAACATCACTGGAAATCAAACCTAGCGGGGTGCTTGAAGTTTTCTTCCCTAAGAAATAAAGTGTGCAATGTGGTTTGATATTTCTCCATCTTCTGTGGCTTACAATTCAACTTGAGATGCACAAAACTTGTGGTACTTCACAGGGCACACAAAAGCTAAAAAGTTTCTTGGTAAATAGTTTCTAGTTTGTGGGATCTAAATTTCAATTAGATCTGTTGAGACACAAAGTAGAAAGGGAGACTTGCAGGGAGGGACGTGTGCCAAGTCCTCTCGGGCTATGGTTTGTACTCTGTGAAAGTTTCACAGATACCCGACTCGCCCTCACCCTCAGAGTTAATCCCTTGACATCCTCTTCTCATCATCCCGCTTGTGCTTAAGCCATCCAAGGGAAACTGGCCATAAATATTTATCCTCTCCTTTTTAAGCAACTGGGATTAAGCTGCTTCGGTGGCCCTTACATATCTTAACAGTTTTCATGTTGGGCTGGCTTCTCTCCATGCTTTAAGCAATCTTTAGCGCTGTTGCAACATCTCCATGGTTTTTGGGACCCAAGTGCCAGCCTGTGCTCTCACTGCACTATCCCCAGCATGCTGCAGACCTTCCTTGCAGTTTGTTACTGATGGGAGCACACAGGAACCAAATGGCTTCAACATTTTAGAGTTTCCAGATGGCCACAAGGCAGAACCTGCATAGTCCTCACAGCAGGGCTGAAGCAAAGCTATTCAAAACCAGGGTGGGGAAGGGATTGCATTTCTTCAGCTAGCCTTTACGGAAAAACGTCTCTGCATTACTACATCCAGAAACATCCTAAGAAACACCCTCTACTTTTGGGTTGCACCTCCCACAAAGAACTTGACACAGCTAATTAGAAGAGCTGCTTTAATCAAAGGCTTCCTACACTAGCACGGGTTAGCACAGACACATCAGAACTCAATGTTAACTAAATGCACCCCACAGCTGTGCCTCACCAAAGCACAGCATGGCGCTTCTAAAGGCTTCCATAACCAAGCAACTGCCAAAAGGCACTTGAGGTTTAATTTTGGACATTGGTTTTAACAGGCCAAATTTTAGCCTTCCTCGATGCGACTGCTGCAGGTTGTGGATCACAGAACACTGACTTAATCTCATCTACATGAAATTACTATGATCCTGTTTGTATCAGCTCATCTGGGATTCCACATCTGCTTGCAGGTTTTAGCTATTAGGGGTTTAATGCAGACATTTCTAAGTCAGTCCTGGAGAAAGAAAGAAGTGATTGGGTTACAGCGGATAAACTGGAGTATTCCTGCCTCGCTGATCTCCTAGGACGTTTGCCTCACTTCTCTTGGTTTGTCAAAATGCTCATCTAAAGAAAGCTGGACAAGCCTCAGGGCAAAGGGAGATGCAACTTCTCTCTCAAAAAGCTGCCAAGTCAAGACTGCTACTAAACATCTTGTAAAGCTCCCTACTTCCTAAACCCCTGGTAATACAATTACTGAATTCTTGATCCTGTGCATCAGGCTAAAACCAGTCGGGTGTAAATACAACAACTGCCGAGAACAGCAGAAGTGAATGTACTGAACTTGAAGCATTATGCTGGGCACATGGGCACACTCGATGCAGCCAGCACATCTGTAGGCAAGTCTGGTATTCGGCTGACAAGGGGAAAACACAAAATTTGTTTCTTATTTATCACCAGCAAGCCTAAAGAAGACTCTCTTCTACTTGGTTATCAGGAGAAAGTGCTAGAGAACAGTTATAAACCCAAGAGACCATCTCATCCCATTAGAAATTAAATTCAGTGTGGTGATGCCAATAGAGGAATTCTGGGCAGTTAAACCATTCCCAAAAGTCTTTTTACATTGTAGATGTTGCCAAGTGTCGATGTACTTTGGATCTCCCGGAGTTTATGAAGTCATCTACACATTCAAACCTGCCGCTTATGAAGACCCAATTGCTGGTTAAGAGTGGGTTATTTTATCCCATTCCCTGGTTAGCAATTTAATATCGATTTATAATGAAACAAGTCATCATTATAGCACTTACTCTATGTGGGCAAAGATGGTATAGGAGAAAGTAATATAGTCATGAGCTTCTTGGACGATAAATCCAAAAATGTGAGGAAAAGGCAAATTGCTCATCTGTATTTTGAAAGCTAACTATTCCCTATGAGTATGCAAGGGTAGGAATAATTTAAAGAGTAAGAAATAACAAAATATTCAGACTCCTCTTATTTAAGCCTAAAAAAAGCAGTAGGAAATGGGTTAGCTGTCTCCTTTCTGATAGAGGCTGCTGGTCTGGATAGAGACAGCCGTAAATTTAACTTTGAAACCAGGAACATAAGAAGCAGCTTGGACCATAAAAAAGCTGTCTATCTATGTACAAGGTATTTTCAAAAGAAAAAAAAAATCAGTTTTATTTGGATGTGTGCACAACCTGCTGCTATTTAAATCTTTAGAGCACTGAAAACATGACATTTTCCCCAAAGTCCAGTTCAGTCTGTCCTGAGAAACAGAAGCACTCATATATAAATGGGATGATATTGTCTGTGAGTAAGTTTCTTCCTGCAGGTTGGGCAAGAGTTGGCATTCCTAAGGGAGTCACGGAGGCACTGACTGCAGAAGACGTGGCCGCATTTGGTTGACACAATCAGTCGTCCACTTTGCACAATCTGGAATAAATCACAACAGGTGTTGGCTTCTTGGCATGAGACAAATAGGACTTGAAATATCTAGGATCACCACACTGCTACTACAACAATGCGGAATGCACTATCTTTTAGGGCGAGCTTGGTAAGTATCTCTCGCTCTACATACACAGCACAAAATGATGTTGAGTTACAAGCTAGTTTCACTGTCAAACCAAGCTCTGCATTGCAAACCAACTGTCTGTAGTCCCCCACCTAACCCAAGAGAGTTGCACAGCACACCCTCTGCCCCATTCTTCCTCCGACAAAAAAGAAACAATGGCAACATGTGGCTCCTTACCTCCGAGTAGCCATCCATGCAAATTGGACAGGTAATGGTACCAGACGGCCTGGCAGGAGAGAGAACAAAACCAGAAAGAAGATGCATCCATTAATTTTGCAGTGCACTGAGGGTTACCCACAAATAAAACATCTTGTCATCATGCAACTGCATAAAGTAGCCAGGATGCAATTCATCTGAAGATCCCTGTGTATCTATAACTCTCTCAGTTCGTTTCATTCAATAAGTAGTTAGGGCCTCCCTTACCTAAGAAAAACTGAGGCGCTGTTTCCTTTAGGAAGGAGGTGCAGTTCCACATCTTGCTCTATTATCACAGGTAACAGCAGTCTACAGCACTGTGCTGTGCACGTATGGTAGGATCAATCTTCAATGGGACATAACAAAGAGTTTGGGAAGAAAACCATCTAGCTGTCCTCTCTAGAAGGGAAAGCTTCCCCTTCAGAAGTCAGAAGTCAAAGCACCCCCTACTTCAATCTAGCAATATCCCAGCCCAGTAACATTCATACCAAGGAACTCCTCTAAAAAGTGTAGGGCAGGAACACTACCATAAGGAAATATTCAAACATAAATTTCTAGTTCAGAGAAGGAAAGACTGACTTGGTGGCTACTACCAAGCTGTGGTTGCAGATGTAACTCTCCTGCTTTCAGCCTCCAGGACAGCTGTATTGCACGTACACTTACTAAGAGAAATAGGTATTCTCTGCAAGAGACTTGTCATACCTAAAACGCTGAATAATACTTTATCAGAAAGTGAAAGATCTTCCTGCCACTTTTATTTACAAATTAATTGCTATTTGAAATGAAAGCAGTAAGCTGCTTTCATAAGTCTTCACCATAAGCACTTGTCTATTATGTCATCACCTCTGCTAAGCAAGTTTCTAATTTATTAATTATACTGAAATAAAACCCATGAGATATCTTTTATCTTGTAATCTTAAATTCGAGCAGTGAGCACTACTATTTTTGCATACATAACTGAACACCATTAATTCTCCCATTTTTGCTACTCAATTTCTTTATGCAGCAGGTATAACACCAATTCAGTAATTGCAACTGATGACAACCTTCATGTAAGCAAGAAAAACTTAATAGTGTTAGAGAGCTGTCTACAATGTAACTGTCGTCTCCAGCACCAGTAGTCTTTTGCCAATACTAAATAATGTAGCACTGTGCTGTTTCAGCCTTACCATAGCAAAGCAGAAAGGCACATTCTTTAAGAGAACCTTGAGACGAAAGGAACAAAACATTATTTTTTTATGTTAAGTAATTAATGGGATTTATTCGCCTACATAGTTTAAAGGCGAAATTTAAAAATCTACAAATTCATTGGCAAAATGCACTATGTTTTAGAATAGTACAAGACATTTAGGTGGCATATTTAAGACCTGATACCTGAAATACTCACACAAAAGTTCCACATCCAAGTTCTCTCCTACATTGCCTTCCAGTAATCTAAAAGGCTGAAAGCACACCAGCTTTATCGAACCTTCTATTACCCCCCCAAAACACTTTAAAAAACATTTATACCACAATTCTCACATTTATCTTCCCTAGTCACGTGGGCATAACGCGATGCATCTTTCTTCACATAATGGAGTGCTCCTACAGCAGGAGTTTACTGTTTTCTCTACCCGAACAGTGAGATTGTCATCTCGCATGCCAACATACCAGAGAGCTCCATGACATACATATACAGAACAAGAACTGGCTATAACAGTATTACCTCCACAATTGCCTTGCAAGTGTTCCTTGGGAAGAACAGTCACCGCTCCGAGAGAAAAAGGCAGTTAACTGGCACAGTGTGTAAAAAAAGGTAGTGAATGAATAATAGTTTTTACTGGAATTTGCCAAGCTGCCTTGATACCAAGCCTCATCTACACCAGTGAAAATGAAAATATTTCCAGATCTATCATCACTACCAGAGTGATGCATGAGAAGTAAATAGGACACATTATGAGCTACAGCCTGTGACTAATCTTCCTTCCTCGCTGTACCTCCACACGCTCATCTTTGAAGTTCTATACAAAGTTTTACATCAGTCTTGGGCTGGCTTTTTATCCTAAAGTACAAATGGTATCATTTTGTCATCATGCAAAATGTGATGTTGTACTCATTGACAGTGGAAACTAACTAGAATATGCACAAGTTAAGACTTCAAAAATAAGTCAGGCTATAGCAATATAACTTTGACCTGTACAAGAAAAGCAAAATTCAGTGTTTGCTAGGTCATAAGGCATACGTACTTTGAACTTGCAGTTTCATCCTCCAGTGGTCCCAATTCTTGAGTCACTTTATCTGTCATGTACACATCATTATCTCTTGATTCATCTTCATCATCGCTACTCAGTACACAGCTGTCTGACTGCCGCTGGCTTCTTAGCCGGAGATTTCTCCTTTGTCGTTGATTCTCTGCAATTTAATTTTGGTAAGTTAGATATATTATTATACATATATCCCAGGAACAATCCTTGAAACTTGTGATTATAAATATGCTATAATGGTTTATATTTTAAATGGACCATATTCAGCTAAGTTAAAAGGAATAAACAAACTAGACACTGTAAATATTCTGCTACATTTTGACACAAACCATTTGCTCTAGTCACCTTACAAACGGCTGAAAAACTATCTTAAAGATTCTCTGTGTTTTAATATATAGTTACATTACCTGTGAATAAATCTACCCTGCAAAGGGAAGCTACCTCTACCAATTACACAACATGCTTCTCTCTAAATTGTAGAGATATGGATTTGATGGGTGGACAGTACGGTGCATAATAAACTGGTTGGATGGTCATATTCAGAGAGTAGGGGTCAACAGCTTGATGTCCAGATGGAAATCCATGACAAGTAGTGTCCCTCACTGGGACCAGTGCTCTTTATAATCTTCATCAATGACAGACTGCGAGATTGAGTGCACACTCAGCAAATTTGCAGATGACACCAAACTGAGTGGTGCAGCTGCCACACTGGAAGGATGGGATGTCATCCAGAGGGACCTGGACAGGCTGGAGAAGTGGGCCTGTGTGAACCTCATGAGTTTCAACAAGGACAAGTGTAAGGTCTTGCACCTGCGTCAGGGCAATCCCCAATTTCAACACAGGATGGGGGTGATGTGATTGAGAGCAGCCCTGCAGAGAAGGACTTGGGGGTGCTAGTCGATGAGAAGCTCAACGTGAACTGGTAAGGGGTGCTTGCAGCCCAGAAGGCCAACTGTACCCTGAGCCCCCAAAAGAAGCGTGGCCAGCAGGTCGAGGGAGGGGACTCTGCCCCTCTATTACTCTGTGAGACTCAACTTGGAGTTTTGTGTCCAGTTCTGGAATCCTCAACATAAGAAGAATATGAAATTGTTGGAACGGGTCCAGAGGAAGGCTACAAAGATCATCAGAGGGCTGGAGCACCTCCCATACAAGGACAGGGTGAGAGAGTTGGATGCAGTTTGTCAGCCTGGAGAACAGAAGGCTCAGAGGAGACCTTATAGCAACCTTCCAGTATCTGAAGGGAGCATACAAGAAAGCTGGGGAGGTCATGTAGTGATAGGAAGAGGGGTATGGATATAAATTGGAGAGGGGAAGATTTAGACTAGACATCAGAAGGAGCTTCTTCACAATGAGGGTGGTAAGGCACTGGCACAGGTTGCCCAGGGAAGCTGTGGCTGCCCCATCCCTGGAGGTGTTCAAGGCCAGGTTAGATGGGGCCTTGAGCCCGTGTCTGGTGGGACACGTCCCTGCCCATGGCAGGGATGACCTTTAAGGTCCCTCCCAACTCAAACCATTCTCTGGTTCTTACTAGCAGAGAATGCTACTGTGCCATGTTGAGGAACTGTGACAATTGCTGTGTGATATGAGACAAAGAGAGAGGACTGAAGATAAGTTTCCAAGTAGGAAGGTGAGACAGCACATGCAAAACAAAAAGGTCTGGTAAAACACAGTACTTTGTTTAGAAAGTCTCAGAAGTGATGGAAGAGATGTTTAAATCTAAAAACGTAAATTATGGAGCTACTGTGGGCTCTCACTGCTCTATCCAGGTATGATGCTAAACTGTTCCACTTTTTTTGGCCTGTGTTAAGCCACTCGAAGGGAGCTTCTATAAAATGAGTCTTTTTAACAATAGAACTTGGAAATTATAAAAATTCTTTACGTAGCATCTCCTTTCACATTTTCATCATCTTCCTCCTGAGTTGAGGTAACCTGAAAATGGAGTCATATTGCCCAAAATAAAAGTGGAATTAAAAAAATTTAAGTGCCTGGTCTGTAAACCCCAAAGGTTAAAGAACTGCTGTTAGTTTTTAACAATTAGAAACTGCATGTGTTAATTATCTCTGCATCTCCAGCGTACATATAACAACAATCAAGCACTAATAAATTGACATAAATAGCTACAAAAGTAAAGCTCCTTCCTCCATAAGTATTCAGCTACAACTTTTACTGCAAGTATTTTTTACTTGCTCATTCAGAGCACAAAATAGATGCCATTTAAACACCAACTAAGAACATACTAAACCATCTCAGATATAATCAGAACAAAGTCTGAAGGATGTAAAGGATTAACTTACTACATCTATAACTATTGTAACACTTAAAGTAAGAAAAAAAATCCACACTTGTTAATATTGTCAGTACTAAATTTGAAACATGTTACACTACATAAAGAAAGTACTATAACCACAAAAGCCCTTCTTCTTTATTTCCTTTACTGCAACACAGGCTAAAAAAGCCTTCTGACATTTTCATATCCAAAGCAGAGTCAAGTGCTGAAAGTGATAATGAAAATTATTGCCAACTTAGGGCTTATAGAACTCCTCTGTTTCAAATTAAAAAAAAAAAAAAAAACCTATCTGAGCAGCCGCGATGCATTTTCTTTCAGATACTTTCTACAAGCTCCAAGAGTGACTATGAAACACAGTGTGGATCCATTCTCTAAGACAATGGCCAGATATTTTAGTCCTGTTCTTTGTCTTTGGTAAATGCACTTTCAATCCATGCTGCTTAAGATTGACAGAAAAGAAAGAAGATTTAGTTCAGGACAATTTGATTATCAACTGTAAAGCATGAACTCACCTTCAACAATCTTGCATCGATGCATATGGGAAAAGAGAGAAAAGAAAAATGCAATTAGACTTTGGTATGCACCCCCAGTGTTACACACAAACACCAGATATGTTAAGAATGTTAAAAATACCAGTAAATTAGCTGTTGCGCTGAAAACAAGTAAGCAGCTGCTCCTGGTTCTGCTCACACTGCTGCAAAGGGGTAGATGTGAAGGCAGCTTAGGAACCACCTGAACACCCTCCTAACTGCTCCCAGTATCATGACCCTAATTTTATTTAGCCTGGGGCAGATTCTTCTCCTCTTTCTCCCCTAAACAGGCAGCTTTAGGTGTGAGATCCAGAAACACTGGATAAGTTAAGAACTGCTGAAGGAAAAATCCAGCCCCTGAGCTGCTCTTGTCTTTGGTGCAGCTGGGGCTGGGGCAGTGCACATCATGTTGTAATATTTGAGGCCCTTCCTTTGCAAAGGCTCAGGAACGAGAGACCAGGAGAGACTCCCCATGCTATTCCTGCCACTTGTTTCTGGTCCTGCACAGCAGCAGTGGCCTCCCAAAACTAAGGTTCTAAAGAACACTTGGACTGGATCGAATACACAGCTTTAAAAAGAGCAGTAAAAGATAAGTGGATTGTCTTAAAGACTTCTTGGAGTAAAAAAACTGAAATAGTTTGTGCCACAATCAGCTACAGTTGTGCTTAGCATCTCTGGCAGGAGATCCGTAAACCAATGCTGCATATAAAGCTTTTGCCTTTGTGAAGTCAAAGACTTCATCTCTGATCCCCTTCACTTTTTATTTAAATCGTTGGCCTACACCTTTGATATACGTATCACAACTTGCACTTGAAATTGTGCCTCCTGATGTTATGCTACCCATGACTGGTATCTATTCTCCCCAGGCTCTGCAGCAACAAGCTGTTTTAGATCACTCTTCCACTATCTGCAAGTACATCCCTAGAGTAGCTTCCGTGTTAACCTGTAACACATGGCTTTCATGCAGGGACAAGTCAAATTTTAACCTACAACTTATCCTTAAAGACAGATTCTGTTAGGGAGCACAATGCAGACCTAATCCAAGGACAAGATGTAGGTAAGTGAGCTGTTCATTACTTACCACAACAGAATCATTGTGAGTTAGATCAACGACTACAGGATCAGAAGATTCACATGTGAGATCTACTACTTCTTCACCAGCTTCAAAACACAATGTTAAAACCAAGATCAGAGAGCACAAAGGAGTAAAATTTTCTGTCACTATGCAACAGAGTGAGGTAGGATTCAACCTATCCCTCCTGTGTTCAGGAACAAATCCAACATTTCACTCAAGCTTTGCCCTCAAAAGGCCACATGACAGCAGAGGTAACGCTCTTTCTGCAAGTTGCAACGCAAGAAGAACAGCACTAGAGCTCCTTATACAGGTCTGTGGCATGACAACAGCTTGTGGGATTTACACAGCAACAGATTATTCATCTCGCAGAGAAGAATGTGGATCACGCACAATAAAATATCAACTATATAGGACATAATTTTACAGTACTATGCTCTAAGTGTCCCTGTCTCATGACTCTTACAGCCTTTCATTGTGCAATGCACAGCAAAAACTGAAAAAGTGATATCACTACCTGGAAACCAACAGCTGCTTGAAATCTGTCCTAGGATTTCAGAAGGCAAGTTAGATTTCTATGGAGGAGGTGAAGGAGGCTGCTTAAATTCAGATACTTTTCTAAAAACGTGCTGGTCAAGTAATAGCCTCTTCGTTGAGGGATGAGGCATAAATAACGACAAACTTCGAATTTAAAACATGGGAGTTCCCAAACAGAGTTTGCCCCTCTCTGCAGTGGCAGCTGCAGTAACTCTCAGCTCATTGGACCAGACACTCAGATGGCTGAGCAGCACGCGAGTACCCTTCTTACACAACTCATCTGGTGCATGTAGGTAATGTACTGCCCCTCACGAACAGACTAAAAGAGTGCTCAGGGGGCTTGTGTATCGATGTCATACCAGATGCTTTCTAACAGCAGAGGTTTCCCTTTCTCCACAGAAAAAGATCCAGAAACTGGCAAACATACCAGTCAAGTGGGACTCTAACCCTCCAGAAGCAGTTTTCATTTCTTCCCAAGTTAACACAACAGCTTACCACTTTCTTCAAGTTCAATTGGCTCTGCTTCTGAAGCCCTTTCTGTGGCAGAAGCCATCATTCTGCTTCGTTTTCGAGCTTGCCTGGAATTAACTGCTCCTCCACGGCGCTTCCGTTGATTCTAAGAGAGAGCAAAGCCATAGCACTTTCTTTAGGAGTATTATATATTTATGTGGCCCTCATCTGTGCAGCACCACTGAGAGTACACAAGGAGACAAAAAATGCCCCTCTGAAAGGCTGTCATACACAAAGAATGGTGGCATGTGTCCCTTCTATCAGAATGCATCGCATCAGAGACATACACCACCCCAGACCTCTTGACAGTTGTGCCACAAAGAAAAAGCATAACATGATGGTTTGCAAGTGAGAAAACTACTTTACAATTCTACTAGGTGTCAGCTTCCAGGCAATCATTGGAATGAGTCTGACCTAAGGTTTTTGTTCACATTGTAAGTATTTCTTAAGTATTGTGAGTACTGAGAGAGAGAAAATATCTTAAGTATCAGGGAACATGAAGTTACATGAACTTTAATATGCCTACGTTCCACTGTATTTACTACAAACTCTGACAATCCTTTCTAGAAGTACTGTAAACATGTTTTAAGAACTGGGTTTGCAATGAGGAGTAAAATACTTACTGTGCTCATGGTGTTTCCTAATTCAAACCACAGACAAAGTTGGAAGTACAAAGACAAAAAAACTAATTGCAAGGAAGCTATTGCTACAAATTCCTTATATTCCTTTTGGTAGTACACTGCAAAAATGTCCAGAATTTTCAGGATGCCTGGAGGACGTTCTTCCAAACCTATAAGGAAAGAAGAGACATTACCTCTCTGTAGTGCTGGTTCTCTTAAATATGCGTCCTCACCAAGATTCCCGTTCCCAAGTCACCAGTTTCTGTCCAAAGCTAAAGGGCAAATCCCAGAGTTTGCTATCTGCATCTCAGACACCTACAGATGTGCCCAAAGTCTCAGTTGCTCTTACAGGTTTCCTAAACTGAAGACCAGAACAAGCTTATTTGGCAGTAAGCTAGAAAAATACTAAGGAATGCCAATTATGTTTAACAGAAAGCAACTGACTGACTTTCAAGGTAATGTTTGTGTGTGGGCAGGAATCACTGGGAACTGAGTCATAACCAGACATTATCAGAGAACAGAAAATTCCAGATAAAGAGTTTTGCTGTCCAGATTCCAACAGGTGGAAGCCGAACAGCTCAAGAGACATCTAAAGCAAGCAAAACAGAGAAATTTCAGTTTAGAAATACTCGTGGATCTGCATGAGCATAAAAGCGTACAATAACTACTATGTGGCAACTGGTATGCATGCCCCTACCCACCAGGCAACAAAGTGGGAAGAGGTGAACAGCAAGCATAAAGGCAGTTATGGGGTTCTATTATCCTTAAAGTTGCTCATAGTAAATTTATCCCGTGTCTAACACACAATAAGGAGCTATGAGGAGAGAGTGGAGAGACCAGTTAAAAAACAATTATGGTAAACCAGAACTGTCTTCCTGATACTGACCTTGATCTACGCCTCAAAGACCAGCAAACACACTGTAATAATCTATGCTTACATTAAGGAACACTGAGACCATGCAGTGGGACAGAATGGCACTGGTAGTCTACCAACCATGAGTTAAAGGACGTCTGACTGATTTTTTTTTCTTCTTAAATTTTCCCTGTATTTCTTAAATCAATTACTTTAAGAGACCCCTTAACACTGAATTATGACATTATTAAAACAAATTGTGTTTGAGAAAAATCCTTACACTAAATTTGGTACTTCTCTAAGCCCAAAGACTTACGCGCAGTAATAAGAAACATAATACACCATTCATCACTTCACTGATTTTTCATTTTAAAACTGGCACTGAATTGCAATAGCTAAAATGAAAGTCAACATGCTTCTTTTATTTTTTTCATATTAGACCTCTTGCTATATGCCAGACTCAACAATCACAGCGGCAGATTCTGATCACAGTACATAAGACTTTCGGAACACTTATACATAAACATAATGCTTTTTTTTAACACAGTTTTTTTAAAAATGTAAACTTACACCTAGAATCGCTAGGTTAGAAAAGACCTTTGAGATCATCAAGTCCAACCACACCTGTCCACTACTAAATCATATCGCTGAGCACCTCATCTGCTCCTCTTTTAAACACCTCCAGAGATGGTGACTCAACCACCTCCCCGGGCACCCTGTGCCAGTGACTGATAACCATTTTGGTGAAGAAATTTTTCCTCCTCTGACACAACTTGAGGCCTTTTCCTCTTGTCCTACCTCCTGTCACTTGGAAGAAGAGACCAACATCCACCTTGCTACAATCCCCTTTCAGATGGTTGTAGACAGTGATAAGGTCTCTCCTCGGCTTCCTCTTCTCCAGGCTAAACCACCTGAGTTCCCTCAGCCGCCTCCCATACAGCTTGTTCTCCAGCCCCTTCACCAGCTTTGTTGCCTATCTCTGGAGACACTCCAGCAGCAAAGTGTCCTTACTGTAGCAAAGGGCCCAAAATTGAGCATGGTATTCAAGGTGTGGCCTCATCAACACGGAGTACAGGGCCAAAATCATTCTCCTGGTCCTGCCGGCCACAGGGTTTCTGATACAGGTCAAGATGCCATTGGCCTTCTTGGCCACCTGGGCCACTGCTGACTCACATTCAGCCGGCTGTCAAGCAACACCCTGAGGTCCTTCTCTGCCAAGCAGTTTTCTGTTACTCCAGAGTTTTCCTCACAAATGTGAGGAAATCACTATATCTTCTAACCTGGGATGTAGACAACTAAGGCCCAGAGTTTGCTCCCTACCAGAGAAAATGGGCAACTGACTGTCATTTTCCTGCATCTCCGGTGCAGGACTCGCCTAGGCAACCATTTCCCTAATAATCTGTGTCCAGGTAACATGAGTTCTCTTTGCACACTTCATCTCACTGTTCTTAAGGCATAGATTTCATTCTGTCTGTTAAGGAAGAAAGCTTTTCTGCCAGCCTTACCAACATGCTTGGAAAGATTCTATTTTACTCATTTCACTGAACTTTTGTGATAGGGAGCAAAACCGTGCCTAATTCCACAGTCACACAAACCAGACAGACTGTTCTGTGAGCATGTTTTCTAGGAACTATAGGAGTTACTTCCTCCATATGTTTATTCGTAGGTTTGATTTTGGAGCTTTTTGGAGGCAAGGAGAAGAAGGAGCTGAAGCAAGAAGGAGGACACCCAGCATGAGGGATGAGGAAAGCAAAAGAATCATCCCTAAACCTAGCACATCCGCTCTTTCAAACTAGTTGCTCAAAGTCAAGCTATCATTTTCATCTAACAGCTACAACTGAAACTGGAAATTACTTAGGCAAAGCAGTTTTACACACACAGCAAGAGGATGAACAGGACTGAGCAACGTATGAGCTGTACTAAGAAATTACATCATCAGTTTATTTCATCGAGAAAGCCAAGAGACATTTTCCTTGACTCTCATCAGATATGAAATTGGAAAAAATATTTGGACATTAAAAAGCTGGAAAATATTACCAGATACACACATCTGAGGATTATAAAGAAACAAATTTTATATAGCTTATTTTAAAGTACAAGTTGTTAAAATTGTTTTTAAATATAACTTCTAGAGCAATCCAATACACTGATGTATCCACACTGCTGGAAGACAGCAAAACCTAAGTCTGATGTATTCACTAGACAGCACGCTTTGGGATGAAAAACACCCATGAGGTTTCATGAGACTCCGTACTTTTCTTATATAACACTGAATACAACCCAGTGCAATGGTACATTGAAAGAGCAATATTTTTTTCTCATCAGGACAAACCTCTCCTGTGGGGCTATGGATTTCCACGTTTTTGGCATACTTGGGAAACTTTATCAAAAGTTAATTACCTGAAACGTAAGAATGGGTAGCAAAAATAAAGCAAAGCTTATTTTCTTGAACACACCACAGCTCAAGATAGTAGTGCACAAGAATAAAAGTAAACAAATAAGTTGCAAGCTTCACACATAGAGATACCTTCATCAGTAAGAGTCCTTTAAAGATTTTCAGAACCTCAGTAGCTCCCAATTCAAACCCAGCACCAAGACTCCCAAGACTTGATAATACAAATCAGAGTTACTGTATCAACCTCAACCCAAAAGCATAAAATAACTCCAACTGAAGCTGTTAGCTAGATGCATTAAAAATTCAAAATTCTAGAATTAAGACTGAAAAAAAACCCAAACAGAACTTTTTTTTTTAATGTGACAAATTAGCAGATCAAATTAGTAAGGCAACAAACAGTTTTGACTTTTACAGACTTTTCATTGCATCACTGCAGGATGACACCATCCCAGAAAAGGCCACTCCCCCTTCCTCTCAGACGCAGGGCTCTGCACATGCAGTTATTGTTCCTGTCATTTAGTTCTCCCAAGGGCGTAAGCAGTGTTATCCTCATAAGAAAGTTCAAGGTTTATTCCAGCTAGCTTACTAGCTTCTTAAGGACTATATCCACAGAGCTTTCTCTATACAGGTAGATACTTGAGAAAAATAAAGGTACAACAATCTAAATTAAGAATGTTTACACTAGGAGTAAAAGAATATTGGCTTCCATAATCCTCATTTAAATCTCCTTTTAATTTCTTCCTCTATAAAAAGCTAACATTCTCACTGAGTTCAAGTTGACCTAATTTAGCATGTTTGAATTACAGTTCAAAACCAATGGATTCCCTAGACAACATAAACTGAAAACATTTCTAACACCATTCTGAAAACAAAGGTTTGGTCTTCCACATACTTGAATTGAGCCAAAATTAGCCTAAGCAAGAAGTAAACATTTTTACCATGACTAACACATACAAGACTTCAGCTCATTATCATTCTAAACATTACCAATACACTGAAGTAACCACTTGAAGAAAGCAACAACGTCAGTCTGTCTGGTGTGCGCAAGGCACAGGCAAAAAAACCTGTCTAGATTGTATTCGTCAAAACATGATATGCTATGCCTTAACGACTTTGCTTCTCATTTCCACTCTTAAGATCTCTCTTTGCACTCATAACAACAGGAAACGGAGCATCAATGATGCAGCATATAAAAAAAATTCTGTGGTCAGAAGATGCACACACCAACCAAAAAGGGCAAGTCATAATATTTCTTTATCACGGTGAACAGTAATCTGCCATTTCACTCTATCAAACCTTTCTATCTTGTGTATTTCCAGTGCCTTTAAAGACGCTCTCATTTTTGCACTACACCAACTCTAGTGAAAACAGAAGCTAAGTATTTTGTTTTTTCCAAATTAGGTCAAACAGTACAATTCTACAAAAGCTTGGCCAGAGACACTATAAAACCAGTAAAGATGAGAGATAAATACCCTACCATATAAATATACCAGCCTGCCCGCTCTAAGCAGTCACTTACATCTACAGGCAAACAAAACAAGACATACGTTTATGAGCAGCCTAACCAAAAAACCCCTAAACCACCCCCACCTCCAAAACCCAACCAAACCCAAAACAAACCAAAGAAGTTAAGGAAACATGCCAAGAACAAATCATACCAAAACTTTAAGTTGGTCAGACATCCTGTGTCAGAAAGAACAACAAAAAAAGAGGAAGGCTTGACAGAACAAAAGCTCCTCATTGCTCTTACGCGCAGGTTTCTCTGCGAAAGGCTACAGCTTGCTTTCAATACTCCCAAAATCAGATACAGAAGAAAGAAGAAAGAAGTTGAGTCTTTTCTCATCCTGTGAAAAGGATGGGGGTTGCTGAGGTAGGAGACTGAGAATGCCGTCACCTCCTCCCCAGCATTCTCTGAGTCTCTTTTTGGGCAGCCCTCGCAGGGAGCACCGCCTCTGACTTTATCACTGTCTACAACTGCCTGAAAGGAGGGTGTGGAGGTGGGTGTTGATCTCTTCTCCCAAGTGACAGGCGATAGGATAAGAGAGAATGGCCTCAAGCTGCACCGGGGAGGTTGAGATTGGACGTCAGGAAAAATTTCTTCACAGGAAGGGTACTCGGGCACCGGGAGAGGCTGCCCAGGGAGGCGGTTGAGTCACCATCCCTGGAAGGATCTAAAAGAGGGGTAGATGAAGTGCTATGGGATATGCTTTGGTAGTGGACAGGTACGGTTGGACTTGACGATCACAGAATCATAGAATGGTTTGGGTTGGAAGGATCTTAAAGCTCATCTATTTCTAACCCCCCTGCCATGGGCAGGGGCACATCCCACCAGACCAGGGTGCCCAAGGCCACATCCAGCCTGGCCTTGAACACCTTGACGTTGATGGCTTGGATGAATTTTGCTCAGTGAATGTTGCCAGAAGCCTGACATGGCACAGGGGGTATGACCCCAAAGCTCACACATGCAGCAACGTGGTACAGCAACATCACAGAACACAGCATAAGCACAGTCCTGCCTCATCAGCCCCTTTCACAGAATCATAGAACGCTTTGGGTTGGAAGAGACCTTAAAGATCATCCAGTTCGACTTCTTGCTGTGGGCAGGGATACCTCCCACCAGATCAGGCTGCCCAAGGCCTCATCCAGCCTGGCCTTGGAACACCTCCAGGGATGGGGCACCCACAACTTCCCTGGGCAACCTGTTCCAATGCCTCACCACCCTCATCGTGAAGAAATTCCTCCCTGATGTCCACTCCAAACCCCCTCCCTCCAATTTACACCCCTTCCCCCTCGTACTATCACCGTGATCTCAACCCAGCGATTTAACGACTCCGTGGCCCGGCCCTGCCCGGCGAACGCGGGGCCAAAGCAGCCACAGGCCCCGGCCCGGCCCGGCCGCGAATCGCAGCCCCCCTCAGCCCAGCTCCCGCCTACTCCCCAGCACTCACCTGCCGCTCCAGGAGTCGTCGCGATCCCGCAGCCCCCGGGCCTTGCGGCACTCACCCGTAGCGCTCGGCCTGGCGGCGTCACGCACCGCCCTCCGCCGCCGCCTCGCCATTGGCTGAGCCTCGACGCTCTGCGCGGTGATTGGCCCAGCGCCCGGCCCAGAGACGGTGGCGTCACGCAGCGCCCGCCCTCGCCGCCTCTCTATTGGCTGTGCTCCCTCGGCTCTGCGCGCTGATTAGTCTCTGCTAACGTCAATCATCGAGCGGAGAGGAGCACGCGCGACCCCGCCTCCCGCCCGGACGCGGGGCGTAATGGGAGTTGTAGTTCACAACCCTGGCCCCGCTGTCCGCCCCTCAGGAGGGGGCCGTGACGGATCATCAGCGTAAGGAGGATATGGAGCTGTTGGAACGGGTCCAAAGGAGACTACAGAGATGATCGGAGGGCTGGAGCACCTCCCATACAAGGACAGGGTGAGAGAGTTGGAGTTTGTTCAGCCTGGAGAAGAGAAGGCTCCAGGGAGACCTTATAGCGACCTTCCAGTACCTGAAGGGGCTCCAGGAAAGCTGGAGAGGGGCTGTTTACAAAGTCTTGTAGTGACAGGATGAGGGGGAATGGCTTTAAAGTGGAGAGGGGAAGATTTAGACGAGACATTAGGAAGGAAAGCACCTCAAATCCTGTGTTTGGTTCTGGGCTATCACTACAAGAAGGATGTTGAGGCTCGAGCGTGTCCAGAGGAGAGCGATGAAGCTGGTGATGGGGCTGGAGAACAAGTCTTAAAGACGAGTAGGTGAGAGAGATGGGGTTGTTTAGCCTGGAGAAGAGGAGGCTGAGGCGAACCCTTATTACTCTCTACAACTACCTGAAAGGAGGATGTAGAGGTGGGTGCTGGTCTCTTCTCCCAAGTGACAGGGGACAGGAAAAGGGGGAATGGCCTTAAGCTGCGCCAGGGGAGGTTCAGACTGGATATCAGGAAAAAATCTTTCACAGAAAGGGTCATCGGACACTAGCAGAGGCTGCCCAGGGAGGCGGTTGAGTCGCCATCCCTGGAGGTATTTAAAAGACGGGTAGAAGAGGTGCTCAGGGACATGATTTAGTGGTGGATAGGAATGGTTGGACTCAGTGATCCAAGAGGTCTTTTCCAACCTAGTGATTCTATGATTCTATGAAATTGTTCACTATGAGGGTGGTGAGGCACTGGCACAGGTTGCCCAGGGAAGCTGTGGGTGCCCCATCCCTGGAGGTGTCCAAGGCCAGGTTGGATGGGGCCTTGGGCAGCCTGATCTGGTGGGAGGTGTCCCTGCCCACGGCAAGGACTTGAACTGAACGATCTTTAAGGTCTTTTTCAACCCAAACCATTCTATGATTCTATGAAAGGGGCTGTTGAGGCAGGACTGTGCTTCTGCTGCATTCTGCAGTGTTGCTGTACCACATTGCGGGGTGTGTGAGCTTTGGGGCCATACCCCCTGTGCCATTGCAGGCTTTTGGCAACATTCACTGAGCAAAATTCATCTGAGCCATCAAGTTGGGAGATCATTAACTGTTGCCGTGGCATAATTAGTTCAGATCTTCTATGTAACTCATTATGAGCACTTGGAAGAGCTGTTTCAATGCCCTCAACTTGCCATTAAAAAGGATTTTTCCCAATACAAGGGCCTTTCTTGGATGCTACTGCCTTTGCCCGACCACTTGGCTGTTTGTAGCTAAACTCATAGCTTTTCCTGGTGATTTTTCTTGTATTCTCCTCCCCTGGCTGAACAGCACTTCAAATTTGTATTTCTTGTTGGTTTGGTGTTTTTTTTTTTTGCTTGCCATCCCAACATATTTGTCTCTGTGTCTTTGGTTTCATTTAAATAACAAAATACCTGTTTTCTCAAAGGCAGGTCAGATTACCTGGCTGGACAGTCATGAGCACAGGCTTTGCTGCATTACTGAGGCTGATTTGGAAGAGGGAACCAAGTGCCATCAAGCAGCAACTGTGTTAGGTGAGGCGCGGGCACCCTATGTCCCATGCTCAGTGCAGGGCTGATACCTCCTCTGTCTTCCTCAGGTAATCTGGGTCTTGTTACACAGTGGTTGCATGCAAAGGCTTTTGTGGTCTGGCCATTTACAACAAAATAGGGGACCTCTGGGATGTGCAGCTTTCGGCACTAGAAGGGTTTCTTAATGAGTCCGTCACCGAGATCAGACAGGTGAAACCTCATTTTCTAAGTGTGTTTTGGTAGATGATTTAAGAGTGAGCCTTGTTCACTTACCCTTGTCTTCTTGGCTGCAAATAATGTTACAAACGTGTAAATGAATGAATCATGAATTATTCATGCACCTGTGTTTCCATGGAGTGTGATGATGTAGAGGCATTGCTGACTCTCAATTACATATCTGTGTGTGGATTAAGCAGGTTGTGGATGGTCTGTATCACAGACTGAGCTGAGGCAGCAGTGTGAATGCAGCTGTGTTGCTTCAAAGCTCATCTGGCTCCATGGGCATTACAGCTGCCTTTGCTACATAACACTAACAAGTCCTAAACCTTTGCTGGCTCTGCATTGGATCGCCTTAGGTTTCTGCCTACCACTTCACTGAACAAGAAAACTAGAGAAGCTGCTCTATGGTCCAAGGGCAGAATGATTCTGGACAGGGTTTGCTGCCTACAACATCAAGTTATTCCCATTTGTCAGGAAGAATGTGGTATTTTTAATGTTATTCTGTTGCAAGACCTGCCATCACTGAAAAATCAATAGGCATCATTGATATAAAAATGTCAATATAGAAATATATTGGTATGTGTCCGAAAGACTCACTTTTTTTTACATTCCTCAAAACACTTATTCTGAAGATGACTTCATGCATCAGATCCTAAAGTAGCAATTTGGCTATTTATGACTTCCAAAGGTAAAAATTCTGCAGCTGGATTATTGAGATTGCTTTATTCCTCAGTCCTTTCATTTGACAGCAGGGAAAATATGGAGAAGGAAATAGTTATGAATCAGCTTGATTGCAATTCAGTAAGAATTTTTAAAACTAGGCCCAATATCCCAATGGAAGAAGCACGCAGTGTGATGTGCTTTTGTAATTTCCATAAAATCTACTGAAATACACCTGCCCATTTGCTTAATGAAGATTTTTTCTTTCTTTTTTTTTTTTTCTTTTTTTTATTCTCAAAGCGGAGGACACATCAGTAAGTTTAAGAGGAACTACTCAGCTCTGCAATACCCCAGACCATGACTGTCAGCCCTATTAATTGCCAGCTTCTGAGAATCCAAGGTGTTACAGTCACCACTTGGCTTTGTTGTTCTGGGATACAATGCTGAACACTGGACAACCACAGAAGAAGATAAACTCCCTGCCACCAAAGGTTTGTCATTTGAAGCTAATACAATCCCCTATAGACATAATGTCATGGTTGCCTCTTCTCTGTAGATCTGCTGTGATTCCTTCTTGTCTTTCTCCTACGTTCCTTAATTCTTCCTCGTGAGCATGAGTCCTTTGTTACTTTCATGGACTACTGTAGCATTTACTTTGAATGAAAAATAAAGCATATTTTATCAGTTTATGGAAGTGATCTTTGCAGCTAGGTGGCAACAAAAGAATTCCATTAGGCTTCTCTCAGTAAAAAGTGAGAAATGTAGTGTTATGAGAGCATTAAAAGCAGCTGCCTGACTCCAATATCAGCGACAGTCTCCTTCAATTTAAATATTTGCAATAGCCATAATTAAACACTTAGTAACTGGCATCAAGTTAAAATAGGATACATTACACAGTCTTACTGCTGTGCAGATTTTAATTCAGATTTATATCTTCCTTGGCTTTCTGCCTAGAACAAGCCTTGTGATGTAAAGGCTGTTTTACACAGTATAGAAATTGTCATAGAGAACAAATATAGGTGAGTAACCGAATTTTGAATTTTTCTGGAAGCAGCTCTGTCAGTCGGTTAAGTAATGTTATGTTCTTCCACTGTTTAAAGATTGTAAAGATTCACAGCTGCAAATTGAGGGATGGTCTGTCTTGGTCACTGAATCTCAACTCTGGCTTCTGGAGGCTGTTGTATCATCTAAACCTTCTGAAAAATTTTTCTCTCATCCTCTAAAATCAGTGTTGAAACTAGTCATTCTCTTACACATAAAATACTGTCACGTAAGAAAACATGTAAAGAACTTGCCCACGCTGACCACGCCTTCTGAAAAGATGCACATGTAAACAAATGTTGCTTGAGTTTTGCCCTCGTTTTTATTCTTGGGAAGATGGGAGTACCAAACCGTGGCATGGTATAAAATGATAACAGAAACAGAGATCTCAACACTCTTACTCAGGCATTTGCCATTCTGCTGTAGGAGCTCCAATGGTAAAGTTTTGGTTTCTTAATGCTTTTGATCTAACAGAAAATAATGTATCATTATTGCTTAAAAATAAACACATTTATATTCTGTCTTGTCTGTATGACCCAAATTTTTCTAGTCATACTGTAAAGATGAAATAAAGATTAAAATTCAGCGCTGTAGTAAATAGGCACACTGGGAGATTTCCAGCAGGTCTGAATTTGTTCCAAGCGTATTTTATTTTACTTCAGAGCGCAATATACAGACTGCGGCTCCACTTCTTGCTGCTTCATAGACAGCCATTTTCTGAGCTGTTTCTCTGGCCATGAAGTCACATTGAAGGACCTTGAACTGTCATTTCTGACTCTCTTCCAATTCTTTCCAGCGGTCCCATTGCAAAGAGTCCTGCAGAAAAGACACAGAGACGATCAGGCTCTAGAGAACATAGTGATTCTCTGTAGAGGTTACACTGAACTTGTATTTGATAATCTGAATGGCTAGCAACACTGTGTGTTTGTTAACATGATTGAGAAATTTGTCAACCTCAAACTGCACATGATGAATAGAAAGGTAGCTCGATTAAGTGGCTCAGTTTAAGATGAATTAAACACAGCTGCAACACTCCACAACATGTTAAGCCAATGTAAAACTACATCTGGATGGTTTTGCTCCAGAGCTGCTACCTTATGTTCTTTCTTTGCCAACAGTTTATTCTTGAAGCTGTAAGTGAACAGTTGCGTAAATCCTATTAGACTCAACTGGTTTGCTTATTCCAAAGTTGGGTTCACAAGGGAGAATTCCGTAAAAAAAGCTCAGAACAAACAGAAAACTGCTACTTTTTCATCTGATTCTTTGCTTGAAATGGTAGTACATTTTTTCATTAATGGTAGTTTTTCTTACATTTAGTTTTCAAAATTGTAGTATAAATTTTGTTTTATGAAGAATGTAATAGTGATTTATAAATAAATGTTACCTTGACTTATATCAGTGCAAACCTATCGGGCCATCACAAGTGTAACTGAAGTCACAATCTGGAACTTTAATACAAGGAATTAGTGTCACTTTTTTTCTACTTATTGAGGAACCCAAAAAGTAGCAGTACAGAATGAACCTGAATGCCAGGTAAATATTGCATTATAACTGTGGAGGAATTTTCTCCTGTAGTTGTACAAACGCCATTTTCAGCAGTGTGCAGTTCACCTACAATAAAGATGCTGCTGAACATATTTGACCACAACTGAGCCACTTCCTTGTAGTAATATTTGTGTAGAGTCATGCAGAGCTGAACAGCTCTGATGGATGATGCACAAAACAGACATATAATTTACAGTAACCTTGATTTTTTTCTATCGTTTTTCTTTTTTTTTTTTACAGGTGTCTTAACATTTGAGCAGCCCATAAACAAAACCACTGTGACATCTTAAAAAGACATACGGTGTAAAGCTAAGCTCAAGAAAAGGACAAAATCTAACTTCAAAACAACTTTCAAACCCTGCTTTTTTTGCTCATTCTTGACACCAGAGCACTCATACAGACCCACATCAGGTAATCAAAAGTTCTAGCTGTGAATTTATAATTTCTCTTTGTTCATTTTAAAAATGTCTCACATTTGTGATTATATGGCTGCTTTCCTTTGAATTCTGCATTTGTTGCTTCTACCTTACTCTGTACTCTCTTCAGCAAAGTGTTAAAGCATGTATTCAAAACCACAGTTCAGAAAGCCATCCAAATTTGGAAATGCTTTCTTCAAATAGGTCTTCAATGTTTGCTTTGCTAGAAAGGATAGATGTCTATATAATCCCCTACATGTTTTGCTTGCTTGAAATAGTGATTCTGAAGGCAGGAAACACTGATACTCTGAAAGAATTCGCTATTTTGTTTTTTAAGCCATATATGCTTGAAAAATACACTTCTTCTCTTCATTGAATTCAGCTTCATCTAACTTTCCAACAAAATAGGTAAAGAGTTATTATTACTTAAACAGATTGGGAGATGTAGTTCTAATTTTACACTGGGCTAAAACACTTCTAAAAAGTGATCCCATCATGACTGTTCACTGCAGTGTTCCATATGCTGTGGTACATGTACTGTTACTGGTACATGAACCATCTCTAAGTGTTAGGCGTGCATGAAGCAATGGCAGAGGCGGCAGCAGCAGCAGGAGCAGCAGTTCCTCAGTCCCTGTCTTTAGACACTTGCCAAGGAAACAACCAGTGTGAACCGGCATAAAGCCCACAGGCCTAGTGGTGCTTCCATCCGGTGTTGTGGGACCAGACTGAGGAAAGGCGAGGTAAAAACTATGGGAATGATAAGCTAGAATATGCCTTGGGTGAGAAGAGGTGAGCATCCCAGTTTGGTGTAATGGGATGTGTATGACAGGAGTCTTTAGAACAGGTGGTATGATACTGTTTCAATGGGATGAGAGTGTGTGGTAATACAGTGGGAAGCTAACTGAGCTGTTGTACAGATGAGCCCTGCTCTGTGGTAGCAGAATGTGTGACAAGAAGGTGAGGCCAAGGCCATGGTTTGGGAAAACCATGCCTACTTGGGAAGCAGGGCATAGCTGTTGCCAGGCATGTACGGCACCATCTGCCTCTGCCCCCCTGCCAGTGCTGGCAGTCGAGCAAAGGTCTGTGAACAGCAGGTCTATTGCAGAGCTTTTTCCTTATGTAACTCCCAGACCTTCCTTGATGCGATGCTGGATTTCTGGGGGGTAATCTTTAAGAGTCCTGCTTGCTTTTTACGCTCCATTCTTTTTTCTACAATCTTTTTCTGCAGGTTTAAAATGCGTTCATCTTTCATAGGCCTTTCACCAGACTGGGACTTTCTTTTCTTTTCTTCTTGCCTGCAAAATAAAAAAGAAGCAATGTGAAGGTAAACCCACAGAATAAATCCATCTGAGTATACATTCCCTTGATAATAATGAATTTTCTCTTGCTTCTGGGAACCGGCTAGACTCAAAACTGGTTTAAATTGAATCCACAACTCGCTTCTTATTTACAGAACAGCATTACTTAACAATATAGAATAATTTCTTCCCACAGGATGCCATGATGACAATATCTGAAGTATTTCAAGCCTGTCATGACATTCTTTAGTGAAAGAATGTGCAAAAACTGTGATAATATTGCAGCTTTTTGCTTTGAGAACTATGGAGTTTTCCTTATATGATTATTAGTATTCATCTTGATTGCTGTATTCCTTGGCAAATGAAAGATATTATTTTCTGGGTAATCTCAATGCCCAGATTCAGAGTCTGTGGGCTGGCGGTGTACTAATTAAGGTTAGTGGGTCAAGGTGAGCATAAATTGGTAGCATCATGTGTAGTATAGGAAGACATAAGACAGAGGTTATCGGATAGTCTTCCCTTTTTCCTTTCTGTTTTACCTATTTTTCTGTCCTCTGGAGTTTACATTTTGTCTAGTTTTGCTTGCTTTCACCCAACTGGCACAATTTACTCACAACTTCCTGTAGTTTATTCCATCTTGCATAGCGATTCGCTTAACTTCCAGCTTGCTCTTTTCTTCAACATTGCCCTTGAATTTGGCTTATTATGATCAAGCTGTAGCATTAATATTATGGCATGAGCATCTGTGATTCTTTGGCCAAATTCAAAGCTAAACTAAGTGTTATAACAACCAAGAATATATGTAATTGTACAGTATATGACCAGGTTAGATCTGATGCCTTCTCTCAGTTGGCAGGGTTTATTTTGTGGAAAGTCCTTTTATCTTGTGATTGTATAATATTACAATTGGGTTTTTTTTTGAAACCAGATTAAGACTCCAAATGACCAAGAGCAAAGTACACTGGGGCGTTACTCAGCTCATCCAGAATCCATTATCCTGTCAGTGGCAGGACTAATTTCACAGAGAGTTTGCCCCTTGGAAATGTTTTACAATGGAACTTGGGAGAGATGGCTTTTGTCTGCCTTGCTAGCTTCATCTTTGCCAACAGAAAACTCTCTCTAATAGCAGGCATTCTTCAGAGCCACCATTTGGACTACAGTTTCCCAAATCCTCAGGAACTGGATGAAGGAGAGACTTGGCCTGTGTTACATTCTAGAATGAACTCTAATTGAAGGGCATACTTTAGCTTGGTTTCCTCATTTCCAGTTACTTTCCTGAGACATTTTCCTGAACCTCTCTGCTGTTTTTGTCATGCTATCCAGTTAGGATAACATTTCCTTTATCCTCTTTAATACTGTGACACATTCTGCGCTGAGATTAATTTTTAACAATATTCTGTAAATCTAAATGTACTATCATTTAATCTAATTGAGAACATGGATTATGTCTATTTGCATTGTAACAAGGCATTGCATTCCAAGGGATATAGGAGAATATAACAATAAGGTTTTATGTAAACACTTGATGATTAAATACTGTCAGTGGAAATAAGCAACAAAACCTTTCATTACATGCAAGTCCTGATCCTTGTAAATACAATTACAGCAAATACAGCAAGAGGTTTAACATTATGAAGCAGCAGCAGCTGCTTCAGAATTAACACTGTAAATAGTTGCTAAGACTAACGTTCAGTCCTCTTCTATTTGAATTCATGTGCTAGTCATCTATACTATTCCAAAAAGCTGCCAGCCCCATAGTTTTTCAGGTGCCACACCACATCATAACAGAAAGTAAAAAAGGGGAAGGAATGAAAAAAAAGAAATTCTAAAATCCTGTTTTTTCTATCATAGTCAGTTGAGAACTTCCAGGATTCAAGACAGAAAAAGCTCATACGACCTCTGTCACCCCATGTCATGTAAGGTTACATCCAGTCAGAAGGTGGTAGTATAATACATAGCTAGAAAAGTCCTCTCCAGATTCAATAGAAAATTATGTGATAATTTGTTAAAAAAATAGGCAGAAACAACTTTAATTCTGCTTTTATTTACCAGCTACTGATATGGAATGAGCACCTTGAATGAGCACCAGTCTTTAAGAATCATACTAGTTCCGAAAAAACAATGTCAAATCCTTAGTCCAAAAGATAATCTGTTGATTTCCTTTTCTTTTGGTCTCAGATAAGAGTGTTCTATCCCTTTGGGAATCTGCCATAATTAAAAACATAATTCCCTGTAATATTTTGATATTTGTATTTTGATGTTTTTTCAATAGACTTTGAAAAAAATGTAATATTTTTGAAGTCTGTGTGTATTTGAAACAAACTCTGGTTTTTGCTTAGTGACCTTGTCAGAAAGTACCTTTTAGTGTTAAGGAATGAAACGAGATTCTTGAATGTGCTTATGGAAGTTACTAGTAGTGGGAGGTATATGTATGAACTACTCATAGGAAGAAAGTAAGGGATTAATTAAAGGTTCAATAGAATTTGGATGTAAAAGAAAATGTGAAAATGTCTTTATCTCCCACTTATTTCATTCCCTGTTCACTTCCCATGTAAGCTAGGTGCGCAGTCAACAGCAGAAAGGTTTTGTCTCACTATGATGAAGTGCAGAACAATTCCGGCAGTGATGGGTAAAATATAAGTGTCTTTCTACTTGAAATAATATTCCAGGCATCATAATCTGCAGTTGGTATCCCACATTTGTTGGCTCAATGATTTACTTAGTGAATATAATGAATTTTAAAAATACATGCTTTTCTACTTCACATTTTACAACTTTGTCTTGGAGTTTGGCAGTCTAGTATCTTCTTATTTACATATCCCTTGTAATTATTTAACTATCTGCCCTGCAATTTTAGCATCTGGCCAAATGGCCTCTAGGTCCAGTAGGTCATCTGGCCTGTAACTGAAGAAGCAGCAATTCAGCATTAAAGATTTTCCTATAGGAAGTGAAAGCACTCAGAGCATTTGGATTAGGTCTTCTCAGCTAGGTTTAAAAAATAGAGAATCTGAAAATCTGCACAGAGGATTTGTCCTGAAAACTGCATTTTGCTCCATTTACATTTTCAAACTCCACTTGTGCATCAAAAGTTTAAAGAAATAAGATGTACGACTGCTCTCAACTGACTCAGTACTTGTAGGAGATGGAGTGAAAACAGCAACTTGACCATTCTAGGCACCAAAATACCAACTTAAGCAGCTGAGACTGTATTTACAAGCTCACCTGACAAAAGGGAGTCTTGTGCAATAAACACAAGTATATTTTTAAAAGAAGCAGGACTGCCTTATAGTGCAATAAACAATTTTTTTATTTCCTCGTACTCTGTCTCAGTGACTAGGGCTGTCTCTGCTTCACAGTACCCTGCCTTTTTTCTGTCCTGCACTATGTAATTTTTAGTTGTTGCAGTAAGGAAAATTAATGTATTTAACTGTTAAAAGTTCACTGTTAAAGGAGTAATTATTTTGACATTTAAGAACACTACGCTATTAGATTGATTACTGTTTTGTACTTTTGTGAGGGATTTAAGCACTCAAAATCTGACTCCTTTCCAAGACAATTAACTGATTAAGCACCTAATTTTAGGTGTGGAAGTGATAGTTATTCGTAACAGTGTTTTCCTCATTTGAAATAAAGATTATGAATCTGTATAATCAAAGTTCACTCAGAATCACACAACAGGTGAGGTTGGAAGAGACCTTTGGAGGTCATCTGATCCAATCCCCCTGCTGAAGCAAAGCCATCTAGAGCTGATTGCACAGAACCATGTCCAGATAATTTTTTAATATCTCCAAGTCTG
Organism: Cuculus canorus; assembly: GCF_017976375.1. Taxonomy (NCBI): domain Eukaryota; kingdom Metazoa; phylum Chordata; class Aves; order Cuculiformes; family Cuculidae; genus Cuculus; species Cuculus canorus. The sequence goes on along the minus strand of NC_071404.1, from coordinate 10,601,935 downwards.
GAGACTCCACAGCCTCTCTGGGCAGCCTGCGCCAGTGCTCAGTCACCCTCAAAAAAAGTCTTTATAGAGGGAATCTCCTGTATTTCGTCTCGTACATTTTGTCCTCTCATTGGTCGACACTGAGAAAAACCTGGGTCTGTCTTCTTAACAGCTTCTCTTCATGTATTTAAATTGCCAATCCGTCATTGCTGATAAACTCCCTCCTTCTGTTTCAATGCTAGTGAAGAACTCATTACCAGCAGTAGGGACTGAGAAAGTATATCTTACTTCCTTATTGCAAACACATACAGAGCTGAGTATTTATGAAATGTATGAAATTAATGAAATCACAAATATCATGAAGTACCAAACCAAAGTCCCTTATGTTGCTAATTACTCAATATTTTCATTGGTCTGGGCTATATTGTTCAAGATCTGAAGCAACAGCCACACATAAGACCACATGGCACATATTCCCCTGTTACATCTTTCCACTTCGATATGCTGTCTGCCCCTTCCCTCAGCTCTGTGCTACATCACCAGATTCTGCTGCCCGAGTGTCTTGCAGGGTTTTGAGGATGGGGCTCCATTCTCCCCTCCTCACGCAGAAGGACTCTGACCCCTCAGTCAGACCTGGACACTGCAGGGAACATTTGCTTTAGGGAGCTTTTCTACTTGGGAAGGACTGTCACAGTTATCCATCCATAACCTTCCCTTCTGCTTGCTCTCCTCTCCCTCCTCATAACCAGCCTTCCTCCTTGTCCTGCTGCCATGGTGGAATTGAGTATGTGAATCTTTATGAGATGACTTTTCTCTGGACAGCTTTAAACCACATGAATGGTGAGAACATGCAGTCCCAAGACCGAAGTAAACCCACAGATAATGTGGATGGAAGAAGCCTCAGCACTGAGTGGTTTGATCTGTTACTTGATTCTTAGCACATTAAATTACTTGGAGTAATAGATGTAACTTCACTGGAACGAAAAAGAATTGTACCCACTGTATACAGGCACATAACTTGAGTACATTAGTGTGTATTCAAACACTCATAAATCTTTTGGTGCTCATGTTCAACAGCTGAGAAGTCAAATATTTGTCCACTTCATATGCCTGTGCTGATTTTCAAACTGCGTCAAATTCTAGCAATTCAAGGGACATCTCATGTATATACTTAACTGATTCTTAAGTGTTCTGCAAGCACTCACAAAACCACTGCTGTGATGGGTGTCACGGCTTACAGTCTATTAAAGGCAAACTTTTCTGTAATTTTTCATGTTCCGTTTCCTGTTTTGTTTAACATAGTTCATTATATGCTTGCTCAATGCGCTTCTTTTGTGTTGATGCGTGTCTGTTTGCAAATGATATTGAAAGGAACCTGCTTGGTTAGGGACCCAATTAAACTCCAGCTGATGGTAAGGCACATTTGTTTCACAAAGCTTAGCCGCCTACTTTAGCTGATTAGCAGTAGCCTTCAGCATAATGCAATTTAAGATACAAGATGTAATTTTCTATTGATGCAAAAGATTATGTTATGAAGACTATTGGTAAGATTTGCTGTTCTATGCCTAAAATTATGAATTAATTCTGTAAACATAAAAATTTGCTTTTTACATCTCCTGTGCAGCGTAATACAACCCAAGGAACTAATCACTCACAATGACTTGATAGATTCCAGATCTGTGAATCGGGGTTTAACACACAAAGCCTCTAGTTTGTTTAGAGAGAAATAAAAGCTGCAGCAAATGTCTAGCATTTGTAAATAGGCCAGCATGCCGTGCTTTTATATTCACAGAAATAACACCATAAATTTGCATTCAAGATGAAAATACATAAATAGACTCCCAAAGAACAACATTTCTGGTAGACTTTGAAGATGCCTTTTTATAGTAGATGCTCTCAAGTTATGTACGTAGATTGCCTGTGAACCACGAAAGGAAATGTCTTATAACATCTATAATGAAACTATATTTTCTTTATTTGGAGAGCAAACAGGCTCCATTAGAATTACTGTATTACTTATCATGGCTTTGACCAGAAGCTTGCAAATTAAATGTTTACTTTCACTTGGATTCTACCATCCTTGGCATGCTGGTCTGTTCTAAAAAACATTTCAAATGTCAGGACAAAAAGTGATTCAAAGTTAGCTTCTTATTCAAGAATATATTATTTCAGGATCAGAACACTTTTATAGCTGAATTAAGCAAACTGTTATATTTGAAAGAAACCCAGGACTATACAAAATTCACAGCCTGCATATCTAGCATAATAAATGATTCTTTAAGTAGTTACCAGTGAAACAGGTTTCATGTAGTATACAAGTTCTTAACACCTAGTTTGCATCTCTAGTGGAAAGCATTGAGTTGCTCCCACAGGCTTCCACAACAGCAAATATTTAGTGATTAGAGTATATTTCCAGCTTCAACTCCATCTCAGGTTCTTTGGTCTTAAAATCTTTTTCTTGATATATACCATAGAAGACAGGGTTACTGATCTGTGCAGTCGATCCACTGCAGCTGCAGTTATTGATTCACTAAATTCATTAAATTCATTAAACTCTCTTCTTAAGTACTAACATAGTAAAACCCCAGTCTTTGGAGATTAACTATCATCAACAAACCACATTAGAGCTGGGACTAGCGAAAACTCGTTAAATGACTACATCAATACTGCTTTCTGTAATTGAGATTTAGAAATGGATGATAAATCAATAACATGAATTTAAGAAGCCACCTTCAGTATCTCAGCCATAAACAGGAATCTAAGATATGTCTAAAGTTGTGGTTTTAGCCTGATAGAACGTGTCTGCAGAATGTCAGCCGGAACATCTGTTTGCAAAATAAATACAGCAGGACAAGGACTGACCTCTCAAACTCAACAAAGGGAAAAAGTGAAAGACAACTTGCAAGAAAACAATGGCAAATAGTTCAGATGCAGTAAAAATGGTAGAAGATCAAGATATGTGCCATACTTTTCACTTTTACACAGCCTTTCTTCCTGCTTAGCTTTAATTGTAACTAGCTTAAACTCTTTGTGGAAGGGGCTTGTCTTCTCCATATGTGAAGCATCTATGACGGTTATGGATCCTTTATGACAATGAATAATAAATATGATAATAAATAATAAATATGAATAATGAATACAAAATTTGATCAGAGAGACTGTAAGGAAAGATTTTTCTCTTTGATCTACTGGAATAATATATTTAATTTATAACTTATTATTGTTATCAGAAAGCCTCCTTCCTAAAATACTTTTAACTTCTAAAATAAGGCCTACCTTTTTGCATAACAAATGAAGTTCAAGGAAGAAAACTATAGTCCTAATGTATAGGTTTGGATGAAAAATGGGAAACCACTTCAAGTAGCAAGCAAGAATGATTCTAATAAAATCAAATTAGTTCTGATTAGCTGAAAAAAGAACAGAGGAATGGCAGAGCCTCTTTCTCAATATATAATATTGGCTCTGACTCCTGAGGCAGTGCTGTCAACACTGGCCTACACAGTGTCTTCAACCGTAAATTGAAAATGATGAAAAATATGTGTAAAATCTGATGCAAATTAGTTTCAATAAAGTGTAATCCTTGACAAAAGTCATACTGATTTATAAAAGGGCAGTATTTTGCTCTCTGCTTGTTTTTCTCCTCAAGGGGCTAGCAAAATATTAGCAAAGTTGCAACATCTTAAATGTCACTTGCTGTTTTATACTGACTTTAAAGCAGCTGCTCGTCCAAGTTCTGCTCTGAACAGGGAAATCTGGTCCAGTTTGTCTAGAAGAAGTTGTTCCTTAGCTTGTTTTTGATGAATTATCCGGTCTCTCTTCTCTTCCTCTGCTGCCTTTTGTGCTTCTCTGAGTAGAGCAAGACGTTCACGTAGTTCCACTATTGACATTTCACAAATTAAACCATGGCCACCAGTCTAGAGAATGTAAAATATAAGTTTAAATAACACTGCAAATGGGTAAAACCAGAATATTTTGATTGTGTTCCAAATCACGCTTAATATATTTTGACTTCAGGAAAGTTTGGGTTGGCCCAAATCTAACTGTTATTTGCACACTGGTTTTAAGGTGTAGAGCTTACCTTTGTATGTGTAAAAATGCAAGGCTCATAAAGCATTGAAAAATACAATAGATTAATCATAAATACAATACACTTACTGTCCAAAAAAATACTAGTTGACTTACCTTTTAGTTTTAATATGACTTTTGCAGTTTTTAAATGTGTAAAACTGCAAGGGTTTTAGTTTGTAAAATGAGAACAGATTTTGCACTAAAAAATATGCATTTTTTTAATTTATCTATTATCAAATTAGGGATTTGATCTATGATGTCATCTAGTGTTTTTATCTGACAGGACTAGGACCGAACAATGGTTTTTAACCAGGAAATTCAGATCTTAATCTCCCAAGTTAAAATATTAAAACATGAGTGTTTACTGAAGAGTTTTTGAAATCCACTTCACAATAGGAGTGATAATGAGCCTGATTCTGAGATGTAATGAGAGACTTCTGCACCTTAGTTTGCACACAAAGACAGACCATTTCTAAAAAGACTTTTTAACACTTGATAATTTTGGCCTTTGCTCTTAGATGTGTCTACACTTATATACAGCTGCATACAAATACTGAGCTTCTGTGTAGCTTTCTTTGCAAAATTTAATCCATTTCACACTAACTAATAATCTTCTACTTATCTTAACACAGTTTTGGAATACATCTTTGGTGTGTATCTTGTACCATGACATGTTATAATGGAATACATGGTGCAGGAAGTTAAGATGATAACCTGACTCTTGCTATATAGAATCACAGAATCATAGAATCACTAGGTTAGAAAGGAAACCACTGGGTCATCGACTCCAACCATTCCTAACAATCTCTAAACCATGCCCCTCAGCACTTCATCCACCTGTCCCTTAAACACCTCCAGGGAAGGTCACTCAATCACCTCCCCGGGCAGCCTGTTCCAGTGCCCAATGACCCTTTCTGTGAAAAACTTCTTCCTGATGTCTAGCCTGAACCACCCCTGGCGAATCTTGAGGCCATTCCCCCTTGTCCTGTCCCCTGTCACTTGGGAGAAAAGACCAGCTCCCTCCTCTCCACAACCTCCTCTCAGGGAGTTGTAGGGAGCAATAAGGTCTCCCCTCAGCCTCCTCTTCTCCAGGCTAAACAACCCCAGCTCTCTCAGCCGCTCCTCGTAAGACTTGTTCTCCAGCTCCCTCACCAGCTTTGGTGCTCTTCCCTGGACACGCTCCAGAGCCTCAACATCCATATATGGTTGTATAACATTTAGAGTGAAACACTGGTTTGGATTTTAATCACAAAGACCTTGCTTTGCTTAGTTCCATAGAAAGCATGATGAGGGCAGAGGGGTAGAATCCAAAAGAACAACCACTCCAAACTGTATTTCTCAGGTTGAAGTTAAGTCGTAATGATAAATATGTGTAAGTAAAACTGATTAAAATCCTTCTAATGGAGAGAAACTAGCCAGTTAAAGAGCCTTCATTTTTTTAAAACAATCATTTTTAGTAGAAAAGGAAAAGCCCTTGTACTGAATACTGAGCAAGCAAGCTGTTGACAGAATAGTAGTCCCCTTTCTGCTTCTGAGCTTTTCACCAAACAGAATATGAAAGGGAAGGGAAGGGGAAAAAAAAGGCAGAAAGAGACGACGCTTTGTCATAGATAGGTGCTCAGGCTGTGATATTGGTTGCAAGAATTGACCCGAGTCCAGTCCCTCTTCTCTGGTCTGGGATACTATCTAAACAGTCTAGTCAGGTACTCATCCTCCAGTCACCATTCTCTGGCTCTTCAGAGCAGTGGGTCAATGAAATAGGGGGAAAGCCAAGATTGATGAAGAAAACAGTAAGGCGGGGCGGCAGAAGCAAAAAAGCCACAAAATAGAGTACAACAAATAACCAGGCATGGCTCTTTGCTACAACAACATTGGTGCTCAAAAGGAATTATTATTGAGTTAGTCTGAAAAATAAATGATACAAGCTTGTCAGTGAAGGAGAAATTGTGTTGGTTGGCCATCCCTGGGGACTCCTCCAAGATTTCCAAGAGTCTCTCCTGCACATCTGGTCCCCATAGTTTCTCTTTCTAAAGCTTCAAAACTTGAGTCAGTCAGAAGACATCACCACTGTTTTTTCATCTAGAGCCTGACCCTTTAATTTTGCCTCATTGGCTTCTGCTTCCATGCTCTTCATGTGTACCAAACAATAGGCACCAGTAGCACCAGTCGAAGACTGATAAAAGAGTAAATATTAAGCAGCCTTTATTTTTGCATCTCTTAAAAAAATAGGTACTACCATAAATTACTGAAACAGTAAATAATCATTTATCTCTTTCTCAGATTTCAATTTAGAGTGAATTTTCAAATAGCAAGTTCTATAATACCTTGTCCCTAATTTAAACTAATCAATGACTGTCAAGGTGTATTCACCAGAAGACAAAGGAGTAGTTTTTGCAATTTGTAGAAACATAGAATTGTAGAGGCCGAACATTTTGAGTGTCTGAATTTCAAAAATATTTAGTGAAGACAGTGAAGTGGTTCCTAAAATATGAAAAATCCTAGAGCTGTGCAGTAGATAATGCTGGTGTCAAACAACTTAAGTGCCAACAACGGAAGAACTGTGTGCTTTAAAAATTTTGTGGATAAATGAGAATTTTATGAACATATTTAATTTCACTAAGAATGAAAAAGCCTTTTGTAGAAAGAAAGAAACCAGGGCAAGCTATCACCAAAAGTGTGCTAATTCACTCAGAGTGCAATTCTAATAGTGAGTATAAGGGAACTGTAAAGTTGAGATACAGAATCATAGAACAATTGGGGTTGAAAAGGACCTTTAAAGATCATCTAGCCCACACCCGCCTGGCCATGGGCAGGGACACCTCCCACTAGAGGAGGTTGCTCAAAGCCCCGCCTGGCCTGAACACTTTTAGGCATGGAGTCATTCACAACTTCTTTAAGCAGTCTGTTCCAGGGGTTCATTGCCCTCACAATGAAGAATTTCTTCCTTATGTCCAATTTGAATTTGCCCTCTTTCCGTTGAAAACCATTGCCCCTCGTCCTGTTGCTACAGGCCTTGGTAAAACGTCTCTCCATCTTTCTTCTAAGCCCCTTTATATATTGAAAGGCTGCCATATAGTCACCCAAAGCCTTCTTTTCTCCAGGATGAACAACCCCAACTTTCTCAGCCTGTCTTCATAGGAGAGGTGCTCCAGTCTTCTGATCATCTTCATGATCCTCCTCTGGACTCAGTCCAACAGGTTCCTGTCTTTCTTGTGCTGAGGGCCCCAGGTGAGGTCTCACCAGAGCAAAGGGGAGGATCTTCTCCCTCCACCTGCTGGTCATGCTTCTTTTGGTGCAGCTTTCTGGGCTGCAAACGCGCATTGCCAGCTCATATTGAATTTTTCATCTATCAGTGTTCCTGAGTCCTTCTCTGCAGGGCTACTCTCAATCAATTCATTCCCCAGTCTGTATTGATATGGGACCTTGCACTTGGTCTTGCTGAACTCCATGAAGTTCACATGGGCGCACTCCTCAAGCCTGTCAAGGTTTCTTTCCTCAGGTGTTTCAAACTGCATCACCCAGCTTGCTGTCATCTGCAAACTTGCTGAGGATGCATTTAATCCCACTATCTATGTCATTAGGGAAGGTATTAAATAGTGTCAGTCCCAGTATAGACCCCTAAAGGATACCACTCATTACTGATTTCCACTTGGACATTGAATCATTGACTGTAACTCTTTGGATGTCGGCTATCCAGCCAATTTCTTACCCATCTAACAGTCTATCCATATAATTCAGAACCATTCTCTTGTACTTGCAGACTGACCTATATGGCCATTCCATTTTCAGCAACCTTACACTTAGTAATCTTACCCATAGGATAAGCTTGAACTTTGAATGAATTTTTCATTTATGACTTGAAACCTGCCGTGTTTTTCTGCCTTGTCTTTTCAGGTAAGCTAGATGGGAGTATTTATTTAAAGTCATATTCCCTACTTAGAAACAAACAGTATTTCAGTGGAAGCTCTGTGTGAGGGGTTGACAGCTACCGCAAGTGGCAATGAAGTGAACTAGATTCAAAAATAATAAAGTACTGACATTCCAGTCACCTTCATTTTCCTGAAAGAGAGTCTGCACCAGTTTACAGAAATTGTTCTGATTGAAAAAGTAATGACAGTTCCACATCTGATGATTTCATACCATTGTGTCTTTGCAGCCAGCATCTAGTGACTGCATCATCAGGGTAACAAATGTGCAGTGAGACCATGCTAAGGGCTATGTTTAGGGTTGACACTATGTGCAACTCTATCTGACACAGTGAAAGACCTATAGATCAGAGTACCTCTTGGCACTTCGTGCAGACAGCTTACAGTTTCTGTGGTGTACAATAATTCTTTGTATTCAGCATTTTTTTCACCTGCTTTTTCCTTTGTGGTTCAGTAGTATTTCTCCACAAGTGGGTGGAGTAAGTCTGGGTTTGAAAAACAGAGAGTTACCTTCTTTGGCTGGAAAAGAAGTGGAGAAGTAATGGCAGCAGCCATAAGGGCAACCACAGAGAGTAAAGGAGGATAGGACATCTGGAGAGCTCCATTTATTCTTGTTCACTTATTTCACACTTTAAGTGTTCTAAAATCTGATAAATGAGATGGGGGATATATCTGGCGATTGCAAAGACAGTAGGTAGCTTTGGAATCAATGAATGGTTCAGTTCTTTGCAGGAGGAGATAAAACCAAAGCGTCATGCTGACTGTTCCAACAGCCCCACAGAAGGAAGGCCTGCTCCTTCTGTATGGTTTCTGCAGACTAGGCATGGATCATTTTTAATTTGTGATCTACATTTGAATACTCATGAAAGTAAATAAAAAACCCAAAGTATTATACTTAAAATTGATAGTGCAATTTTGTACTATTCTGTGTTATTCTTCTTTCAGTGTGGATAAGAAAAGTGGAAGAGTATTTTCAGCTACTCTGCTTCCTATTTAGTGGAAAGATAACAAATTTCCAGAGGCTGCCTAAGTCTAGAAATTCTGCAGAAGTGGGCATTGCAAAGCATAATCTCAGACAATCTCAGCTGCTGTGCATTGAGAGTAAATGCAAGAAGTGTGGGACACATTTACTGCAGACAACCACACACAGATTATTTGCACAGTGCATGCATAACAGCTCAGCAGGTTTTGGGTTCTCTTGACAATCTCTTTCATATACATGAACGTTGACAGTTTTAAAAGCACAGGAAATTACCATTGCAATCACCACTGTACATCAGTCCAGACCTTGTGTTCATTCAGCCTTCACCCAGAACTGACAAATCTGTGAGTTTGTGAAGATGGATAGAACATGTAATCACTTCCCAGTCTCTTTTTGAAAGATATCGGGAAACCCAGATCCTATGGGCAAAATTCAAAGAAGATTCAAGGGGACTAAGATTTCACTTACCATCAGAATATTCTTCCTGGTAAAATTTTCATTTTATAAGCTTTATGAAAATTCTAGTTCAGATCTACCCTTTGTGTCATGGGGTCACTGTCATTAAAGGTATGCATCCAGACTGCAATATCTCTGCATTCAGTACCCAATTCCTTTGAATGTGTGAAAAAAATACAATAGTCACATATGTAAAACCAGCAGGTTTTCCTTCTGAGCTTACCTCAGTTAAATCAACAAACTTGTGTTTGAGGATTGGTAAAGACTCAACAGCTCGTATTTGTTGAATTAGTTCGTATCTTTTCCTAAGCTTCTCCTCTTCTTCTTCTAAAGCTTGCCGAAGAAGTTCTTGATTCTCTTCAGAAACTTCCTGAACTGAAAGAAAAGAACTAATCTCTATTAGCTGGCTGCATATTTTAACAAGTAGTCGATCTGGAGGAAAATTCATAGCATTTGTGAATAATAATAATAATAATACTACAGATCTAAAAGTACTTGAGGGAGCAGTCTGGCATTGGTGGGTGGAATGATTAGAGAAACAAATGAGTACTTCCCACCTCCACTATCTATCATTCTATTCAACCCATAAACATACTGTAAACACTCATAAAGTAGACACTTTGAATTACTGCTTTGCAATTTCTCCTCTAATTAGTGCATACTGTTTTATTGTTTAATAAAAGGATATTATACAACAGCAAATATTCATAGTTTTCCAAGCTATTTATATATGACAGAAGTAATTGAATTGCAAAGGCTGGTAGGCTTTGCTAGGCCATTTCAGAGTGGCTCACACCCTTTGCTTGCCTCAACCCTCCTGATACAAGTGTGGAGATATACAAGCAGAGAAAGGTGTGCTCACCAACATATGCACGACTACAGATAGCCTGTTCAAACAGTAGAGGTTAACATGGCATTGCACTGGAATATATACAGCCAGGACAGTCAGAACAGCCTTCTCCCTGGAATTTATTAGCTAAGGCATTAACTGAAGAAGTCTTTAAGAATAATGGAGGATAAGTAACATTATTTCCCCTTCGCTTATAACAACTGGTCTGTCTAGGAGGTGCTACATCCTTCTCTCTTGTGTTTTTCTAGAAGATGGCTTTTCTTTCCTTAGCTACAGTCTTCTCTGGAGAAAACAATAATTACACAGTGGTTGCTAGGCAAAACCTCTCTTAATGATATGAATCACTAGAATCTGAGCTTCATAACTTGATTTGACAAAAAGTACAGTCATTCACATATGCCACTTTTAGATGGAAGGGAAAATAGTTGGAGAACATTAGTGCTGCATTTCTCCCTTTTAAACAATTCCCATGACCAGTAGCTTAGAATTTCTAACCTACTCAGTACAAACTTATTCCTGGCATTCATATTCATGCATTCATGGGAATGTATAGCCTAGATCTTTTCCTTAACTTCCCTTTCCTTTCTGTAAAAAACGTAATTGGCCCATGAAAAGAAAGATAATTTTTGAGCACTTGGCGTCATCACTTATTTTTCTGGCAATATATAAATACCTATCTGCTGTTTGTATTTCTGGAGCTTTATTTTTGCTTGTTTTGCATTCTTGTGTCCTTCCACGACCTGTTCCACCAGCTCTCTCATTTCTTTCTGTTCTTGTAGACGTTTCTCTGCATAGTGGTGCATCAATTCTGCTTTCTAAATTCCAAACAAAAAGGTGAATAAAATTCCTGATAACTGGAGATCTGAATGCCTTCAATCATTGGAGGAGTGCAATGACAAATGGATTCAAAATATTATATCATCCACAGAAGCAGCAAAGAACATTGTGTGGGGACAATGTAGAGACCCAGATTTAAGCTCCCCTTTCTGTTTTATTTACCCACAGTGGCCACACATAACATTTGCACTGCCATTTTCCAGGTCTCCCTTCCACATGTTCCTGAAAGCAGACAAAAAAGGCATCTCTGGATCTGGGTGTGAGATGCCAAGAAGAGTGCTGGTTGTGTGCCTGCAGGATTTTCTTGGGCCTAAATCACATCTCTGTAACATACAGAAAGTCTACGTTTGGCTATCTTGTTCCTTCTTTGTCAGAGGAAGTTAATAGGAAGCAGGAAACTGGATTTTCCCAGACTAGATTCCTTATTGTACTTTCTGGTTTAGATGGAAAACTTTTGAAAGGGGGTCAGCATGATAGCTGTTAGTGAGTAGAGAATTGGTGCTGAGTACTTCTGGAGATCTTTGTATGGATGGAGTGCCCTGCTGGCATCTGTTGGCAACTGAAGGAAGCTGCCTGGAACTGGTCAGGTTAGAGCAAGTCTGATTTGCATATCCCCGGATCTATTCATATCAGGACATTTCTACTGACAAATACAACACATGCTTTGAAAGTGGGGTGAATAATTACAATAGTTTTGGAACAAGTGCGAGGGATCACACTATGCTCAGTTGTGCATAGTAGGGTTTGCTTTAAGTTCTTGCTGCAGCCTGTCTGAATAGACGTGAAAATGCACTGCAAAAAAAAGGCTGAAAGTTTTTTTCAGAGGGCAGAGAAGGAGCTCATTAAGCAAGTGTCCTTTTTGACATGTAGTCTTTATGAAAATCTTGTATATTTGTGGTCCCATCTTAAGTTGTTGAGGCACTGTAGAGACAGCTGTGAGAGGTGGACAAGAGAAAAGTATTGGCTGGCACAGCAGTAAACTGGGCTAATAGAAAAGAAAAGCCCATACTATGACAAATTTAAAATCTACAGCATTAGTTATTTCTTGATCATTTGTTGAGTTTATAGGAAAATCAGTGGGAAAAATGTAATGTGAGTTTGGGGGAAAATAAAAAGATCTAGCAATGTTTTTGTGATTTACCAGATCAGAAACTGTGTGAAAATACTTCTTGGCATAAATATTCAGTTTTCCATAATATATAAAGCCAAGAAGGGTTCTCTGCCTGAATTTGCTCCTAAGAGAGATCTAGCCATGACAGATAATATGAAGTAAATTGAATTATAGCAGTTTAAGAAAATAAATTCTTTCATATTTGTAACACTTGTTTTACAAGGTAACATAATTAGTCATATATTGATAGCTTCATTGCAAATGGTGCTTCGTATGTCAGTATCTGCCTAAAAAGGATAAGCACAACAACATGAATACAGGAGAGAATGCTTTAACCTTCTGTTTTACTCAATTTACTTCATAAGTGATATCAAACACTTGTAAAAAATACTTCAATGTATAAGCATTGCACTATTTTTCCATTGTTTGCAGATGCCAGTGAGTAGACACCATATAGAACTTTTACACCTTCTTGTAGTAGGTATCATCTGTGGTATGTATGTTTTGCACTGACTGAATGTAACCAAAATTGAAGCAACATTATATGCATTACCTCTTCTCTCGTTAGATCAGCTTTCTTCTTATTTTCTTGAATTACATTCTGATGGGCTAGAACTGCCTCTTCATGACTCAGTTTCCCTTGAAGCCTCCTACACTCTATTTCAGCCAGCTGCTCTTCCAAATCTTTTCCACGCATCTGTTTTTGCCATTCCAAGAATTCATATGGGTCTCGAGACCCTTGTAGCAAATCTTCAATTCTGCAAGAGAGAAGGAAGCATATACTATTGTAGGGATCTGGCTCTGCAGCCATGCCTTGCTTCATAAAACATTTCAGGTTTTTGTGATATAAGATCTTTGTAGAGAAAAAAGGTGGTCATCACAAAGTCATTTGACAGGTATACTTTAACTCTGGTCTAAGAGGTACTCTGACTGTGTAGACAGCCTGGGAATGCCAGACTGGCAGAAAGTGCATCAAGGCATGGACCTTGAAAGGAGCAAGGAGAATCAGGCTGAAAGGATATACATTTTCTCTCAGGATTATTTTTCTTAAAGGTAGTGAGAACAAATATATTTTCTCTTTGGAAATCTTTTGGGCCACTTTAACCCAGAGAACTAAAAACTTTTCTGCTTAATTCTCTTTCTGTTTTGTGTTTTGTAAATTAAATAATATTGCTATAATTAGGCAAAGAAATATTCAGCGATGAAGCGAAACCATATTCTTATTTTTTGTGCTTGGCTGAGAGAGAAAAGCATAACAAAGCCCTGGGGCAGGCCCATCAAACTCCTGCAACAGAGGATCAAACAAGTCAAGAATTAAGGCAGAGACACAAAACTGCAGTGAATTGTGCCTTACTGCTGCTTCTCAATGCATATGTATCTATCTGTTGTATGTTAAATGCAGCTGAAGTTTAAAGCTCAATATAAAATAGTGTTAAGTTACAGGGAAAATCTATTCCTTTGCTGAGTGGAACAAAATTCTGCAAGAGTGAACAGTATCATATGTAATATAAAAGAACCTTAATATACATACATAGATGATGACAGAAGCTGAATGATGCATAATATCATACCGCTAAAATCCTAACCCATATACCAAAATTTGCTAGGTCCAAAGACCAAATCAACCTTAGGCAGTCATTCTGTGACTTAAAATGCTAACAGTATTTGTCACATAGCCTGCTAAGGTAGGTGGATTAGAAAAAATACTAAATTAAGATGACATGATATACGTTTTATCTTTGTTAAAAATATTAGTGAAAATGTTCTCTAATTCTAGTCATAGAATACAACCTGCAGTGGCCATTCAGGCGTCACCCTCTCCCTAGTTAATGTCCACTGAAAACCTATGCTGCTAAATAAGGACTCCTTATGTCAGAGAAGTCCTTATATCAAGATTCCTTAGACCCATAAATGCACCAAAAGGACCTGCAACCTCTTATTCCCCACTCCTGCCTAGGATTTAGTTGCTTGTGTTCAAAGACAGCTCTGTTGCAGGACAACTGTATAACATCGGATCAGACTGGAGCGAAAAGAACTGTGTGAGGAAGAGCTACTGAAAGTCCTGTTGTCTATGTGTAGAGTTTTTTCTTAGGACCCACATTTAAGCTGATGTTAACAGCCTTTGTCCCTGCCTAAGCTCAAGGAATGCCTGCACCCAGCTTGGTGTGTGGACCCTGCCTTGTTGACTTGGCTTCCTGGCTTGACCTCAACCCTGACTTGTCACTATAGACTCATATACCAATCACTGGGCTGTTGGCTGACCCTGCTGACTGTCACTGCATCCACTCTGCTGCCTCCCTCGGGTACTATGGAACTGACCTGCTGTCAGCGAGAACACTGCCCCTACATGCCTTGCTGTCACCCTCAGCTCCTGGCTCATCTTGCCTCGTGGAGCGGCACGCTCTTAGTCCTCCATATCTTACTGTGATAGAAATGGATAGGTGTTTTACATACTTACAAACAAGTTCAAGTACCAAATTTGGCATGTAGTTGATCACAAAACACTGAAGAAACTGAAGTTATATGAAATATTTTGGCTAAATATATATGTATCTTTTTTAATAGACACAGAAATAGATGTGTATTTGGCCAATTATTTATTCTGGAGAATTGCAATATAATAAGCAACACTTACTGGAGTTTGCAAGTGTACAGGAGCTGGAGTGCTAAATCAGAACACAGTCACACTATAGCATCTACAGTACAACAATTACTTTAATGTAGACTTCCATTTCAGTCCAATTTTTCTTTGTGAACCATGTTTATAGAAAAGCTTCCTAATACCTTACAACAGACCCATTATTTTAGTTTCCTTGGAATTTAGTTAATTATTTTTAATGTGGTTAATTATTTTATATCCAGGGACATTAAAAGTAACTGAGAAAGTATGATTATACCTCTTGAGCTCCTGTTCCATTTTCCGCTGATAGAGGGCACCCTCTCTTAAAATAGCTGCAGCATTTAATTTAATAGGTATAGTGTCAATCTGTCAAGAAAAGGAATGTATATTCTATACTTAGTAATGTAAACCATAAAACAGAGTATAAAAACATTTCAATGGGTTAAATAAATTGACCTAAGACAGCATAAATTTTGCTTAAAGCATTCATCTAGCATTAATCTGACATTCACAATGAAATTGCATGCTGTTCATAAACCACTCAAGCTGCTTAAGAAATCAGCAAAGTCCCCCAAGTGGATTATAAATTTGTAATCACTCTTGGACCATGTCAAATCCCATAGAATGTGTTCACTTCCTTTCATTTTTTTCAGTACTCATATACATAGTGTGAAGAGATTCCGTTTGCTTTGGACAAAGAAAATAAACTGCTTCTCTGAAAGAGGGTAAGTTAGCAAAAAACATTAATGTAAAACATAAGCAGTACCTTTCAAGGGAAAGTCTTAAAAGGATTTTACACATAATCACTGTTTTAACTTCAAAATAATTTTAAGACAACTGGCATCATTTATTGCTATATCTATTTTCTAGATAGAAGTGAAATACAGTTCTCAGTGATTTTCAGTCCTCATGATGTAACTTGGATTAGATCCTGTGGCTGCTTTGCAGTTCTTCAAAGTATTGCCTTAGGACTAACTCCCAGACAGCCTCTAAATATGGAGGGAGGAAGGGAACAACTCCTCTGCCAGTTAAAAATGTTCCCTGCACAAGTAGGCTATTCAGAAATCATTATATCACCTTTGCAGACATGTATAATAGACCTGACCTGAACTGAGGCAAAGCAGTGCTGCTGGGATAAGAACTGGGATCATTCCTGTAGAAAACAAAGCTTAGTCATGACACATTTGACCTATATCCAGACAAGTTCTGCGTTCATAATCCTAACAGGTATTTAAATTCCAAATTAACAGCTTAATGAGTGGCTGAAAAACAGATGCACAGAATTACTTAAGCTACATACTGCAAATATTGTATGCACAAATATGAACCACAGTCTCTTGAAATACGTAGACTATCTGGAAAAAGGATGTTTTATAATTGATATTAATTAGGTATGTTGAGGATAACAAACACATGCTATCACATAGAAATTCACTAAGTAGAATTACTGTTTTTTCCACACAAATGGAGTATTTTAATGGACAAAAATTAATCACCTATCTATTTTGACAAAATCATAACTTGACAAATTTAGGAAAGGAATCCAAAACAATTTTATTTCTTTTATTTGACTCATATGTTTACTCTTCTTAATGCCTAATGATGTCCTTCCTTCCTTTTGCCCTACTTCTCAATGTCTTCTGCACTACATGAACACTGCCTCCACAGCCTGTACTTTGTACACTTTACTGTCTATAAAATGTCTGCTTAGAGCAGACATTTTTTTTGACACATGTAGAAATTTTCATAGTTTTAGCAATGACCCATGTGTACAGATTTCCTGTTCTGTATTTACTAACTGTAATTTGGATAGACAACTGAAGTAAGAATGATTACAGGAATACCTTTAATTTCCGTTTCCCAGTTTATTAAACAGAAATATGGCTGTATGACAATGAAGCAGAAATATGACAGTCCATATAGTCAAAATAACCAGGACTCCCAAGATGTATGCAAACAGGTGTAAGTAAAATAAATTCTTCTGCCCAGGGAGGTGGTTGAGACACCATCCCTGGAGGTATTTAAAAGGTGGGTAGACGAGGTGCTCAGGGAGATTGTTTAGTGGCAGATAGGAATAGTTGGACTCGATGATCCAAGAGGTCTTATCCAACCTAGTGATTGTATGATTCTATGACTCTATGGATATCAAGGAAGTTTTGAATTTTGCTTGTTCTCTTCCTGTCATGAGGTATCTTCCCCTTTCTCAAGATGAGAAAATGAAAATAATGGGGAAAATTGCAGAACACTGCAATTCTTGTGGAAAAAAATTTGTATTCACTATTTTAACCTAATGAACACACAATGGCTCACCAAAACAAATAAATCTGTAAAGAGCAAGGCCTGATATGAGCAAGAGACAGATTGAGCCAGCATGATGATGCACTTGTACAGTCTCATTCTTTCAGTGAAAAGGACGAATAGATATTTAGTAACAGCAATGAAAAATAATTGCTGCTGCACATAATAGGTGTGTCTGAAATTTTTAAAAATGTATTTAATGTACAGTGGGTGTTCTAAAAAAGAGGAAAAGAAAACATTAGTTGATTAAAACATTATATAATTTCATTAATTTGAGGACAGATTGTAATCCTATTTATACATCTTTGATAAGCCTTCCTTTTAGGATTTGTCTATTCACAGAGTTGAGCAGGCATGAAAGCAAAAGGAATAGGAAGTGTTTTAAAAGTCAATAACAATATGCCTATCTCAGCTTGAAAGTTACAGCAGCATCTTGAATATCACCTAACCAACCTTAAAGGCAAATGTGTTTAGACGAGATAAAACTGATTGTGCTTCTAGGGGAGACACTAGCAGGTGTTAGAACTGGCCCTGATCAATGCCATCAGATGCCAGATCCATATTTTTCTTTTAAGTGGTTTAGGCAGATGGTTTGCACTAAGATTTCAGTTTTTTAGATTATCAGAAAAGGAAGTGGACTATACATAGTCTTGAACAAAGCCCACATAATTACAGCTCATGCGTGTTTAGGTTAACGATGTAAATGTTTCCTATTTTGTTTTTTTTTCCCTCTTTTGAGTGCAGAAGGCACTGGGATCTTACTATTTTCCTGTAATTTAAATGCTGATGGATTGTAAGCAAGCAGACTGAGTAGGTCATAACGTTATTAAAGATAACTTCAGTATGTGATAAATGCCAGATATGCTTTAGAAATAATGGCCAGCTGCCCAGTTTTCCAAGCAGAGAATCAGTCTTCCCAAAGCATACATGAGCTGTACCTAATACGTAGTCTTTAAAGAGTATGTGAACCTGCTCACAAGGTATTTGAGGTCACAGTACAAGCACAGCTTCTGCATGAAATTATTCTGCATATGAACTTGAAACAAATGAAAGGTGACTGAACGATGTAAGATGGAAGATTATGTAGTATGGTTAGTGCAGAAATAGCAATGTGAGTCATCATGTGTTATACTGGTAGGGCTGAACAGCCCATTTTCCATGTTTACAATTCTCTGACCCTTGGAAATCCCTGCCGAGAAGCAATCTGTATAGTGGATTTTATGACCTCAGTATGGGTTTAAAGGAAAGAACACAAACATCCAGACAGATTGTATATTGCTTATCAGACAGTCATTACCTGGAATGATTTCTCAGCATTCTTTGGGATCTCATTTTGAAACAGTGATTTACAGATGCAAGGTTCTTTTGTCCCTTATGCTGAGTTCTTAAGCGATGGATTCACAATTCTTTTTTTATCCTGTGGAGTGTTCTCAATCCTTACTATTTTACATAAAAACTTCTCCATTTGGAACTGAAAACACTGTTAAAGCAATATGGTTACAACTTACCTGTCAGGGCCCTCAGGGAACCAACAGGTCTTACTTGCCCTGACCAGCCTCAGCTAGGATCTCCACTCACACCTTCTGCTTGCTGGTTCGGGAGCCCCATCTAAGCTCAGATATGGGCTTCAGTCTGTTCCCATTATGCTGGAGGCAATTCTGGTCTTGATTGTCTTCCTAGTTCTGTCTCCTGCTCTCATGGACCCAGGTTGCTGTTGTAGCTTTGTCTCCTGAATGGACCGACTCCTGGAACAACCACTCTTGTTGCTCCCTGACCGTTTATTTGTGGATTGTTTATGGTGCACAGGCCAAAATTTATGACCCATAGACCCAAACCACCCTGTTCTCCTGGCCACCGAACTTCGTGTAAAACCATGGATTCCAGTAGAGTTTAATCACCACAGAATTTACATGTGTGTTTTTCACTCTATAACTTTCAGGTATATCTGACAACAGTACCTTAGGTGTTACCGACCTTGCTTTGGATCTTTTGAGCCTGGAATGCTGGTCTGCTCTTCATACTGTCGTGTTTGTTCTGCAGTTCAAACCAAAAATAATTATTTCATTTCAGAGACAGATTTTCAAGTACTCGGCAAAAAACATAAGATACTTTCCATAAAATCAATCTTGAATATTCATCTAGAGTAACAAATAAAAATCATAGGGGATATATTTTGGAATTATTATACCCACAAAAACTTGCTATGTACACCCAACTTAATGGGAATAATTCCTATCAAATGACCATACAAAGGGAAGTGCAAATATTGGCTAAGATTTATTGACTAAAATAATATTAATAATTAACAGTGGTGTTTTGTTTGACCATGAAATATTGGCTGTATCTATGAATCTTAATCAAAATAGATACTGGGAAGACAAAATAGGGTGTCAAAGCATACTTCATGAAATTATTAAATGGTGGTAAAGTTCTGCCACTGATGGTTATTAATTTCATTTTATGGTGTCAACTGTAGAAACTGATTTGAAAGTGTTGAGTACCATGAGGATAAACACAATGAATAGAATATGCAGATGTGATGCTGAAAAGAATATATTACATACGTAGTACAGGGACATAGTTGTAAACTGGGGATCAACCGAAGCAAGAGTTCTGCAGGAATGGGACCATTATTTCCTCAGCTTGGTGGCTTTGTGTCATAAAGGTTAACGGAAAAATAATATGTGGCTTTAGAGAAATATTGCCAGTTTGGAGACTTGTTGGAATAAAATCCCAGGAAGGCTGCTTGTCTCAAAATTAGGAGAATTATAAAGCAGCACCAGAAATATAAGGAAAGGGGGTTGTGCATTATGCATCCAAAGAGGCAAGTGTTAATATATTACACTGAAAATAATAACATGGATGTGAAATGACAGTACAGCTAGAAATTATAGCATTTAATTCCTAACCCCAAATAAACAATTTTTTTTCAAATACGTAGAGCTAACTTTAAATACTCCAGTCAGTTTTCATCTTCATTCTGGGGTATTTTTAGGTAATAAAGTATCTTGCAGCATACCTCTCCCTTTTCAGACTTCAGAGTTGCACACCTGAACTGGTCAGCATTTGCTTTCAGGAGCAGATCCTAAAATTAAAGCAATCAGCTTAAAAAGTATGGTACATGTAAATTTTCTAAGAAGAATTTTCTGTCTTGAAAATCCTTTCAGCTCAGACCAGTATATTAATTTGTTTCCAATCAATGAAAGCTTGACTTAATATTTATGTGACTTTTCGTGCTGATTAAAGACTTGAAGTAGACAAGTCTTGATTTTCCACATAGTTTCTACTTAGTTCTGACTGGTTGTATCCTTTGCATAGGTCTGCCCATATGAAACATGTTGCTCATCCAGAATTCACCTTAAAAGCCTCATAATTTTCTATGTTGTGTCACTACTATAAGTAGTAACTGTTTCCACATAGCTAACAAATAATGGCTTTGGTTTTGAGTTAAATTAAAAAGTGGTGATCAGGCATTTAGGGTTGCTCCAATAGGCACACCCTGAACAGTAATTCCACCTGTCATTTTAAAGGAGGAAATATAAGCAGCTGCGTTTCTAGTTTTTGGATGTTTCTTTTGGTTGTAAACAGTGATCTCTAATGAAAGCTGCAAAACAGACTAGATTTTCTAATGACTTTCCGGAGATCAGCTGTCCATCACATCGACACTTCCCTAACTGTCTAGAGCACGGCTTCCAGTGCCCTCACTTGTTTTTACAGATGCTCAAGTGCTTATGATGACAGCCATAGCTCCTGCAAAAACGCAATCAAACAAATAGAATTTTCAATGTGTGTTTCTTTTAGGACCCAACATTTCAGCTTGGTTAGCAAATGGTTTAAGGAACTGACCTTTGTGAATGCTTTGGATGCCTTTTATAACATTCCAGAGGCAACAAAAACTGCCGTTATTTCAGCTATAATTTCTATGGCGGTGCTTCTTTGTTCCTCGTATTCACGCATTTTCTCCACTGAAGATGTGGCTGGTAGTTAAGTGATTTTACAGTTGTCATAGATCTTTGACAATATAGGCACTGTGATATCTTGCTTTTCCTCCCTAGTTTTTTCTAGGAAGTTTGTACGTGCAAATAAGCACACAGACAAATAGGCATGTGCTTTCTCCACAACATGGAAATAATAAAAGGATAAAAACTGTGTTGTGTTGTTTTGTAATGAAATATCAAGCATAGTTAGTGTGATGGGCTAGCAAAAGGAATGCAAAGTTTATTCCCATAGAATAGAATTTACTAGAGGTTAGGAACAGAATCTAATGCCCCTTTCACAAGGACATGAGGACAGCAGAGCAGTGATAAATGGAGTTGTACTGGCTAGTGAAAGCTAGAGTAAGAATGGGGATGGGAGAGTGCAGATAAAAAGGAGTCAAACAGCATGCCTTTTATCAAGCTTATATTGTTATTCGATTGGATGTGGTGATTGCAGTGTGGGGAGGAAGAAAGTGGAAACTGACATTTAATTAATTCCCTTTCAAGGAGAAGACCACAATCTGCTTTAACTATGACAGGGGCTAACTCATTGAACAGGATTCCTATCAAAGTTTGGATCAAATAACTAGCCCGGTTTCTTTGTTTTTCCAGGCCTTCCCTCTTTCTGCTGTCTTAGCATGCAGACACACATGTACTCTGCTTCTTTAGAAATCATGATGACTTCCCACTCCCTACGCTTGCTGAAGCAAAGAGTATGGAGTCTGCACAAAAAGAGAAGTCAGAGTCTACTGATATTTTAAAACAGTAGGTGAAGACATGGGTATTTATCAGTTACTATAGAAAACAAACAAATATATTGTACACGTTTTGTATTTTGAAGTCTTGATTATTAAGTGAATACCTGAAATCCACATGTCCTGTGGGAGTAAAAGAGCCATCAAACTATTTCAAGCTTGTGGAGAGAAGAAAGTAATCATGTTTCTGCTACCTTACATGGCTACTTGTATATTTTCTCACACAGTACTTGTACAGTGAATAAAAGGTGGACCTTGCCTCAGAAAATTAATGGTCATATAAGGGTAATAGAAGAAGGGTAATAGAACAGAACAGAGTACACAGTCTTCATAACTCTAGAGAAAGAGCCAGGAGACATAAGGTGCAAAATCAAGTATGTTTCAGATAAAGTTCTAAAACTTGTGAAAATGGAACATTACAGAAGAAACAGTTTAGAAGACATGAAAGACTAGAACAAGAACACAATACACTTACTTCTGCTTTTTGGCGATTTTTCGTTTTGATTTCCTCTAGTTGCTTTTTTTCCTTTGGAGGTTTGTAAGTGCTTGGAGGAACCTATATTAAAAGGCAGTAGTCTCCACAAGATGAGGTATAAAACATTCCAAGCAACACATTCTTGCAGGAAAAAAAACACATTGACTTTTACCATAGAACAGCTACAGTTATTTTTTAAATACTGATTCTTTTCTATTACTTCCAGTGTAGAAGACGCAGACAGATTCCGTTTGGCTGGGACTACCCAGGCTTTTTGGTCCTGTCCAATGTAATATAATCCCTGATCAAAAGTCCAGAAAGAAATAAATCTGACATTAGTACAAGAAATGCTATAAAATTAATAAATCCTACAGGCCCTATTAAGGGTAAAAAGAAGTTGTGAGAAGAGAAGTTCTGTTTGGCTTCTCATAAGCTTCACAACACTGGCAGCCAGATAGAACAGCAGAATAAAGTTAAGCTGGCTCACTGTATGGCAGCAGCAACAAGTTACAGAGACTCCAAGCAGTTTAGGGAAAAGAAAACCTTTGAAGTTTATTAAACTTCTTTGTTACTGAGGAAGCCTTTGAGCTGAAGTTGTGGGAGACTGAGAAGGGAGTTGGAGAAAGCAGCATCTATACTTATCCTGTCCCTGCAGTCTTCCTGGATGTCTACGTTTGGCTACTGCTGGAGAAAATACACTGCGCAAAACGGGCCTTTGCTCTGGTTTATTATGGCTGTTCTAACATCCTAGTAAGGGAATACCACTGGAGGTGCAGATGAAATGTTTGGAGGTAGAGGACTGACAAGGCCCTCCTAGCATTAGTCAAAAGATTTGAGAAAGCATTCACATGTCAGAAAGTGCTACAGATAAAATGACCAGGAAAGACTTATCCTCTGGCTGTCATATGGATCAACAGGGACACTAAGGGCTATATGGGTTTGAGTTTGGCTAAAACTTCAGGGGGATTTCAATACTTCCTCAAGCAATAAATTTTGCTTGGAAGCCAACTCTGAAAAAAGACTGGATGCCTCCTTCCTATGTGGGTGAGATAGTCCGCCAGTTTACTGGACATCTGCTTGAATATTTATCTTGCTAAAATTGTTCTAACTGAGAAGTTAGAGAATTAATTGAAGAAGTAATGGGAAAAGTCCATAGTCTGTGCTGTTCTGGAGGTCAGTTTAGGGAACATGGGGATCCCATCCAGCTTTATGGGACTATAAAAAGAACCGTTTACAAAACTCATGAATCTGATGCACCTTCCACTGCCTTTGCTACCTGACATCATTATCTGCAGGCAAACCAAATGAACAGACGAAGCTAGCAAATAAATGTACTGGTGAGACTGCTCAAATATTTTAGTGAGCTTTTAAGCAAAGTAGAACTGAAAGTATTTCCCAGACATATCTGAGAGTCTTTATTATGCTTTTAAGGCTGGAGAAATTAAAGCCCAGAGGATTTGCTAAGGGTTGGACATTCAGTGAGTGTCAGTTTGTTTCACTCTTCTTCCTACTCATGTGCTTTACCTGCAAAACTGTACTCATCTGCCAGCGTAAGCTGCATATCTCTCCTCAGAAACTGCTATGCTCATTCCAGGTAATTTAAGAAGGAGACTTTCCAGTCAGGTCTGTTTCAAAAACGATCTTAGCCTTGTAATGTAGCCCGCAGATGCCATGGTGATGAGTACTAATCAGATGGACTGACAGACAATACAGCAATTACCCAGCTGCTGGAAGAGGGTGAATAAGTCATTGTAAGTAAATTGCAAATTCCAGCAATAAGGAGATCAAAAAGGCCAAACTGTACCTACTTAATGTAAAAAAGGGGGCTGGCTGTAGAAATGCCAACCTTGCTTTTCCTCTCCAGCCAGTGGTCAGGCTCACCTATGCCTTCTGGTACTAGTACTTCTCGTACTGCGGTGATATTAAAAAAAATTGATTTTATTTGCAACTCAAGGCCAAGATATCCAAGGAAGTTAAATGTGTCCAAATAATTTTGCATGTTATCAGGTTTAAGCACCTGTCTCCACTTGGTTCCTTTGCAAACTTCAAGCTAAAGCACTCATTCATAGAACTGTATTTATGAATGTGTGTATGCATACATGCATGCTCAAGCGTGCATCCATGTGCTTGTGTGCAAAGGACAGTGGAGAGAAGAATTTATAATCTCTAGATCAAATATTTGGAGTGAAATGTTTCATTATTAAATTTCAAAATTAAAGTGGTTTTCCTTTCCACTTAGTGTCCCCCATTTCTGAGGGAAGTTTATGATTATCCTAACCTTATAGGTCTATGTGACTCCAATCAAACTTTCCAAGTCAGTGTAGAATCCCATCTCAATATAGATCACTGAGTAAGATGACTACCCTGCCTTCTGCAGTAACACACAGCTTCAGTCCTCGCCTGGGAGGATGCATGTGTTCAGAGTACAGGACAGCAGTACAGACAGCTGCTGAACTCAGTGTATGTGATACAATTCATCTTACTTTGCATTTTATCTCTACTGTAGAATACAATGCAGCATAATGGAAAGAAATACCTGAAATAACAGTCCTATTAACCCGAATGCATTAATTTCACCATAAGGATGCAATAACTTATCAGGAGGCGTTGCTCAAAATGCAGAAGCCTCTGTGAGAATTCATATGGCCGTTTCAAGTCAAGCAGTAGCTATGCCTGCGGGTATACTCCTGTGGCAATACTTCCCGCTAATATGCCATGGGAGAAGTTCTTTGACGGATGCATGAGACACATGAGAAAAAACTGGTATCTTATAAAACTAACAACTTAGTGAGAAGATGGATGAGAACATTTCTGCACAATCATAGAATCATAGTTTGGGTTGGAAGGGACGTTAAAGATCATCTAGTTCCAACCCCCCTGCCATGGGCAGGGACACCTCCCATCAGATCAGACTGCCCAAAGCCCCATCCAGCCTGGCCTTGAACGCTTCCAGGGATGGTGCAGCCACAACTTCCCTGGGCAACCTGTTCCAGTGCCTCACCGCTCTCATAGTGAAGAAATTCTTCCTTATCTCTAGTTTAAATCTGCCCCTCTCCAGTTTATAGATTATGGGATGTAATCTGGAAGAGCTTTATTTCATGCATTCCTCTCAATTCCATACAACTCTCCACCATACAGTAGTCACAACTATGGCCTGCTCTTGCTTCACTAATTCTACCTTGCTATCTGGGCTGTCTTTTCCATCTCTGTTCATTTCAGGGTCTCAGATGGTGGTACTGGCAGCAATATGGCAAATTAAAGTGAAGCTTAATTTGCTGAGATAGGTACAGAAATGAGCACAACATATGCCACTACTATGCTAATGGTTTTATATTCACACAAGCTTTTAAATTTGCAGACTTGGCCAGAATGTAAACCAAATTTAGTATAATCCTAACAACACAAATGAACTTCAGTACTGCATCCGCATTAAAGCAAATTTATTCTAAGAGGGGCTGCACAGCATAAAGGTACTAAAATGACAGCAATATGACTCATTCCTATACTGATTAAGTAGTTATTAAATGCAGTTTTTCAGAGCCTGGTATTAAGCTGTTTCAATGTAAAATCCCATTAATGGTGTAACACACTGCCATTAAATTGCTCTGCCATCCTAAGATGTAAATGGTTTCTAAGAGCATTCAACACATGTATTATTTAAAACCTGAAGTGCTAATACAAGGTGGCAGATAATGCCCAAAACTATGACTTCCAAGCTCACTTCCCACTACATTTAAATATAGATGCTTTTGGAATCTTTTTTAAGTTAGTCATACTTGATCCCAAATCCTGTTTGCCTTGCCCCAGTGAGCTAACTTAAAACCAGTCCCGTGTCTCCAATTTATACCAGTGTAACTGAATCACAATCTTAGACAATGAGTAAATTGTAAGCATAGCATTTCAAACATAAATTTAGTCTCGTTTATATGGAGCAATAAATTTAAACTGAAAAAAAAAATTAGAGAATCAACATTAATAGAAATATAATGGAATAAAATTTCACTCTTGAGGAGGAGCTGCAGACGTAGAGGCCACCCAATCTCCAGTGAAACTGCTTTGCCATTGATATTAGGGAGAGTTCATCTACAGAAAATTCTGCTTTTATAGAAAATTTTCATTTGAATGTTCTTTTCTTACCTGCTTCAGTGCGTTATTCAATGCAAACACCTTACAAATTCAAGGACTACCAGAAACACTTCTATCGAAGCTGCCATGAGTTTGTACCCATTATATAGTTCTACCTCCAAAAGTCACAGAACAACTACAGGAATCAAGCTTTTCCCTTGCCTTTGTTTGGCTTACAATTTGCTTACACAACATTCACTGAAATGAAAAGAATTAGTTTGGTTCTTTTAGAGAAATTGAACCTTCAATAACTCAAAATATTACAAAAATTCTTGTTGATCTGTCAAAGGTTGTACATTTTCTACCATTATTTTAAAAGAGATTATTAATTCCCCCATCATGATTTTGTGCACAAGCATAGAACTTTGTATCTCTCAAAGCATAAAAAAACCTTACAGGTATCCTTTTTTCCAGTCCTGGTATTGGCAGAGGAATAGGGATGGCACGTGGTTTGGGTACAGTCAAATTGAATTCCTTTGGCTGAGTAACTGTCGAAGTCTTGACCGTGGTTGTACGATTACTTGATTTGTCTGTGAGCTGTTCAATCAGTTTCTGTACTTTTGGCTGCCATCTTCAAATAAAAACAGATTTTTCAGTTTAATTTATTTTTTTTCTTTCATACAAACATACACACAGTATAAGACGGTGGCATTGGTGCAAATTCTTGTAATGCTTTCAGCCATTCAGTTCTCATAAAATTGACCAATGAGTTTGTTCAGATGATTTAGTTGGATTCGGTTGCTTCACCCCTCAACAGATGCTGGTCCATTCAGAAGGCTAGTGGTGAAATAGCCACAATTTCTACTGAATAAGCAAATGTGTCACCAGTTTGTTTCACTGCCGGACAGTGAATCAGAAAAGCACCTGTCATAAACTAAGTACACACTTAACGTTCTTAGATGAAGAGACTATGAATAAACAGTGGTCTGAGTATTGACACTTTTATCAACTGACAGGGTACACATAAATCAATCTCATAGCGCTGGCAGTTCTAATAAAATATAGAAAGACGTAGGAACTTTGGTGAATTAGCAGATGAACCCTCAATGAACCCTGTGGGGCAGTAAAGATTATTTTGATTTCTCTGAGTTTGAGTTTTGGCTTGTACAAGAAGCTGCAGAATACAAGAAAAAAAGGTAAGACACAAACAAGGGTTTTTACAGTGACAGCTTCATGTCAGTTATTCCTCCTCCATATGTGTTCCTGTATTGTACATGCAATGGAACTTTCCCAGAACTTAAAAAGCAGCTGACAACCCAAATTCACAGTAACTTGTTTATGTGACTGTTACCTTAGCCCTGTCATTATGCAACGAGGCTCACAAGTAACTTTTGCAAGTAATGCAGATCCATTAAAATAAATAAGACTCTTTGTATTAACTTCTTTGACATCAGCAAGAAAAAACCCAAATATATATATAAAAGAATGTAAGGTATTGAACTGATTAAAGCGATCAGTGTATCCTCAGCCCCTGGAAGGAAGTTTCAAACTCAGTAACCAAATATGATCTTTAACATTCTTATATAAATTGCATTTACTACTTCTAGGCAATATAACGTTTGTTATATTGAACGTATTTAACTGTGAAGGACAGCTCCAATAAGCTTGGTGTTAATGAAACAAGCAATAGATTAAGTATTTGCCTGCATGTATATATATATATATACATATAAAAAGTGTGTGGATATGTGTATATTCTCCGTAAGGCTCTGTCTGTATCTTTAGGCTATTGTAAGCGCATGTTATAATTAGAATTACTGCAGTGGAATATATTGAATCAAATTCTTACTTCAAACATATCCCTGCAGTTCCTATAGAACTGAATGGAATTTGGACTATTTGGAGTATTCAAGACAAATCTATACTGTACATTTGCTAATTTGGCATAATCTACATGGTATGAAAGAATTAATTCTATTGAGCCTTGATATGACAGTTAGAACCAGCTGCAAGCTCTTCTCCAGCTAACATTTTGTACCAATGCCCAACAGTGTTTGCCGTCATTGGGGTTCACCTATGCTGCAGTGAGGTGGATTGCAGCCACATAGTTGTACTGGTGTTATCTGTCCTGGGTAAAAACTAGAGTGAAAAACTGACCCAATAGGCTGCAGGGCTACTGTTTCTCCACATGAAAATGTTTCCGTTTGGCAAGGGTAGTGGTGCTACTGTATCACCACCTAAATAATGTGTGGACACACCTGACACCTTGGAGCACTTAAACTGTTAAATGATGCTGCAATTGCGTAAATAAACAACAATTTAAAATGACTTGTTTACATGCTTGTCTGATTTGCTCAGAAGGCTTTTTACAACTATTGGTATAAACAGGCCTGTGCATTAAGCCAAATTCAGGGAAGACAAACATCTTTTTTCATATGCTTAATGTCATACAGATGTTGAATTGATTTAAGAGGCATGAATCTAACTCCGTAAGATAATTTGAACCTTCTATTTTTTTTTTGGTTTTTTTTCAGAGTATGATGTCTGATCTATTCAGGGGCACTGAGGAAACGAATGTACAACAGCTGTTAAACGACTTTTCTGTGAGAGAAACTTCCCTCTGGGTAAGTAGAAGGGATTACTGTAGTCTCATGAAGACAGGAAGGGTTCTGAGTGACTCAAATACAAGAAATACTTTAAGAGCAAATTGAACTTTCAGAGGAAGCTTTCCCCAGCTTTTAACGTTTGAGGTGCAGACAGACTACTGACGTACTGCTTACCTTAGCAGTGGATCAATCCAGTTCTCTTTCACATACAGTGAATCGTAGAAGTGACTCCATTCATCTTTTATCCATGTGTTCAAATACAAGGCATTGAAGAAGAATCTAAGAAACTAATAACAAGTGATTTCTTTTAAATATGAATACTGAAGGTATGATGTATAGAACACTACAAAAGCATAGTTGCTTTTAATACAAACAGTGATGAAGGACTTGCTTGTATTTTATCCTGTAATTTTAGTCATCGATACTAAATATTTGTAGGTTCTTCTTAGGTCTGTTAGGACAGCCCCATGTCTTTCAGCCTCATTTTGTGAAACACTAATAGACACTAAAATATTTTTAGTGGCCTAAAAATAATCGAGGGACTGCAACACGGGGATGTGTTTAATTCACTTCAAATGTTGTAAAACAAAAGTTTTTATCCAAAATTAAAGTAATTACACTGATTTTAGTATAATTATACAAGAAAGTTTCAGAGTCTAATATACCAACAATCAGGTCCTGATTATCTGTAGCTAGATGGTCCATGGTGCACACAAACATCTCAGGCCTGGTGCTGCACTTGACTCAAGTTTCTTTCAGCTCTCTGGGAACTGGGCAGGGAGACAGCTGAGAACTATTGTAACTGCTACAAAATAAGGTTTCTTCTTTTATTGAAATGTAATTAATTGGCATATTCCCATTAAACTAGAAGATTGAAATTTGGCACACTTACACATTGTAGGGCTCTACATGCTGGAGAAATAGCAACTAACATTTGAACTTTTGTTTCCCACTGAAGTTTACCAGAAGGTCAAGAGCCTTTCTTTAAAACTCAAATGGCCTTTTGAAAGATTCTTGGAAAATGGCACTCAGATTCAGTGTGTGTCATTTACAGCAATATAAATTCCAAACTTGAACCTGAACTTTTTCATTAAAATTCTTGGAAGTGGAAGTACAAGCAAGTGTCATGCTGAAATTATCCCAGTAATAGAAAAGAGAACACTGAATAATATTGTCATTATGAAACATACTTGAAAGCAGTGTGCAGTCACTTGAGAAGCTTCCAATAGAGACTGCAGAGCCGCTTAGTTCAGTCTCAGCATCAGCCCTGTCTTGGGTTGGTTTCCACAGAGCCATATAGGTCTTTGCATTGAGTTTTTAGTTCTGTAGGACTACCAAGGAGCTTTTTAATTCTCATGTGGTGCCAGGCCCGAGGTGGCTCAGAGCTTTGTGAATAATTCCTCTATAAACAATTCAGATTTGGCTCAAGATGTTTGCTGCATATGTTTAAAAGTTGTAGAAAGCTCACTACTTGAAGTCTATAGTGTTGATGTGACCATTTCCAAGAAACTAACCTGTAAATGTGGTCTTATTTTCATCTACTGTACCTTTGGTAGAGTCAAAAGACTGATAAATGACTGAAGGAATAAATGAATATTGTCCAATGGATTCCCATTCTTGTCTAAAAACTACTGCTCTTCCCTGAAATTGTGGATGTTGGCATATTAACACACCATCCAAATGAAGACATTTCATCCCTAGAGGCATGCCTATAAACTAAGTGCTGAATTGTGAAAAACTTGGTTTTTTGGTGCTTCCAGGTTTGCTGAGTATAGGGTAAGGGATGCATTTCATCCTATTGGTCTAAAAACTCATTCATTCTCCTTCTGGAGAATCTTTCTCTCTGGTGTGTGTGTGTGTTGGATTTTTTTTTCTCCTAACACAGTAGTTCAAACTTATGCAATGTATAAACAAAATACTTTAGCAGAGACCACACTCTCCAACAGAACTAATGCACTGTATCTACACTGCTTCTACCAGTTACAGTAACAAAATTACATCCAGGAATCCCAGATGGATATATGGCTGCAGACCCAGTGAACATATCCCCTGCCGAGGTACTCTTCTTACCTATGGAAGGTCCTGACTACACACAATGTTTATAAAACTGTGGTTTTAAACCCATGTAAGCAAGTGTGCATTCAGGGAAGGACTGCACATGAGCTGATGTACTTAAAATGAGTCAGATCCTGAGGGATGAAGCTAGTTTCAAATTGCTAGGAATTCAGAGAGCTCACAGGAGTTGATGTAGAGATACTGTAGCTGGTCATTTGTAAATCCTACAGATTTCTTTCCCTAGCTTTCATGAAGCTGAACTCCTCCCTCCTGTATCCTCAGTGTTTCTCTTTTATAGCCTAGTCCATCCTCAGAAGCTTCAGTCAGTTTGTGTACCACATTGCCACCTGAAAAAAGCCTCTGAACTGGTGTTTCATTTCTCCCTGACTGATCTTCATCTAGGTCGTCTCAATATTTGCTCTAACTGTCTCATACAAAGTACTTGCAACTTAACTACCTCTTCAAGGCAGGTGAAACTATAATAAAGGCACACCGTTAGTGATTTCTAGCTGTTGTATTTAGCAGGTTGAGATGTCCTACTGTAACACCAGTTATGTACTGGTTATTAACGTTTCACACTTTATTAAGATAAACGGGTAATTATGTGATTGATAAACATGATGCACTCCTGTGAGGTCCACAGAATGGTAATTGTGTAATCAGATATCAATACTGTGATGGATATTTTAGTACCGTTTTACTCATAGTCCCCAGAGAAATGCTGCAATAAGCATCCTGCTAGAAAAGGCTTTGCACGCATCCCTGAAACAGTTATCCAGGCAATGCAGGGATTACAAAGGGCAATGCGGAATTACCAGACATCATTTCAGAGTCTGCCTGGGCCACAATCTTGGTTTTGATCATCCATATCAGAGATGCCAAATGTGGGCAGAATAAGAACCATGAAACCATAGCACATTTCATTTCTTAACAAAAAAAACTTCTGTGTTTTGTGAGATGAATGCTAGGAAAAATTCCTCATGTTTCTATTTTGTCGTTGCTTTTATAGCAGCAAAATGCTACTTGAAGTTCAGAGAAGGATTTCATTGCTGTTAGAAGCAATCAGAACAGGGACAGAACAAACCAGGTTCTTGAAGGCTACAAAAAAACCCACTAATTTTTCAATTATGAAATTATAAAGCTGTTTACTTCAACTTTTTATTTCATCTGTGTATTTTTTCTAACATACAAACCCTTAAATTTTACAACAAATATAGAAGAAGAACATGTATGAATAATAGAACAGAAAAATAGGCTTGAGTTAGCAATGCATAGCTAAGTTCTTAGAAGAGCAATCACACCAAAGTTACAAAACTGGGGATTATGTTGTGGGTCTGTAATTGAACAACCATAAAGAATTTTTATATGTGTTGCTAACATTACAGAATGAGATCTTATGATTTTCTGTTCAATTATTTGAACATGTGTTCGTGAGGCAGCATCATTTTTCTGCCTGGATATTCTGCCTAAGTGAAAGTATTTGAACATACGCCATTCATAGGGAAACACTGTGACTTTGATTTGAATGGATTCCATCATGCAGTCCTCTAGGAGAAAGGTCTACTCACACAAGTCAATCTCATTCAACTGAGTAGTCCAATTGATTCCATGAAGACTACTCACTTGAGTAAGGTTTATCTGCATGATCAAGAGAATTCTACTCAGCCCGTGATGTTCAGGAAAAAAATATTTTTTAATTAAAGTAAATTATTCTAAGTAAATACATGTGAATAAAGGCTTGTGGCTTTAAAGGCTTTAAAGGCTTGTGGTGATAGGACCAGAGGGGACAGATATAAACTGGAGAGGGGCAGATTTAGGCTAGACATTAGGAAGAACTTCTTCACTATGAGAGTGGTGAAGCACTGGCACAGGTTGCCCAGGGAGGTTGTAGCTGCCCCATCCCTGGAGGTGTTCAAGGCCAGGTTGGATGGGGCCTTGGGCAGCCTGATCCAGTGGGATGTCCCTGCCCATGGCAGGGGGGTTGGAACTAGATGATCTTTAAGGTCCCTTCCAACCCAAACTATTCTATGAATATTTTTTCTGCATCTCAACTGAACTCAGAGACAATAGACATCAGGCAAAATATACAGGTCAGCATCCTGAAGGAGAATTTCAAATTTCTGAAAAGTTCTGTTGCTAAGGCTGCAGATTTGCCTTCTGCTGTTTCTGTCTCTGTTGCTGGAGGGACCAAATGCTGCTTCTAAATACTCTGTTGCAGGTGCATTGATATAATCTAGCGTCACTTTGGAGACAAAAAAGCTCTTCTAATGCAAGAGAAGAAACCCTAGGTGCCATGGTGATGAGGATCTGATAAGATAATTAAGAAAACAATGTTACATCTACAGGATAAAGTAGTATTAGGTGCAGACCACTGCATAATAATAGCACTTCCCTATCAGAAAAGACTTATTCCAAAGAAGGAAGGAGAAATTATCTGAAACAGACCACGAGGGCACTTGCATTTAAGCCGTATAAAGTCAGGTGAATGGAATCAACAGGAGATAACTGGCATGAAGTGGCAAAATTGTGTTGCTAGCTGAATGAGCTCAAGATGCATCCAATCCAGTGGCTTGTGACTAACATGTTTACCAAAGAAGGGGCTGGGAGAGCATTTACAGAGTGATTTGTCTGTCTACCAGATTATGATAATTCTTCCAGCCACTTCTCTGTTCCAACAGTTGATGAGATATGTCATTTTTGTCTCTGAATGGAATTAATAAATCCCATTCCACAGTAAGCGCACCAAACCAAAGTGAACAGAGTGTTTCTAAAAACATTGCACAGACAACCAAACCTACTCTCTCCATACAAATTACAAAGCAACTGCACTCATTAAGGGGACACTGGCATCCATGTGAACATTCAAAGTAATCAGTATATGGATAAACCTTAGCTTTTCAGTATTAATTACTAAAATTTGTTTATCTCTTGAATTCCACATTTGTTATTCAAATGCTGTATTTAAACTATGCTTTGCAACATCTGGATGATCAATATTTACATAAGCTGTGTCACCAGTTATTTAGTTTTTAGCCTATTTACCTAAGAAAATAGGGCTTATGAGAAAGCACTGCTGCTCAGTTTATCCCTCTCCTCTCTTTACAACATTGCTTTTAAGATAATCAGCACTTTCAACCATTTTGAAAGAGAAGCAGAAGACATATTTCTACAAATTTGATGAAAATTAGCAAACAAGTAGTGGAGCAAAACCCAAGTTTGTGACTCCAGAGAGGAAAAGGCAGGCAGAACTTTGTTGTCATGCTTTCTATTTGGCAGCAACAGTTTGGTTAATTGCACATATCTTATAACAGGGTAATTCGTATATGTGTAGCTCCAAATGAGCAATTGTTTTTTTGGGAAGGAGAAAAAATGATGGAAGGACAATAGACTTGATAATCAAAGTCAGCAATGTGCGCTTGCAGCCCAGAAGGCCAACCATATTCTGGGCTGCATCAAAAGAAGCGTGTCGAGCAGGTCGAGGGAAGTGATTCTGCCCCTCTATTCCTCTCTTGTGAGACCTCATCTGGAATACTGTGTCCACTTCTGGAATCCTCAACATAAGAAGGATATGGAGCTGTTGGAACAGGTCCAGAGGAGGGTGACAAAGATGATCAGAGGGCTGGAGCACCTTCCCTATGAGGACAGGCTGAGAGAGTTGGGCTTGTTCAGCCTGGAGAAGAGAAGGCTCAGAGGAGACCTTATAGTGACGTTCCAGTACCTGAAGGGCCTGCAGGAAAGCTGGAGAGAGACTATTCCTAAAGGCTTGTGGGGATAGGACGAGGGGGAATGGGTATAAACTGGAGAGGGGCAGATTTAGACTAGACATTAGGAAGAATTTCTTCACCATGAGCATAGTGAGACACTGGAACAGTTTGCCCAGGGAAGTTGTGGCTGCCCCATCTCTGGAGGTATTCAAGGCCAGACTGGATGGGGCCTTGGGCAGCCTGATCTAGTGGGATGTCCCTGCCCATGGCACAGGGGTTGGGACTGGATGATCTTTCAGATCCCTTCCATGATTCTATGATTCTATGATTCTATGAAAGTGGTAGTAGGTTGTTCAGGGGAAAAAAAAATAACACTAATCAGCAGGAACTGTGAGTTTCAATAGATTCATTGCATATAGAAAAAGCGTCTTTGTTGCCTAAAGTCAAAGAAAGAATGTGAGCAGAGTCAAAAGCAAGTATGCAAGTTAAGCATAAATCAACTGTAAATCGCATGAACTGTAAATCGTGTGATGATTCTACCTTCTCAGATTATAATATATGTTTTAACTTGATCTTTGAATATGAGATAGTCACTGCATAATATAGAAATTGAAGGGTTTTGTGATAACAAAATACAAATTTTATTTGAGTTTAAACAAAAAGTAACACTAATTTCTCAATTTAAATTACCCTTAAAGTTCTCATCTGATTTATCAAACACAATGAAGAGATCCTTAATTACTTTTCAAAGAATATTTTGTACTATGATTACCTTTTGCATTTTTGCAGCATCCAGAGATTTCACAATTCTGCTGAACTGCTGAAGGCCGAGCTCTTCTAGTTGAAAAGCAGCTAGATAACAAATAACTATAAAAAGATGCACACATTTTAAATGCAGCAGAAAATTGTAATAAACCTATACCCTGTACTCTGCATAATCTTGGATTTAGACTGTTACTTTAATTTTAAATATTCTTCAGTATTGTTTATCTAACAGGGCAATAGAATTCTTGAAAATGAGAAATTGTACAATGAAGTTATAATATAATATTAACCCTATGTTCATTATCAGCTTTGTGACTCTGTGCTCATTATTAGCTTTGTGACTCTGCGCTATGGCTCATAGAAATCAGTTTTCTCTTCCATGAGTCAGACCCAAGCTTGTGCAAATCTACATTATTTTATGGAAATTCTAGCAGCTGAGGATGGGGTTGGAGCCTATGATCTCCAGAGGTCCCTTCTAATCTGTACCATTCTGTGATTCTGTGAGCTCGCCACTGATACAAAAAACAATTTTAGCTCTCTGAAGTCATTCACAGAGGTCCTTTCGACACCTGCAAATATCTGTGTGCAAAACCAGGAGATTTACCATAGCAGCATTTGGAATCCTGTAAGACCAAAGGTAAGATCTTGCCATGATTCTAGACATTAGAAAGAATTTCTTCACCATGAGAGTGGTGAGGCACTGGCACAGGTTGCCCAGGGAGGTTAAGGATGCCCCATCCCTGGAGGTGTTCTAGGCCAGGTTGGATGGGGCCTTGGGCAGCATGGTTTAGTGGGACGTGGCCCTGCCCATGGCAGGGGGGTTGGAACTGGATGATCTTTAAGGTCCCTTCCAACCCAAACTATTCTATGGTTCTATGACTTTATGATTTCACAGTCGTTTTGTTATGGCAACATCACCACTAAAATAAGCAGCTCTGTCAACCCCGAACTGCTTGTTCCCATCCCGTGCTTTTGCATCCTTGTGTACTCTAGGGCAAGTACAGTCACCCACGCAGCCAAGTTAAAACAGATTGTGAATTTTAACCTGAAACACTTTCTTGATCAGTTCACTCGATGGCTGCTAAATGCAAGTTCCAACTCAAGAGGAGATATGACATCACAGGGGTGAGAATGAGTGGCCAGCGACAAGAAAAAGACTGGCCTTTTTTTTTGGATAGTAGTACCAGTTTATACAACAAATATCTGCGTATTCCACCAGTGAAATTCTGTGTTAGTCTGGCAACAAGGCAGGGAGACTAGGAGTCAAATGGCTGCTGAGAGACATGGCTGAAAAGTTTTGGACAGTATTACATCATTGGAAACAGCTCTCTTTTAGCATAACCAAAATGTTCAGTGTAAGCAAGTTTATTCTGAGAAAATTTAACATGGACAGGAGACATAAAAGAAAGTTTGGGCAGTGAATTTTTTAACACACTCTGGTTTTACTCTTTTCGGGGGGGGTAGTTCTTATTCCTCTGTTCCAACGTCACAGTTTATTATACATAACAATAGTATAGATAACAAAAATTTTAAACATAAGATATCATATTTCTAGTATTTACTTTCCTTTTTTTTTTTTCTGCAAGTGACCACTTTGCAAGAACTGTTGTAGTCTTTGCTTATATTCTGAATTAGAATAAAACCAAGTCTTAAAATTGTGATATTCTCTGGAAAATCCAAATATGAT
Organism: Cuculus canorus; assembly: GCF_017976375.1. Classification (NCBI taxonomy): domain Eukaryota; kingdom Metazoa; phylum Chordata; class Aves; order Cuculiformes; family Cuculidae; genus Cuculus; species Cuculus canorus. Next base: position 10,564,719 of record NC_071404.1, on the reverse strand, counting down.
CCTTGCACCCACCCACTGGCAAGTGTGCAGGTCAATACAGGAAAAGGCATAGTCAATGCTGTTAGATTTTTGTGTATCTGTAAAGTTCATGAGCCCTGTATCAGTTTTCATTTGCCCATATTCATTTTAATCAATCAGGCTTCACTTGCACTGCAGTATTTCAGCTGCCACCAAATAGTGATGATAAAAGCAGTAAATGCTGACCAATGTGCAGCAGCCAACTCAGTGTATCCTTAGGCTTCAATCTTGTGCTTTAGCATAGCAACATATTTAAGCGGTCTTAGTAGAATATACATTTATCTCCTACAAGCTTTATTAAATTCAAATCTGCTCACACATAGCAACAGCCCTTATAAGCAGCTTTGATTGTTTAAGTGTCAATGCAGCTTGGCGAAAGGAATCACAAGCAGCTTAAAAAAAATGTAAGCCAATGACCTTAGACTCTCAACTTGTTGATAAAGGAAAATTTTCTGGGGCCTACCCTGTGCTATGATTAACGGAGGCTTTTGAGTGGACCAGTCCTGACAATCCAATTATGGCAACACTCAGCTTAAAGGTATAATTTATGTGTCCCAGACACTGAAAAACATGGCCTTGGAGAAATGGAGACAATGAAGCATTGCCATTTAGAATAAACTCAATATACTAATAATTTCACCCTTGATAGTTCAGGTTCCCTTTTGTTTGTTATTTGATTTGGATTTCTATTTCTTTCCAGATTGTGATCGAAGCAACCAGAATTGCCATAAAAATTGAAAAGCTTTTAAAACATAAAATGTAGCTATATTTATATTAGATATGGTTTGTTTTTTTTTTTTCAAACACTTTGAATTAAATTGGCTGGTCTTTTCAAAGAACCCACAAGGCTTCAGAACATATGTGACTCAGAGGACCAATGCCAGTGCAGTTTGTGATTCCAGCTTATTTAGTGACTTAATAAATCAACCTCAGTGCACATATTAAATGCACAGCAAAAAAACCCTATGTTTTTAAATTACTTTTTTGTGTACTTCCTAGTATCTAAAATAATACTGGAAATAGGAACTACTCTGATTAACTAGCTCATACTACCAGGTATAGTCATATGATAACTGGTTCTAACCAAGTAAATAATAAAGGGAAAATAATTGACCTCACTGGTGGAGACAGACAGAAGTCTATCTATGTCATTGTGATGGTCATTAACAAAGAAACCCATGTGCAGGTAGAGACAATCGTATCTTTGTACTGCGAGACATGCTGTGTTCCTCAGCAGACAGAGCTCTGTTACACAATTTCATATCTAAATGGCAGAGGTCCTGGGTTGCATAGAAAAGAATAAAGGGAAATCACTGAAGAACATTTTTCAAAGTGATGGTTAAACTTCCAAGATACTCATCTAGTCAACAATGCTGTTTTCCATCTGCGCATTACCTGATCTGCAGGCAGATTCTGCAGAATTTTCTTAGGGCGAAATTCCAGTTAACACACATGAGAGTCCAGACTAAATAACAGTTTCAGAATTAAGGCCATTAGAGAAGGTCATGTCTTTCATACTGCACTCTGCACAATGACAATTCTTCAAACATAATATAGTATTAAGACTTAGATTAGTCATGTATTTTTTAAAAAATATTTGTGGTAGAAATATTTGGTGTTTTAAAGCAAACTTACCTACATAGAGATTACGCTCAGAAATTGGGCAGTATCTCCCATCCAGAACAAAAAAGGCATTGACTACTACATCCAGTAAGGATTTATATTCTATGCATCCAGCTAGTGTATCCAACACAAATTTTTCCTCTGTCTCACTGAGAGTCTATAGAGATACAAAATTAATAATGATTAATGTATTCCAGAAGGAAAATTTTAGTTGCATACAAAAAGAAGTACAATCATTTGAAGTAATTGGAAAATATGAACAATGAACAGCAGTGCCTTTGGTAGGGCTAACACACTTCTCTCAAATATGGGCAGTCCTAACAAATTAAAGGTCCTTGTTAAAGTAAAATGTAACTTTTCCCCGGTGTTAAAATTTATCTTTTGACCTACTCATTTAGTTAAAAGGCCTTGATGAGTGAATGTCAATAGCTGAAGCAAAGAAAATGTGAAGTCTCTGAGCTATGAGCAATGATTAACTTAGTCAATAGCATGAGAAAATTTCAATAAGAGTCTGCTTTTCCAGTAGGAAACCTGTTCTTTGTTGTTGAAGTCTGTGCTACTGGGGGAAACCAAATCAAGGGAAGAAGCTGGACAGGGATTATGAAGACTCTTAACTGTGACTGTAACTTAATACTGGAGACTATTTTAAACAAAACCTGTGAGTGTTGCGATTCTTGTAAATGCGGACTGTGTGTTTCTGATGTGCACTCAGCCATTTGCAGTGTTCATGCAATACCACAAGAGAATTGGAAAAAGGAGGGTTAGATGCTCACTGCACACCATTTGGTTCCTACTTCATAATTTCTTTAGAAAGTTTGAACGCTCCTGAACTTTACAGAGTTTACATAATAATTTACCTAAGGAATATCTGTTATTACGTGAGATAAACTTCTGAGTGCAGTCCACCTTTAAAACATTGCAGTAAAATCTGACGCCCAGGACAGTTTGTTATTATATGAACTGAAAAAGGACACGCATACTATGAAAAAATGACAAATAATAATGATTCTTTGACTTAAGGAGGTTAGCTAAGAAGCCAAGAAAAAAGCTAAGTGCATCTTCTGAAAACATGTAATCCACAGCTGATATATGATCTCCCCCACAGCTCTGAAATGTGGGAAAAATTGAACTGCAATAATATAGCAGATCAGAGGTTCACCTTGCCTAGTAGGCTATCTGCTAATATCTTGATCTCCTTATTTCCCTACTGTGATTCATTTCTAGTTTAAAAGTATTATGAGAAGGTGTTGGAAGGAACTATCTGAGTGTTGTGAAGCGTGACACTACATCAGGACTTGAGTTTGAGCAAATACAAGGCAAAACTTTAAAATTACAGTTCTAATTTTTAAATGAAAAAAATTATGCAGAAGTCTTCTGAGTGTATTTTCTCAGGTTATTGTTCAGAGTAAGCATAACTGTTATTTACTTATTCCTGGTCAAAAGCCAGTTTTCATTTCTTCCAATTTGTGCTTCATCACTATGAAAAAATTAGTGCCTCAATGTAATTGTCTTCGTATATATATATATATATGTTTATATATATAATATATATATGTATAATATGGAGGCAAAATTACATCTCTATACATCCTTGTAATTTCTTTACTGCCACTGGGATCACACAAATTCATTTGACTACATCTCTAGCAGAAGTGTAACAGACAATATTATTAATGATGCACTGAAAAAAGAGAATCAAGCTCAGTTTGTGGGTTTTAGGTCCTTAAGGCTAATATTGGTTAAAAAGATAGAAAACCTTTATTTCTACAACTGGAGTTGTAGAAATAGTCTTATCAGACATGACTCTGAACATATACTGTGACACAGATATGTTGTAAGAAGAAACAGTGTAACCAAACCAACAGTTACATGGAGATATGGAAGCTTCACAAAGTGCTGGGCAGCGCTACAGACTGAGTGCGAATAAGCAGGGTATCACCTATGCTCTTAATCCAGGCTCAAGAGAAAGAACCAACAGGTTGTCGTTGAGATGGGAGTGACGTGGCAAAGGAGGAGTACAGAGAAAGGAGTGAAAGCGAAGGAAAAACAGGAGATAGGGAGGAGCTTGGATGGACGATGGACACAAATGGAAAAGCAGAGGAAAGAGAATGAATGGATCTGAAAATATGCCAAAAAATTGATGTTCTGAAAAGCATGGATTCCATCTTGCTAAACACTAAGAATTTTTGTGAGGGACACAGCCCATTCCAAATATACTTTTTCTGGATAAAAAGTAATGGAAGTTCTTTCATAAAAGTGATGAAAAAAAAATCCATAAATCTAACCCCCCATCAAATGTTCAAATATCTATCCCATATTTGATATGAGATACCTGCAAATTCACCACAAAAGGCAAAAGCAAACTTAAGTACCAGGAAGGCAAAGTGAGAGAGGATGACATAGTTCCAGATAAAGTAGAATTGTAATGTTTTGAATCTAAAACAATTGGTCCCCTTGAACAAATGCTGTTATTCATGAAGAGATCAATCTGCAGACAACAGTGGATCTGATAATAAGTCTGTACTAAAACTGGAGAAGCCTGCTGAAAACACACACAACAAAAACTCTCACAGCTACCTCTGCTATAATAGAAAACTAGAATACAAATAGCCTGCAAGATCCTTGTTTAATTAGAATCTTTGCATTCACCTTCTAAGTACTTTGCTATTTCATACACATATAAAGTACTGACAACAGACCAGTTCTTCTGGAAAGATGACCAAAAGTAGACAGATAACAAGACAACACAAGCACCCAAATCATGTATACGGTTCACACTACAACATAAAAATGCAATTACATAGTTACATTTACTCTGCTTCTTTTGCTCTCCTGAGTTAACAAGTCCATTAGAAGTTAGTTGCCAGGACAAACACAGAAATAAATGCTTACTCTTGCTTACTCCCTGAGCAAGAAAGTACAAAACCACTGCACTCGAGCTAAGCAACAAGGTGACAGGAGGTGCACTGGGGACAACTGTGCTCCAGAACATCAGTATGGATTGGTAATTCTGTGGACCCTGGCCCGAAAAGCCATCTCAGGAAATACTATCAATTGACTTTGCTTTCAATCACAAATGGTACTGAGTGTTCTATTTCTACTTATAAAAACTGAGAGCACTTAAGCAGCCTGCAGCTGTGTCATCTAAGGAAGTGATCTCATCAGAACTCATAATAAACCAAAGACTGAGCAGGATCAGCACTTGGATAAGAAATCTCAAAGGTGAGTCAGTTGTTGTTTAATCCCTTCTGATAATCTAGTGAATCAAAATCCAAAATCCAATCTAAGGGAGAGTACCCTTAGAACAGTAAGGGTACCAGTGCACTGTGTCCTGAAGGAGGACAAATATCCTTCAAGGATATTTAGAGTTTATCTGTACAGCTGAAATAATAATTGATTTGGGAAAGTAATAGGTTAGGTAGGTGTTACTTCTAGCACTAATTCTTAAGTGCATTCTTCCTGTGTGGCTTTATGTTGCATTTTACATCAGTGAGATGTATTTCAGAAGTGGGTCAAATGATCCTGAAGCAGTACATTTATAGCACCTTTAGTATGTGGTTCTCTAAACACTTCACTAATATTAATTGCATTTAATGTGACTCCTTTTGGCTAATATTATTTTGTAAGTGCAGGAATTATGGTATGGAGCAGATAAGAGATTTGCCCTAGGCAACACTAAGCCATTGGTGGCAACAAGAAAATAATTAATAAATGCTAATTTGTGAGCCTTTGTTCCGCCCATCAGACCATCTCCCTATATTTTCAAGTGTGTTTTACCTCATATATTTCTCTGGTAAAGCTAGCTTTTAGCTATGTTTGCAAGTATATTGTGTGTCCTTCAGCACAAGGAAGGCCAGATAATTTACAGATGAAAGTAACACATACAGCTATCATCTCCTGTTGCACCAAATACTGAAATTTATCAGGGGACAAAACAGACCTGGAACAATGTGCTGATTCTGTGCTCAGGAAACATCCACTCTATCTCTAACGTTACAGCTTATTCTTGTTTTGTGGTGTAAAGCATAGTAAGTTTATGGTACATGAATACTGGATGGTCCTACATTTTTAATGTTTGGAAGCCTATATATTACTGTCTTGACCAAGGGCTGTACTAGACAGAAGTAAAATACAGTTAAATGTGTTCACAATGTCATTCCCATACAAATAGCTGAAAGTGTTCTCTCTATGGCATTGAATTTCATCCTTTTCTGGTTCCCAAGAGTTTAAGTTGTAAAAGAACGACCCTGTATAAAATTATCCTGAATGATCCTGTGAAAAAAAATGTGACTCATGTCTGACTATGTGCTGACTGGAGTTCTCTCTCCCTTCTGAGAAATCCCTAATGCCCTGAGCCGGTTTCCATGGTCATATTTTCCCTGCTGCCTGACATGTAGTCGTGTCTGGGAACCAGTCAGGTTTCTTCAAAGAGAGAAGAGACAGCGTAGGAAAGCTTAAGTGTAGGGCTTTGTAAACAAACAACTTTCAACATGTGTTAGTACAAGAAACAGCATGAACTAAAGGGTAAAGAATCTGCAAAAAAGCAAGCTTTACTGCTGTGGGTGGATGGTTACAATGGAACTTATTTAAGGGCCAGAGAGGCCAGCGAAGGATGGTTAAGGAGAGAAAGAAAAACTCTTGTTTCTGGAGGGAAGAAGGAGAGGAATATTAGCCATGCCCCGTTTGAGACTCAGTTTAAAGTGAAACAGATATTTTAGGAAAAAAGATAATATCTCATGAAAAGCTAAAATAGCTGTCACCTCCTCAGAGAACTGAGTGATAGTATGCACTGAACTTGACTACTTCTAAGCAGAATATGCACATTTTGCAGCTGCAGTCTGATTAATTTATAATGCTTCAGATATCAGTGCTAGTCGTCTCCAAGGCTAATGAAAATGTGGTGGAAATGAAAATATTCTTATTGACTTCATTGGGCTTTGAATCAGTTGCCAGAAGCCGGACCTCTGAAGCCAGTGAAAATGCTTCCAGTAATTTCACTTGGGGGAAAAAAAACTGGGATCTTAAGATTTAAGTAGGAGAATGTCCTGCTTCTGCTATTTCATAGAATCGTAGAATAGTTCAGGTTGGAAGGGACCTTAAAGATCATCCAGTTCCAACCCCTGTGCCATGGGCAGGGACATCCCACTAGATCAGGCTGCCCAAGGCCCCATCCAACCTGGCCTTGAACACTTCCAGGGATGGGGCAGCCACAGCTTCCCTTGGCAACCTGTGCCAGTGTCTCACACATGGTGAAGAAATTCTTCCTAATGTCTAGTCTAAATCTGCCCCTTTTCAGTTTATACCCATTCCCCCTAGTCCTATCCCCACAAGCCTTTATGAATAGTCTCTCTCCAGCTTTCCTGTAGGCCCCCTTCCGGTACTGGAAGGTTGCTTTTTATACAGTGTGTGTTGCACTCACAAGCTAGTATTTTCATCTTCATATGATGATGCTGACCAACTTGAACAGGTACAGTTAATGCTATTTTCCCTCGTACTTAGTATTAAATCACATGAGTGGGATATTGCAGAAAAATTGGAGTCCATCCTCTCCTTAGAAAGGTCCTAATCTGCATTTATCTCAGTAGCTAATAACACAAGTTAGACTTGTACAATTTAGTAGAATTTTTTTTTTCACCACATGTCTCAAAATAATATTGCATTAAGCTATTTTCATATTTAAAACTAAATCTATGACTTTTGACATTTGGGGATTTACTCGCAGTTGAGTGGACATGTGTGAGACACAGCTGAACCAACACAAATGAGAACTATGAAGAGTTATGCCAAATCACACTGTGTTCTTGCAAAATGGAAAGCTCATAAATAGTTTCATCTTGCTATCAACATGAGAGGGATAAAGGAGTAAAAGCAGTTCTGATTTTACAGTAGTAGGCTTTTCAGTAGGTGCGATTTATATAGGTCAATATAATGTGTCTGATCCTGCAACTCGAAGCAAATGATTCCACTGAAAATGAAGTGAGTTATTTGCATAGAGAAAGGCACAGACATTGCATGGTAACTTCTGTGTTAGAATCTGTCTTTTGTTGTCATAGCAAAAGCTTGATTCTAAGAGTCACAAGGAAGAAAAAAAAATGTCTGGGGTGCTTCAGTTAAATACAGAACTTAATCTTTTTTCAAAATGAACAGATACAGCCCATTTCTATAAATGGCCTGATGAAACTGTATCCTTAGGTATGATATACATTGGATGAAGGATCACTCTGGATATGGACCATTTTTGATAGATTTAATTGAAGAATATCTAAAAAAATGAAGGGGGGTTAGTACACAAGAATTAAGACATCTGGAGGGCATCAATCTGATGAAAGGAGTATTAAAAAGTGCTTAGGAAGATAAACAAGGAGAAGTAGTCTGGCCATTCAAATGAAGAACAACAGAAATAGAGATGTGAATTTGAATGTGAGTACTAATAATGTAAAGAACTGTTATCAACTTAAAGAATTTGTTTTAGTTAATGTATTATTCAGGATAATTCAACTTTAATTCAGTTTTAATAGCAACATGGTCAAAACAGCAAAGTGAAAGTATTTATTTGCACTTATTATTTGTTTTAGGAGGTTTGAGGGATATAACACAATTCTTTGTGATTGAAGGCAAAGGCTTGTTTGTTGTAACTAGGAATGAACCATCATACTACCAATGAACCTATGTTCTTATTGAAAATATTTGCAGTGAAAACCAAGTCCAGTAGTATGCTATAAACATTATAACTTACAATACAATAAACCTAAAAATTGAAAATAACCTAATTACAAGTCAAAGTGTAGTTTTCTTCCTGGAAGAAAATCAAGTCTGATAATTCACTGAGAACAGCAAACAGAAATTCTGATCATTCACTGAGAACAGTAAACAGAAATTCTTTTTATGATGTAAAATTTGCATGTTGCTGAAATAAAATGTATGGAGTTTAATGCAGAAACATCTCTGGACTAATTTTCATCATAGCATTCTAATTAGAGGAAATCATGCTATTTATCTTCCACTGTTCAAGAACTAAAAATCCTTACCATTTGTATTTCTCTAAAAACAGGAGTGAGTTTCCCTAACTCCACTTGTAAGTAGAAGCATGAATTAGGAGTTGGAAGACAGGAACTGAAACTGGAACGTGTTTTTCTCTTCAGCTTCCTGAGTGGCCTTGTAGAGACTATGTTCTCTCTTGACGCCTTGGTTTGAAACAGTATTAACTCACTGACATGGCCGTTTATTTATACATATCCATCATGCCAAAAGAAGATTACATCTTTATACATACAGTGGTTCAGGCAGACCTGAACTACTGTCAAAGTAATGGCTTATCTCTGCTCTTTAAAATTCAGTTTCCATTCCTTTAGTACTAATTTTCTGATTCTGTATTTGCATCTTGAAATACTGACTGGTTGAAAAGTGCAATAAGTGGAAAAAAATGTATCTCTGTGGTTATTGGATATGTTATCTGCTCGATCTACTGCAATTGCAAAAATGCAAGCAAAGATCGGTGCTTTTTCAAAGCAGTGCAAAGGGATTAGATGTGCAGCCACTGTTACTGTAAATGGACTGTGTAAAGCTAAATCTCATATACAGCTAGAAAAACATAACTCTTGATCACAGTATCTAATGCCATCATTTCTCTATAAATAAAGGCAGCCAACTACTTATCTCACTTACATCAATGCATGTACAGAGTAATGCTTTTGACTTTGGGCAGTCACGCTGGAATACACTAGGAAGCAGACTGTGTACCCAAATGTTTTCCATACAGATTTCTATCTCGAAGCTTGAGATAAGTTTCCCGACAACGAGAGAATATGTTCAGATAGGAACACTGATACGTAGAGAAAATTATCAAGATATACTAAGAATTAAAAATAATAATCATGAAGACATTGTTCCTGCTCCTGTTGAAGTTAATGGATACCCTCCCATTAACCTCTCCCACTGAGAGGAACAAGATGAGAGTGGCTCACATGGTCTGATACAAGGAAGTGTTATTTGATAAAAATTGTCAAATATTCAGTTTTTTAACTAGCTATTTGGAAATAGTAAGTAGTTGAAAATTAAATGCAGGAAAACAGCTAGGGATTTATTTTCAAAGTGGCACACAAGGGTCAAGAAAAGACTTAGAAATTTGGCCTTCTGTTTTTCTTATAAAAATCTGCTTATTAGATTTCCAGACAACTTATTTTATTATTCTCGATTCTACAAGCATTTTTTTTTTATATTTTATATTTTATATTGCTCTTTGAAACCTACTTCATTCTGACAGAGATTTTGTACTGCAAAATGTCCTTTGCTATCTGCTCCCTGCATTTGGGGCGAGAATGCGTGGCTGTCAGAGGCACTTATCTCCAGGATCATGCACTTGACAATACTGGCACCTGCAGTGGTTCCCACAGCCTGGCAGAGACACTACTGAGGTGCTGAACTCCCTTCAAGGTATTCTGGAATGACCTGTGCATGCTGTCTTTTTATTTTGAAAGAAGTAACCTAGTCCAAAATTCTTGGTTTCACCTGGAACAACCACAAAGAGCTGGACAATAGGCTATCAAGCATATTTGATGTGTCACCCACAGGTTATCAAAGAATTAACCAAGATACCTCAGGTATCATATGAGAAGAACATAAACACTATAAAACATACAAATACAATAAAGACACGCACAGTGTTAACAATCACTGTAATCTGATTGTACTTTTAAGGGATGGAAAATTAATTAACCAGTTAGAAACCTAATAGAATAGAAGATAAAAACTTGTAGAAAAGCCAAGTCTGATACAGTGCATACCTATGTAAGTAAATAAATACAGGGTGAGCCATATCTTGCAGTTATTTAGATGTGTATTCTTACAATCCACCCCTCCTGGTTTGTGTCTGGTTGGTAGCATACATCACTAGGTTTGCTATTTGTCATGTTGCTAGCATGAGACTTAAAGGCTTGAATCTGGCCTGTGAGGAATTTTCTGCATGGGTCAGTTAATATTGACTAACTGGTAAGTGGCCAAGCCTAGGAATCATGTACACAAAAAGTTCACAATATTTTTAGGATTACATGCCTCTTGTGAAATAGAAAAGAAAGAAGTGAATTTCCACGATGGATTATAACAACCTATTTGGTACTGAAACAAAGCTGAATTTTATATAAACATCGACCTTACTTTTAACATTCTTGGATAAATTTGAAGCAAAAACATTAAGTAGTAAGTGAACTAAAACTATCCCAGTGAAAGATTTCTGCCTTATCTTTGTCATCAGCTACCTTCCCTGTTCTTCCCCTTTCGAAAAGGTTTATTATGAAACTTAAGATTCATGTTTCTCTAATAGAGTTACTGTTTCTTTTGTCTTTGTATCACCCTTCCTGGACTGAGAACAATGATCTGAATATTAATTTTTACGAGTATTTGTTTTGGCAGCAGTGGCAGCTGAATTTACCTGCTCTCTGCCCAGTGAAAATGATTATTTTGAAACTGGAGCAGTTCCCTGATGTAATTAAGCATATGAATGCACAAAGAGTTATGCCAGTACTGCAAGGCAGCAGGGCAGTGGCAAAAAGTAGGAACCTGAGTGGAAACAGTTTGAGAGCAAGCACTGAGGAAATGTGTATGAATCTACTGCATCATCCTCTGATTTTACATATCACAATTTCAGTTTTATATTCTTCTGGTCATTTGTGTTTATGCAAAATCAGTGAAAAAGACCGTCTAACTGCAATAGCATTGTTTTAGACCCTATTGTCAAAAGTGGAAATAACCACTGGAGCTGCATGGCAGTGTGGAAACACCTCTCTGATTATGTAGTTTGATAATACATGGCACACACAGACAATGGCAGTCCAAACAATATTACTGTCTTCCCTGAGTGATTTTCTAAAGCTGATTCAATCCAGTAACTGCATCAGCACAAGTCAGGGTGGCATAGAGGACAAAGAGATGGGAAGAGGTGACAGACCTCATCAGGAAAGGATGGGAACTGCTTCAGCCAGTACAGCTACGTACTGGCAAATCTTTGTCTGGTTATTTGCCATATTAGATTAAAATCAGGTGGTTGATTTACTGTCACTTGCTTTCTGTTCCACTGTTCTGATGTCATTTATGTCCTCAAAGCAAGAATACCTGATCCTATGAGTCAGCTTCTGAACTGCGTTTGTATATACAAAATGGGTGCCGCTGACAGAAATTTCCATTTGGAAGGAGGAAAGAGATAGGAAGCTACAAAACAGCTGAGTCAGGAGTGGAAGAGAAGCTTTTCCTATAATTATCAGATCCATTTTAGGATGTTGTTGCTTTCCTTGTCTTTTGTTGCTACCCAAGAAGTTATTTAATGTCTCTGATCTCTGCTTCTTTGTTTTCTGGTGACAACCATAAGAAATTTGGCCTTCAGTCATAAATTGAAAATGTCACTCTAAGAAAAATCTATGAAAGTTACAACAACGTGTTAGAAAACAGATATCTTTATGTCTAAAATCAGCTAGTAAAATACAAAACTGAAACTTAATATACCTGCAACATCTTAGCTGATTCATTCAAGAAATCCTCCACGCTCTGATTTTCAGGGTTAAATTTGTTAAGCTGTTGGACTATTATTGCAATGTGTTTTCCATGGCTGGCCATCTTCACCATGGAGAATCCTATAAATACAGTAAATCATTAATTTTTCATGCCTCCTTCAGTTGTAGCATAATGTATGTTGATAGGCTCATAGAGAAGATATACTGCAGTAATGTAGAAGAGAACATTCAGGTCAAGCTTTCAAAATCACAGTTACTCACAACAGCTAACAGGAGAAATGAGTACATAGTATAGACATCAATAAAGTACAAGACATAATTACATATTTTTTATTCTGTAAATGCCTCAAAAAGATCCTTAGGATGATACCTGAAATGGTTTCTGTAAGAGGTCATTAGACAAAATGTAATTAAAGATAATACTAGAGAAAACCATGAATTTTCGCATATGTGCTCTCCAGGTCCTATTTAATATATTGCTCTTTCCAGTGAGATGCAACCGAGAGCAGAATTTTAGTCTTAAATCTTATCACATGTTGCTTTTTTTCCAAAACAACAAAAGAATAGGAACAGAGAGGAACTGTTAGGAAGAGAGGAACAGTGCTGGTCAGCAAGCTGGACAACAATCACAACACATCAGTAGTCTGGGCCACCACCAAGGGGTGGTGGGAAGGCACAGCAGTTGGGTACATTTTATGCTTGATGGTTTGTTTCTGAAATAACTGGATTACATCTATCTTGAATGATGTCTTACTCCTATGCATGAGAGTTTGCAGAACTGAATACCTAGATTTTAATATTCACATGACAGGAACTATAATTCATTTCCTTAAACACATGCACATGTTGTTGGGTATGAAAGACCAATGATAGCAATGATCAAGGATGAAAGTCTTCAATCTGGTTTAGCAATGGAGAAAAAATAAGCATAGAAGTCATTTTCCCTGGTGAGAATAAAATACATTTTTGAAAATCATTCTTGTATTGTATATATCATCATATTCTGATGTTAGAAAAGAATGCTTGATCAAGATGATTCATTCCCACTGTGGTAAAGATAATTCATTTCTTGTTTTAAAAGGATATCTTAACATTTCCAGATACAGTGGTTTTGTACCCTGCCTTTCAGCACTATCACACTCAATAACAATTGCCTAAACAGCACTTTTAATTACCAATTGCAAATCACTGGAAAATAAAAGCGTTTGTCTGTGATTATGCTCAACATAGTCATTTAGTTACCTGGTATGATCAAGACAAAATCTCCAATTAAAAAAAAAAAGTCGAGCAAAACAGGGCTGGATCGTGACAAGGAAAGGCAAATACAAAAAGAGGTGCTACTGTGTCTCTGTCAGAGGAGAAAGCACCATTTCTCCACTCCTCTGAGAAATATGATCTGTTTCTCTCTAGCTGCCATGGTTCTTAAACTAACTAGGGATTTTGGATGAGGGAGAGAAATACTTCTGTACTCGTTCAAGCTGAATCATAATTCAGGCTCCAACAGCTCTACCAGTGACAAACGTCTTTTCTTCTGTCATGGCAGAAATGAGTTTGAGCTCTCATGCCTTGTACATGCTGATACTCACCTCTCCCTTCCAAATAACAATCATTAAAACCAAAGAATGGAATATGAAAACAGAGACATTGAGCAATACCTTGAAAACTCTGGACATACAGGCATTCTTAGTAGAAAGAACTTCACTTCTGACTGTATCTGAACATACTGCTATTATTATCATCGATGTTTTAAAACATACACATTAGGAATAAAATGCTTTGTGTTATGACATGCACCCTTATTTCCACGCAGCCGTTTAGGAGAATATTCTAATTGCTATGCATAAAAATGATATAAATTTATACTATGTACAAAATGGTAGAAATTTTCTTCTATTATCAGGTGTAGAATTTCAGTAAGGAGGTAAGAACCTGATTTAGCCTTATTTTACAATGGAGCTTGGAGATATTATGAAAGCAAACACATAGGATAAGACTGGCCACAACTGCAGGGACTGGTATCAATGACCTAAAAGATTCCGTCAGGTTTTACCTTTGCTTCTATGTTCCTGGCCTAGAAAGACTGCAATAACATTTCCTCTGATGAAAGCTATCCTTCTTAAAGAAAGGGCTGAACTAAGCCTCCCTGCAAAATTCAGTCAGATCAAACAGCTGCTGCTCAAAGCAGACTAGGTGTTTCAGTGGTGTGCTAGAAAAAGAGCCACTGAATACTGGGTACAGTTGTCCCAGTAGTTACAGCCCACCATTCTCAGTTACTTTGGACTTTTCTGGATTGCTGATTGTCACCTGAGCATAGCAGAGAGCAGTTCTGGGCACAGGTACTGCTTTCAGCAGATTCCTCCCTCCAGGCAGCAAAACATCAGATGGAAACCATTTACCCTGGGCAGCTCTAGCCTGGATATTAGGTTCACTTTTAATTTGCGTGTACTTCCATATTTTGCATACCTACTGTAACTGTTTTCTTTGACACAGTATTTTTTTTTGCAGAAATATTTTGTGGAACTTTACAATTAAATACTCGGTGTACAAAACCTTCTTCAAGTACGTTGCATTGTATTTACAAGACTGGGAAGCCAAAGGACACAGTTTTGGGGTCCTCAGTACAAGAAAGACATTGAGATGATGGAGTGTGTGCAAAGGGCAGTGAAGATGGTGAAGAGTCTGGAGCACAAGTCACAGAATCCTAGAATGGTTTGGGTTGGAAGGGACCTTAAAGATCATCCAGTTCCAACCCCTCTGCCATGGGCAGGGACACTTCCCACTGGATCAGGCTGCTCAAAGCCCCATCCAACCTGGCCTTGAACACCTCCAGGGATGGGGTATCCACAGTGCATAATCCTGAGCATTATGCACTTAATCTCTAAGTGATTCATCTAGCGGTCTTTTAAACCCCTCCAGGGACAGTGACTCAACCACCTCCCTGGGCAGCCTCTGACAGTGCCCGAGAACCCTTCCTGTGAAGAAATTTTTCATAATGCCTGATATAAATCTCCACTGGCACAACTTGAGGTCATTCCCTCTTGTCCTATTGCCCATCACTTGGGAGAAGAGACCAACACCCACTTCTCTACACCCTCTTTTCAGGGAGTTGTAGAGAGCAATAAGGTCTCCCCTCAGCCTCCTCTTCTGAAGGCTAAATAACCCCAATTCCCTCAACTGCTCCTCGTAACTCTTGTTCTCCAGCCCCTTCACCAGCTTCATTGCCCTTCTCTGGACACACTCCAGAGCCTCAATGTCCTTGTACCGAGGGGCCCCAAACAGAGCGCAGTATTCAAGGTACGGCCTCGACAACACTGAGCACAGGGGCACAATCTTTTCCCTGGTCCTGCTGCCCATGCTGTTTCTGATACAGGCCAAGATGCCATTGGCCTTCTTCGCCACTGTGGCCACTGTTCAGTCGCTGTCAGTCAACACCCCCGGGTCCTTCTCTGCCAGGCAGTTCCACTGCCAGCCGATATCAGCCCGCGCTCTGTGCATCGCACACACAGGGGATCCACGGTTACGATCACCGCCCAACCCGCCGCCTCGGGGCGGGCGACACCACCCGAGAGAACCGCACCTGGCGACCCCGCCCCAGGCCCCGCCCACTCCGGGAGGCCCCGCCCCCCGCTGCCGTCCGTGTCTGGCGGCCCCGCCCACTCCTACGAGCCCCTGCCTCCACATTAGGCCCCTCCCAACCCCCGGCGTGGACCCGCCCCCAGGCCCCGCCCCCGGCGCTGTCACCCCGTACCTGGAAGACCCGCCCTAGGCCCCGCCCACCACAAGGCCCCACCCACCCATCCACAGGCCCCGCCTTTCCCCTGCTGCTGCCCCGTACCTGGCGGCCCGGTCATTCTAGACCCCGCCACAGGCCCCGCTCGCGCCCCGCCGCTGCCACCTGTATCTCGCTGTCTCCGCCCTCACACCACCCTTCCGCCCCTGCCAGCTCCCCCCCGGCACTATCGCCCCCGTACTTGTCTGTCCCCCCGCCGCAGCTCGGTATCCCTCAGCGCGGCGGGACCCTCCAGTCGCAGAGAGCCTGCGGCAGCCGCCCGGCTCGGCGCCGTTGCCACGGGGCGCAGGGACTGCTGGGAGCTGTAGTTCTCCCGCTCGTCCTCCTTCGTGTTGCGGAACGGCCAGGCCGGAGACAATGAACTACCAGCCGGGAACAAAGATGACAGCGATTGTTTGGCACCGTTACCAAGCAACTCGATCCGCCCCTCCTCGATTTTTCTGCGCTCACGGGCCTCTAGAAATCGATCAGCCGCTTACCCCGCAGTCGGGTAGTGCTCGGTGTCACTGGTAGAGGCTTGTAGCCCCGAAGCGGACAGGCTCAGGGCTGTCTGCGTAGAAGACTACAAGTCCCAGCATCCTGCGCTCCAAGGCGCCGCTGACGGCGCCTCTGGCTGCGGCGCGCTGCATCCTGGGGCATGTAGTTTTTCCCCACTGTGCTTTACGCAAATGAGCCGCCGAGTGGGCGGGGCCAGGCCGTCCCCTCACCGCCCTCCGATTGGTCGCAGGGAGGCGGCGGGGGGCGGGGGGGCAGCGCGCGGCCCGGCCCCCGCGCATGCGCCTTGTGTCGCCGCCGGCGGCCGCGCGATGGTTTGGGGGCTGTCAGCGGCGCGTGGAGCCCGCGGTGCCGGCGGGCGGTCCCTGAGCTGAGGGCAGCGAGCGCGGCGGCCTCCGCCCGCAGCAGCGGCAGCAGCAGCGACCCGGCGGAGCCTCCCGGCGAGGGGCAGAGGCGGCCGCGGGGATGATGAACAGGTTCAGAAAGTGGCTTTACAAACCCAAGGTGAGCGGCGAGCCCCCGGGGTCACACTCACCGCGCCGGTGCTGGCGGAGCCGAGATGACAAAGCGCCGCCCGTGCCCTGCGACCGAAGGGACCCGGCGGGGGCGCAGCCCGGGCGGCCGCGGGGCTCCCAGGGGCGGGGGGACGCCGGCACCGGGCAGACCCCGGTCGGAGCGGAGCTGCCTGTGCGCGGTGGGGGGGCTGCGCGCCTTGTGAGCGCGGGTTGCGGGAGGCGCTGCGCTGTGCCGTGCGCGGGGTGTTGCGCGCGGTTTGCGCGTTCCATGCGCGCGGTGCCAGGTGCTGTGCGCCTTGAGCGTGCGGAAGTGTTGCGCGGGTTCCGAGCGCGGGTTGCGGAGCGCGATGCGCATTTTGTGCGCGGGGTGCGCTGCGCCGGGTGTTGCGCGCCTTATGAGTGCAGGATGCGCTGCGCGCGTTCCGTGCGGGGCATGAGCGGGTGCCGTGCGGGGGATGCGCGGGGTGCTGTGCGGGGGGTGTTGCGCGCATTCCATGCGCGCTGTGCTGGGTGCTGCGCGACTTGCGAGTGCGGGGGGGTTTTGCGCGGGTTGCGCTGTGCTGGGTGCGATGCGCGGGGTGCGGGACGCGATGCGCGTTCCGTGTGCGGAGTGCTGCGTGCTGCACGCCTTGCGGGTGCGGGGGGGGTGTTGGTGCGCCTTCCGAGCGCAGGGGTGCTGCGCGCGTTCCGTGCGCGCTGTGACGGGTGCTTTGCGCGTTCCGTTCGCGGAGTGCCGTGCGCGGGGTGCGAGACGCGCCGCGCTGTGCCATGCGCAGGGTGCGGGGGGTGTTGCGCTGCGCCGGGTGCTGTGCGCCTTCCGGGAGCGAGACGCGCTATACTGTGCAGTGCCGGGGGTGCCGCGCCCGTTCCGTGCGCGGGGCGCGCCGTGTCGGGTGCTTTGCGCGTTCCGTGCGCGCCGGGTGCTTTGCGCGTTCCGTGCGCCGGGTGCTTTGCGCGTTCCGTGCGCGGCTCGGCGGCTCGGGCGCTGCCGTCCCTCCCCTCCGGCAGCAGCCGGGGTCTCCCCGAGTTCGCAGGGTGTCGGCCGGGGCTCTGCGGGGGCAGCGCAGCCCCGCGCTTCTCCCTCTGAAAGGCTTGGAAGGAATCCAGAGTTCGTAGCTTGCTTCGTATTGAAATCACCGTCTTCTGGCACAAGCGAAGTGACAACTGTCTGGGGAGCGATGCCGTCTCGCAGGCGATGCTCGCATCGTCTGTGAAGGGTGTTCCTGGTTTCGAACATCCGCGGCGTCCTTTTGGCCCGGGTGTTACTGCAGTCGGTTCAGTTATTCGCTTTGTCGAGTATTTGGTGCAATCTTTGGCCCTGCGTGTCACCCGTTTTTTTTTTGTTTTAATTTCAGTGATGGTGTTAAGCCTCATTTCTGTAAATCTTGCGCGCACGCAGGCCTTTTGCCAAGCTGGGGATTTAAAAAAATAAATAAATAAATAAAGTCGGGATCATACCGTAAAATAAAAGTTCAGGTTGTGCTGGGTTTGTGGGTTTTGTGTGTAGTCATAACCCTGGTGAGTGCTGTTGAAGAGCACACCCTTGTCTGATATTACTGACGATACCCAAAAGGAAAATAATTTAGAGATTATGTAACTGAAAACACCAAAACAAATTATGGGAGCTTTCCATAAGCTTTATTTGCTTATATTTTGTACCGAGGAACAGTCGAAAGAGCAGCAGTTAATGAGCAAAAGAAATACTGATAATCTTAATTGCAGAAGAAATAATTGCAAATATAGCTTTTGTTGCTATTTTTAATCAAAGCTGATTAGATCTCACATTAATTTTATTTCTAATAGAGATTTAAACTTTCTGTGATCAAACTTACAGCCCAGGAACAGTGTATTAATAAGTATGCTTTGCGTTCAGCATCCAAGGTCTGTATCAAACACTGAATGCTTAGGTTTCTGTAGGACTTTTCTGTGTTAAAGAAACTTTCCAAGCCCTCATAAATTGACAAGATCTATGGTTGTTAGTTTAAAACCGACATCATGGCCTTCTTGTTGTATATTTATATTTCTTTTGTCAATAGTTTTTGTTAGTTTCTATAGCTTGCTACATCATTTTTGTACTCCTATTTAAAATGGGCTACTGGCAAATTTTGATAGTCTGTGTTCCTCCAGAAAGAAGCACTTTTCCTGAATGTGCCTATTGGATTGATATGGATAATGTAACTAAATACGTAGAAGTTTCAATAGCACTTTTTTTTTTGGTAGAAAGTAAGGTGGTGAAGGATCTCACTTGTAGAAACTTTAACTTTCCTTATTATACTACTTGCTTTCTTGTTTTGACAAGAAATCCTTAAGATTCCTTCCTGTAAGGTTACCGGGTTCCACAGTCTACTTCGGAATGATTTTGAAAGTGTCGTATTTTGAAGATGACTTAGTTCTGAGTACTCTAGTGGGGTTTATCACTATTAGTGACTTAGGTTGCCTGTTATAATAATCTTCGAGGTACTATGGAGGCCAGGTACATCGTGTCAGTCAGATTTTGCTACTGCCAATGATGGGGAATAATTCTGCTGAAGTATTCCAGATCCTGCTATCATACAGCATGATTTCTGCATGACAGTGAATTCTGATGGTGTTGGGCATCTGACCTATGGCTTTGATTGCCCCTCACAGATACTTTTGAAGGCAGAGGGATGACATCAGAGCACGGCAAATTCAGGCTGTTCAGTAACCTGAACGTATGGTTTAGCTTAATCCCAGGGGAATCATTTCATAATTCTTCCTAAAAAAACCCAGTCTGCAAATATGTAAATTAATTCAGCTTAATCTTTGTAAATGGGGGAGAGGAGGAAATGGAATAGAACAGATAGTTTTGTAATTCCATCTTGTTAAGCAATAGCAAGGTAATCATCAAATTACTTTAAGATGCGGGGACCTGCATCTAGTCAGAGGTATTTGCTGGGTAGCTGCTGCATCTCTGAACATGGCAAGGACGGGAGAGAAAAAGTGGGTGTAGGAAGTGAGAAGTCTTGACTAATGTTGTGAGCATGTTACGAGAAGATTACGGCTTCCCTTATGCCGTCAGTGCTTTTCCCGTCCAGCCTATTCTTCAGGTATGCTGATATACCAGATTTTAATAATGCGGATCAAATGCCGATGGTGCATGTAACCAGAGAAGGAAATAAATAGCAGTGACATGATCTGTATAGCTGGTAGGAGGCAGACTCTTAACGGATGTGTTGGAGATGGAGCAGAGATGAGATCTTGTTTCCGGCCTCTTGTGCCACATTGATTGTTTTTTAATTTTTAAAATATTTTCAGTAAAATGTGTTTTCCTTTTGGGGTCTGCGGATCCAATGCATTAAGTTCTTAGAGGGGGATTGGTATTTGCTTTTGAACCAGGAGAAATGTAGAGGAGTGGCGTGAAGCAATAGTGTTCTTGGATTGCAGCTGGTGGAACAATAGCTACTCTGTTTGACCTCCTCAGGACACTGCAGGCTTCCCAGGCACAGCCACCTCTCTGAGAGAAGGATGATTCCTTCTAAATCAAAATATTTGTCTGCATGCACAGATATAACAGTAATATTTCCTGTTACTTCAGGGTGTTTTTTCTTGTGCCTTTTGCTCCTGGAGCATTCCACATGTGTCAGGTCAGAACCTGCTCCTAAGCAGATCTGAGCATCCAGCATCCATATGGAACTGGACTAGTGTTGCAGGGTTTTGAAATGCCTTTGATATCCAAAGTATTTCGAATAATTTCTGAGAATATTGCTGCTTAAATCGATAGCGATAGCTTGAAAAAAGTGTGGGTAACAGGCTCACTGGGGTGGCTTTTTGGAATTGAGCTCAAGTTTATTGCTATTTTGAAAGAACGGTTTGGTGTTTCACAGAGAGAAAAGATTCTGTCTCTAACCACAACTTCAAGATATTTTTAATCCATTTAGCACAACAGACTGAAACTTCTTCAGTGTATGTTTATTGTTCATGTTTTTATTTTTTTCTTTAAATATTGATTTCTTTGTGTTTATGTCTGAGTGTGAATAAATTTTTAGCTGGAGAAAAAAAGCAAATGAGTACTTTATTTCATAAATATTCATAGCTGCTTTTTTTTTGTGTTGCAGTTGTGCATTCACTAATCTAATTTCTTGCTCCTGTTTTCTTCTACATAGTAAAAGAATGCAAATTTCTTGCAGTAAGTGTTGATGAATTTCTTATTTTTCTGTTATTCACACAAAACCCATAGTCATTGGTAGTAGAGATACTGCTGTGTGAATGCTTTGTCCTGGTTAAGCGATGCTGACAAGGCTTTCATAAGCCTGGAAGGTTTGTATGATTTTTTTAACACTCCTCTCCTCTAAGGCTGACCACCGTACAGCTGTGCCATTAGGGTCTGTTCTACATAAAAGGCTGCTCACTCCCATGAAGATATGAAGGCAGATTTATGGAAACGGCCCCAACTTGTAGCTAGGGGTGAAAGCTTACTCTGAAGTAGATACTCAGCAGACTTCTTTCAAGTGCTTCAGAGATTGTGTCTTCTCCCCCTGCACCCTTGCAGATGCTGAGAGTTGTAGTTGCCGTCTTTCTGGGTGTTTGTTTTGAAATACTTTTCATTGGTTTTTCTTTTTAATCTGATCGCTACTTTTTGCAACTGGATTAGCAGATGCATCTTCTAGACAAGAGGCTCTTGCTGCCTGTTACAGTCCTGCAACAGTGCTCTCTGATCAGAAGAAGCATTTAGGGATAAGTGGAATGATTGGTACTTGAAGAAGGCTTGTTTGTGTTTGCGCGTGGGGCATTCCTCTAACTTTTTGAGGGTCTTCTTATTAAGCTAGGCTTTACAAAAGTAAGCCATAGCTAGTGATAATGGTTGCTGATAATAAAGATAAAAAAAAGATACAGAAAGATAAGTACGCTAATTTTAAAAGGGGCTTTAAAACAGGAGATTGTAAATGGGTATCTTGAAAGAAGATCCCTGCGAGTTGGAGGGAGAGCATCCCTAGGAGTCAGAAATGATCCCCTAAATGAGAAAAGTGAGAGCCAATGCCAAAAAAATAATCAAATGACTGCTAGGAGTTTCTGCATCACTTTGCACAAAGATAAATGTTTAAAGAAGTCCTAGGTGAGTGTTGAACATTAAAAGCTGCACGTAAGGTATTCACTCTTGTCACAGTTGCTTAATGGCAGAGCTGGCTCAAAGAAGCACGAGATGGGAAATCCAATCGGAAGTAGTCAAAATTATATATATTTTTTTTTAAAGGAAGAGAGGAAACATTTGCAGGAATTTTTGGAGGAAAAATGGTTGTAAGTAGAAAGAGAGGAAGGGGTCCTCAATGATTAATAGGAGTTTTAAATTTAGGAGAAAGGAAGATAGTAAAAATTACACAGTTGAATGTGCTCAACATACTGCAAAGAGCATTTCTAAAGCTAGGTCAGTAGAATGAGATGCAGGAAGTATTATTTTTAGAGGTGTTTTGCTGGATGGAAAAGGATGAAGCTACTGGAGTAGCCAAGGAACTGTTGAGACTGGTTTTGGGGGAGTGAATGGAAAAGGATGACTTTACAAGGCGATAGGTAAAAGCAGTTGACATCTTATTTTAGCTGTGATTCCCAAGTTTTATGAGTGAAGAGTTTGTTCTTCACAGAAGAGAATGAGAGAGTTCAGTCTTGGGGAAACATGTCTTAGAGAGAAATACTTGAACGAAGAGTGAAAGAAGAGGTAAATGCTGTTTGTAGCATAAAGCTTCTTTTTACTGGTGCCCTTCAGTAATCAAAACCTTTGGGCACAGCAACAAAATTTGTTATTTAATGTAATATTTATGTTAGCATCTAATGGCTTTCGAAGACAGAATAATTAGGAGATTTTCTTACTTGGGGAAACAGCAGTTAATAGGCTTTTGGAAATCTTCACTATTTTTATTATCAGGTCTTTGATCTCAATTATCTGTTTATTCTTGTTGCTGCTGTCTGATCAGAGACTGCAGCTATTGAACCGCATTAATCAGTGCTATTGATAACAGTCCTGAGGAAGGCAACTTATAAATCAGCATATATTATTCAGTTTTAGTGTTTTGCACACTGAGTTGCTTTTAGAAGCACCATCTAGTGGTTTAAACACACGTGCAGAGACAAATAATTCTTTGCTGTTTTAGTCTAGCTGTGCAACTGACTGAAGATAATTACCTGCAGTCATATTGTTTCTTAGGCTTGATTTTACCTGTCTGAAGGATGGAAGTAGGTTAACTATTGCAGTTGTCTGTTAAGAGGATTGCTTGGCTGTTCTTAATTACTCTGGTGTTAGAGAAATACATAGACCTTGCAAAATTATTTTTGGTGTGGGTTACTGTGGGCAGAGTTGTAGTATATCAGATCAAAGGTTCATCTAGCCTGGTGTGATGTCTGGTGGTTCTCTCTCCATATCCTGTAACAGATGCCTAGGGAAAAAAGATGAAATGAATGGAAAGTGATGGTTCCCCTGGGCTTTCCTTTAAACTTGTGGTAGTCTGTAGCATAGGAGTTTGCTGAGCTGCAGATTGTACCCTTATAATCCAGTAGTTCATGAGCATTTTTTTCCTAAAATGTCTCATCATCCTTCAATCCATTTATACTTCTGGGCTCCATAATAGCTGCTGGCTCCTCGGTGCTTAAAGCTGAGTTTCATTCTAGTGAAGTAAGCATTTTCTTTAACAACTTTTTCAAGCAGCCATTGGTGTGACCTAATGTGTCCCTTGTGCCGTGGACTGTCATCTGCTCTTTCTCTTGAAAACTTTGTTTGGATGTTTAGATTCTGTTCCTCTCCTCCATGGGGTGGTACTTGTCAGAATTTAAAAAACCCAACACCTTTTTAAAAGATCACAATGCATTCTTCCTAGGGTACTTTTAGAAGAATGACAAATAAAAAAAAGCTTGTCAAAAATAGCCTCTGCTTTGGACCACAGTTGCAAATTTTTTTACTGAACTAACTTAAAAATAAATGTGCAGATACTTTTGATGTGCTTCATTTAGTTGCTTTAGTAGTTGTGATGCTTTAATAGTTACTTTCATGGCAGTTGTGCTAGCAATAGTCACTAAGATGCATTCAGTAAAACTATTTTTTAAATAATGATGTTAAAAATAAACTAATTGAAGGCTGAGTGTGTGTGTTTAGCTCGTGTTTCAAGACTGACCTGCTTTCATAGTGCTTGTGAAAAAGCAAGTTTCTTGGGCTTGGTCGTTTTACTGGAGAATGCTGCTCGATTGGAGTCTGTCTTACCTCTTCTCAACTGAGTCTTTGTTTTCATCTTGAGTACAAAGTATTCCAATTCCTTATTGACAAGTTAAAATTACCAGCTGAGGATCATTGGTATAATATGTCCTTTGCTTGCATTCGGGAAGTGGACTGGTGTGTTCCTTGCTAGCTGAAGCTGTTGAATCCCGTAAGCTTAAGTCAGCTAAAGCAAAGCATTTAGCGTATGTCTGATGGATAGCTCAGTGTAATAGAATGCAGTTTTCCTTTGAGGCAGTGTCAGCTGACTGCTGTTTGAAAACAGGTGAGTGGCAAAAGTTGTAATGCATTTTAGAGAGGTCTATGTTAGAATATAGGAAAGAGTGAGTTTTTGGAGAGATTGGAAGCCTGTATCTTTAAGTTGTCCAAATATTCTGTCTCAGTATACCTGGCTGCTGGAAGGTCTTGCTCTTATTTATTTTGACGTGGGTCTGACTTATTACATCCTGTCTGTGTATTTCTGTTCCTTCCTGCAGGCTGTAGTGTTTTCCTTTGTTTCCCCTGTAATCAGTGACTTTGCATTACTGCCTCTAGCCGGGCAATTCTTCTTGATTTTTCTGATCCCATTGATGGTGGCTCTTACTCGGATGCCTCTACGTTCAGCTCCCTCTTCTCCCGTAGTATTAATGCTTTAGATCCTTTTTAGGAATAAGATGCCTTGAAGAGCTGATAGGCAGGAACTGAGTTATGAAAGGAAGTAGGATTCTGCAATGAGGCTGTGGAAGTGCATAACAATCTACAGCAAAGACTGTTGACCTGCAAGAGCATCACAAATGAACTGCCTCTACTTTGCTCCTTTGGTCCTTGTAGGCCATAAGCTCATTTTTGTTTTCTCTCACTGGGCCTTTATCCATAGTTGATAACTGTTCAGAATGAATACCATTAAGAGTAAGCATGATGTTGGTTCCATGTACACCACGCTGGATGAATGAATGAAAGGAAAGCAGATGGGAAAAAGGACACTGAAGGGGAGACAAGTGAAGAGAGAAGATAGGGTGGAAGAAAATTCTTGGCATAAAAATGTAAGAAAAATAGTTTAAGGGAGAATTACTGTCCTCTTTCAAAATGCTTGCTTTTTATGTTCAAATGGGACACAGGTTAATTTAACTTGTGGTGAAGTTTATGCTGGAATGTGTTAATTCCTGCCATCAACTGGCACTTTGATCTCTCAGAATTATAGGTGATTGAAGCTAAACTAACCGGATGCTCAGGGTATTCTGCATTTCTGCTTTGCATTCTTCTAATTCCCACCTTCCTTTGTAAACCTTTTAATGCAGGAAACATTTCCTGACATTCTGTCATCAGATGTTCGAAACTCCTCTGTGGTTTTTGTTTTTGAGGGAACTGAGCATGAAAGGGATCTCATATGTTTGTTTAACAGTGGCGTTTGGGTATCTGTCATCTAGGAATCTTTCAGGAGTGGTATGGACTCTAATATCAGAGCCTCTTTCTCTAATTCTGCTTCTGTAAGCACCATGGCACTTCCATAGTAGACAGTGATGTGTATAGTTCATAACAAGAAACCAGTAAGATAATGTTAAAGTAAATCATACTTCTGAATTTTTAAGTATTTTAAATAAGGAACAGGGATGCCGCTTTTTCAAAAACAAATGCATCTTTAGAAAGCCATGACATGAAGATTTTTTCACTCTATATTAGAAATGTTCTGTTAATTTCTTGATGTAATATGTCTGTCTATATGTTCCTATATATATACACAAAGACATATAATTTACTGTTCTGATGTTAACATATAAATGGTGAATTTGAAGGTGCCTAGTTGCTTTTGTTTCCTACATGAAAAAAAGAGGTAGTCCATTGTTTAAATTCAGCTGACTTGATCGGTACTTAATAACCTTTTTGATTAGAAAAAATGTGTATTTTATAATTGTGTCTCTGGTAAAAGGTGTGTTATTCATGCTTTTTGAAAAAAGATAGATTGTGTAAGATTGTCATAAATAATACCTCATATGCACTCCTGAAGTCTTAGTAGTTAATAACCTTTCTCCTGGAAACATTAGTTTTAATCTAAGAAAGCTAAGTACAATTTTTGCTTAAGCCCAAAGCAATTTGTTCTCAGGTTAAGCAATGAACTGGTGAGAGATTGGTTCCAGCTCTCTTTATTTCTCACTCTCTCTCTCTCTCTCTTTCCCTTCCTCTCTCTGTCTGTATATATCCATGCGAGCCTGCGTGTTGTGTGTGATCCAAAACTTGTGTATTATCTGTGCATCTTTCAAATACAAAGTCAGTCTCCCTGGCTTTCAAACGGGGGACTGAGGCATGAAGGTAAGATGAGATTATTCAGTTCCCTTGAATGTAAGCCAATAACCAAACTAGCCAGAAAAGCTTAATTTGCAGCTTTTTAAACAGTTTTATTTCTCATTCACTGTTCTTCCTGTCCACTTCTTATTTGAGATTATTTTTTGTTTTAGGTTACAGGCAGTAACATTTTTACAGCTGAAGCAGTGGACCAGATTGTCTGTACTTTGCTATTCAAAGATTGGAGTGCAACTTACTGTTGCCATATGGTAACATTCACTGTCCAACTCCTGCTTACAAATGAGAACATATGGGAGATAGGTAATGGTGATTTTCAACTGTTAATTAGTCATATTTAAACCAATGCCTCACTAACCATGCCTCCAGTCAGTTCTGTCTGTCTCCTCTCCCTCTTGTGGTAAAATCACTGGTGTATGTTGACACGCAGAGCTTCGGTGTGTGGAGGACGGTTTCCTTCTTCTGAAATGTTTCTGTAATTTGGGGAATAAGGTGTGTCTACCAAGTCAGTAGCTGTATGTGAGTTTTAAGTGCAAAGGACAGAAAATCCATTTCACTGAGATGGAGTATTTTGTTTAAAGATGTTACGTTTTGTTTGGTTTGTGTAAAATAAAGTTGATGATGTGATAAATGCAGCATAACTAAATAGAATTGGAAGCGTTTCTTGAATGCTGATATCTGTGATGTAAATAGGTTTTACAGTGTTGGATTAAAGTTTTATCGGTAATGACTAAACCTTTGAACCTGTTTGCTGCAAAGTCTTCCGATTCAATATAAGTCTGCTTTATAGTTTCTTGGTATCACAACTCTGGTTGCTTAACTCTATCGCTGTTTACTGTTTATGACTCCCTGTTACTGCTTAGTAGGCAACTTTTCTATTCTAATGATGTAAATCTTCTGTTAACTACTGTAAGATATGGTCAGATGTCTTCTTGCGGTAGTCATCCCTTCAGAGCAAAGGGAGATGTATTCACTTTTCTACCATATTCACAATATAAGTCCTATGAAGCATCTCTATGCATTCCCCTTGTGAATTTTGCAACTTGTGTGCTCCTGTCTTATCTCCCTGTTGTTAGTATTGGAAACTCTGGGACGTGTTTTGAGTCGGATCAACTTTCTGACACAAACTTATTTGCTGCATTTGTATAATTCTGCAGTTAGTTGTTAGCATTGTTGGGTAGAGGGGCAGCATGAACTCCTCTTTGGTGGCAGCATGGTCTTTATATTATCTGGTACCAGCTATGGAGTTGCGTCTTCAGTGTCTTCAGTGCTTGTGTCTTATGTTGTGTTCGTAATATAAATACTGGTAAAGTGAAACCCTAATCCAAATTGCACCTCTTCTTGCTCTTACTTTTGTATGAAAGGTGCTAATCACAGTAGTGCAGTCTGAAGCCTGGTAAAGTCATGTAAGACTAAGAGTTGGACTTCTGATTGAATTCTTTACCATAAAACAGGCTCACCCAAAGTTATTTTTAGGTGACATTAAGGTGCAGATCTTATATAAAATGTTAATGCAAGTAATCTTGGAGTGACAAAGGCACAGATAGCATTTGCCGAAAGCAAAACTCTGTAGAAGTAGCAAGGCAGGACAGGGAGCTATGGAAAGGGCAGGGCTTTCATTCTTGAACTACTTGATGTTTGAGCTAGCTGTTTCTTTCCAAAAGAATTGTGAAGGTACATGCTTAATGCTTTATTGTGCCTTCGGCATACCTATTCTCTGTTTCAGGTTCAGTATATGAATTGTCAAACCTAGAACTTGCTAATTTGGGCCTTGGAGCTAGTAAAGTGAAGGATCAGCTAATTACACTATTTCAACAATTTGAAAAAAAATTAACTTCAAAGACTTTGAAAGCCTTTCTTCTATTTAATTTTCATCAACTGCGTCAGAATTAATATATTTAAATGATAGCATTGTCAGATAATACAACATTTCTCACTGTGTACTTACTGGAATGACACTGAAAAATATAAGAAAGGGGAGAAGTAAAAATTCTTGTTAGATTTCATTTTATCTAAAAGAAGGTTATGTTCTGAACTGTACTTTGCTTAGTTGAAAGCTAGTAGATAAAACTTCTGCACTGCTAAATAGAAAAGTAAGTTCTGGGATACAGGAGTAGAAGTACTCTCTTATTTAGTTTTGCTGCCGTCCCCCATAGTCTGCGCAAGTCACTGGAAGTCACTGCGTTCTGCACTGAGAGTGCTTGATAGTGGGGTTAAGTGGTCACAAAAAGAGCTACAAGCTTTACTATTTTTGAGGAGCTAATCTTAAATTAGCAGCCGAAGTTCCCTCTAGGGAGGATATTTGCTTAAGCAATTTAGGAGCAATATGGATGATTGTATTATGGTATGGGTTTCTATATCAGTGTCCATATCTTCTTCACCACTCCTCAGTCCATTAGATCCATGTGGAGTAATTGGGTGTTTCATATCTTAGGTATAGGAAAAAGACACTTATGGAGTAGCGCTGCCTTCCTAGATGTTATTCCCACTCAGAACGCCTTCAGCTGGTAGGGGAGAAAGAATTTTTTGTGATTCATATCACCTTTCCTTCTGCATAAAAAAGGTATTAGGGGAAGTCAATTCTTAACCTGCCTTCCAAATTATTTCCAAATTCTAATTACTTCTGAATAATCGATGAGTGATTTGCTGAGGAATATTAGGATTGAATAGAAACTGTCTATAAGCAGTGTTGGAGCACCCTCTGCAGCCTCATAATAATATTTAAATAC
The DNA here is from genome assembly GCF_017976375.1 of Cuculus canorus. Classification (NCBI taxonomy): domain Eukaryota; kingdom Metazoa; phylum Chordata; class Aves; order Cuculiformes; family Cuculidae; genus Cuculus; species Cuculus canorus. The sequence continues at coordinate 10,535,554 of NC_071404.1, read as the reverse complement.
GCTTTGTAAATTTCTGGTGATTAATGGTAGGGATATCCAAGAAGGAAAAATAAGTATCCAGGTGCTTTGTACTGCTTTACAAGCCCATCAAAGTACAATGGTAGATCCTTAGGGACAATAATTAATTAGCATGTTGTAGATCTTTTGTCTATTATTCTGTTTTACCTTTCCTGAAAAGAAAACCCAGCAGCTGCTGTAGGTTCACTGAAGTTCAGGCTGAAAAGTAAAGAATAGCATGTCCAGTGGGAATTGTGTGAGAATTAGTTCTGTATGATAGGCAAATTCTAATACTATTTAATAAACTGAGGAGAAAAGCTTAAGAAATATTCCCCTCTTGAACTGCTGGTTTACTGCCTTATGATCACAAGTTTCCAGGATTTGGTAACCTATGAGTCATTTGAGCTCCGCGTTCAGCAGCAGACTAATCACTGGTGTCATGCTGGGACATTAGTTCAGGTCAGGCTGGGAAAGCATGTGGCCAAGTGTATTTCCAATGCTGTGGGCTTTTTGCAAACATCTAAGTTTCTTCTTCTAATCTGCTGTTGAACAGCCTGACCTTCCCCAACTTATGAGCCACAGTAGTTTGCACAATAATGTGTTCTAAGGCATTCAAGTCTGAGCAACTGAGCTGTGAATGACTTGTGAATTGTTTTCATAGGTGGATACTGTTCTTGATATACAACAGTAACTAACATTTTTTTTCTAGAATGCCTCATTAAATCAATGACACTATGTATATCTTATACCAGGATTGTGTCAAGCCTACTTTGTGTTTCTTCAATATCTTTAAATGATTCGTTCAGAATATTGTAATGATAACTAATGACATCTAATGAAGCACATGGGAATTTTCTCTGCCGTGTCTTTGTAGATTTGCCTGGTTTGGGGTAATGCTATTGTATCATAGCTTTCTGTATGTTGTAGATGGATTTGCAGTTGTGCAAAAAAATCACAGAATTGTAGAAAGGATGAGGCTGGAAGGGACATGTGGAGACTGTCTAGTCCACCCCAGTTTCTCAGGACTGTCTAGTCAGGTTTTGAATGCCTCCAAGGATGGAGACTCCATAACCTATCTGGGCAACTTATGCCCAGTGTTCAGTCAGTCTTAGAGTGGAAAGTGTTTCCTGATGTTCAGATGGAACTGCATGTGTTTTAGTTTGTATCCACTGCCTCTTTTGCTGTCACTGGATATCACTAAGACAGGTCTGTCTCTGTCTTCTTTCCACCATCTCATCAGATATTTCTGCACACTCATGAGATGCACTCTGAGCCTTCTCTTCTCCAGGTCGCCCTTTCCAGCTCTGTCTGTCCTGTTATGACAGATATTCCAAGGCATGAATCTTGATGACCCTTTTCTGGACTCGCTTTAGTATGTTCATGTCTGTCTTGTACTGAGAGGTCCAGAACTGGACCCAGCATTCCAGATGTCTCACCAGTGCTGACTAGAGAGGAAAGATCCACTTCCCTTGACTCACTGCTAATTCTCTACTTAATGCAGCCCAGGACGCTGGTGACCTCATTGGTGTAAGGTCTCATTGCTGGCCTCTTCTTCAGGTTTGGCAAAAATGCTTTTCATCATCTCTTTGGACCATCTGTTGCTCTTCATTAGTTGTTCCCTTCCAACCCTCAATGCCAATCACTTCTTTCCCTGCAAATTAATTTCATTTCTTCCTCTTTTAATGCAAGAGATATGGAAAAGCAATCTATTTCCTAACTTTTTCCATACTGGAATGACAGTGTTTGGGTTTTTGTATGTGTGCTTTTGTGTTTCTTTTTTTTTTTCCTACCTTCCTGCCCTAAATGATCTCTTTTTAAAAAAATACTTTGATAAGCTGTGTTTCTTGAAACCCTCTATTCTTGTTTCTTTTCTGCTCCTTCAGTTTGAGATGCAGATTTTCTATAAAGCTTTAAAGGCAGGGCTTCAACTAAGGCAGCAAGGGCGTGGCATAGACTAGAATATACATCTGTTGTTGCTTACATGTGATCTTGGTTTTATTGGTGTTATGACATTGACTTATATTTGGTTGATATTTTGTACTTAGCTGATCCTCCTTTGTGTTCCTCATTCATTAGAAGCTGTTTTTCATGAATACTTTCCACTTTACATGTCTGTAGAATATCATCCTATTGTTTTTTCCTTGTGTTTATTACGACAGTGAACTTGATGATGCACTTGACCCAGTCTTACAACACACTGACCATCTCACCCTCTGCTCAGGTCCCACTGCTTCCCCAGCTTTGACTTTGGCAGTCGTTGAAGTCCTTGCTGAGCTGACTCAAACTAGAACAAGTCAGGGATGTGTAAAGAGATGTGAACTGCTGTGTTTTCCACACTCCTTCCTGCCCCTTGGAAAGCCTTCCCCCTGAGATTTGCTGTTTAGATCAGTTTGTACAGATGAGCTGTAGACTGGTGTAAGAACTGAAGAGTAGCCAGCCAGGTATGCAGGAACTTGGGAGAAGGATTCAGAGAAATGAGATTACTGTTTTGGCAATACCAAGTCTTTAAAGTTCATCAGTGGCATCAGGTCAGTTTAGTTAAATGTAAATTATTTTCCTGCTTTCCAAAGCATTTGTCATGCCTTAATACAATTAATAAGTGGACTATATCCACACTTCAGTTTCAAGTTGTATGGAAGCTGGCCCAGGACAGCACTTGAAACACGCTAAGATTTTAACAGCACTGTGTGCTTTAAAGTTACACGAGAACTTAAACAGTCTTTATCTCAGGAAAACTTTATCCAGATTGTGTTCCTTTAGTTTGTTAACAACAACAGGTCAATGTGAAGAGTTTTAGTTAGGTAAAGAGGTTGTTCTATCTTCACTAAGCCAGTCTTGTGGTAGGAGGGACTTGAACTGACTTCTGTCCTTAATGGAAGAAAATGTCGGTAGTTCATTAACTTATTGTCCTTTCCAAGTTTATAAATTTATATCTTGTGTGTCTCCTCCCATATCTTCTTCCTTCTTACTTTCTCATCTCAGTAAACAGGGTTTTTTTGAGTTGCATTCTTCGTCCTCCTCGTGTTCTCTGCTCTTTCATGAGTGGTCTTTTGCTCTTTTCTTAAGTATTCTAGCAGAAATTTTATTTGGTACTACTGATATGAATACTGTTTAGTTTTTAACATTTTATTTGGCAGATATGTGTTAATTTCAGTACCAGAAATGCAACTTTTCCAGAACGAGGATTAAGTTTCTTGTTTGAGGTAATTTGCTTGTACTCTTCCATTGTAATGTTGGAGAAATAAACATACCAAGCCTATGGGTTCATGAGCTGCTTATAAAGCATACTTAAAAGCTTTGCATTCTTCCATGTTGAATGAGATTGCCTCAGGCCAAAAGCAAAAGACCAGAGTTACCCTAAATACACATGTAATAAGCAAAACTATTGAATGAGACAGTAAAATCAATATATTCTTTTTCTTTTCAAAAATGTCGGAAAATAAAAAGGCCGATTGGTTTTGTTTTTTTTTTTTTTTTTGAGATTTTTTTTTATGGTGAATGTGAGGAGTCATCAGTTTTGGTGGGGAAAATTCTTCTGGAAAAATAGCTTTTTGACTCAGAACTGCTCAGTCTGGATACTTTGAACATAGCTGCTTTTGCCGATTTAGGTCGATCTGCTTTTGGCTTCTAAAGTGGCTTTTGCAACATCCTGAAGGGTTTTCTTTTCATGAGAAGTTGCATAAGCTTTAGGTCATTTTTAGGTAAGTTTTAAAGAGAAAGTTTTCTCTGAAAAGAAAGCTATGGCTTGCTGTCGGTAATGAAAGTAGCCAAATCCAGAGTGGAGCTATTTATTTTTATGTGTAATTGTAGTAGAGTTTTCCAGAATACACACATAAATTGATGAAGAATGCAAGAATTCAGCCTTCTTGTAGGGAATTTCTTTAGGTGTTTTCATGAGAGGAGAGCCTGGGGCAGGATTGCTCCTGCCTTTGCCCACATTCAACGGCTGTTGCTGCCGAGCACACCTTGAACAGCCTTATTTTCCATAACCATAAAGTTTTAGAATAAAACTGTATTGGCTTTTTCTCTCTTTTCCATTTGCAAACAGTCTGAGAGTATTTACAATTATGCAGACTTTACAAGAGTTGCAGGAGGGGAGGAATATTGCCGCCTTTTCATGAGGGAAGAGGTATTGCGAAGCTATTCAAAGGCTAACTTTAGCCTAGTGAAGCTCGTCTGCTTCCCACATCAAGGAAGTGAAAGACATTTCTGTGGGAGACAATCTCTAGCATCTGTAGTTAGTTTTCAGTGTGACTTGCCACCTAGAAGAGTTCTCTCTGCTGGCTCTTAATCAGGGCACATCACGTTCCTGCAAGTCTAGCTTCTGTGAATGCTTCTCTTGGAATTCCTAAAGTGACCTGAGGAATCTGCTCTCAGCATTTGAAGTAGTATTATTTTCTCTATAAGAGGTACTTTCGGGTTGTGCACATAAAATAATTACTTAAGATTTAGAGGCATTGGAGAGTGGAAATAAATAGTAGTGATCAGTTAAGAGTTTGTATGTGCTGTATAGAAATCCTCCAGTTTCTGATCTTTCCTAAAGTTATATTCTTCTGCAAGAAAGTTCACATAAGCCTGCAAGATGCTAGAGGAGATTCACAATAAAGAACATGTTATTTTAGTCTGTTTTTCTCTTCTGACTTCTTCCTTTCATCTCATGAGAACAGCATTGACTATCCTGAATCTTCATTTTAAAAGTATTATGGCTTCCAAGAATAAAAATAAAAGATGTCTTAGAAGAGCTTTATCAGTAAGATTTGCCACGACTTGGTTTATGTTTGAATGTTTTCATACAGATTTTGTAAACAGAATTTTTGTTGGTGCTAAAATACTGCTAATGGTAGCAAATGCCTCAAGGTGAAATCCAATTACTGTCTCAGAAAATTCACACTTCTTACAGCTTGCTTTTTGTTTGAGGACTGGAAAATATTGCATCTGTTTTAAGGTAACTACTTGGTTTAGTTGGATGGTTGGAAGAAAACTTTCTGGATTGGAATATTGTATTTTAAACATAACACTGAAAATATATTTTGGCATCTAATTTGGCAAGTATTAGTAAGTATGATTTTGGTAATTCTGTCATGTCTGCAGAGAAAGTTTGAGAAAGGATCATTATCTTTGTTTTCTGGCTCAATGCATTGTTTCTCACTTGAACTACAGCATCACAGAACAGTTGAGGTTGGAAGGGACCTCTGGAGTTCATGTGGTCCAATCACCCTGCTAAAGCAGAGCCACCTAGAGCCAGTTGCCCAGGACTATGTCCAGATGGCTTTTGAATATCTCCAAGGATGGAGACTCACAAACTCTCCGGGCAGCCTGTGCCGATGCTCTGTCACCCTAACAGTAAAAAGCCAGTCTTTCCTGAGAGGGAACCACCTGTGTTTGAGTTTGTGCCTGTTGCTCTGGTCCTGTCACTGGACACCACTGGAAACAGCCTGGGTCTGTCCTAAATGCTACTCCCCTTCAGGTCTGATGAGATCCTCTTGAGCCTTCTGTTCTCCAAGCTGAACAGTCCCAGTTCTACTCAGCCTTCTCTCATAGGAGAGATGTTCCATTCCATTCATCATCTTCATGGCCCTTTGCTGGACTTCCTCTAGTATGTTCATGTCTCTCTTGTCCTGGGGAGCTCAGAAGTGGATGCAGTGCTCAAGGTGTGACCTCACCAGTGCCCAGTAGAGAGAGGATATGACCTCCCTTGACCTGCTGGGAATGCTTTGTCTAATGCAGCCCAGGCTACAATTTGCTGCCTTTGTTGCAAGGGCACATTGCTAGCTTGTGTTTAACTCGTCCATTGAAAAAAATACATATCTATTCAAAGTGATATTCCCCGCCTCTTCTGAGGCAAAGGGAACTCTGTCATTCACTTCACCAGAAGTAAAACTTCATACCCAGCTTTTTGAAGGTATTACCTCGGCTAAGACTTTGAGACACACTTTTTCATATTGTTTTCTGACCAAAATTTCTTTGATGTGTGTAGGAAAAATTCAGCAACCAAACATAATGTTTGGAAGTGTAGTTATGGTAGTAAGTTATCTTTTCCTGCATTTGGGCATAGGCATGCCTAGGTGATGTTTTTCTTTCTTAAAAAATTCTGTGATCTACCTACCCTGTGACTGAGCTTTCTGTAGCTTTTCTGTCCCCTATGAGACATCCCTTGCACTGCTAATGGGAGATTTGATGCATCCAACTGAAGCATTTCACAATTTAGCGATGTCATAGCATCAGCTAGAACTGCTGTGATGTGCAGAAACAAATGTTCCAAATGGTAGCACTGAGTTCAAACAGCTTCAGTTATTCTCAAAAGTGTTTTCTAATAATTACTCATGTAAATCCCCTTAGGTAATTAGTCCCCGACATAGTAAGCAATATGTAAAATCACTCCATGCACAAACTGAAGGCATGTCTTAAGTGGAGGTGACTCTGTGTGTTGACAAACTGACATGAAATACTTCTGAACTAGTTCAGCAAGTAGCACTTTTAATCAAATATCCTCTTTCCTCTCTAGCTGCAGTATGTAGCTGCCAGCTGAAAAACTCTGTTGACCATCGCCAGTCGTCTGAACAAATTTCTCTACAAGGAAACTTTCGTAACTTGTAGAACTAGAACATTTCAATGTCTAACAAGTTTACTTATGATTTGTGTGTTCTGTTTCTTAATATATAAATTGCAGAAATGTTTTCTAGTTGCAATGTGTCAATTATAGCATGGGTTTTCACTGACTAGAATTACTGAAAGAAGTACACATCCGAACATGCAAGGAGACCAGGTAACTTCTGCAAGCGTAGCTGAAAATGTCATCTTGAACCACTTTGTCTAATCTTATGATTTAGCGTTTTAAGTGCAGAATTTAGCAGGCTTTAAAAATGTCTATTAATACAAGTATAGTACAACAGGTAGAAACTGGAACATTGCATTTGTATTTTAGCAGCAGAAATCTGTTACTAGGCACTATAAATCAGTGAGTTTTAAAACAACCTCACTGAAAATCAGTCATATATATTTGAGAGGTTGTGTTTTGTTGGTTTTGTTTTATTTGATGTTTCCAGCAATTTGATAAATGAATCTTAGCGTGAAGTTGGTTTTGCACGGAATTGGAACAGATAGCAAAGGCCGCAGGGATTTCTTCTATTGCCTTTGAGGTCTTACCGGGTTTGGTGTATTCCTTGTTATTTCTTTTAATATTATTCAGCCCCAGGTATAGAGATTGTGTGGGTGCATTGCTTAAACTGCACAAAAGAATTGGGTAAATTAAAGTTCAAAAATGTCTAAACTTAAGATGCAATTGATTGCTACTAATGTCTCCTGGAATAATTCTTTCTTCAAAATGTTTGGCTGAGCAGCAGATGGAGATAAAGAGTACTCAAAAAGATAAATTGTCTTTTTTCTAGTTTTTTTTTTCTCTCTGTTTAAATGAGAAGCACATTTTTATAGCTAGTTAGGGTCAAAGAGCTGATACGTGTGCAGTGTTAAAGGCCAGCTGTTAAGGTTAGTCTACGTGGAATGTATTGCTGTATGTTGTTTTTCTCATCCTACGTGATGTTTTTTTGTAGTGAAATTAAAGAAATGAAGTCATCAACAGTCCACTGCCCCAAATCCTCCAGTTGCAATCTCTTCTCCCTTGTTGTTTGCCGTTGTAGAAATAAATTTGAAGTTTGATAGCTCCAGAGTCCTCCAGCCAAGCTCTACAAAGCTCCCTGATAGGTCTGATGGGGGCTTCAAGCCCCCAAAACTGCTGCTACTACAGATACATAAGCAAGATCGCCAGTGACTAAAATTACATCTTACTTTATGCTCTTTGAGGACCCAGTATGCCTGGAATTTTCATAAACACGGACGCTAACTTGTAGCAGATGTCATGGTAGATGCATGGATGCATCAGTCTTGCCAAATAGTAGAAGTGGAGTGTGTACTGTGGGGTGTATCATGTGAGGTATATGGAAGAAGCCAAAGTTACAAATACTTGATTCTGTCCACTGAATGCCAATATTTTTTTTCTGGAAAAACACTGTCTTGTGTTATTTAGACAGTTAGCACCTACTGTTGAAACATGCATTGTTTTGTGCTAATTAGTGAATGGATTTTTGTTGCTGTTGGTACCTACAGGTGGACAATCCATGTGAAAATTAGCTGGAGATGGTACAAGAGGGTATGGCATCAACAGCTTTTCTGTAAAATGTGTAACTATTCCAGTTGCTACATAAGTTTAATGGGTTTAGGGACTGAAAGGATTTGAAGCTTTGTGCAAAAGGTAGAGTGCATTCTTCAGTATTGGTCACTTATGCTTTCCTGTTTTCTCTAGAAAAGAGCTAAAGCTAGTGCTAATTACAATATTCTCATTCATTGTTCCATTTTACTCTGGATTTAAGGTCACGCTATCTTTCTGTGCTTCGTGGAGCACATCCAGATAGTGGTAACTAGTTGCAATTTAGTAAAGGGCTGTATTGTTGGTGTAGTATAGAGGAGCTGCATACACCACATGAAGCAGCTTGTGGGAATTTGTATTTCAAAGCACCTAATGGAGCTTCTGTTTTGGCCTGGCCTTGTGGAACTGCTTCATGTGCCGTTGACCAACTTCCAAAACAGTTTTAGCTGGTCTTAAAACCTACGAGATCTTTATTTGGGAAATGTCCAAGTCACTATTTTACTCAAAATGTTTGTTTTCTTTTTGATTTCAATCTTTGCAGTTGATTTTTACTTTAATGTAGCAAAAATGATAATAATAGGATAGATTTAGAAATTATATTGGCATAAGAAAGAGAAATGTGAAACTTTAAATTTATTTATATTTACTAAATTAGTGTATGCTTTCAAATGAGGGATTATCCCAGTCAAAACTGGGGAGAAGGACAGGAGAAATAAAGCAATCAATCAAATTCAAAATACTAATGCTGTCCTGGGAGTGGAATCAAGTGGCTATGAGATTTATTATTTTTTCCCAATGTTCTGAAGAATTTTCTTCTTAAATCCTGAAGATGGTTATTTTTTTCTGCATTTGGTAATCTAAGGAATACTTGGATAAAATAGAGCTTCATGAGGGATTAATTGTGGTAGGTTGGCTGACAAGAAACTTATGGTAAATGTCTGGCTTGAAATTTTTCACTAGTTATGTCTCTATTATATGGGTTCTTTTTGGAACATTGACTATTTTTTTAATGAAAGGAAAATGCCAGAGATTTTTGATACAATTTATTCTGTACTGTTCTAGTTAGTAACTCATTGATGAAACTACTGTGGTTAATTCATTGACTACAGAGTAAAAACTTATAAAGGACCATAGTGCAAAATGCTTTACAAAATAAGCCATGGGCTGTTTTGGATCTTAAACTTATATGAACAGTTCTAAGTATTGCATTAAATACTGACTCTAACATAATTTCACCAAAGAATGTGTAACGTATGACATGACAACTGTTTTGGTGTATTGGCACGTCTTCCTATCTAGAAATAGGCTTTAGTTATTGACACTGTATAATTTGACTTTGTGTAACCATATTTAGTTTATTTTCAGAAGGGATGAAGATAATTTTAAATGTTAAGTGTGATAATTCACTGACAAGAAATTTAAGTTTGAATCCTACTATTGGAAACAACACTGTTTAGTACAGTGTCTGGAGCTGTAGGCAGGAATTCAGTATGAAAATTTAAGTGACCTTTTCTTGCCTGTCTTGTGCTCTTCTGGCAATTTTCATAATAGCTTAATTATATTGCAGTTGCCTTGCAGTGATACTCCCAGTATGGAAGTGATGGAAGAGCAAATACTGTCTTTGATCTGGAGAAGACCAAATTCTAACGTGCTGTAAGGGGAAGCTGATCTGTAACAGCGTCTGCTTTTTTTCCTTTAAATCTTAACTATGCCTCTTAAGCTGCTTGTGAGGGAACAGAAACTGGGCAGTGGTTCAAAACTGGAAAGGATAAGATTTGAAGTGATTGCGAGAAATAATTATCTTGACTATGAAAAACAAACCCCTACAACCAAAACTGTTCAAATGTAGATTGGACTGCTGTCATGCTTGGTTTGTGGCTCAATGGTGTGTTTTTGTAAACTTGAAGCTTTTAAAATGGGCTGAATAGGAAAATTGTCTCTATGACTAATACAGTTACTTCTGTGTAAATCACTTTAATATTATTTTAATCTTTTAAAACGTTTATGCGTATTTTCATGTATTATAGTGTAGCAGTAATTTAAAAAAATACATGGGTGTGACTGCTGTGTTAAATATTTTACTTGCTGGCTGTGGCAGAATATAGTTGGTAACTATTGAATGATTGTTCATAGTTGCGAAGAAACTTCAATGTGGAGTTAGTGTCTCATTTGACACTAGAGAATAATGGTATCCTGACAGTAAGTCAGGAAACCAAACTTCGCTTAATTCTGAGCAACAGAAGCGCCACTCACATGGCAAGGTGTGCTGGTTCTGCACCTTGGAGAGTAGGTGTAGAACAACTCTTTGAGGACAGCTCTCCACACTCAGCTCTCCACTTTTTGTGGAGACAACTCTCAACAGGGACAACTCTATGCAAGGACAACTCTAACCCTAAGCCTATGCCTGACCCTGAGCATAACCCTAACTTTAATGCCACAGACAATTGTCCCTGTGGAGAGTTGTCCTGTGAAGAGTTGACAGGAGAGGGTTGTCCCTTCCTAGGAAGAACTGTTTGCATGGAAGTTGTTTTAAGCCCTCTCCGGGATGGCTGTCCATGCTGGGGGTGAATCAGTTCAAAAAACTGAATCGGCGAACAGTTCTCCGAAGGAATGCTATTTGCAAAAGATTCCTGGAAGTAAGTGCAGAGAACCTGCTTTCTCCATGGACAACGTTAGTCTTAACTTTTTGCTGTCACCATTGACACTGGAAACCAGCACATAATGCAGCTGAACAATTAAACCCAAGCCTTGTGGGAAGGTACAGTCATTCATTTGCAGTATCTATTACTTGCTGTTTTCATGTTGTGAAGAGGATATTTTGCTTTTTTCAGCAGTAGGTTAAAGGCTTTAATTTTTTTTTTTACTTCTGAAATAAGTCTTGACACTGTTAAATGTTTTCCTGAAAGTTTTTGAACCTTCCAAATTTTTTTGCTACTGCATGTTCTGTGCTTTCAGTGTTTGACAAATTTGACAGACTTGCTCTGCAAGAGAACGCTTGGAATCAGCAGAACAGAAATAGACCTGTTACATGCCTGTTGAAAGATAATGTACAAGAGTTTGCAAGGGGAGCCTAAAAGAATCCTGCCATTCATGGAGCAAGGAAAAGTATGGCACTGATATATTTTTTTGTTACACATAGATGAAGTAACTAATAAATTCATTATTTATAGTTTTTATCCTTAATGTCTTTGCTGAATTACCTTTGGTAAACTTTGTTCATGTTTGTTAAAACATGTGGATGATGCACCAGCTGAGATTGTGTGAGATTTGTGTGATTTCTGAAGTACATTGAAGCATAAAGCGAAACTGCAGTGCTACCTGTAACCTAATAGAATCTATTATTTGGAGTTTTTAGGCACATTTTTTCATCTCTGTACTTCAAATGACAGGATAACAGGCACATTTATGGCCTGCATTTGGTTGTTTTTGGTCAGCTGCATCAGAATTTAACTTGGAACATACCATGTTTATGAAGGGATGGGCATGACATGTCATTGAAATTATGTTATCTTTACTTAAAGATGGTGTAGAACTCTCAGAGATAATCTGCTTTTGAAACCAATGCAAGTTGGCTTATCAAGTCTGAGAGTGCCAAGGAAACCATGTTATCCTTAGTCAAGCTATAGTTTTGATGTATTAGTACTGAATCAAGTAGTCTAGGAGTTGGTAAGCCTTTTGTACGTGTTTAAAAAAAAATCCTCATAATTCTGCCTCTCAGAGGGAAATAAATGAGTCCAGTTAAGTTTTATAGAACTTAAACCTGTAAATAGTCCAAGAGGCCATGGTTAAACTACTTTTTATGTCTGGAGGGGCGGGTTTAGGAAAATGCACCATATGGTGCACTGAAGGCTTGTCTTGTATCAGTTGTTTATCTGTGTTTTGCACTGCTGTAAAGGGCGTGGGGTGGAGGCTTCTAGGAGGAAGAAAGTTTTATAGGTCTTGGATGTGTAACAAATGCCAGTGGAGAGAGAGCCTGCAGGTAGCTGACAGCAGGCAATGTCTTGCTTGCAGGTGTTTGAGGGTGATGCTGTGCTATCCATTACAGAGCTTTTAAATGCTCTTCTTCCTGGAAGGAAAAGGTGCTGAAGCTTCTACTCTTTCAAATCTTGTATTTTTACATTTTCTACTGTTTTGACAGTTATTAGGTATTTTTTTTATGAGATGTTAGTGATCACTCTTTATGCCATTTAGTATAGCTTGAGGATTGCTTATTCAGTCACATTCAGGAGAGTTAATACAATTAAATAAAGATGATAAATTAAAGCCTGTAAGTTAGAGTGCATAATGCCCATTTGCAGAGAAGATAATGGCCTTCTTGGATTTTCAGGTTGATCTTCCTGGAGGGTATGTCCTTATAAGAGTTTAATGTGCTTTAATTTATGTGTGCTGATGTAATGCCTAGGGTAGCTTGTCTTCTTTCTTTTGACTCTCTGTGTTTAGATGATTGTTAGACATGTCCTCTCAAGGCCAAACTCAGCAAAATAGCTGCTTGGTTATCAGATATTTCTTCTATTTCAGTTTGCACTGGTTTTGAGACAAACATTTTATACCTTATTTTCATTTGTGCGTAGGGTTTTTTGCACTGTTCTCACGTCCGGCTTTGTGCAATGCGAGGGAAGTTTGGGGAAAGGTGAAATATTTCTTCATGTCAATCACTTATACTCTAATATGATTTCTGATCTTTTTTTTTGTCTTCTTCCATTTGTACAAGTTAGTCCTCATGGCAAGAAGTGATGTGGTGAAAAAACAATTCCCCAAATCGGCAACCTACAACCATGACTGTTGTTTGATATGGAAGCACTTTGTGAGTGTGAGTGTGTGGTTCCAAGTGCTGCTTGTGTTCTGTGAAGTCTCATGAACTTGAGGTGGGTGTGTGACTTCTTCCCTGAGCCTTTTTCCTTGGTTACAACTGGGATACGGGGTCCTCTGCAGGCTTCCTGCTTGTGAAGGCCATGCTTTCCAGGAAGGAACCCTGCCTTTCAGAAACTCTGTGTGTGCTGACAGGGCTGCTTGAGGTGTGATTGCCATCTGCTCTGTTGCTTGAGGAGGTACTGTGCCTCACCAGCTAGTTGAAACCTCTAGTTGCTGGTGTGCTCTGACTCTGTACCATACTTTAACTCTCACTCGAGGTCCATTCTGGAGCAAGGAAGCTTGAACAGGATGTGTTTTATGGAAGAATTTGCTGACGTGCTTAGCTAAATATTGTAAATCTTTTTAGTTTAGCTGCTGACATGTTAATCATTGCCAGGAGAGGGGAAAAAAGGGAAAGAACTTAGTTGAGAGCTGAGGAGGTGATTGAAGCTTGCTCAGTGGGTAACAGCTTTAGGAAAATTATGTAGATACCTTCACTTCAAGTCCTGCTCAGCAGATTTATGTTAAACAGGATTTGAAATAGCAGAATGTCTGTGCCCATAAACTTTCAATCTGAAAATACTTTGCTCTTTTTGCATTGTTTCCTTAAATCTCTTTTTTTAAAAAGGAAACCTGTATAAAGAAATACATGTAAACTATAGGCTCACGGTTAAAAGAAAAACAATAATAAGCAATAGTTTGTCATGAACCTCAAGCACCACTCTGCACACTTACAGCTACATCCATGAAGGGAGACGGTGATTAGGGTCACAGTCACAACCATGGTTCTCATTCTACTGTCTCTGCTGGACAAGATGGTTAGCAAGGTCATCCCAAAACAGTGTTGCCCTGTATGGCTTGAGGAATTGAGAGCTGCTGAACTTCATGGTCTCTGTCCTCTGTGGATGAAAGTTTGAAACAGCAACTTTAGAGGATGTGTTCCTGTCAACCGCTGGTACCACTAGTGGAGCACAGACAGGTGTGGTACGTGTGGTGTTCTGTCATACTCCTGTGTTACTATCTTTTAGTCCTCTGTTATAATATGACACATGCAGTATTATGTTCTGTTCTTTTAAAAAGTGTATGGGCTTTCAGAGGACTTAGTTATTTATTAACATGTTAATAAAAGCATGTTTTTCATACCTTATCAAAAGGCAAAATAGAATACATTTAATATTTCAAGATAAAACGGGATTGAGACAGCTATTGGGTGGTATGCGATAATCGAACATGCGCCTCTTGTTTTCTCATCGTCACCACTGAATGAATATGGGATTAGTAGAGAAGGCAAGAGAGAAGAGTTGTATGGGGAAATCATTATCTTTTTTTGGGAGAGAGAAGTAGAGAACTGAACCTGAAGAAGGTTAGTTGTATGGGGTATGTAAATTGTAATTCTAGTTGCAGATATTCCTTGAAGATAACGCAGTATTATTTTCATTTTAACATGTACTGATTTTTTTACTTGTTTTACCAAGATTGTTCTGACTTGTTTTGAGTGGTCAGCTTTTGTTATAGTTTATTTTAGTTTCAGGAACGGTAATAATTTAGGTGAATTTAGTGCCAATGCTAAACTAGCCATTTATTCTTCAAAGTAATCCATTCAGGAACTAAGATAATAAATCTGGTGGGTGGATAACATTCGTAGGAGCTGACTGCATTGTCCTCTTTCTTTTACCTAGGAATAGGTTAAGTTAGTAATACAGTGTAGTTCTAGATTAGATTTTATGATTATGGTGTAACTTTTTGAAAAGTGCAATAATGGTAAAATCTGTAATTTGGAATTTTGAATCCATAATTTGCCAGCTGTATGTAATTTATTTAAATCTGTGTATGACTTCCTCAGCTTGTTCTGAAGTACGAAATTCTATATGCTGATGGACTGTGGACTGAGATCTGCCTCTTCTAGAGCTTGCCTCCTGTTCTTTAATATTATAATGTTCTTTATTATTATATTTATAGTGGTCTATTTATATTGGTTAGTTAGCAATCTCTGATTTCGTGTATGCCAAGGATCTTGAGTTCAATACTTTGGATGACACTGGTTGTTTTAAATGATAAGTATCATTACTTTCGCTGTATTTCTGTACTGAAGCAAGTACTGCCCATTTCACTGAATGTGGTCTAGAGCTAGGTCACTTCAGCCCAACCATTTATTCGTTAGTTTAACACTGCTTCCTAGCGGAAGGAAGCTGAATTTTTGTATCAACATGTTGGAATGGCTAATGCTTATGCAGTTGTTGAGGATAGCAGAATGAGTCTTTCAGCTCTGTGGAAAAGCGTTGGAGAGTTAGAAGCTTTGGGATTGTGTTTTTTCTCAAGTGTTAGTGTAACTTCAGATGTATTCAGAATTGCTGTTTCTAAGACTGTATCAGGGTCTCATGTTAATCAAGAGCATTTAACCTCTGTTTATTACGTCTTTATCTTCCCTTCTCCTCACATCTCTCCGGTTACCTTGCAGTTGAACTGTGCTGGAACTGAAGTTGCAGAGCCAAAAGGGGACAGGGGTTGAGGAAGAAACCAAGCAAGAAAATAATCAGCAGGAATGTTCCTTAACCTGTTACTGATTTTCAAATGATAAATTCACATTAGAATACAACAGAGGCATTTTAGGCATCTTGGCTAGCTTGCCACCTGTGCTCTGGTTACAGTGAAAGATTATGAAGTTTCCTTAAGTCTTGGTTTGTTTGTTTGTTTTTTTTAAAAACCTCAAAACAAACAAACAAACAAGCCCCAAACCATTTTATGGCTGGAAATATGGGGATTTCCACATACAATTCGAAGCAGTCAGTATACTGAAGATAAGTCCTTGAGTACTGCCATTACTACCATTCACAGCATATATGTATATTCATAACTTTGGGGTTACTTTTACATAGCTGATGGCATGGTTTATTCACAAGAGGGTAATTCTGTTGTCGGGGATCAGCTCTGGCATGGGCTATCTCTTGCTGTTCTTTCACTGGTTTGGGCTCAATTGCAATAGGAGCTTGAATGTGAAAAAATATAATATTTGACCAAAAAGCCACCCTTCAGTTTTATAATTGTACATTATAAATTAATTATTAACATCAGTTAACAACACTATTTCAGTTCAAAACAGTGCTTTCTTGAAGAGAATTTATTTTGCATAGCATAGAATTCATATGGCTTTCAGGATGGCCTTACCAGAATTGATGTGAATACAGCTGAGAAATGCAATTGGTAAATTATCAAAATAGACTAAGTAGAAACAAGGATAAAACTGCTTCCACAGCACATAGTACCATCAGTCTTTATCAGATATGATCTAATATAAGTAGGTAACATTTTTAGCTTTTGCTTCAATGCTAAAAGGCAAGATCTTTATAGCTCGTGACATTGGAATTCAAAGAGGAATAGGGCCTTGTTCTGATTGGGAGTATTCCCCTTGAAGGAGAAAACAGTTGAAAATGTGTTAGAACATATTTTGGATTGAATATTTGTACTGTTACTGTATACTTTTTCTTCTAAAACGATTCCTGGGGGAAATAAATCCAGACAGCTGTAAGCACTTTGTTAGTGCTGCTTCTCTGTTCAGAGTCCTTAGATGTAGAGATGCGCTTCGTGCACTCTCATGGCAAATGATGACAGAAATAATTCCCTAGGAAAGAAAATAGCATTGTCTTCTGTTGAGATCTGCTTCTTCCAGTGGAGCATGGTCTCTTGTTTGTCAGTGCTGTGGGTTTGGGGTCATCCTTGGCATCTGTCTGTGTTCCATTCGTGGAGCTGCTTCAGTTGGTCTGGGCATCCTTTCACGTTCTCATTGTTTGGAAATGCCAATCAAAGTGCTGCCTTTCTCTGGTAACTTTCTCAGATGCATCTGGTTATAGACCTAAGCGTGTGTATCTGTATCCATATCTTGAGTACGTTGTTATGGTTTTGCATTAATGATGTAGCACCTGGAAATTGTGAGGTTTACTTGAGGTGTACCTATTACTCTGAAGACTTTTCCAAACCTTACTTAGTGTTGGCTAATGAGCTATTTAATTTAGAGCTGTACAACAGAGTTGTTGAGTTGTTTATTTCTCCTCGACTAGAGCAGTTGCACTACCATTAGACATCATCATAGAATCATAGAATAGTTTGTGTTGCGAGAGACCTTAAAGATCATCCAGTTCCAACCCCCCTGCCATGGGCAGGGACACCTACCACTAGATCAGGCTGCCCAAGGTCCCATCCAACCTGGTGTTGAACACCTCCAGGGATACGGCAGCCACGGCTTCCCTGGGCAACCTGTGCCAGTGTCTCACTACCCTCAAAGTGAAGCAATTCCTCCTTATGCCTAGTCTATATCCGCCCCTCTCCAGTTTATGGCCATTGCCCCCCCTGTCCTATCACTACAAACCTTTGTGAACAGTCCCTCTCCAGCTTTCTTGTAGCCCCTTCAGGTACTGGAAGGTCGCTATAAGGTCTCCTCAGAGCCTTCTCTTCTCCAGGCTGAACAACCCCAACTCTCTCAGCCTGTCCTCATGTGGAAGGTGCTCCAGCCCTCGGATCATCCTTGTAGCCTCCTCTGGACCCGTTCCAACAGCTCCATATCCTTCTTATGTTGAGGATTCCAGAACTGGACACAACACTCCATATGAGGTCTCACAAGAGAGGATCAGAATCATGCTGCAGAGTCCTTGCATTCTTCCCCGTATATTTTCAGAGTCCATATTTTTGTGGAAACTCAGGCAGATAATGTAATTAGAAGATGTAAAACCTTGGTACATTAACTGTTCAGTGGTGATTGTTGAAAGGCCAGCAGCATGATTTCCAGGAAACATTTTTTTAAAGGAAGGTTTTCTTTTCAGTGTTAAATCAAGATATGGTATGAATCTCCTAACTGAACTGTAGCAACAATGGCCTCTTTGTGCTGGGCTCTTCATGGCTCATACCCACAGTGTTTGTTGCTTGGGTTAAAAGGGATGCCTGGCTGGTTGACAGAAAACAGGGCCAAGTAATACCAACAGATTATTGCACGTGATCAGATACCTAGTAATTCTGGCAATGGTGAAGTTGTGTAACTTAACTGTCTTCTGTTGAGTGAATCTTTAACTCTGATTGCCTGGCACTTCACCATAAGCCAGGTGACAGGCAGCAATTTGTTTGTGCCCAAACTTTCAGATGCTCTGACCATCTTTGTCCCCTCCTTCAGTTACAGATCATGGAACCACACAACAAATTCACTGTAAAAATCCCAAGAAAGTACTATAGATACCCTATTAACTTTTCACTGGTGACTTGCTTTTTTTTTTTTTCCTAAAAAAAAGCTTAAAAACAGATCTGGGAAATATTTGCATTTTGAGATAAAGGAGATGTATGTATTGTTTAGATGCTTTTATTTCTGCTTGTAGGCCTTATTTTCTCCTGACTGACAAAGTTAGTTTGCTGTTGGGAACTGAGAATATTTCTTTAGAAGCAAGACGGGAGAAACCACTTCAGGGGTTATTTGCAACTTAAAAGAATGTGGTTTGTGTGGTGTGTTGGAGGCTTTGAAGTGGTGACTCATATTATGCATCATCAGTATCAGGAAAGAGTGCTTTATATAACATTGATTTTTGTATCTTGGTTAAAAATTTCAGACAAGCAGACTACATTTAGAAATGGTGAATGTGATGTTAGAAGAAACGGCAAGCTGGAAATTTGAATGATGCACATCACAGGTAACTTAAATAAGCAGCTTTGCAACATGAAGAGTGAAACTTTCGTATATTTATTCTGGCTTTGACAATTTGCACTGTCATAATTATTGTACCTCCTTGATTATTTTAATTTTGGAATGCTTAAAGTACAAAGCAATGATCTACAAGATTATTTGCTATGTCAGATTCTGTATTGGGTTTATCGTGACTGTTACAGTGACCACTTTTTGCTTAGCTTTCTGTATAGCATGAATAGCATAAAGCTTCATCCTGTGAAGCTGTTTAGGAAAAACTGTGCTTTGTAAGTACGAGACACAGGAGACAAGAATGTTTTCATTGTGGAGTTGCCTCCACTGACATTCTGACGTAGCCCTAGTATACTGCAAATTCAGATGTTGTCAGTACATTGCATCGTTGCCCCATCCCTGGAAACATTCAAGGTCAGCTTGGAGGGGGCTCTGAGCAACCTGGTTTAGTTGAAAATGTCCCTGCTTGCTGCAGGGGGGTTGGATTAGATGGCCTTTATGGTCCCTTCCAACCCAAACCATTCTATGATTCCACGATGAATAGAAGGAGTTTTTTTGCTCATTCTTGCTGTAGCTCTTCATATGCTTTGGTTTTTTTAATACTAGGAAGCAACATAGCTATGACCAAAAAAAACCCAAAGCAACTGACTCTAAAAACCCAAACAACAAAAAAAACTACCCTGGAAAAATTTGTGAAGTTGGCTAATACTTCAGTGCTGCAAAAAAGTATAACGCAGCAGATTGAATAAAAATAACAGGTTTGGAGTCCTGAAGCTTTTTGTTTGATGTCTTCAATAAACTTGTAGATAAAGTTGTCCAGTCTCAAGCAGATATAGGAGGGTAGTGCAGAAGCTGTATGGCCTGAAAGGGAATCCAGATATTGTAGAATGTTTACACCTGTGCTTTTCCTGTCTTTCTTCTATCTACAGTTACTGTAATTGTTCATAATAACTCCCAGGAACAGCTTCTGAAATAAAAATCAGTTGGGTTATAGCTGTAACAGAACTTAAACTTTGATTTGATTGGTCAGAAATAGCAAACTTTGAGAAGTTTTCCTGCGGTTGGTTTGAGTGTTTTTCTGACCTTCCACCGTTACTCTTAAGCATTTAAACTGCCTGGGACAAGATCATGCAAGGTATTCTCATGTTTTTCTTTGCATTTTAGGTCTCAGGAAAGCCAGGTGTGTTACACCTTCAGTTACACCTTCCTTTGCATATTGTTCTGGGTTTGGTTTCCATGTCATCACAGAAGCCTTGTGCTGCCAGTGTGTTAAGGATTCAGAGGATTGAAAAATTGTTATGGATAAAAACTGTTAATAATCTTTTATTTAAAGGAAAATTTATCTTTTTCATGAGAAATGAGTATTTAAACCCATTCATTTTTAAAGATGAGCCTGCAGTTGAAGTAAGCAGGTATACAAAATACCTGAAGTTGAATGGGGTTTTTTTTTCAGGATTGATGTTAGCCTGTTTGCTTAATTGGTTTTGTGCGTGCTTCAAGGAACAATGAAATAGTTCTTATTCTTCTTTTCCCTTAGTGCTCTGATTTAGTAGGCTCTGCTTCTTAGGTAAGAGAGAAGTCAGCAGTCTTTTTATAAAATTCTGTTTTGTGTATTGAGACTTGAGTTTGGAGTGAGTACAAGTAGATTTGAAGAACCGAATCCCCTTTCTTGTGCTTTCTTAATTTACTTTGGAGGAATTAAGTTTTAAATTGCATCTTATCGATTACAACCTATGCAGTATGTCTCCTCTCAAGAGCTTTCATATCTACAGGTGAAGATAAACGTAATCTCCAGTGGAAAATTGAAACAGAGGATAAACAACTTGCTAAAAGCTGAGCTGAGACTGTAGCCTGCTTCTCTTAACTCAGTCAGCAGCTACTCTTCTAAATTAACTAGCGTTCTAGCCTCTTGTGGGTTGACTGATAGAAGAACTTTCTCTGGCTAAGGTCTTATGTGTTGCTTGATAAGAAGAAGCTCTTTAACAGAAGCTCTTTGCCTTTGATTTTCATGCTTGTATCTTATGATGAATTCTATGAACAACATTAAGCTTTTTGTGGAAAATGCATATTAAAATTTGTTACGCACAATCTCTGTACAATAATGTTGCACCATGTGACCTTTTTCATTACATTTGAGACCTTTTTATGGTTACCTTAGTGTATGCAGTCTTGAAAATTGAGTAAAAGGCAGGTACAAAAATGGATCCTCATTTTAGGAAACCAGCTGGTAAAAGTTGACAGACTCAAAGTACTTTTTAACATCCCTGATGTTACTATGACCTTAGGAAAAAAAAGAAAGCTGGAATTATGTTTCCATTGCAAGTATTTAATTAAATAATATTAGAATCATTCTAAGACAATATACTGAATGGCTTGAAAGTCTTTTTTTCTCCCTTATCCTTGTCTTTCTGAAAACTAGTAACAGTCACCTTTATTAGAAAATGAGAAGATTTCTGAATGCTTAGTTTTATGTTTGCTTCTGTTTATAAACAAATGGGAGTCTGGAAAGGAAGCATTTGGTCCAGTGAATAGGCAAGGAGATTACAAAGGATTATGAAAATTCAGGTATAGTAATATATTACATGACTGACGTTCTTTTAAGAAGATCCTAGTCTCTAGATGTAGGCATTCATATAAAAGGACTTTATTTGAAATCAAAGAAGTCAAAAGTTGTCCATACAAAAGTAGAGGTTTCCCAAGTTATCTCTTCTGAAAAACCTTTGCTTAAGGTGTTGAGGCTTCTGCTTTACTTCATTCCTTTATCAATTAAAGGTAATACTTTAAAATATTCAGGAGTTCATTCTCCTTCTGATATGTTATTTATATTGTGACAAAATAACCTGTGTTAGTTATTGTTTAAAGGGTTTGAATTTCATAAAATATAAGGAAAGTAGAATCTTTAGCAATACCCTGAATCTGAGCCTTAAAATGTGGTGGTTTTGGTAAGGTCCAAATGCCAGGCATGTTTTCTCTTGCAGGTGCAAGGTGACTATGAAAGTCACAAAATACTGTAAATACTACTGTAAAAGCTCAGCTTCATGGTAGGTTCTGCTGTGCTTTTTAAAAGCATGCCGTTACAGTAGGTTGTCATAAAATCATAGCTGGCAATAAGCTAGAGGTGTTTGTGGAGCAATTTACTTGTCTCTTGGCTTTCCCAGAGGTGGATATTAATGTGCCAGACTTCATCTCTGGGAATTCACAATTATTACTGCTAGAACTGCTTGTAATTGTTTTACACTTCAAGAATTATTTTTCTTTGTGAGAAAAGATTATTTTCTCTCTCTTTAACACAACTGAACTCTTTCTGTTTACACCTTTAATTTTTGGGGCGTGGGGCCAGATTGCACACCCTGAGAGATGCTGTCTGAAAACACTGATTTGCAAGCTTGCTCTGGAGAGTTGTGATAAATGGAACACATTGGCATTATAATGGAAATATTCCTGAAATTCCCTTAACGCTAGCAGATAGTGTAGTAGGTGTTCTGTTGTGCAAGGTAGCGTTAGTCTCTTTGAACATTACAATTTCTCTGCCAATATAAAATAATTTCATATTCTGTGATTTTTCCATTTGTGGCTCCTGATATTAGCTTCTTGTATGCATATTTAAAGGAACTAGTGGTGTTCTGACTGCAAAGCTCTATTTTTTTTTTGAGGTTTAGCCCTGAAGGCATTTAAAAAAACTTGGCATCCTATGACTAGCAGTCAGGAGGAAATTTCACTGTATTAAAAAACCCTCGTCTTACAGCTTTTTTTTCTTTTTACTCTTATATTTAACAGCTCTGTTCACTGAAAAGATGTAGTTAAATTGCTTGATACTTGATTGCAGACGAAATGCTGGGGAGAGCCTGTTCTGCAGAACTTGCTGCTGGCTGCCTGCTCTGAGCTGCTGGTAGAGGCAGCAGAAGAGGCAGCTGGTCCCTTCCCATCCAGGGCGTTGGAGAGGCTGATGCAAGATCCACTCCTGCTGTCTGCTGCTAGGTCTTTTGCAAGTGTGAGCGCCTTTAAGGATGAGGTGACATAACTCAGATTTAGGAGAGAAGTCTGTGTGTAGCTGTAACAAGGTGATACTGTTCTGAAACTGCACACTGGAGATAACCTAGAAAGGAAGAGGCTGTCCTTACTCTAATCTGTTGCCTGTATCTTTTTCGGTCCTGGGAAGAGGATGAATGAGGAAGCTCTCCATACTGAAAAAAGATCCTTGAGTATCTGAGTTCAACACATGTCCAGTACCTTGCAGTGTTTTCCTGCATCGTCTCTTTCTTTGGATAGTCCCACCATCCTGATTTCCCCCCCCCCCCTCGTTTATCTCTTCTGTGCTGCTATTTCAGACTCTGTAAACTTCACCTCTAATCTGTCTCTTTTTTTTCAGCTGCATTTGTCATAGTATCAGTATGATACAGCCTTCCTGTACATCCACAAATACAAACCACTTTCAGCAGACTGCTGTCATACTTTTCTCTTAATTCAGTACTTTCATCAACTGTACCAAATAATATTTTGTGTTTAGATTCCTATGGTCACTCAAAGTAGTACCCTAAATAGTTACTGTCACCTCATATACTTATTTGGCACCTTTCTCCAGTCTCCCTCTTTCCTATTGTAACAGACACATAAGCTATTTCCTTCATTTTCTTTGTTTTCCTACCTGAGACACATTGCCCACCTAATGCCAGCATATGTGGGTGGTTTTGTTTAATATTGAAAGGTCAGCTCTCTGCAGTCAGACAGTAATACCCAGCTTGTGTTGTTTGCTTTCCTCCCTGCTGTTCCCTGACGGGAGATCCTGGTTGTTTGTTTTTTGTTTTTTTTTTTTTTTTACTCCTGCTCTGTTATCATACGAAAACCTTGGCTGTAGCTAACCTGCTCATTGTATTAATTAGCATGCTAGGCATATCTTGTTCCCCTATTTATGAGTGAAAATCATAAATCACTTTGTCTTTCCAAATATTCAGGAAGTTAAGAACATTAACCCAGAGGTAGACAAGAGGTTGAGAGAGCAAAAAAGAACATCTTGGAGAGGTGGGCACAAGCACTGAGATGAGACAAGTACTGTTAGATGTGAGACAGAGTTTATTCCAAGTTTTTATAACCTGAGTTATGAAATGTCACCTGAGTGATGTCTGGGGAAGGGAGATGCTGCAGTTGCTGACTGATCTTTTGAGTAAAAGATATCTTGCTTGTTTTGCGTATTTCTTTTTCCTTACACAAATACACACAAAACCCTTGTGAAAGTTTGTCTGACTGTAATAGGAACTCAGAATCATAGAATCAGTTAGGTTGGAAAAAACCCCTTAAGGTGAAGTCCAACCATAAGCCTAACACTTACAAGTCCACCACTTAAACCATGTCACTAAGCATAACACCTACATGTCTTTTAAACACCTCCAGGGGTGGTGACTCAACCACCTCCCTAGTCAGCCTATTCCAATGCTTGACAACCCTTTTGGTAAAAAAAAATTTTCCTAATTCCTAATTTTTCCTAATCTAAACCTCCCCTGGCACAACTTGAGGCCATTTCCTCTCATCCTATAACTTGTTACTTGGGAAAAGAGGCACCCTACTTTGCTACAACCTCCTTTCAGGCAGTTGTAGACAGTGATAAGGTCTCCCCTCAGCCTCCTCTTCTCCAGGCTGAACAATCCCACTTCCCTCAGCTGCTCCTTATTACCTTTGTTCTCCAGCCCCTTCACCAGGCTTGTCGCCCTTCTCTTGACATGCTGCAGCAACTCAACATCTTTCTTATAGTGAGGGGCTGAAAACTGAACACAGCATTCGAGGTGTGGCCTCGCCAGTGGTGAACACATGGGCACCATCGCTTCCCTGGTCCTGCTGGCCACGCTGTTTCTGAAACAAGCCAAGATGCTCTTGGCCCTTTTGGCCACCTGGGCACGCTGCTGGCTTATGCTCAGCTGCTATCAACTAGCACCTCAGGTCCTTTTCTGCCAGGCAGCTTTCCAGTCCCTCTTCCCTAAGCCTGTAGTGTTGCATGTGGTTGTTGTGTCCCAAGCACAGGACTCTACACTTGGCCCTGGCCCATTGACCCATCCTGTCCAGGTCCCTCTGCAGAGCCTTCCTGCCCTCAAGCAAATCAATGCTCCCACCCATCTTGGTGTCATCTGCAGAGTTAGTGAGGGAGCACTCAATCCCCTCACCCAGATCATTGATAAAGGTATTAAACAGAACTGGCCCCAACCCTGAGCCCTGGGGAACGCCCCTTGTGACTGGCTGCCAGCTGGGTTTAGCTCTGTTCACTACAGCTCTGGGCTTGGCCATCCAGCCAGTTTTTAACCCAGCAAATACACCCATCCAAGCCACGTAGCCAGTTTCTCCAGTAGAATGCTATGGAAACGTCACTGTTTAGCCCCAGCCCAGCTAAATTTCATCAGCTAAAACTGTGTGATTGGGCTCTTAAATCCCCTCCTCCCCGTCCCCAGTGAAAGGGAAATAAGAGGAAAAAACCATGCAGGTTGGAAAATAAAGCTTCAGCTTTAATGAAATTATAATAATAATGAAAATAATTAGTAATGAATTATTTACAGATATATGAGATCGTGCCCCCACCGCTTGATGACTGTACATCCCCACAAATGCTGCAGAGCAGACACAAGGGAATGGGTCCAGGGCTAGGAAGGACCTGAGTTCAGGAGCTGGATTTGGGGATGCATGGATCAGGCATCAGGAGCAATCAGACAGATGCAGTCTTCACTGGACGTTGGCAATCGCAAAAGAGGATGATACCCTCTTGATCTCTCAGTTTTATACAGAGTATGATGTATATGGAATATTCTGTTGGTCAGTTCAGGGTCACCTGCCTGCAGGTGAGGCCACCTTCCACCAGCTGAAGAATGGCCTTGGTTAAGTATAAGCATTGGCCTTTTTGCATACCAATGCCCCGTGTTATCACATTTAGAGAACACAGTCTCAAAACCATGCAGTTAGCTTTCAGAAATTGAAGTTACTTAGAATGACTGAGGAGTCAAAACTGACTCTAATTTAGCTTAAAGCACAACAGGGAAACAGTGTCAAAGGCTTCATCTTGGCCTTTCTCATATCCCCGAGTCTAGCTACAAATTCTTTTATGAAGTTTTCTGTTGTGTTTATTTTTTCATTGCAACAGTGAGATTCTCTAGCATCCTATATCATGCTAGTAATACTAGTATTAGAATTTTACCATTATAGTGGTTCCTAGAAGTCACACATGTTGTCCAAGTTTGTTTAATGCAAATTCAAAAAAACCAAAATGCTTTGCAGTATTACCAATATATACTGATTTGTACCAAGTTTTGGAGGCTTGGAGATGATGCTCTATGGTGATATTTATTCGTAATTGTTTCATGTAAAGATTTAGTCCTTGTAATGGATAAATGCACAAGTTAAGTTCCCATCAGTATTTTGCTCATGATGTCTGAAATACAGAAAGGTAGCAGAGGAAGGCGGCTAAGCCTTATTTAGCTCTTTGTGTATATTGCAGGTTGTTTATCCAGAGTAGCCTTTTCCCTAGTTATTCTGTGGCACACCTGTATGTTTTTAATTGAGAAATTTGTCTTCCAAATATTTTTGATGGTTTCTGCTTGCTCCCTCAGCCTCTCCTGACACCAGTCCCTAGAGCCTAGTACATAATTTCTATAACCAGCGACACAACGGTTTGTAGGAAATCAGTCCCCTTTTCTAATCTTGGATCAGGAGTTATTTGTGATAATTACTGGTTTTGTGGAGATTAATCTTTCAGTTATTTTGTGTTGCTTTGGGATGGTGTTTGAATAATATAATTTTAAGATATATTTAATGTAACTTCACTTTGATATAAAAGAGAAGCATAACTTGTAAGTTATAGATAAAATTCAAGTATCGCATCGCATGTAGCTGCCATTATGGGAAAATATGCCATGTTTCTCAGCATCTATATAGGCCTCTTAGGTCAATAGAATATACAGAATAGATTCAGTGCCAACTGATGAAGATTAATGGAAAAAAGTAGTTTGTCAATATCTGCTGTATTGGAGGAAAGCTATGGGTGCTATTTTCATTTTTGCTGTGGCAATGCAAAGCTTTGTTTCCCATGGCTCTCCAGCTGAAATCATTTGTCTTGAAGGTGAATGACATTCAGAAGAGTATTCTCCAGTAGTTCCTTGCATGACAGCCACAAGTTAAATTAGATAATCCTTATTTTTTAGGTGAAATCAGCATTTTAATTCCCTCCCATTGCTCCTGTGTGTCTCTGATAAACTAACAGTTCTGTTTTCCCTCTAAGCTGTCAGTCACCTTGGATAAGCCTTTCCTTTTATACTTTAAATGAAAACTAGTTTAATTTTTATTTATACCATTTAATCAAATACCAAGATGAGAGTTTATATGAAGTCTTCAATAACAAACTGTCATGTTTCATGACCGAAATAAAACCAGAGAAGCCCATTCAGAACAACAGTGGAGCAGCCTCTTAAAAATACCACCCAATCTTTAAAAAATAAAAGGTAACGGTAACGGAAAAGAACAAACAAAGTTGGTAAGCTTGTACAGTTTTCAAAAGATTATGCTTGACTTGTTTTAGACTGACAGAGAAGGTAATTACTGTGTGCAGCTTCCTCCTGAGCATGTTGCCTGTCACTAGGTGTTTGTATTTTGAGAGCTCCAACTGGAATACCTCACTTCACCCTATTACTGCAGCACAGTGCAAGAGCAGTAGCAGCCTCGTGTGGAAATGGTACAGGGCTCTGTCAGTGCTTTGGAAGCATCAGACAATAAATAGGAAGTCAGGATGTGTATCTGATGTACCTTATTACATGTTTTTTGTAATAAGTGTTGCCAGACCTGCTCAATGGCACTTGTCCAGAGCCCAGCTGTGCAGGGGTTCCTCCAGTTCCATCATCAGCTCTTCCCAGATCTCAAAGCACTGAGTTTCTTCCAAAGAGTCAAGTTTGTATATTTTGCAGACATCCTGCCTCATGCACTTTGAATATCAGGTTCACGCAGATGGCTTCTGCTTTGCGCTCCACTTGGCTTGGCTGTGATATCTGTTTCTCTCTCAAGCCTTGTATGACACCAACTGATGCGTCTGACACGCAGGGCTGCGGAGCAGGGAAGAGTCAATCACTCAGTGGCACCCCCTGGTAGTCTGAAGACTTACTCAAATCTTTTCCATATAGCATCCCTTAACTGTCGTGCAACCCAATATATGATACCAGATATTAAAAGGGAAGACAACTGAAAATTCTGTGAGTTTTGTTCTCATTCTTCTCCTCCTTCAATCCTGTACGATTTGGTAGCATTCTGGCAGAAGGCAGAAAAAGAAAAATGTAGTTAAATCTGTTAGGTAGAAGAAAAAGTCTGGTAGATGAACGCTGTTTTGAGGTACTTACAACATGGAATTGTGTGTGTTTAGGTAGAGTTTCACTCAAGGTTTATTTTGCAGCTCAAGAATTCATGCTTTAAGGTTTTTTTTAGCGCAACATCTTCAAAAACATTTTTACTTGTTGTTGCTAGAAAAAGCCTTCTGAATTTTATTCTTGATACTGAAAGTACCTCTTTCATTTTCTTCTCAGAAGACTGTCTTTTAAGTAATAAAACCAGTAATAAAATTTTTGTTTGTTCCTTTTTTTTCTTATACTTTCACCAGGAGTAAAAAACATCTTTAAGAATTTCCTTTTAGAATTCCAATTTCAGAATTTCCTGTACTTCCCTCGCTTTCACATCCCTGCCACTCTGCTTATCTCTATTTATCTTTGAGCTTATAAGCCTTTTTCACTCTGTGGTCTTTCATTGTTATATCGTTGATTTTTTTTCTTAGTTTTGTTTCCTTAAGAGTGAAACAAACACCAAAAAGCAGTTAAAATATCTAGGAAAGCTCAGGATGTGAAGTTAACAGACAAAGGCATCCTAAAGTCTAACTTGTGTTTTCCTTTTTTCTTCTGCAGGTTTTTTTTTTGTCTCAGTTTTCTCCTGTGAATTTGCATAGTGAACTCCTCAGGGGAGGATTTCATTTTGCAAAGCAGTGAAGCTCTTCTCATACTTTAAATGTAATATAATTTTAAAAGACACAATTATCTTCACTAGTAAAACAGTAATAAGTACTAACCTGTTGAGATGGAAGAGATGAGTTGCCCCTGTCATTTCTTTGGTAAACTCCGAGGAACAACTGCTGTATATTTATTGCAAGCATTTATTTTTCTTTGATTTAGTGTTAAAAGCAGTTCTTGCTTTACTGTTTACAGCTGTTGAAGATTGTCTGATTTGCTGGGCTGAAACTTTGGGGAGTGCTTGGCTTGTTGCCTGGTTTTCAGCAGCTTGTCGCGGACAGATGTTGTGCTGTCTCCTTCTGAGTATTTTAAAGCTGCTCAAGTGAATTCTTCAGACAGCACTTATAAATCCACATGCAGGCTTTTGAAGGCTAATGATTTAAACTATAAGGATAAAAATTTAAAATCTCAGGTGGCATATTTGACGTGCTATTCAGTGAGTGCACACAGAAATCAGTGTCAGCCTTTGCTTGTTCAAAAATATACTTAGGAAAAAAATACAAATTCTAATAAACTAGGATAATTCTGTAAGATTATGAAACAGGAGACTATGTAACTCTTTGAGAGGAGCATGTTGCTTTACTTTGCAATGTGTCCCTAAGATAAAACTTTGAATATTCGCATTTTGAACATACAGTTGGTTGTCATAGATTCACTATGTCTAGTTCACACAGTTCCAATACTATGTATAATCGAAAAAGTAAAACAATTTGTGTGTCCATAATTACTAGGAGAAATTCAGAATATAAATAAAGTCTAACTACCATATTAGTCATAAAAACTGTCAATGTTTCATGTAATTATACCTTTGAAAATGCAGGCCTAGAGTATATTTGTTTAAAGATTCTTTGAGTCTACTGTTCCATACCATAGTGACACAAGGATAATTTTAAACCAGTAGTAAGAACTTTCATTAATACTGGGCTAATAAAATAAGCTCCAAATACAACCAATTTTTTTTTTAATCTTATATCCATAACTTTCTCACCACACTAAATTGAACATGTGTGCTTGCTACTCAGTTTTTTATTAATGTTTTGTATTTTGCTCATCTGGAGAAACTGCTGTGTGAGAGAAGGGATGAGATGTATAAGGAGTAATTTGCAAGTCAGTGCCTTAAAGAATATAAAACTTCCCTTAGCCAGTTTAGGTACCAAATTGTTTAGAAATATTTTCCTGTTCCAACTCTCTCATCCTTCTCTTTTACTGTAATGGCGTTTACCATCCTGATACATTTATTTTATTCTGGGTATGGTTTGTAGCATGTCAGCCACTAAAGCAAGACTCTTGTCAAGCTGTGGATTGAAAGAACCAAACTGTTTAAGCTAATGTACGTGCAGAGGCTCCAAGAGAACAGAAAGTACTCTCATTAGAAGTTACAGCTTGTTTTTCTCCCCGCGCTATGCTACTTGAATTCATCTTATTTTCTGTAGTTGTCCCTTTCTCTTATATTTTCTTTTTTTCCGTGATAGGAGGTAAAAGGATTTTGTGTAAATGCACTTTGAGTTCTTTAGTTCAGTTTATTTTTTTAAATGCATGTGATGTGCTTGTGGGAGTGATGGGGTATGTAGGGTATGTTTGGTGCTGCTCCTGCCACAGAGTTTGGTGAAACAGGATGGAGACACTCGGCTTCCTCTGATAACGATATAGCAAAGTGGTTGATTAATCTACCTTGTTTCTCCTCCTGATATGTCTGTTGATTTTTCCCTATAGTACTTTATGGAATTTACAGAGCTTTTTCCTTTCAATATGTGTACTCAAGTCTGAGGCTACGCTGTTGGTTATGTGAAGATTTGCCTCTTCTATACAACCTATATAACACTTTTGGACTTTGTAAGTAGGCACTGCTAGGATGGAGACCTGTCGTAAATGACTAAAATGTCTGTCTTCATCTTTTCTGAATTTTTAAATGCAAACTAAATTTGAATTGGCTCTTTTAATTTGTACATAAGAAAAAAGTTACAAACCTGAGTTTATGAGTTTGAGTCATTCTCCGCTCATTTCCTGATTTCCCTTAAGAAATCCCTTTCACTTATGTGCTTCTTTCTGCTTTCAAACTTGTACCATTACAAATGATGTTGACGCACAATGAACTGTATTAATGCAGCAGCACATTTTCCTTTCCAAATGCAACCCATGTAGAATAATGAAAAGCACAGGCTGATCTCATTTGTGATATATGTGGTGTTAGGAAGATATCATTCCTTCTCCTGTCCTTGATGAAAATTAGGCTGTCAGAGATACTAGCTGTGTTAGCAGATGGGTTTCCTTGGCTCTAAATGTCACCAAGTTTTATTATCATAAAGGCTCAAGGAAGAAATTGTGGAGAATAGGTTGTCGTTAGCTAAGCAGAATTTAACAATGAAAAAGAGCCCTGACAAAGTTTAGAAGGATGTCCCACTGTCTTATAGTTTGTCATCTTTAAGGTTTCACAATTTTGTGGAACAAAACAAAATGTACAAAGATGCATTTTAAAAAAGTAACAGTCCCACCCCCCCCCCCCACCCCCCCCCCCCCGGTACTTAATCTTTAATGTCTGTTATAATGAAACCTGCCTAAAGTTGGTTAGTTTTTTCTAGCAGATAATTTATAGTTTTGATTAAAGAATTTTCTCCCAAATCTACTTTAATAAAAAAATCCTGGGACTTAACTATGTGCCAACTGATTGCAAAATTGTTAATGTAATTGTTGTGGTTTCAATTGAATATTGGCAATAAACAGTGTGGTTCACATTAAATTTGAATCTGTCCCAGATTTGTAGTAAAATGTTCATTATTTCTAATTTCAGATGGTTCATAAAGTCTTCCAAGTTTTGTGTTTAATTTTTTTGTATTACCTTATGAAAGTAGTCACAATAAGGTGACTCTTAAAATATACGCAGAACTGTGAATCTGAATGTTACAGGTGGTTGAGTCTTCATCCTCCTGTCATGAAGCAAGCGTTAATATATGGATTTAGTATTGAAGACAAGTTTTGAATATCTTCTACTGAAGGAGTCCTAGGTTAATGGAATCTGAGAAACAATGTTTTGAGAGCAACCTACGTATAACGGAGTGTGTGTATCAGACTCTGTCAAACCTGTACCTCCTCCAGACAAAAAATGCCAGTACAAAGCTTTATCAGCTTTTTTTGTGCAGCACCAATGAGCACATAGATGGCCACCAGGTGAATGAGCATCTGGGGTGCCCCTGCTCCCCAGAGTGAAAGCATTAACATTTAAAAAATAGAAAAGAAAAAAGAAAAAAAGTGTGTTCAGCTTCAGAACATTAGAAAGCACGGGGAGAGTAGTGTAAAACCCAAAATATAACCCCAGAGTTGTCAAAGCTGACTTGCACAGAAGTGGTAGGACTGGAAGGAATGAATAATGAAACCTTTACTAAGGAGTATCCTGCATTCCTCTTTTCCTTTCTGCCTAGTAATGCCTAATTATCTTGCGATTAATTTGCTTTATAGGGTGGTGGGTTTTTTTAACTAACCAAACAACTCCTCCAACAAAACAAAATGGACACATTTCAAATCATATGTCACTGCTGTGAGCCTTCTTGTTCGATCAAGCCTGCCTCAAACATTTGTGGGCCTCTGGTCTGTGGTAGGCAGGATATGAAGTGACTTCAAGAAACTGTCATGGACTTTTAGCCAAGGAAGTTATGTACAATTAACATGTTAGAAAACTCTGAAGATGCCCATTTAAAGATGGGGAGACCCTGTTAAAGGTCCTCATCCTGCTTCCTTTTTTTTTCAGGATAGCGATGGAAAGTCATTTTGTAGTCAGGATCCTGGGACTGAAAAAACAAGTCTTAACAGTGGTACTTGGAACCTCGGAGACATCTGATTCATGATTCTATGATTCTATGATCGTGTGATAACTCTGTACTGGGTCTGATGGGGTTGGAGTTAGGAAGTTCACTTTCTGCATAGCAAGAAGAGGGGACACAGCTGGGACAACTGACTGCGGCCATCTTAGGGGGTGCTCCATGCTGTGTGCATTGTGCTCAACATGAGAGCTCAGGGAAAGGGGGAGGTGGGGATGTTTGTGGTGGAAGCGGCTGGACATCTGCCTGCTGATGGGGAGCAGTGAATGAATCACTTTTTGCTTTTCTTATTAAACTGGCATTACCTTGACCCATAAGTCTTTTTGCCTTCCTGCTGTTTTTCATCCCATCTTCTGGTAGAGGGCAACGGGCAAAAGGCAGGGTGGAAGTTTGGCTGCTAACTGGGGTCAACCCACCATGGACTCTTTCACAGGACGCTTGCTATTGGATAGGCTGAAAAAGCAATTGCAGATAGAGGGTGAATATGAGCCCAGAACTGTTTTATGACATAAAAGGACTTAGTCTGCCATTCAGAGCGAGGGATTTACCGGAGAGCTGCAATATAAAGGAAGCTTAAGCATCTTCAAGGGGTTCGTGTAGCTGGTTAGGGTGCTGGTGACAGAAAACAAGATGTGTGATAGCTTGTGCTGTGCTTTCCAGCCCTAGTACTGATCAGGCCGGTGGTGTTGAAAGTGCGAGATGGGCCTTTAAACCAAATTCAGGTCCTCTCTGGAAAAAAAACAAAGTGAGGATGGGAGGAGTGGTTAGAGCAACTATGAAGATGGGCAGCTGATGCTAGTGGTATCTGCTGTTGCTTTCTAAAAAGGGTTTGTGTAATGAGCTAGTGCCACTCTGTGATTGTCAGGCTATTCTTGTGACCAACTGAATGGATGAACTGTCAGAGAAACTGTTTGAGGATATGGAAATTTGTGTCTTTGAAATATTGTCTCTGTAAGCTGTGTTTTCAGAGTGAGAGTAACAGGATGAAAGAATTCGCTATTAATTTGTCAGTGAAGGATATTATTATTATTAGTAGTAGTAGTAGTAGTATTTACTGACTCTGTTGTGAGCAAATGGGTATAATCTGACCGTGAAACTGTTTATCTGGGTAAGCAAGTGCATTAAACTATAAACAGATGTATCAGAGCTTCTACTTTAACACAGGAGAAATTAGTAGTTAAAGTTGGTGAGCAGGTTCAACATTAAATAAAATTACTAGCCCATCAGATAAATGTTTAGTATGTATTATCTTCATCACTCAGTATGTTAATACTGCCTGAGATAAATAGGATACTTCATGCATTTTAGTGCTCTGTTGAAGTTCCCTTTAAAATGAACCAGATGCGGCTTCATCAGTTTTTTCTTGAGGGAGTTGTGGTACCATATTGCTACGTCTCAGCATAACTAGAGATGCACTAGTGAAGTCAAAATCACATATTTACAAGACATAAATGCAATTCTGAGTCATGAAGCCCAGGAATTAAGTAGCTGAATTAATCTGGTAGAAGCAGAGTCAGGAGAAGTTATTGAAAGCCAGAAAAGGCAGTCCGTGATACGTTTTCTTTATTGTTTTAGTTTCATACAGTCTGTTACAGTTTGGCAAACAGGGCAGGTACAAAGGCTCTGATGAGCCTTGGGAAGGGCAGAGAGTTAGTGAACAAATCTGCTCATTAAGTGAGCCTGCAATAGCTAAACAATGGCATAAACATTTTTCTTGTGTTTCTACTGTTTTGTGTCTGTCTTTTATATGTTGATGAAAAATTCACTTTGCAACCTGTAATCTTTGGCAGGTTATTAATGCTCTGATTTTTTTCTTTGAAGTTGTGTGTAATGAGAGCACTGCAGGATGCTGGGTAGCCTTGAGAACATATCCACTATCAAGTGCAGTGTCCAAAATAAGTTTCTTCTATGGAAGTGAATGATGAACTGGAGTTTTTAAGTAACAATTAACTCATGAAGCCAAGGAAAAAAAATCTTACTGGATGCTGCTGTCATAGGTAATACTTTAGCATTGCCCCAAATGAATCTTCTGATGCTTTCATTCTGAGATTTTTCCCACCTGCTCTTGATATTTCTCTTTCAAGATGGTATTTATGCCATCAGCATTAGTTCTTCCTCTCTCAAAGGGTTCTGCCTGAGACTGTATGTTGACCTGCAAGAGACTTTGTCTTCAGATTTATATTTCAATTCAGAACTGATTTTGAGAAATATCATGTCAAACAGGTTTGGATGTATTACTCTAAATTGAAAGCCTTTGAGATGCACAATAAATGCCTAAGCCCTATTTGACAGCTTAGGAAGGTACTAACAGCAAGAGTCCTGAACAGTGGTTTGCTTAGTAGGAGAAAACTTATAGAAAGCGTAAGAATTAAGGTAGTGTGGGAATCAGTTGCAAAGCATCTGAAGCTTTTTAAGCTTAAACAATCCATCCTAAGAGTGGTAAAGGAACCCTTATATTTAATGATGCATCTATTCACATGGTCGCTTTTCTCAAAATGTAGTGCTGCTTTCTCTCCTAGCTGTTTTTCCCTCTCCTATCAGAAGTATTATTTCAGCTTATCGGGAAAACAGTGTTTCTGTTAACTTCATGCCTTTATCTTAAGGTGCTTTTCATGGCATATTTGTAACTAAAGATTTTACAAGATGGTGTGCATCTGTACCATACGGCTGAATTTCTAATTATATAGTGGTTTCTAATTTGTAATTATAAAATGTATTTATAGGTGCTATACAAAGATACAAGAAGACAGGGAGAAGGCACTAGTCTTGGCTGTTTCAAGGCTGGCAATTGCATTTTATCTCATATCCACCATTTTTTTTTAACATAACTTCCAGAAGCTTTACATGTGTTGTGAGCTCTCAGTATTCCCCTGTCTACCCAGTAATTGTGTTGTTTGACCATGAGCAGGATGCTAAACGATGGTGTGCTGTTACTTGTCTGAATTTGATGGCTTTATTTTTTCTTTAAACTGAGATCTGTAGATACTGAAAGTGCAAAATATTATTTTTCAAGTTTTCATTGTGCAGATGCTTTTCATTTTCTATATTTTTTTTTTAGAATTTTAAAGTCATTAACCAATTACAACAGCACTCGTTACAGCGTGGTTCATTTAGTGTGTTCCCAGGGAAAAAACCCAAATTACTGCTCATGCATTCAGCTGTAGTTGAATGTGCGTTAAACTCTGCCTCACCCTGTGTGTGCTATTCTGAGCATCTGCGTGCAGACATGCACCAAGTTGAGACAGATATACCAGCAAAGCCTTCATGTCCTGCAGACGCTGGCTGCGGTCGCACACCTCGGTGTTGCAACAAAAATTGGAAGAAGCTTCTAAAGAGTTCAGGGAGGGTTTCAGGGGAAGAGTTGTGCTGGCGCAGCATATGGTCTTCAGTCTGGCTAGCAGAAACAGGGCAAAGAACGCTTTTTGCCAATATAACTTTTATTACAGGATTTAGCAAAGGCTGAATTATAAACTCGGACTGTTTGTAAATAATTTCTGACTGACTTCACTTCCAGCCAAAAGCCCCACTGGCAGGTTTTACAATGCCACTTCCAGCCACAATTTAAGAGCTTTCTTTTAGGAGCACTGCAGAGACTGGTTCTTGAACTATGCTCTCCCTTTAAGTGTCCCAGCGAATGGGTCAGGTGTCTTCCTAGGCACTGGAAAGCCCACTCCTGAGGCTGTTCAGCGAATTGCTTTGAATCTGGGAATAGGAATTTCTTCATTACAGAATCTTTTCTAGGTGTTCTGGAAAATTTCCGTGGTGGCTATAGGCTTATATGACTTTCACATGAGATTTGGTTTTTAACAGCATTTTGCTAAACTTTGTTAGGTGGGAATTGGTTTTGTTTGATGAGCATTTCTTTTATGAGCACCTCAAAAGTACACCGTGCGAGTTACCGAATTACAAGATTTGATTTGCATGGCCAAATGCCAATTATCCTGAAATTAGGTAGTCAGATCAAGTATTTTCTAGTACTCTGTGTGCCTGGCAGCGAGTATATAGTATTTATAGGAGAAGGAAAACAAGTGATGAGTCGTGTGATAGGAGCCAAATATGTGTGTTTCTATAGTCTGTCCTATCATAAATAGATTTTTGTTGTTTGGCATCTAAAATACTTAATTTTACAGTCAGTTTTTATAGAAGTTGTCAATTATATTCCTAGTGGTTAGTGTTCTGTACATGCTTTAATTATTTCCTTGTTTCCAAATACAGGTAGCGCCTGAATATGTAAATATTCTGAGTGTGAGGCAGTTGCAGAGGGAGAAGTAGTTAAATAAGTGGATCTTTAAGACGTAATACAGTGAAATATTTTTAGCAAGTCTGGTGTTCTGCTGAGAAGTACAATGAGACACTATATGACAGTGTTAGAAAAAAGCCTGTCTGTGTCTGACTGAAGGGATAACGTTAAATAATACCATATCCAAATAGATGCCTTATGGTGTAGTTAAACTTACTGTGCATCCTTTGCTATAATATTATGTTTGGCTATTGTAAATTCTGTTAGAACCTGAGGGAAATATATTTTATGAGTAAATACCAAGCTAAACTTTTAAGATTCCTTTTTCTGCAGTCTTTAGACAGGCTTCCTGAGGCAG
The DNA here is from genome assembly GCF_017976375.1 of Cuculus canorus. Lineage (NCBI taxonomy): Eukaryota > Metazoa > Chordata > Aves > Cuculiformes > Cuculidae > Cuculus > Cuculus canorus. The sequence goes on along the minus strand of NC_071404.1, from coordinate 10,498,469 downwards.
AGTTGGTTTTGGAGGTGGTGGATATTAATGCTCTGGGATTTAGTGGGACCCTGTGAAACACATTAAAAAAACAAGAGAGAAACAAACCTTTAGATTTACTGCAATAAGGAATAGAAACTCTGTGACTAGTAGAGACTATAGCACTGAAAAGCTGATATTTCTTTACTGTCACTGTGGGCGTGTTTTAGGAAAATGCAAAACTGCAAGTTGTTGCCGGCGGTTTGACTGCAATGGGATTGTGTCGTGTTTCTGACAAAAGCTTTGCTGTGCAGCCACATGACTGCGGCATCCAGAAATAATCACATAATCTCACTGCTAGAGGGCTTGCATTAGACTTGCAGCAGAACTCTCTGTTTGGAGCCTGACTGATATTTTCTTTATATTTTTTTTCTTTAGCTGAAGATGGAAGGAACTTTCAAAATGCACCAGGCCCCTTATATTACTTTTATGGTTTTTATCTGCCAGACATTGTAGAAAGTGAGCTGTATATTTACAGATAATTGAAATTGTGCAAATGCATAATGATTTTTAAAAATGAAATTTTGCTTTGGAGGGAGCTTCTTAAAATTAAACATCATTTCAGGTAATCACTTGTGAAAAATAATGTACCCATGAACAGTTGTGGATAACTGAATTTCTATTTTGTTCCTGGGATTGTGTTTTTTACTTCTGATGGCATTTCTGAAAATCTCAGTAATTCTCTTATGCAACAACTGGCAGCAGTACTGTACTCTGAAAAAAACATGAGCGATCCAGTCAAGATCAGGACAGCATTTAATGCTTTAAATAGGGAAACCTACTGAGCAACCTGCTCTAGTGAAAGCTCCCCCCAATGGAAGGGGATTGGACAATGTGTTCTTTAAATGTCCCTTCCATCTCAGTCTGTTCTATGATACTGTGAAATGTTAATATGTTTGAGCTTTTACCTATTAAAACAATGGCTATACCTTTGCTACTTGCCTTTCCCATGCAAATGGCAAAAGGAAGATGACATTATTTGTAAGATCCATGAGGTTTTTACATAAAGTGGTTTTTTTTCAGACTCCAAGTATAATATTATGTAATTATAATAGACTTACATATTGTTTTGGTTGGTTTGGGTTTGGTTTTATTTTCAGTTCTGTATTCAGCATGCCAAAATACTTTGTTGTATGTGACCTTGAGAAGACTGTTAGGAAGGGATGCTTTAGCTTTTATCGGGGTAGATTTCTCTTGTCAACAGAGATTATAAAGACAGGCAGTTCTCTTGTTTTGGGCAACCAAAAAAGCAGGGAGGGAAACAAGCTGCCCAGAACTTGGCTGTGTAAAAGCTGAAAGATATTCTGCAGGTCTTGTATGTTCATTTGGGCAGAGGGGAGAGTTTTAGTGTAAGGATGATTAGAATTGCTGCACTTTCATCTGATCATCAGCTCAATGATGTAGATCAGTATCTTCTGTCTTGGGTGGATTTTCTGATTTTTAGCATCTAGCTTACCCATGTCAAACACACATTTATGAGCACTTAGTGCTTGAACCATCCAGCCGCTGTTGAAGGATGTTTCCTAACCAGGTATCCAATGCAGTTAGCTAAATGTAGTGTGGCACACGCAGCCATCGCTCCTTAGGTATTGTATTATGATTTTGCCAGCTTGTTGCTCTGGCTTCAAGCTTCTAGTATAAGTATGGAAGATCAACTTATTTCCTTATTCATTTACACAGTTGCCTGCAGTGTCTTCACTGAACTGGTTGCTGAAGCTGCTATCTTTCAGACGCATCTTTTGATGATAAAGGCAAATTAGGGATAACTTGATGCTATTAAATCATGCACTAGCTGATGCGTGTAACTGTTCTTTTTATGGTTATCACTGTGGTTATATTCAGTACTACCAAGAGTCTCGTTTTAAAGAGTTCTGGTCTTTTTAGGACAAAATATAATATACATATAGATTGCTGCACAACAAATTATTGATGTCAGTGACTTCTTACAGACATTTTTCTCAGTATGGAGACCATTACAGTGTTTTTCTAGAGTTTCAGATGTAGTGGGCTTTAAAATGTGAAATATAGTTTCTGTTGTAGAAAATGATTGCTCTATACATGAAAAAATATTTCAGCAAAGCTTGCTGGCTTTATTAGCCAGATGCTAATAAAAATCTTGTGAACAGGTGTTTGCTATTTTGTTTTATTTGAATGTCTCAATAACCTTTCATGCTGCTTAGTCATGATTTTTTTTCCTGCAACTTTTGCTTCTTTAAAATTATAAAAAGTTATAGTAGCAGTACTTCTTAAGCTCACTTAAGGGTTACTGTATTGATTCCAAACCTAAGTGAGGCTGAAAGGCTCATATTTAGTGTGTTTCAGCCTTAGCGGAATAAGAAAGCTGAACTTCTTCAGCTGCAAGTTTCAGAATTGTAACTTCAGGCAGGGTTGAACTTTGGAATCGACTTGGATTCTGTCCCTGCAGGCTCTGTGACAGCGGGGAGCGTTGCAGCAGTGGCGCTATGTGTGGGGCTGTGAGATCTGTTAGAGAAGGATGCAAAAAGCCTCACACTAGTTTAGAGTAATTTAATTTTTAATTATAATATCTTTTATCCAAGAATCTCCAAGTGTGCTTTATGAACATTCATGGCTTTGTTCTCACAGTGTTTTTCTGTATTGCAGTGCTTGGCAATAAGGGATTGCTGCGACAGTGAAATGTTACCTTAATTTTCCACCTGCGAGATGGGCATGTTATGGGTCTGGTGCAACCAATGTTCATGATGACTTCTTGTGTGAGTCACATGGTAGACCACAGTTTTATTAAACTTAATCATACAGTTGCAGGCTAAAATTAAAGGCCATAATCATCTTGTTAAAGGTCTAGAACTGTTCCACAGTTACAGAGGGATTTAGTCCTAATGTTGGCAACAGAGACTCATACAGCAGTCAGCAGCTTTGGCAGGCACAAAGCTGATAGGTTTCTCATCATTGACAAGTGATGAAAGTTAAAACAGAATGAAGATCAGGAAGGTCCATTACTTATTTGATCCATTTGTTGGCTCATTCAGATTTTTTTTTGTCTTATTTTGATTTTTTAATACTATTTTGCACAGCTTCTGAGTAATGAAAAAGTTTGTAAAATGGCTTTTTAAGAGCTACATTGTTTTACTGCTTTAATTGAAATTAGAAAACTGAAAAACATAGTGTGAGAAAAACATACTAATTGAATAGGGCTACAAATGTCAGCTTCAAGAGTACTGCTGTTTCCTGGTGGCGGGGGGGCTCCTGGTTTCTCTATTTTACTTTTTTTTTTTCCCCTTTGTCTTATTTAATCAATATAGTTTTCAGCTTACCGCTTCTTCATATCATGGTTCCTTAGCAAAATGTCACCAGCCTAGCAATGCTTCAGGTTGGAATTTGTACCACATCAGCAGCTTAAAATTCTAGCTAGAGTTACTTGTTTTTTCTCATACCTCCCCAACATGCCCATTTAATAATGGACTTGTAAAAAGCAGAGAACTTAATGCGGAAACATTTATTATGTTTTAGTGATTTTTTTTCCACCAAAAAAATGGGCAGGCTTCAATGGAAAAAAAAATTATTTCAATGAGAAATCATTAATTTATTGAAGACAAGGTTTTAGCGATTGCAAAATCATGTTTAGTAAAGCTGAAAAATGAAATGCAGTAATTTATAAGCAAACTTTTATGAAAGAGTTGAAGAGTCAGAAAGCTTCTCATCAAATATTCCTGACTGAAAGGTTCTGCTTTTTCTGCGCACGACCACTTCTATACAAATAGGGAAAGCTGATGCAAATACGAAGGCTTCTTGTTTGAATTTCTTATTTGTTGTCAGTCGTGTTTCTCCAGTCTTGGTGCTGCCTCCACAGTTGTGTATCTGTGGAGATCTGTCAAGTTGACTCTAGTGAAGAATTCAAGAAAGACATGCCAATGCTGCAAAGCATCAAAAAATCTTTGGGAATCTGATGGAGGTTCTGTTATGTCTTAGGTAGCCTGGATTGTTTTTATTTCACAAGAAGGAAAAAGTTACTTGTGAACCTTGAATTTGTCCAAAATACCTATAGAAGTGATATATATATATATATAGAGATACATTTTATTTTTTTTTTTACTTCTATGAGTAATTGAGAAAATTTGTGTGTGGCATATTGTAAAGAATTATTGTGACGTTGATCGGTTCCATACTTTGACAGAACAGTGACACCTCTAGATGAATCTGAGAACTAGTATTAGGCTGTGGCAAAAATCAACTTCTTAAAAAAAACTGGCAAAACCCAGTTTGGATAATAACTTTCTTTTCTAGATCTGGGGTTTTGCTCTTCTTCTGCCTTTAAACCTTATTTTCCAAATGTTTATGCAGACTTTTCTTACACTTTTTGCCTGAAGTGTTTTCTTTTTCTTAATTGCTCATTTATAGTCATATTCCTGAGAATGAGTCCAAGTCTTTTTGTTTTTTTTTTTTTTCACCCACAGTGAGGAAAATGGGACTTTTCAGTTCTGCAGTTTGGTGGCAATTCTCAGTTCCATTGGCTTCTATGCTCAAAATACAAATTTCTTAGAACATCACTTGTCTTGAAGATTCATTTCAGTTCAAATATGTGAACATGAATCAAGATTATTGTGCATTAAAGTAAAACACATTAACTATGAAACTCCACTTCTTACCGTTTTTCCCTGAGTCATGATTTTTATTTTGTGCTTTGAAGCATATAACAAATGCTGTTGCAAAACACTCAGTACAATTGCTAATAAACTGTGTAAATGCTACTCAGTTCCAGGGGTAAAAAAAGCCCTAAGGTATTAGGTTCACAGTGATGCTTTCTGCTGGTTCATTAAGGCCTTGCCCAGGTCTTCTTATGGCGTAACAGTCCAGGTATGAGTGCTCTGAAGGCTCCAGGGAAGCTGGGTGGAATGAGCACCATTTCTCTGCTAAGGCGCTCATTAGACTTGTCCCTGCTTAAGCAAGCTTTGTGCATCGTGTGCCTTTGACTTTACTCACAGTTGATGTATGTGATTGTCCTCTGAGTCATGAAGTTTTTCTTGTAAGTAGATAGAAATCTTAATGGATTCTGTGCTTTGTATACTATAGTCTGTTGTCTTGGTTTCTTGGATTCTTTCACTTCTTAGTCTGCAAGTGAAAACTTATCTTAGTGTCAGTGTGTAATGTAAAGCTATTTATGTTTACGTCTGTGTCTCATGTAAACAATATGCAACAGCATCCTTTAAGTGCCTTCTTAGCACAGGACATCAATAAAGATTGGTTGCTAAAACAGGTGCTCTCGGTCTTCTTAATTTTATTATTTTGCTTTATTATTGAGGGCCAGCTGCCACCATGTTGACCGTGTTTGTATTCTCATCATCCCTCCCACACCCCCGAGTATTTCAGTATGTACATGTGTACAGATTATTTGTGACAAACTTCTGGAGGAAACCTCAAGGCTCTAGAATGTTTGTTGATATCCTCAGCATGCCAGAGAGCCTTCTTGGCTGTCCTTAGTCACTGGAGGAGCATCTTCCTCAGCAAGCATTGCTTCGTATATCTTCCTCCCACCCCCTCTGGTGCTGGTTGTTTCTGTTTCAGTTTGAAGTGTCCCTTCTTGTAGATCCTCTATGCTAAAGGCAGACTTGAGGCTAGAGAGTTTCTCAGGATGATTTTGGAACACTGCAGTACAGCATGATGAAGCTTGCTTAGAACTGTGGTAATATAAATATTATACTAAGGTTGGCTATTAAACTATAGAAAGGGATACAGCATTTTTTTTTTTAAAACTATAATTACTTAGGTTATTGTCAAGCTAGAATGAAGTTAGGGGTTTTGCTAGTAACCAAAAAGATGGAAGATAGGAAGTATGAGGAGTGGCACAAAGCCCATGAACACCTGCTTTTCTGTTGTTACAAATTTGTTGGCATGTCCACCTTAATAAATGTGTTGGAAGAAGTGTTGTTTGTGTTGTTTATTGCCAGTGACTCTTTCATTCTTTCAAGATGCCACTGAAGAAGCAGAATTGCAAAAGAATTGTTTTGTGATTCTGAGATAAGTAAGATAAGTGAAGAGTTAAGGAAAAGTTTTATTTCAGCTTGGTAAGAAGATGCATTCCATTTTATCAGTTCATTATCAGCAGCCAGTTCAATCTGTCAGTTTAGTTCTTTATGTGAACTTTTCCAATGGCAACCAGGGAAGATTTTTTTTCCCTTTGTGTATAAATCTCTAAATCTGTCAAAGTCTGCCTTCAGCCTGACTGTTCATCCATATGCTACAGAATGCCAAAAGAATGGGAATGGAACGGGAATGGAGCTATTTCTTACAGACAGAAGTGTTTTACTGTGTTCTGGAATGCTGGATGTAGAAGCTACTTAGCATTTTTTGAAGTTTCTTTGTAGTGTATTATTATTTAGTGCAAAATTTCAGCTGGATGTATGCAAACAAGTTCATATTTATCTTAGCAGGGTAGTGTGATGTCTGAATGGCAATGGCTAATAAAAAAAAAAAGGAGATATGGTTCATATTCTAGCATCTTACAGAACAGTTTCACTAAGCAGTTTAACCTTTTCCGTGAAAAGCAAACAGTCACTGGGGAATCCTATGTAATTTTACATTGTAATATGTTCCTACACATAAACCAACTTTAAATGTGGTTTGGTTTTATCTTTTTTCCAATGTCCTGCAGTGTTTTGCTACTTCATTTTAAAAACAAAGCCAAAATAACCATAACAGCTCTTTGTATAGAAACCAGGTGTCAAGATTCTCAGAAATATCTAGGTGCCTTAATAGTAGTATTTGAACTTATACTGGTGCGGATGTGAACTGTGTAGGATTAGAGCGTCATCTAGTTCTCTAAAATTATTTTGCAGCTATCATATTAGAAATTTAGATGTTTAAATAGTTCTGCTTTTTATGGCCACATACTGTCTGATGAATATCTATTAGGATTTTGGTGTTAACAAAAAAAAACCAAATTGGAGCACCAAAAGAGTAAACCTGAGCACATGTGAAAACTTTCTTCCGTGGTAAACAGAGCTGACCCATTTCTCCTTCCTCCTCAGTCCTTTGAATTTGTTTGCCACACCACAACTTTTATCATCATGTCCTGGAAACTCAGTTATTTCAAGGCATTAGGACAAATCAGTGTTTTGGCTCAAATGAATTCATCCAGCATTTAGTTACCACTAAAACTACTTGCACTTAGTACAAGTAATTACCGTCCACTGATTTGATTATTTTTTCTCTCCTGAATGGAAAACGTAATTTTTACTTTTCTCTTCTGACTTTCTGATAATCAAAGTAACATATGTTGCAATTGCTGGTTTCTTGATGAATTCATAGTAATAATCATGACCCGGTGGGTTTTATTTTTTTGACTTGGTGCAAGAACGTTGTGTTTTGGGTGAGATATTGCCAACATACAGGTAAGGGTTAGGTGTTTTAGAATGTGTTTAGTATATCCAGTGGAGGCAGAATAGAGTTTTAATCCAAGGGTTTTCCATCAGTTATAGGAAAAAAAACACTGGGAGCTAATTTTAACCATACTTTAGTAACAGATTTAGTTTCCAGGAGATTCTTCTGTCTTGTTCTGCCAGTTTCCTTTGTATCACTCTCCTGCCAGTGTTTTAATCTGGATTAGTTTGATCTTGGTTCATAGGCATCTTATATTTGGTGCAAAGCTCTTGGGGCACATTGGTGGCACTGACGAACAAAAGCAGTGCATCTGTCTCCCTAGGAAGTGACAACTAATTTTTTTTTTAAATTAACCTTGGTTCTTTACAGCTTACCTGTTGTCCTCCTGTGTAAGCTTTTTGGGGAGTAAACCAAGGCTGCTAATCCACATGTACTGTGGAGTCATCAAGTATGGTGTCAACTTCTCCACTTCAGTCTGGTAACTTTTTTCTGAGGAGAAATGAGGGCTGCCTCAGATTCCCACGGGGGTATCAAGTAGCAAGAGATTCCATGAATGAACGCATCTTGTACTGCAGAAGTACTTTGGCTTAGCTAAGCCAAGCACTGCACAGAACTGAAAAGTTTTGAAGGCAGTGTCTGGATTTGTTGGTTCCTGACTATACTTTGTCCTTGCAGAATTAGTTTACATCACGTTCATGGGCTCACATGGGGCTGGGCAGCCCTCCCTTATAGAGGTGTAGTGTCTGTGGATATGAGGCTTCAAAACTAGACGGGATCCTTAATGCTCACTTCTCAGGAGAATGTGATTTGACTGCACCAAACTTTGTTTTTCCTTTAGACTGCTTGGCATTATGCTTTTTTCTGTCTCTTCCTGGGGCGCTGTGGCTGTTTATGCCTAAGTGAGATTTTTCTTGGCACAGGCTGACCAAAAAACCTAAGAAGTAGTCTGAAAAAACCTGCTACTTTTGACTCTCTTCCCAGCTTGGAACTGCACTGATTATATGAATGGGGAGAAAATCCTTGGAGCACGTTATCCCAGTCTAGGTGGCTTGCTGGCTACGTTGGGTAAGGGTCTAGAAACCTCTGCTGACACCTCTGATGGTATCAGTAAATCATTTGGGAATATGAAGCAATAAACTATCGGGTTAGTCGGGAGACCCAGACAACTTGAATTTCTCCCAAGTATGCATACTAAGTATGTATATTCTTATCTCTTCAAAGTATATAAAAGGACATTACAAACTGGGATAGCAGATTTGTGATAATTTGTAATAAATTCTCTGTGACTGAAAACCAAGAGCTTTATAGAGCACTGATCCAGGCTTTCTTTTGGTTTAAGGAAAAGGAGCACCCCATGTTCTTTAAACAACCCAAATACAGATACTGCCATTTTAATCGTACGCTGCCCAGTATAGTCTGTATGCCAGTGATGCTCTGACACTTAGGATGTGTCTCTCCCAATGAATATCTTATTCCTGTACAAACCATGTATTTGGTGGGCGGCTGCTTTTTTGAATATGTAATTTTCTGATTATGTTTTATTTTATGGGATTGTGCAAGCTGCTGTCTCTGTTTGAGACCGTCTCCCTCAAGATTCAGTTCATATCTTATGTGCTTGCTGGTTTGTTTTGAGCTTCTCCAAGTATTTGGAGATAACTGGGGAGAATAGTACAAAGCTTGGTAAAACCGTACATAGTGACATGTCGTATGTGGTGACATGTCATGGAAAACAGAGAACTCTATTGTGGTTTTGATTAGTTTTTTTTTAAGTTGCAAGTGACTGTTTCATTCAGTTAAAATGCTTCCAGGGCCTTAGACAACCTCTTGTAGCTGATGTCTTACCATGATACCAGACTCTTACATCTTTACTGAAGAGGATCCTGTTATAATAAGAGATTTGAGTTGTATGTGTTTGCGTTTGCTGTAGGATTTCCAGCCTCCAGCTGTGGGCTGGCAAGGAGGGGGTTATCCTTAATGCGTAAATAACTGTGCACAAAAACATTTGTCATAATCAGATAGAGTGAATATATATATCATGTTTTATTATGATTTTATTTCTTAACTTTTCCTTCAGATAGATGCAACTTATTTCTCTCTAAGCTAGCCATGGTAGCAACAAAACAGCCTGAGGGAAAATAGCAGATTTAGGGGTGAATATCCTGAACTCAGTTCAGTTACTGTGAATACAGAACATTAGCCTTGAGTACAGTTCTGAATTTGGGCCTGATTTTAAAAATAAATGGAGAAAATACATGTTTGAAATCAATTGTAGTGTAAAGTGCTGTTAAGTGTCTCATTTGTCTTATTCCCTCTGAAAGCAATCTGATTTTCTGGGTCCTATCCTCAGCTGCTTTTTGTAAGCTGTTGCTCTCAATTTCAGTACTGTTTTTCAGGAAGTGATTTTAAATAACTTGCCTCTAGCTAAAAATATTTGCCGGAGTATCCCTCCGTATTTTACTTGTCAAGTCCTTTAAAGCATGAATGCCTTGTTTTTTTGATGAGGAGCGATGTGCTTTGTATTGGTAGGGTGAAGAATGTTGGAAAATGGAAGAATGCCATAGAAAGACCTGAATGATCATGTAGGCAGATGCGCCTTGTACATGTGGAGAGAGATGGTTCAGCAAGTGAGGAAGACCAGTCTGCCAAAGCAAATTCACATGTGATGCAGCTGCACATAGTCTAGTTGCATCTGGCTTCTAGCAGCCTGAGAGAGACATTAGGGTGTTCCAGAGAAACAGTGAAAACCTTGCTTTGTATTCTTTCAACTGTTTTGCTATAGTGTTACTGTTAAGCAATAAGTTTTTATGTTAACAATATTCTGTCTCCAGTGTTTTTTGGAAACTGACATGATTAAGTGCATTTGGTAAGGGCAATGTTTTTTTCCAAATTGCAGTCTCGTGTATTGAGTGATGCTTGTGGTGAGGTACGCCGTGACAAGGCTTTATCGTAGCATCATCTGTTGTAAGTCAGAATAAATTCCTCAACATGTGACATGAAATGTATGAGAGTCATGTTGCCTTCTACAGTTCATTGCTGAAGTGTGTAATGGTGCTCTGCTGGAGTCTTGTCCCATCTGTTGCACAGAATAATACATGGGAAGGAATGTTGGACCAGTGTTGGTCCAAAAAGGACCTTTTCTCTTTAAATTCTGATTTTTCTTTTTCAGTTTTTTTCCATGTAGTGTATCTTACTCTAAGTGCTACACAACAAGTTTTATGTAACAGTATGTCCAGAGAGAAATGAAGGGGAAAAGAGAAAGTTCTCCCATTTATTCACTGAGAGTAAGAAGGCTTTGCTGGGTGCCTGCAATACTGTGTTGAGTGCGGGTCCATCTGGGGCAGTAACATGGAGCTGCACATGTGCTACATGAGAATAAATAGCATCCAGGTAGTGGTGGGATGCCAGACCACAGCCTCGCTAGGCTCCTTTGTGGAAATTTGGGGTATATAAGACAGGCTCTTCAGGTACACATCTGCGCTTCGCAAGTGCTAACAGCTTTGTGCTAAGTAACATATATTATTATTAGGAAATCTAGCAATCTCCTGCTTTTTCTAATGAAGTTATTTCCTGGGAAATGAAGATATTTGTGATGGTTCTGGTAATTTAGCAAGTCTCACTTTACAGGTAATGTTGTTTTTCCTTTATGGAATAAAATAATTTGCATAATTTTCTTGAAATTTTCTTTTGCAAAGACAGTTGTATGTATATACAAGCCCTGTTAATGTAATTTTTTAATTTGAATTGCCTTGTTTAGTCTAGGATTTATCTTGTTAGGAGTCCTGCATTCATCGTAGCTTTAGAAGGTAGCTTTGGGATTTGGTGCTCAGAAGTTGCCAGTGAGGAGAAGGGCTGGGTTTACTATAGAAGTTGACGAAGCTTTTCAAAGAGGTGAGGTCTGTGTTGGGCTTAAATCCATCTTTTCTAGTATATCTTTCTTTCCTATTTATTGTCCTTCTCTCCACATTAGTTACGGATTTAGTTTCTGTCCTAGTCTGAGTACTTTTGTGCTTCTTTGTGTCATGTACTTGAGATTTTTATTGCCTTCCTCATCATGGTACTTAAGCATTCGGTGATGTGTTAAACGATGAGTGCTGTATTTCACATGTGGATTTTGTGTAATTTAAATGCAGAAGCTGCCTGTCTCAAACTAGTCTTTCTGAAATGGTCGGCCTTCATCTACCTCCTGAAAGTTAATTTTTGCTGTAATTTTTTGACAGATTATTTTGCTGTATATGAAATTTATCAGTGCACATCCCGTAAATGAGTTGTCATGCTCTAACCAGTCAGTACTTTTACCGTCTTACTGCAATTACACATCACCCCTCGTAAGTCACGTCCTTTCATTTGTCTTGGGTTGTACTGGGACCTGACCAGTCCTTAGACTGTTGTAAGCAGTAACATGAACAATCTAGCAGTAGCTGCTTGGAGAGTGGAAGGATAGTGCCAGCATGATTTACATTGCTATGTTTCCATTTCAAAAGCATAACTGTGTTTTGCCGAATATAAATAATCTTTGATATCTTTCCAAAACACATGCATGTCCCCAAACTTAATGAGTTCCAGGCTATATTCCTTTGCCTGTCATCTCCACTTGATAAATTCTGGACCTCCTTTTCCTCTCAAATAAATAAACTAAAAAGTAAATGAATACAAATTGTTTCTCAGCACATACTGTAATTATGGATGTTAGTCATGATTTTGAATAATGTTTGTGTTCACAGTGCAATTTTGGGATGTGATAACATCATCCTCTGAAGTTAGTGTGTCTTCCAGAACTGAGCCTTTAATTGGATACACTCTATTTTAGCCTAATTTGTAATTAATTTCTATGTATATAATTGATAATTACAAATAATATAGAAATATATCAAGGAAAACAAATAGCAGGTACAAAAAAAAAATCAGAGTTACACTTCATTGACACGTGTATTTGCTTTTTAAAAAATCACTATCTACAATGTTTTCTTTAAAAGGGAATGCTTATTTCACCTGTATGTTGATAAGGGAAAGCAATGTAGCTTTAGAATGTATAAAATATTCAGTACATCAGGAAACTGTTGCCTGGTTTGATAAGTGAAGTGCTTGGAAGAATAACCTAAAGCATTTTACTGTAAGACTTTTCAATTAATGGTGCTGAGCATGTTTGCAAATTGCCACAGAGGTACAAAATATGAGTCTCCTTTAACTATTTCTCCACATTTTCATTGATTGTATATATCGAAAGTGGGGGGTTTATTTTTAATAACGCCTTGAGATTATCGTTGGTAGTCCCTGAAGTTCTGGAGGCATTTGCAGGCTGCAGGCTTGCCTGTTTCATACATGCTGGGTATTGCAAATGAAAGCAGAGCTGTGGATCAGGTGCAACAGGGACTGCAGCTGGAGGGAGCAAAATTGAAAAGGTTACAGGTACTGGAGCTAAGTTCAAATGAAAGGAAGCTTGTCTCTGAGGTAGTAAGAACAAAAAGAGATTTTTTAGTTCAGTAGGTTTGAACAGATGTGTCTCACCTTCAGAAGGAAATTGTACTGCCATTCTCATGGCAAATCTAGAGGGGCCTTTCTGCAGTTCTCATCTTTGAACCTTTGAATGGAACAACCAAGTATTGATGGGGTTGGGGGGAAAAGCTGTCTGGTTCGAGCAAAATCCAGAGTGCGAAAGTACTTCCAATTTATGACCCACACTTTGCAGAACAGTCTTGAGCAGGAAAAAAATGAATAGTGGGAGATGACAACTGCTATTTTTACCTCTTTCAGAACAAATTCCCCTGTTTTAAGCAAGTAGTGTGATGATGTGATTGCAGGCTGGACAGCTGGGTAAGTCAGGCTGGATGCAGCTATTACGGTCTATTTTCAGAGTAGTCTTGAAATGACTTAAGAACTTTGATTTCAGAAATGTCAGAAAACTTTTTTGGCACTTTGATTTTTTTGTAGATTATTTTCTTCAGAGAAAAATCCTCACTGTTTCCCAGCTGAAAAGCAATGAATAGCTTTGTTCCAAACTGCAGATATGCTGAACCTTCTGTCAAATGCAATATTCATCATAAAAGCAATTGAACTTTTTAACCTATTGTGCCATTGAAATTTAAGATATAGCTACTCCTGTCGGTGTTCTTCCCTAAGGTTTTGAAAGCACTGGAATTCTTTGCTCCATTCCATGCAAAAAAAAGTCATGAGTCTGCCTCTGATTTTGGAATAGTCCCTAGTTAGTGTTTGTTTCTGGAGTCTGGGGTGTAGGGTGGTGGTAGAGAAGAAAGTTTGGCTTTGGTGAAAGATAAAGGTTACTTTTGTATATGCTGATAAAGGCCTGTAGTAGATGTCTACATTGTAACTGAAATGAATTGTACATGTATGAGTTAATATTTTTGCATCACTTAAGCATGCTTCCTTGTTCAAAGAACAAATTTCTTTTTTGATGACTCCAATATAGTGTTTTTTGATGCTACTATGAAATATTACAAAGGAAAACTAGCTTGAATCATATTCTTGACAAGGAATTATAAATATTATGATAAGCATTAGTGGTAATGCATTTCCTTGCTTTTAACAGCAGTTCTGCAATTAATGCCTTTGGCTCTTTTGTCATTTAGCATACTAGAGCAAATACTTGGCAACCAGAAGTTTGCAGAATGCATTTGGGGAGAGCCTGAATGTGTATTAATTGCAATGTAAAAGTGATGTTGCTGATCAATAAAGAGTAATAGCCAATAGGCTGTATGTATTATAGCTTTTCTGAAAGCCGTCTTTTGGTAATGCGGGAAAAGAAACATCTCTTCAGTAAATAGCTAGTACCATAATTCTGTTGGTTTTTTTATATTTATTGAAAGAGGCAGTAAACAGGTCTGAGAAACTTGGTGGTGCCAGAAGAAACAATTAATTATTTTAAAATCCTTGTATGAATCACAAATATGTAGTGACTAGAAGAGTTTGTTTGTTTATTTTTCCCTCTCAATAAATGAATATAGAGCTGTCCATCTTAGGAAAATGTAAACCAGAAAGGCATTCATGTTTGTACTTAACTGGTTTGGAGTGAGCGAGACTGGCTGAAGACTAATCAGCTCATCCAGCACACATGGTGATGAGGAGAAATGATCAAATGAAACTGTATGCTGAGCTAGCACAGAAAACAGGAATAGCTATACAAACCCATTTGTTTCCCCGGAGAGATTTTCTGCATGACCAGGAGACCAAGGACAGACCTTGAGGATATTGTCTGAAAAGACCCAGGAAATGCCTAATTAAGCAAAAAGATTCACTTCAGGAAGGGATGGGAGCAAAGGTGCAGGTGAGCCTTCTCCCATGCACTGTCATGCGTTAGTGTACTATATTCCAGCAAATATATGATTTTTGTGTACTTGACTATATTTTTTTCACTGATGGACTGTTTCAAAAGTTTTTAGCATGGTTTAATATCCCATATGATTCTACTGTTGTCCTCCTCTTGGTCTCTCTGGTGCCTGTCTATCCTTTGGCTTCTTGCCCATCTCCTGTTAATTTTCAAAGTCACTATTCATATTCAAACACATTTGGAAAAAGGATACTAATCTCAGTATCAAATCCTTAAATACAGTGAAGTTCCTAGGAGTTCCCTAAAACTTTAGGTAGGTTCCCACATCAAAGGAGTTGGGAGACTTTCTGCAAAGAGAGATGATGTTAAATGCTCTGATGGAAGGACTGTCTTGAGTGCATTCATTATTAGACATAGGTGCTGTGGTGAGCACCGGACAAACATCAACTGAAGTTTAGATTACCTGGAAAACAGAGTATGAAACCCATTTTGGCTGATGATGGCACCGAGAAAGTTACTTGTTCATATGATTTTGCTGAAATAGTAAAAATAAGATCAAGAGATTTACTTACGCAGATGTGTGTTTGAATTTATTGTCAGAAGGCAGAAGCTGGGAAATGTTTCTGTGCTGAGGGCTGTAAGAGTGGTTTCTTTCATCTCTGGGCTTGAACAGATGCGTTTTGGAACAGAGTTCTGATGAAGTCGTATTGTTGCAATGATTGATTGTGCTAGTGATATGATGCCAAGGTAGTTAAATCCTGAACATCTGGGGAGGTGTTCAACCTGAGCTTATTGAAAGCCTCCTACAAGGCAAATGAAGAAATGTATGAACAACTTTACACAGAGGATTGTGCTTTTATTAAAATACAGTATGAGAAGCTCAGACTCACCATAAGCAAGTTTGCTGAGGCAAAGAAAAATAAAGATGAACTTTCAACATGAAAAAATGTAAGGAATGTGTTATGCCTGTTGCCACCTGAGAGAGACTATAGAGTAACTCTTTTATAGACATCAAGCCTGAACTCGATGCTGGGTCAGGTTTCCCCTCTTGTTAGAGTTTTCACTGTGCCCTGATTAACTAGGACACTTATTCCATGATCCAGAAGTAAAATGCTGTATATTGCAGATCGTACAAAACCTGTCAGTACTGAACAGCAAGGCAAAGTTGGCGTTCTACTAGGTCTGCTAAGTATGAGCAAAATACTGGAACAACAGACCTGGGGCGTAGGGGGAAAACCCTATTAAGATATATGCATGCTAAAACAAGATATAGCTGAGGAGAGGCTGGGAAGCAATCCTTCCACTGTACGAAGTGGAGGGTTTGAGCTTTTTGATTTGTTGGGGTGTTTTTTGGTGGTATATTGGATTTTTTAAGGCTAGAAGTCTGATTCTGAAAGGAAAGAAAAGGTATAACAGCTAATAATTAGTAAGACATTAGCATTGAGGGTGTGTCCAAGAAGAGATTGTTGTTCGCCTCAGAGTTTGGGAATTGTTATAAACATTTAGACACATCCATAAAGCATTTTATAATGTAACTATAGCGGGTTAAAGAGTCCTCTAATGCAGAAAGTTGTGAAGTCATGCAGCCTTGTAAGATAGAGGGTTTGGATTATTAGAGGGAAAAATAGTTGGGTACCACTTCCAAGTGCTGCACCATTCCTCTGGGTAAGGGGAGGCTGTAGATTTGGAATTGAACATATACAATCTACAAGCTCAGGGAGCTAAATTCACTATTTTCTCTCTTGGTAGGTAGGAAATCGCTAAAAACACTGCAGAATATATTTTGTTTGAGATGATGTTTAGTGTAACATTTGAGTTTAAATACAGTCTAGACAAATCTGAAGCAAACTGCATAAAAGCATTTAAAGAGTGATTTGTTCATGTCATTATGTATCCTGACAAGCTGAATTTGCTGTTTCTAAGTAAATATTTCTCCTTTAAACTTGATGTTATTGCAGCAGTTGAAAATGAAATGCGATCATCTTAAGGTCAGACTGAGATTAGCAGTAGGAGGAGGCTTTGGTTAAGTGTTTTACAAGTTCAGGCGCTGGGTTGACCTGAGTGGCTGCTGAGTGCCCACCCAGCTGCACGCTCACTCCCCTTCTTAGCAGGCCAGGGGGAAAAAGATAGGGTGAAAAAGCTTGTGGGTCAAGATAAAGACAGGGGGATCACTCACCGGTTACTGTCATGGGCAAAACAGATTCAACTTGGGGAAAATTAATTTCTTGCTAATTAAAAATAGCCTGCCATAGGCCGGAGGAGGAGGAGGTAGCATTGCAAGCTACCCTCTCTTCACTTGGAAGAAGTGACTGCTCCGTTGTTTCTCATGCATGCTTAGCATATTTACTTCCCCACGGCAAAACCCTTTTCTTTTGCAGAAGTCTGTTTTCTTTCCTAGAAATCGAAGCTGCAGATCAGCTGCAGGGCACTCAAATTCAGTAGGGTATATGCCTGAAAGCTTAAATAATGTGTTCAGCATATGCTTATGTACTTCCCCCAGAAAATATGGATTTGAGCGTGTGCTTTTCTAGATTAGTATTACGAACACTTAAAAATACAAACTCTTTACAGTGAGGTAATCCATCACGAGTGAAAACCAGCTGCATGGCAGTCTAAAGGATTTGCTGCTCCAGTCCAGTGTACCCACGGTCGGGTTTTCCTTTTTGGAGGGGTTGGTTTTATTCCATTCTGTAGAGGAAACAAAACACTTAAATGTGTGTGGGGAGAGTGGGCTAATAGTGCGAAAACTCATCCGCCTGATTTTTGTTGTCTGATAAATCATTATCTCACTCATTTTTCTGCCTAAGGTGCTGATAGCATTTTATTGTGTTAACAACCTGTTTGCCTGTCTGTCTTGCTTGTGTAATGATATTCTGTGGATAAACACTGAGCAGCTGGCAAAGCTTTAACCAGGCTGTAGCTTTTCTCACAGTGCTTGTTTTTTACAAATCATCATTGCGAATTGCCAGTCGTTGTATTAATCTTGGAGTCCTTTTTCTTTTTATGCATGTGCAGCACCAGTTTAAGACTTCATTATGATCTACAAAATACAAATATTGAGGGATTTTTTTCCCCCTTTTCCTTAAGAAATAGCACTTCAGGTAGTCAGTAGATTAAAATTAAAAAAATAAAATAAAACCAAACAACAAAGCTCCCAACAACTATGCACTTGATGTAGCAGAGTTCCTCTTGCATTTAATGTGAAGAAATATTTTTGCTACTAAAAATCATGACATTTGCATTTAAATAATAGAAATTTTGTCTCACCTGCCTAAAAGAAAATGGTTGTTTCCTATTGTCATTAATTAGCTTTTGGAAATGGAAGAAAAATTCAAAAGACCTGTCTAAAGAAAGGACATGAGTACATTTGCTTATGTGGGAAATGAAAAATGAACTATTGTAACAACTTGCTGGTATTCTTTTCTGAAGAAATACCTTAAATCTTTGAAACTTGTCATCTGCCAGATAAGCCTACCAGTGCAAATGTGACTACTGCAGTCAGTTTTCAATTGGTTAAGCTCCTGTTACTTTGAGTACATTATTTTTCACGCTGACAATGAATAGACTTGGAACTTTTAACCTAAATCCTTTTACTTCTGAACAAAACTCTTCTTCCTTCTGATAGTTATGTGAGTCTTAGTTAAGTTTAAATGGCTTAACATGCAGCATCAGTTGTAAGCTTTAAAAATGCTATCTTGCCTTGCCACTGGCTATATTTAAAATGCTTGGAATCTGATTCTGCCTTGTGGTGCACAGAACACGATGTCATTTCATACATGAGTCGTTTTCCAAAATGTTAGGTGTTTTTTTCTCTGTGCTGCTGAGTAGGAGCAATTTCTTAACCTCTAGCTTTTACCAATTCCCTCCTCGAAGGGAATGTGCTTTCATTTTTGAAGTCCCTTTTCTGATTTCTGTGCTACGCAGTAATTGTTTGTATTTGGCACTGTCTGGTAATGCCAGCATTTATTTCAGCGAATGAGAAGTTTGAGATTGTCACATGTCCAGACAAGGAGGAACAATGTGCTCCTTTCCTTTCCCTGAAAATACAACAGACAACAGAATTAGACAGAGAACAACTGGGCCCTCAGTAACAGGGACATTTATACCACATTTGCCCTTACCAAAGGGGGAAACGAGGAAGCTGTATAAATGAAAAACAGTTCCAATGATGTGAATGCCATGGCATTTCTCTGAAACCCTTCGCTTTGGCCATTTGAGTTGTAGCATCAGTTGTATCAAAACAGAAATTGTTGAACAGGCAGCTGATGTTTGTGAAGTTTCGTGGTGAGGTAAAGAGTAGTGTCATGGGGCACTTGCAGCAATGGAAACTATCGCACATAGACTGTCACCCAATATTGTCTGAGGTTTGTTTGTGGATACGGTTTTTGCAAAGTGCAATAAAGTACATGTACTTGTGTAAAAATACACTGTTTACTTTGTTCTCTTGTAAAAAAGCAATCTGAATTTACCATTAGCAAAATGCATATAATTAATGCTTTTCTGTAGTTTCTTTCCATAAAGATCAAGTCAGGGTTCTGAGTATGTGGGAGAGATGTAAATGCTTAGTGCTGGAAAAGTGCCAATGAACGTAGGAGGTCTGGAGCCTTTCATCTTGGGTCCAGGTATCTTATTTTAAGCAAGGCTGGGGGTTAGCTGTTGTTCTGAAGCCCTTAGATCAGAAGCTCGATGAAAAATATTATTTTCAAGAGGATAATTGACAGGTATCGGAAGATAATTATATCACTAGCTGGGATCTTGCTGATCTGTATGGTTCCCTTGATTCAGTCTATTCTTTGGCTCATTTGGGATGATGATATCTTCTATCTCTTTTTGTGGTAGTGGTGGGGCTCCATTCCTGTTGCGATGTCAGTAGAGGAAAAGGCCTGAACAACATCATTACCTCCTACAAATGAACATGGAAACCTGGGGGAAATGTTCCCTTTAGTGCTCAAGTTATGGGCTGGTGTTACGTATGTTTAGAAGATGACACATACTTTGTATGTGAGTTGGATAAGAAGCAGTACTGGTACTTTAGAGCTGTCCTTAAAAATCACACAAGACACTTGCGATTTTGTTTCAAAAAGAGGAAAAAGGAAGAACCCTTACTTTTCGAAATGGGATTTTCAAGGTGATTCTTAAATTCCAGAATTACTGAATGTGTTGAGCTGGACCTATCAGCGTCTTGGCTTCTTGTTGCAGTATCAGTTTTCATTCTAGCTATCGGCTTCTGTCCTTGATAAGTCTGTGCTAGAATGCCTTCATTTCCCAGTTAGCTGACACTTTTTTTTTTTAGTGACAGCTTCTGGTTCTGATAGACCAGCTTGTTTACAAGATATGAGAATAGCATCTTTCCATCTGGTAACATGCAATAAGTAATCTTATAGACCTATTATTTGTCTAATAACCTGTAGCTAGCAGGTGTCTCTAAGATGTTTTCCTTCTAGCATTCTCTTGTAGTGCATTATAAATCACGATTGAAAAATCAAATCAGAATTCACCATGCAACAAGCTCAACTAACATAATCTTTGTGACTACTCATTGGTAGGACTAAATAGGCAAAAAACAAGACTAACCAGTTCAATAGTTAATAAAACTTTTCACGTGGACTGTTTTGTACTGACCTGGTGGATGGCAAGCAGTCATTTTCTGATTTTGATCGCTGATCTAATCAGTATGGTACTTATTAAAACTAAAAAATCATTACAAGAAATAATCAGTGTGTGATCTTTAATAAAAAAGACGAATGATGCAGTTTAACTTGATGATCTTAAAGGTCTTTTCCAACCAAATGATTCTAGTATGTGAGTCTATGCAGTATTACATGATATGGCTAAATATTTTTGGTTTTTAAAGAAGAGATAATAGATGGTGTGCTGATTCCTGGTTTTGTACTGACTGGAGTGATAGTCAATGTACATCATATAAATTGGGATAATAAGTGATGACCCACATATGAAGTGATGATTTCCAGTCTGTGGGTGATGTGCTTCAGTGGAATGGTAAATTATGTTGGCAGTATAGCTGGATAACCTGGACCATTTTGTGGACTGAATCCTAGATGTGAAGTATTAAGAAGTGTTAGACAGAAGGAATCCAGCACCGACTTACAGAATGAGACTCCTACCTGGATAGCTCACGTGCCAGGAGGGCCCTGGGATGATAACAGACTTAGCACAATAACTCTACTGCACACAAAAAATTTCCCCACCATACACTCCCCCAAAAACCCAACCAACCAAAAGTCCTACCCCAAATCCCAGAATCCTCTGTGTAACTTACAGTCAAACTATGGTTAAAGGGGTTACTGCATTCTGCAGATATAGAGATAGGCAAGTAGAAGTAAAAAAAGCACTCAGTGCTTTAGTGGAAACAGGCAAAATGAGCAGTATCTGGAAGATGAAGTCCAGCAAATAAAACCAAGGGATTAGGTGCTTTAATTTGGTAAATGTGATTAATTCCTGAAACAAACTACCAGGGTAAGTGGTAGGTTCTTGGTTAGGTGCTTTCAAATTAAGTCTTTCTATTCATTTGAGCAGCTGAGCATAGGAATTACTAATTCTTATTCTGCCAAAGAATAAGTAATTTGGATGGAATTATTTGAACCATATTTTGTGTAAACCGAAAGCAAAAGCTGGCATTGAACATGATACTATTTTCTGTTAGCAGTTGGAAAAATTGAATTTAGAAAATTGTGGTTATTTGTCTTGAACAGCTCCTTGCTAAGAGATTTAGTTTCATACAGCTTTGGCTTGCCAGGGACCATTATGGTAGACACAGTTAATCAAAGATCACACTACTAATCCACACCAAAAATAACACAGTCAAGAGAACTTGATTAAAACTTTTGTTCCTCCAATTTAAAAGATCACCCATTTGGGAGCTCAATGTCTCAGCCTTACTCGTTTTGCTTGAGACCAGCCTTAATAAATTGCCTTATTTTGCTTCTGCAGTGGAATTTAGATGCTTATAAATCAGTAGTCATGCTTTGTCACAATTCCAGACATGAACTCTTGCATCTTTGGTTAACAACTTTGTCTGGAAAGTTTTAATGGATGCAGATAAATGCTGAAGGAAAATGCAAAAATCTGAAATAATAAAAATAACTGAGTAGAGGAAATGCTGAAAAAAATACTTTACTAAGCCTTACTTTATCAATACAGAAATTTAGAACTAAACGAAATTAAATTTAGTAGTAGTTCAGTTATAGACTTTTCCTCTTATTATTCTCCCTTTCTGAATGTTGTTTGTTTCCCTGATCATATACTGCAAGCTTTATCCTTCTCCCTGGGCACCTTTGTATCAAGGCTATAGTAAAGACATTATTCGTGATTGTAAATTTTTGATGTTACTTTAAGCCTTAAATTCACTATGTTCATGCACAAGTAAGGCATGTAGGAACAGGAGTCAGTGCCTCTGTTTTCAGGAAGGGCTGTTGTCTCATTAATTGATGCCAGAGAAGCAATCCAGCACGTAACGCTAGGGCAGTCTATAACATCACTTATAAGACTAAATCTTTTTCCTCAAGTCTTACGGCAATGAAATACTGCAGCAGTTAATGCCTTGATCCTGTCAAGTGTGGAGGATGTATACCGTTCTTTTCAAAAGGTGTTAATACTCTGTTGTTCCTTTTCAAGGACTAAACAGCTGTGCAGGTTTTATTCCTGTTGTACTGTGAATGCCTGAAAGGATTTTTCTGCAGGATATGTATCCCGTTGAGAGCAAAACAGGGAATTTAACAATATGTTGTAATACCTTCTGTTGATTTTTTTTTCTTTAAGTGTGAAGCAAAAAATAACAACTTTTTTCAAGTATTGCTGATGAGCATTTATTGTGCTCTCACTGCTTCCGAACCTGTGTTGCTATTGGCAGAGGTTTGCTATTAATCTTTTTGTGTGATCACAAGCAACTTGTGTCTCCTGACACGGTGCTGCAGGACTGGGTCTACGTGAAGCATGAGATTCAGCTCTCTCATATGCCTTTATCATCTCTATTAGTGCTTTAAACCTATGCTTTGCTAATGGCAGCACTTCTGATACCACTACATCCATATGCCCACTCCTTTAGAACTTTGGTATTTTATCCTTTTACAGTAGTGGAAATGTTTTATATTTCAGATAGATAATGCTACGGTTTGCAATGTATACTTCCTCATTATATTTTCAGTGATTTTGTCTTTTGCCATTTGTGGCATCTGGTGATGTTATCTTTTAAAGTGATGTTGTCATCTGTTTCACTACTGACTAATTTCTTCATGGTATTACACTTGCTTCTGCTGGTACATGTTTTGCTCTTAAGTACTGATCTTGTACATCTTCATTGGTTGTCATTTAAAGTATGATGCTTCTTTGTAATTTCAATACTTTTGATTTTTTTTTTTTGCCTTATAATAACAATATTTTCTTTTAACATAACATTTTTATTTACCTGGAAGTTCTTCCCTACGTTAATTTTTTTCCCAGTGTCTCTAATTTGCCACCATGCAACTTGGTCTTTATTTTTACTGGTTGTATGCATAACCTGGCCCTTCTAAAAATATTTTTGCTTTTCATTCTTCAGTGCATTAAGAATCAATATCAGATACTTTGCAGCTGTTTGTTTCCTGTAGTATCAGGTGTTTCTTTCATCTAAGTCTAATTCCCAGTCTAGGGTTAGTATAGTCTTAGTGTTACTTACACTGTGATTAAACCCGATTTCATTTTATACACATCTGCCACAAATCTTGTGTATGTTCTACTGACTACTTCTTTGGAATAAGATGCGATTGTGCTTATCTGAGCCCATGAAACTTTCATTAAGTTGCTGGCACCTACAAAAAGCTACTCCCTCCCTCCCTCCCACTTGTATCTCCACTCTCTTTTAACAACCAAAATTCTTACTTCCTCCCCTACCCACATTGATTTCTGTTATTTTTCCAATATTTTGATAAAACTTCTCATAGAACCATAGAATAGTTTGGGTTGGGAGAGACCTTAAAGGTCATCCAGTTCCAACCCCCTGCCATGAGCAGGGACATCTCCCACCAGATCAGGCTGCCCACTGCCCCATGCAACCTGGCCTTGAACACCTCCAGGGAAGGGGCACCCACAGCCTCCCTGGGCAACCTGGGCCAGTGCCTCACCGCCCTAATGGTGAAGAAATTCTTCCTTACGTCAAGCCTAAATCTGCCCCTCTCCCATTTATACCCATTGGCCCTAGTCTTATCACAACAAACCTTTGTGAACAGTCCCTCTCCAGCTTTCCTGTAGCCCCTTCAGGTAGTGGAAGGTCACTATAAGGTCACCTCGGAGCCCTCTCTTTTTCAGGCTGAACAACCCCAACTCTCTCAGCCTGTCCTCATATGGGAGGTGCTCCAGCCCTCTGATCATCTTTGTAGCCTCCTCTGGACCTGTTCCAACGTATGGGATCATAAGGATCAGAATTTCCAATTGTTCATATTAAAGAAAATAGAAACGCTTTATGGGGGAAACTTTTATTATTACTATTTCTCGGGACTTTTTGATGATGCATTCCTTTATTCTTCTATTCTATTATAATTGCTGTTTTGTTTCAACGTGGCCAAAAGTCCATTGTGATAATTCTGTTTCCCTCTTGGAAGACTTGCGGAGGAGTTTTCTCTCCTTTAATGCTTTGTTTAATCATGTTGTTTGCTTTGCGAAGTCTTTACATCTCTTTGGCCCTGGTGATCTATCTCGTATATTTAGTACTTACACCCTTCTGTGACTTGATTTTTGTGATCTTCAAAGTGATGATTCTGACCAGCTAGCACTGTTCCTCGTGCTGCTGGGGTTCCCGCAGTGCCTGATAGGTTATCACATTGCTTGGTGGATTTGGGAGGAAGTTGTTTCTTTAACTTGGAAAGCAACTTTGTCTTGTTTTACCTAGAACTGGAGTGTACTTTTATTTATTAAACAAGACCTGTGATTCAGTTACGTACTCCTCTAGATAATTATGCCACAAGGAGTGAGAAGGCTGGGATGGTTTTGGAGATAACAGTAGCTGAATAATCCCCCAAGTTTGTTACATGAGGGTTTTTTTCTTCATCCTAGAAGAAATTTGTAAGTGCGCGTAAGTGTCTCAAGACCATTCTTTCTGTGGCAGCACACTACTTATCTAGCTTAAATGTAAAAAAAAAAACAAAAAAACAAACAAAGCACGATAGTGCAATAAATATAAATAGATGAAGTTCTTTTTTTTTTTATTTTCAAAAATAATTTAGTATTATGTATATATCTCTGTCTTCAATGCAGAGAACAGACCCGCAGCTTCTTGCTCAGTTCTACTATGCTGATGAGGAACTGAATCAAGTAGCAGCTGAACTGGACAGTTTAGATGGACGAAAAGACCCACAGAGATGTACGCTGCTGGTCAACCAATTTCGCTCTTGTCAGGTAATCAAACTGCATTTTTCTGATTTCGTTGATGGTTTTGTGTACATTGAATATATTACATTGTTACTTCTTGCATTAATGACTTTTTATTGTTAAATCCCTTTAAAATGAGTCATTTGTAGGTACATGCCTTTTCTTAGTGTAAAGGGTATGCTTTTGAAAACACTATTTGTACATTAAATCTATTACATCTCATTTATGACTGTGTTGATGCTTTCTCTTAAACAAGAATATATATTAAATTATATTTTCTTTATGTAAAATAAGCATCCAGAGCTTACTAGAGCATGAAAAATATTTCAAAATTTAAGGCAGTATAAAGTAGCTGTGCCTTTTGTAGATACTCAGCTTTCAAACATTCTGAGTCTGATAGATTTGCATTAGTAAGTGAACTGTGTGACGACAGCTGGTAGCTTTGCTGATTTTTGGAAAGAATATTATCTTCTTCATGTGAATAGTCTTGAAGATGAGAGGAACTACTAAGGAACTAAGCAAAAGAGGGGTTTTATCTATAAATTATTTCAAAAGTATGAATCTGTCTCTAAGTTCCTGTTGTATAACTTAATTTAAAAAAAAAAAAAAATGTTCCTGAGAGTTATTTAGTGAAACTATGGTTCTACTTCACGCAAAACTTGAAAGGAATCAGACACTGCAAAGACCAATTCAGTCAAGTCTAGCTCTATAACTTGGATGGGTTTGTGATTTGATTTATGAAGAAAAGCAATTCAGAAATAGGAAAACAATTGAGAAAGTATAACTTTCCCTGTCATGCTGTGTGTCATTATACACCAAGTTTTTCAATAATAAAATTCATATTTTTAGAGGTAGAAACTACTTTTGTGATACAGTTCGTACTTGCACAAATGCTTTGGTACTTTTTCTTCTATTCACATACAAGGAAAAACCTTGAAAACCAAAGGGGGCTCAAGTCCAGAATACACTATGCTCAGCTGGAGGAGGATTTCTGTATGAAAAGTAAACGCTGTCAAGTCAGGAGAATTAAGTGGAAATACTGTAATAATAAAGATTCATTTACATCTCCACCAAGTTAAAAATGGCAGTCAAGTGTGAAGAATGTATTTTGATTCACCCCTTGCTAGAATTTCCTACTGGTACTAATAGTAAAATGTACCTCATTATATGGAAACATTTTACCACTAATGAAATTAAGATGAATTTGAAGAACAGTGCTCTGATCATCGTAGCAAATGTTCACATTAAATTGGCTGAGTCTGCTGAACAGAAAAAATCAGCTACTATGTGCTTACTTGCAAGAAAACTATATTTTAAAACTGTGTGTTTTTTTAAAGAGCATTTATGAAGAAAGACTTGGCAGTCAATGTATTGTTATGACCAAAACAATACTTTGAATATCTTCAGTTTCCTACTGTATTGTCACTAGGGAAAAACGTGGAGTTTAAGGGTTTACCAAACTGGATACTGAGTTTAGTCAACGCCAAAATTCAGCTATTTGGACAGAAAAAAATAAGGCTAAGAGTTAACCTGAAAGGTCATTGACTTCAGTCTTCTGTGTGATGGATCAGCTATTCACAAATATGTATCCAACTTATTCTTCTAAACCTCCAGTAATGGACATTATACAGACTTCTAGGCAAATTCTTTCCAAACTGTATTTTATAGGAAAGGTTTTCTGATAATAATGATGGGCAATATCATGGTGCAAGACAATCTTGTTTGTCATTTTATCCCTGGAGGTGACAATTTATTCCCTGTTTCTCTGCAGGTGTACAGGCTTTCTGATTTGTTTCTTATAGTATAGGCAGACCCAAGGATCTGTTCAAGAAGTAGCTTCTCTGAATATTTCACCTATAGGAAAGCAAGAAATGGTCAGTTTGCTTGGGTTGTTATACCGTGACTCACCACCTTGTGACTCTTAATACCTTCTGATGCCTGGAAATTTCTTCGTTACATTTGTCAAACAGATTGCTGTTACAAAACAATCTGTTGCTAGAGCTGACAGAAAAGGGGATGGTTTTATTTTTTCATGTAGCTATTTTTGTAATTACTAATTTTCAAATAGAATGGGTCAGGTCATCGTTAAATGCCATGTCAGAAATAGCTCTGCTAATTAGGATTTACGGTTTTTTGTAGTGCTTTGTGTAAAAGCAGTGGTTTTGGTTTTTCCTTTTAAGAATTTTCCATGTAAATGCCAATAAAGAGAAGGAGTAGTATTTTAGTACAGCTTCAGAACGTCGCTATTTTGTGATCAAATTATTGCATGTTAAGAAGGGAAAACAGTTTTAGCCTACAGTACAGTGGAGGTTGAGGGAGATGGAGAACCAACACCCAGCCATGGGGTTGCAGTCGCTGTGAGGGAAGGGTGTGCGTGTGTAGGCAGGAGAGCAGCTAAGTTGCGCAATACCTCTGTTACGGCTTTAACACCACACAATTCTGAAACCGAATTTTTTTTTTTTTAAGAAATATGCTCTTTCTGACTTTTCAAGCAATGGTTTTGAAAAGGAACTTGTGACCACAGAATGTAGTTAACCAGACTCCCAATCTTTGCATAATATTTTGTTCCATTTTGTCCTTGATTTTCCTTGCATTATTAATGTTTCCAGATTGTTCCCAATTTTTCTCTCCATAAAGGTTAGAGGCATGGTCATTCTGTCAGATTTTCGTGTTTTCTAGGGACAAAGATTTCTAAAATCTCTTGACCTTTTGTCTGTCTCTCTTGCCTTTTTGTCTGGTTTCAAAATTAATTATTTGTTCCTGAGTTGCTTATTTTCAGATGATTTACTGATAGTGTTTGCTTGACTAACAGGT
The DNA here is from genome assembly GCF_017976375.1 of Cuculus canorus. NCBI lineage: Eukaryota > Metazoa > Chordata > Aves > Cuculiformes > Cuculidae > Cuculus > Cuculus canorus. The sequence goes on along the minus strand of NC_071404.1, from coordinate 10,470,637 downwards.
GGTGGTTCGAAGTTTTATGTTGTTATATTAACTAGAGGAGGGAAATATTTTGAAATTAGTGTGATTTTTCTCAAAGGCCAACAAGTCTTATAAATAGTGATTCTCTCTAATAAGAGGTTATGTCCTGTTGGATCTTAACTATAAATGCAGAGCTAAGTTTTATATCTTTGTCTGTTTTCAACTTTTTTTACTCTCGTAAAAAGAGCTCCAAGTTCATTCTAGTGTGTGAACAGATTCAGGTGACACAAAAGGACTTGAAGTGAAAAACACTTCAAAAGATTGAAGGTGTTGTGCGTTGTGGTGTTCCTCTGAATATGCAGAGAACTTGAGTCTTCAAGAACTGCAACTCTGAATGTTGCCTTATACTGTTTTACGTTAGTACTATTTCAATTACACTTCTTACAGTCAAATAACTTTTCAAAAGCAATAAGTTTTCAAACTGATGCTCTTATATCTTCGATTTCAAATGCTTCGAGTTGACTGTATAGTGTGATGCTGAGGAGGATGTATATGGAGTAGGAATCATGGTAATGGTGTTCAAAACTTCACTTTTCATTTTCACAGTAATGTGATAGAACAGTTCTTTCCAGTTTTAGTAGCCTATTAGAAAAGTTACATCCCTCGTTTTGCTCTGGTGTTTGCATGTCAATAGTAGAATATTATAAAAACATGTCTATTAATACAGTATCTTGCATTTATTGTGTGGTTAATACCTGTCTTACAGAATAAACCACTTCTTCCTCTGGTGAAATTAACAATAACTTAAGTGTGCAGAGGTGAATAATGAAAAGCTATGTAACTTTTTCTTAAATGAAGAAAAGAGTAGGTAACGGTCATACTTTGGTTTGCTGGACTTGATTGGTAATAGAAGGAAAGTACTTAATTAACGTTTGCATGTATTAATCTTGAGTAATATACAGTGCTAGTCTGTCTGAGATTTTTTCCCCGTAACATAAAAAAATCACTGAAATAGTTTTACACTACAGTTATAATATGGTGTCCTTTTTTTGTGTTGCTCCAAACATCACACGGTATTGAATTTCATAAGAAGTAATGGTATTTTGTGTATTTTTTTAATTGAACAGTCATGCATTTGCAATCATTCTCTGAATTCACTTGCCTTGATCATTGCTATTTCCACACTGATTAATATCTTAAGTTGATAAACTGGTTTAAAACCATTTCTTAGCCATTTAAATGGAATTGGGTGTTATTGGTGGAATTGGGAATTAATGTTACATATTACAGATCTTTATTGGTGGTGTTTAAGAGTAAAGAGTAGAAAGAACTTCCTTTGTTTCTAACCCAGAGATTTTGTTAGGACTTTATTGCTAAACACTGAACAAACCTATTTTTAAGTACATTATATTGTGAGTGTTTTCAGGACTATAGTACCTACTCGCTGTTCCAGTATACTGAGAATTATTTCTCTGCAAACAGTAGCAAAGTCTCAGAATAGCATATGAATCAGTTCCCAGCATGGTTTTATCAGAATTGTTCCTCGAACTGCAGATTGTGTCTCAGCAATGTGTAATTTGAACTGCTAAAGTACACTCAGAAGGAATTTGCCCCTGTCAAGGCACTGACCTGAATCAAACCACAAACTTGCCTGGCTTCGTTTTGCCTTGCGCTGTACCGCAGAAGAGTAAAATGGGGAATTTATAATAATGTGAAACATGAGTGTTTCTGGCACACTGGTAGGAGTGATTGACACTGTGTTGACTGGTAGCATATTATACTGGCTCTTCACTCTTTTGCTGCTCTTTGCCTGCTTGGAAAGCACCTCTTGAATTACTGCAATTGGCAGTCCAGCATTTTCAAGCCGGCTATTAGCAGTTTCAGTTTGCTATAACGTTAGGCTTTAAAATGCAGCCTTTAGCAGGCTGATTCATGCATAGGTCACTCCTCCTTATAAGTGGGTGAGCAGCAGATGCTTATGAATCTGAACCTCTCTCACAGTATAAGGTGATGTTGCTGAGGAATCAGATTCCTTAGAAAAAACTGGAGCATATTTCAGTGTTGTGTTGTTATCACTTGTCTGTCTCAGTTTCTGTAGCAATATAAAATACATGGTGAACGTTATAAAAAAAAAAAAAAGAAATGCTGTGTTTTACCCAGACTTCTCTCCATATTTCTTCCAGCTTAGTTTAGCAACTGAAAGTGTCAGTATAAGATGAATTAAGGTTCACATGTGAAAGAAAACAAAGCTTTCCCCCTATTTTAAAGGTGTTACAGAGTGGTTTGAATCTACAGGCTGAAAGGGCTTCCTCCGGATTGTGGAAAAATGGGCTGTGGGAAGCAGTAAGTAAAAAGACCGTAAGAAGGTAAAATGCGGCTGGGAGCCTAACTGGGGAATCTCCTTTGTCAGAGCAGGAAACTAAAATAATAGAATCATAGAATGGTTTGAGTTGGAAGGGACCTTAAAGATCATCCAGTTCCAACCCCCTTGCCAGGAAGGGACAGTTCCCAAGTGGATCAGTTTGTTCAGAGCCCCATCCAACCTGGTTTTGAACACCTCCAGCGATGAGGCATCCATGATTTGTCTGGGCAGCCTATTCCAGTGTCCCACACCCTCGCCGTGAAGAATTTCTTCCTGATATCTCATCTAAATCACCACTATTTCAGCTTAAAACCTTTTCCCTCATCCTGTCACTGTACTCTTATAAAGAGACCCTCCCCGCCTTTACTGTAAGCCCCCTTTAAGTAATGAAAGGCAGCGATAAGGTCTCCCTGGGTCCTCCTCTTCTCCAGGCTGAACAATCTCAACTCTCTAAAGCCTTTCCTCACAGAAGAGGTGTTCCACCCCTCTGATCATTTTCATGGCTGAGGACTCAGGGCTGAATGTAGTACTCCAGGTGGGATATCATGAGAGTGGAGTAGAGGGGGAGAATCGCCTCTCTCGACCTGGAGGTCACATTTTTCCTGATGCAGCCCAGGAGACAGTTGGGTTTCTGGGCTGCAAGTGCCCATTGCTGGCTCATGTCCAGCTTTTCATCCACCAGTACCCCTAAATCCTTCTCAGCAGGGTTATTCTCAATCCCTTCTTCCACCAGCCTGTATCAATACTGGGGTTTGGCCCAACCCGGGTGAAGGATCTTCCACTTGGTCTTGTTCAATCGAAGTCAAAATTTTACTTTAAAAATATATATACACACTTTTCATCTTTGAAATACAGATTTTGTGTATCTTAGAGGCTTAAAAACATGTGCTTTCTGAGACAGGAGATGGATGGATAAGACAAGTCTAAAAGTGAGGGAAGCTCTTAATCTGATACTCTTTAGTTTCTCATTGAAATAGTGATGATGTTTGATAATGGATGATTATTATTACAATAATGGGTAAGTGATACTTAGGAGGTAGTTACTGATACAGGGAAACCAGCCCAGTTGCCTTTCACCTCAGCTTGTCATGTTTTTTTCTTTAATAATAATTTAAAAAAAAACATGACACCACTGCACACAATGTTGAAGTTGTTGCAGGGTTTGCAAAATGCCAAATAAAATGTCCTGAGTGGAGGAGAACCATGATTGAGCTGCAGTGAACTGTTATAGAGCATGCGTGGATTTCTTTTTAGTGGAAAACGGAAAAAATATGTAGAGTGTGACTTTTATTCTTATATATATTTAAAAGTAAATTAAAATCGGTATACCATGGAATGACAACATAGGTGGCAATCAATAATGTAAAAGGGTGAAACTGAAGCTAGACTGACAAATTACTAAATAATGAAAAGGGAACTTATCTTTGTATGCAAAATACAATTAATTTTTTATCAGTGAAAACAGGGATGTGATCATATTAAATAGTGCATGCTGTGGATGCCACAGGTGGTTACTGAAGGGACTGTGATGTGAGATTATACTGCACCATCTGCTCACAACAACCACATTCATTGCATGCAAACTCTTGTGGAAAATCAGTCTTTGGTGAAAGATGAGGTAGTCAACAATTTAAAATGTGAGGGCGTAAAGAAAGGAGCAAGATTAATTTTTTTTATCAGTACTTCAATTAGAACTGTATTAATTTTTATTGGTCTAGATGTCACCAGTTTTGTTGAAATTAAAAAAATACGGTATATTATTCTTTGTGAAAGAGATCCCAGCTATAGAAGACAATTCTAAGGATATGAAGTTTTCTAACATGCTGCTTAAAAAGATAAGATGGTGTTTCATTTCTTAATGCATGATTATTTGCCCTAGATCGTATCCTTTATATTAAGAAAAATTTGCTCATTTGTATTTTGATAGAATATTGGCATAGTGGACCTGAGACACTTGTGTAGTTCCCAGAGCACTCGAAGGCTAAGTGAGGACAGTGCAGCCAGGTCATTTTAAAACTGACTTCTCTCAGCATTTGTCAAGTATGAGACTACACGAGTTCCACTCCTGTAGGAATTAATGTAATGTGACGTGTCTGACTATCAGGGGCTTCATAGCTCTTCCTCATTCTTCAGCAGTGCCATGAGAGGATTGCTGTCAGCTCTACTTATTTCTCCTTTTTATATTTTTTTTACTGTTGCAGAGAATAAACTCTAGTATTAGCCACTAAATTGTTTATGTAGCCTCATGACTTAAATATACTTTAGTTTGCCTTCTTTTTTCCATATGCACGTGGTAGCACCACGTTGGCAAGATTAACAATAAGTGCAAATTATTTATTTAGTGATATTTCTGTACTTAGGGATTATATGTATTTTCTTCCATTAGAAGCTTTTTCACTTAATCATATAAGAAAAAAACTTTTCTTGCATTTATTTTTTCTTTAATCCTGGGGAGGTATGATAAGAAAGACAAGAAGGCAAATTATTTTTAAAGACCGTTCTTAGCAGTGTTAATTCTTAGCAGGAACTTAATTTTCATGGTAACCTTAACATACTTAGTCAGCCTTTATTTTTTTTCATTATGAAATAATTCATAAATCGTTAATTATTTCATCTATTTTCAGGGGATATAATGCCAATACTGTAACACTGTGTGGGTGTATATATGTTTCACATATGAATAGTGGATTATGATGAAGAATATTTTGTGGAATATTGTGCAGCCTTGTATTCTTGTGTCAAGCTGTCATAAGTCTTTTTATTGAACAAAAGGAAGTCTATAGGTCTTTATCTGCATATATATACCTACATGTATTATGCATTGGGCACAACAAGACCTTCTACATATTAAAAGGAGGGATTACAGAATATTTTGGCAGAAAAGATGAATTTCAGACTCCCCTAGTGTTACTGTTAGTGTATGATTTAACAATAAACTGCTAACTGAATACCTGGAGTTCAGGGTGATGGGAAGAAAAGAAACAGCAACCCGTTAGTGTAGCTTGTTCAGTCATTATAACTTTATAATTAGATGGGGGAGAAGAAGCTTAAATAGTGAAGTCATAACTCCTAGTTCCTTTTATGGTGTAAGGGCTACGACGACTGTCTTCTGCCTCAATCTTGTGCTTTGGAAAGAATTTATATTAACTCATTGCACTGCAACGTTCTTGGTAAAAAAATGCAGACTTTTAGCCAGTCATTTTAAAAACTTGATAATTTTTGAAAGAATTGTGTGTATTAGCAAGTTAGTATTGCATCAAAGAAGTTTAGAATGGCTGATATGAAAACAACTTGTCATAAGGAAAAGTGATGTCAGAGAGCAGCCATTGGATGCTAGGCTTCGCCACTACGTGCTTTTGCAGTACTTGCACAAAACTTCCCATTTTGAAGGCTTTGGGAAATAAATACTTGTGTGAAATGAATTATGCAGGAAGTGTGCTGTGTTGGTTAAGAATGCTTATCTTTTTACTTATGCCATCTACTCTGTCCTGGTGGATTTTCAGTTTTACAGAGCAGTGCTTTTTTTTCTAACACTTAAAAGTAATGTTGTGAGGAGCAACAGCAGCATCACCTGAAGTACATGGTTCTTTTCACTGTGAAGCAAATAAAACTATTCTTCTTTTATATGCTGATACTGCTTCTTGTTCCATAGTCCTGAAAAAATCCCAGAATTTAATTAAAAAGTAGTGCTCTTGATACTGCAGTATGATATACACAATACAAATTCTTGGGTTTGTGCTAAGAATACATAAAGCTTGCTGTGTATGAAGATCGCTTAAGCAAATACCAAGCAACATATATTTGTATTCTTTGATTTCTCAGGTGCCTCAGGGTAACTACTGCTAAAGTCATTGTTGAAGCACTTACATAGTGCTCAAAATAAAACTAGTAGTTCATGTAGAAGCTTAAGCGATCATCTTTAGGTTGCAAAACTTGTTGTATCGTTTTCTGCAACTGAGGCATTGACCTAAACTGTCTTATTGACCTAAGTTCTTGTAATTTTTTGCTTTAGAATTGTTCCAATACTGTGAAAAGGAATTACTTTTTTTTTCTTTGTTGTTGTTTTTCTCTGGTCAGGTCTGAGGTAGTCACATAGATTCATAGAATAGTTTAGGTTGGAAGGGACCTTTAAAGGTCATCTACTTCAGCACCCTTGCAGTAAGCAGGGACATCTTCCACTAGATCAAGTTGCTCAGAGCCCTGTTGAACTTGGCCTTGAATGTTTCCAGGGATGAGTACACAGTACTGCAGGTGGGGTCTCATGAGAGTGGAGTAGAGGGGCAGAATCATTTCACTTCACTGCTGGCTATGTATCTGTTGATGCAGCCCAGGATATGGTTGGTCTTCTAGGCTGCAAGTGCACGTTGCCAGCCCATGTCAAGCTTTTCATCCACCAACATGCCCGAGTCCTTCTCCGCAGGTCTGCTCTTAATCCCTTCATCCCCCAGCCTGTATTCATACCAGGGATTGCCCTGACCCAGGTGTACGACCTTGCACTTGGCCTCATGATGTACACATGGGTCCAGGTCCCTCTGGATGGCATGCTCTCCCTCAGGCTTGTCAACCGCACCGCTCAGCTTAGTGTCATCTGCAAACTTGCTGAGGGTGCACTGAATCCTGCTGTCTGTCATTGATGAAGACATAAACAGTACTGGTCCCAGTATGGACTGCTGGGGGACACCACTTGTAACCAATCTTCATCTCAACATTGAGCCATTGACCACTACCCTCTGGATGCAACCACCCAACCAGTAAATAAACAAAGATGAATTCTAACAGGCTTGCAGACTCATGCCTACTTTTGACTTCAGTGAGAAGTGAGGTTGAAAAATATTTGCTGTTTTTACATATTCCTACAAACCTCTGGCCTCAATGTCTGCTATATTTGTTGTTATTTGTGCCATTATCCTCCATAGGGATTTTGCAAATTTGAATTGAAAATAATTTAATTCTATAGCTGGAATGTGAAGAGTTCTCTCAGTAGATCTAATTAACCTGTTTGTGGTTGTCTGGCTTATTCTGCAATGGAAATAAGAGTCTAAAAGTACATTATACTTTAGAATAGGAAAAATAAAATTTTGAGGGTGTTCAGCAATGAAGGCAGTGTTATCTTCACGTAGTTTTAGGAGATCATTAAATCACTCATTTTAAATATACATAGTAGAGGTGATCCTAGGCCTGAGCGCTGTGTAGGAATAGAGTTCTCCAAAGATTTGGGCTCTGCAGACCACATTGGTCTTACTTTGTCTTTTTGTCTACAGCTGCAGAACTTCAAAATAACTCTCTGAATTAACTTTTGTATTCAATGAAATCAGACTTTCTGTTTCTGGTGGGTTTTTTTTAAATCCAAAGTGTATTCATTCTCTCCTAGCGGGTAAAGGCTTTTAAATCTACCAGTGCTGTGAATTAACACTTCTAGGTTTTATAACTGTGTTAGTGGAAATGCACAGTGATTTCAGAAGCAAATATTTATGCAAATTTGGGTGGTTTTGGTCAGAGTCCTATGCTAACCTTAGCAGCTGTGCATTTGGATTGCCCAGTCTTTAATTCAAGTAAGCCTTTGGGCATTCAGTAGAAATGTTATAAACATTTTAGTTTCAGTAAATCTCTTAGCTTTATTACTTGGGCATGTGGTTGAGTATAGGCAAGCAAGATACATAAACTTTCATTTAAAAAAATTAATCTGCACAAACCTGTATTTCTGTGTTATCACACATAGTTCCTTAGGCATAATTCCATGGTCCACTGGCAGTGTTTATTTAAAGATTTTCCTTTGCAAATTTACACTATACTTGTTCCTGTCGCCACACTTAAGCGTGGCACCCCATCAAAGCAGAGCTTCTTGTTAACTTCAACTGATATAAGACTGTGTTACCATCAAAAGAGGCAGCCTTGTCTGTCCGTCCGTCCTTGCAGCATCAATCTGTCTACTCCAGGAACACTGACTGATCTTGTGGTGAGTAAACAGCGATGGAGTGGATGAGATCACCTGGAAAACTGGTTGTAGGGGAGGGTTTGGTGGGATTGCTGTGTTTTAGCCAAATGGTCACATTGATTTCACTGCCCATGTGGGTACACAATGCCGTGGAAGTACTGGTGTGTAGCTGGAGCATTGTTCACAGATAGGAGTTGAGAGAGGTAGGTGTAGCGATCCTTATCCACAGCGAGTTTAAATAAGCTGTGGTCAGCCTTAGACCTCTAGGAAACCACATCTTCAGCTGTGCTGATACCTGTATTTGCAGAGTTGTTCTCTGAACTTTAGTAGCGAAATGACCTGGGTTACTGTGGATCAATGCACTGAAACCAGACGCATGTGCCTCCTGTGCAAGTAAGCTGAGAGCGCTGGTGAGACAGCCTGGAGACAGGAACAAAGGCTGGAAAGTAGGTGAGATAAGGGGCTGACTTCTCAAATTGCCTATTGCTAACACTTAGACTGCAAAATGGCCTTATGTCATTTGCTCCCCATTGTTCTGTTTCAGGTGTAAAAAAATTGCTGAAGGTGTCTCCAGTTATCTGATGTGTTTAAGTGGTATGAGAATAAGGAATCTCTAGGGAAAAAACATGCCCTTTGATTCTGTGCTTTATCTGATTGTATCATTGCTGAAAATAAAGCAATTTTTAAAAACTATGTCAGCATTAATGAGCATCCCTTGATGAAGAAGGTATCTGTGAAGGGCTGTTAAATAACTCATGATAATGTCATAGTGGATTGGCAGCGAGTTATCTAAGAAGTACTAATTGTATTCATTAACATTCTTGACAAGAGCAGACTGGGAGTATGTACTATAATCACAGTGAACAATGAGGCAGTTCAGAGGTGCGACATTTTCATGTTTGACTATATCTGTCCATCGAAGAACACTTTCTTGTAGAATTATGCAGAAATAGGTCTCATTAAACGAGACAAGTTAGACCAAAGCTGTAAAATACTCCCTGTTGGGTTCTGAAACCTAATGATTGGTTAGAAGTTGGCAAGAATCTATTCCTGATGTTACTTTGTTAATTAATGTAAAGGTTAAACAGTGTGGATTGAGCCAGGAATACTTTTAGCTAAAGTAATGGCTAAGTCTTTCTAGCCTTCTTAATTTGCAACCCGTGAGATGTTATATTAGTTATGTTAGTGGAGGTCAATGAAGAAGACAGCTGTGTAATTGTTGAGATCAATGGAAGAAGCTGACTGAAGGAAGCCTTTGTGTTGCTGAAGTGTAGAAACTGTAGTAGACGATATATTTAACAGTAGAGGGAAGAATTAGGAAGCAAAACCAGATCGTCTTCAGCCCATTCAATTGTAGTAGAACACTTGGGTGTTAGTCATTGATCTAAGGAGGGAGTCAGGCTGGCTTTCTAAATTGTACCATTTTGTAAGTTTTTTCTAAAATATAACAGAGCTCAATTGGGTAGTTGATTGATTGGTGAATGAGCCAAGCTTTATCTGAAGAAAATTATTCTCTTCTATACAATCTTTTCCAATTTAATTTAAGTGAGGACAGTGCCAGTTTAGAAAATGAAATGAATCTGAGAAGTAAAGCATTTTTTATATAAGTCATGATGCCAATAGTAACCTTAAATTCCATACAATGCGTGTTTCTGCTGTACTGTTTACAGGTTGATAATAGAGCTTGTAAGTTGTTTTCCTATAGAATTTCATCTCCGGTTCCATTGTTTTATAATTGATTACCACATTTGTCATTTCATTATTCCTAGTAATGATTACTTGTGAGAGCTGCATTGCTTTAACAGATGTCTTCTCTCTGGTGCCTGACACCTTCAAACAGCTGAAGTCAGGTACCTGTTTGGTTATGCATCTGCATAAAAGCTTGGAACATTTCTTTTGAAAACAAGCAGGCTTGTCAGCCTTTTTGTATGTTTTTACTGTGCTTCAAAGCATTGTGAATGAAGAAAGTGAACTTGAGTATAATTGTGCTAAATACACTAAATAGCCTGTAAGTATCAGAAAAAATGATTTTTGGTTTGTTAGGAGTCAGGCTACAACTGCAGATTTTAGGTTTACCTTTTTCCCCCTAGAGGTTTTAAGTGATCAATGGAATAATATAGTGGAGTAGAAAACAGATGTGCAGCAGTAAGCAGTTCTAATTAGTAAATAAAATAATTGTCTCTTTAAATCTTGTCTGCTTAATATTTGTTCTTCATTGTTGTTGGGAAACTTTTTGTCAATTCCATTGTTTTTCAGGGTAGAACGGTTAGCATGATGGCTAGAAAGGCTAAAAAGCTTGGCCACAAGTTGGGCCATCAGTACAACTCCATCAGCTAACCAATACTTTTATTTTTGTTCCGAGTTTTATTCATATTGATCTTAGAAAGTGATAAATATCATGTGAATTTTTGTTCTTTGAACAAAGGATCGTAATGTTGTGTAGTACTGTAGTCTGAAATTGTGGTTTCCCATGTTAACAAGCCACTTCACGTGTTTCTACTTGCTCATATGGATCGAATAGGTCATTCGGAGAAACTGCCTATTATCTAAGACTGTGAGCAAGGAGGATTGAAAATGCTGTGCGCTGCAGGTCAGGGAATTAATTTGCAGCAGGGAACCTTAGGGAGGAAGGCTGGCTCTATGCCGGCACAGCACTGAATGTTAGGGATGCAGGATGCTCACTCTCTCTGCAATAGGCAAAGCAAAGGTGACAGTAATTCATGATTATACGGCTTTTGCTCTGCTCGTGGCCTCAGCTGCAGAGCAGCTTGGAGTGATTTGAAGAAGGTGCTGCCAACTCTGTACTAGACTGGAATTCTTCTGTGCTTGGGAAATCTTGAGGTGCATTTTAGGGCAGTTTGGGGATCACTGTACCATAGTAGCAAGGCAGTTGCCTGGTACTGTGGAGGAAAAAGCCCATTTAATGTTTATTGCAGCTAATACCCATGTTCAAAGTGAATGTCTCTTCTTCTTTTGCTGTAAAACTAGTGTAAAAGGAGATGTTAGTGTTCCAGGTTATTTTCAATGGATTGTTTTCAAATGCCTTTTAATATAAAACAAACATTTTAGAGTCTTCATAGGGAAGTCCTATCTATGCACTGCTGTAAGAGCATGTCTGTATCAATGATGTTTATTTAGTCATATTTTGATTCACTGTGGATGAAGTTCTTAAGTTTTCCTTTACTGATAAAGGGAGGCTGAGCTGAAAAGTCCATCTGTAAATGGGGAATTCTTTTTTATTTACTGTGAGCTATATTTGGGTAGGTGGTATAAAAGAGGGAAATGAATTCCATAATTGTGTCCTTGTGTCAAAGGCAGAGATGCTTACAGAAGATGAAGTTCAATTTAAATGTAATTTGTCAAAAGAGCACACGCTGGCTTAGTGAAAAATGTCTTTTTAGCCAATAAATAAATACTACATCTTTGTTAAGGAACAGTTTTTATTGGAAGCTGTGCTCAAATATCTGTGGCCTCTTTTGTTTGAAAATTGTCTTCACTATTTCATATGTAACAATCACTCCACTTGGGGAGATGCAGTTATTGAGTGTATGCATAATAGAATTTGAATACACACAGGAGTTAAGATCAAAATTTCTATCAATAAACCTGTGATATTTGGAGTGTTTAGTGTCTGCGTGAGGGTACACTAGCAAGATAGTTCAAGCAAGATAGGAAGAAAAGCTTTGACGTTACAGTTCAACACAAACTGCAATAATCACTGTTGCTGGGCTGGAGCGCTGCAGCGTTTGAATTGTTAGAGTTCCAAGTTGCCTTTAATTCATATTGAATTTTGGTACTGCTCTACAGTAGGCTAGGTTACACTAGGCACTACTGTTCAACATTCATACATAGAAAAATCCTAAGTTTGTTTTAGAAAGTGGAGGCATTTAGAAGTTGGGAGTTGGACACAGTCAAATAGTCCTTTGAAATTCCATTACATCAAAGAGTACACCACCTTATTATTGGCTTCTTCTGTTTTAATGACAGTAACCCATAAAAACCTGACTACTAGCTAATCGCTTTAATTGCATCAAAATCTTCCATTATGTTTGAACTTCATTTGTGTTCATCATTTGCTTCCATTTGTCATAAATGTGGTGTTGAAGGACATCTGCAACTTAACATCAAGCCAGAAAAGGAGATGAAAAATGTGTTTTAAACGAAGAGGTTAAAATACCATCGATTAAGTTCATAATGACATCATCAGAAACTGTGTTACCTTGCCTAGATTTTATTGATAATTCAAAAATGGATGTTTAAGAGGTACTGAACAACATGGAAAGTTATCTTCCCCTGAAGAAGTCTTGCAAAAGATCCGAAGAAGGTCATGTTAAATTTGATAGCGTGGAAAACCAGCATAGGTTTTATCAAGGCCCTGTACTAAAGGGTAGATAAGTCCACCTTCTGTTGGTCTAAACATATTTTTCAGAGCATAAGTAAGATGACGTTATTGGCTTTTCTTTTTGTACCTATTCTGAAAGCTAATGCAGCAGTTGCTGTTAGCTTTATGCTCTGATTATTAAGTATATGGGCAATTATTGCTGGGCCAAAAATAAACCAACTTCTTTGTGCTCTACTGTGTATAGCTGCATATGTTGTCTCACCACCCCTCAGTATGTTTTCCTATCGAAATAAAATAAAAGTGCTTTCTCTTATATCAAACACTGAGCTGTGTTTTCCAGGAAATGGGGAGTTTGGAGTAAATCCCAAAGCAGAATCTCTGTTGTACACCTGGAAAGCATAAACAGAGCACCTGAAACAAAACTGCAAATGAAACCAAAAGATAACAGATAAAGCCACCACAAGATGACAGATAAAGCCACCAAAGGATACATTGAAATCCAAAGGCTTTTACAAAGAAAGATCAAGTGAAAAATTTACTACTTCAATTCCAGCTAATGGATTCCTGTTGCTTAAATTAGAGCAAAACCTCAGTGCTACCATGTATCCAAACCCATTCCTTCTTAGCTTACAAAGCAGAATACAGTAATTAACTAAATTGAATGTTTCTTGAAGCTCTTTTAAAGAAAAGGCTAATTTGCTTGCAATGCGTTGGGATAGTCTGTCTAAATTGGCTGGCATCCTTCCAGTTCCCATGCAGCTGAGATTTGAAATCGTTATGGGAGCAAGTATTCCAGATTTCCTATTTAGTTTGCTCCAGGTGTCATAAGGAATGGTAGAGGGAAGGAAAGTGATGATTTGTTTTTTTCCTGTAAGTAGGGTAGAATAAACCCTGTAGAAAATCAGAGAATTTGGGAAATTGCACATCTTGAAACAGCAAAAGCCATTTACCTTGTAGGATTATTTCAGCATTTATGTACTAAATGGCAAATTTCCATGAACTATTCTTTCCTTAATCTTCCAGTATCACCACTAGAGTATGCAGGAGAAGTTGTTCATCTTTTTAATTGGCTTTTTCACTTAGCTTTTTGACAGAATGACCAGCAGTACTTTCTTATATGGGTATAATGATTAGAAACACAGAACAAAAATACAAAACAATTGCTTGGCCAGGTAAGTGTCCTGTTGCTTTATTCTATTTGTATAAAGCATTCTTTACTATATCAGGAATTTTGAGTAACTATGTTGATGGTTCTGAACTGGGAATTCAGTCATTCTTGCAGGTACTGTAAAATAAGATTATATTTGAAAAATAATGCATTAAAATAAAAATTGCAGGGGGGGAAGGCTTTTCGATACAAGTCTCAACCTATTCTGTATAGCTTAAGAAAAAGGCAAGAGATTGAAAATTGCTTTTTCCCAAACTGAAGTTTAGTGACAAGTAAAATAAATTGGAATATTGTGTCTTAAACTAAAATGTAATTGGACTATTTAAAATCTGATACAATCAGATTCAAATGCAGTTCTTGTCAAAGTTCCCTGTTTTAATTTTACTTGTATTTCCTGCAGCTTTAGTAAAATTTAACTGGCAGGATTACTTCTTACCAATGTATCCCTCCAATGCAAAAGGATCTTTGCAAACATATTAATTCCTTGAAGATGAGAATCTGGCTTTTTTATCCTGATGTGCCGACCTTTATTGCTCTGTTGATGAAATGGCAAAGCACCTGGTCTCAAAATAGATTAGTAATAACTGATTTAAAATACACCAGGAGTAACTGTGCCCTTCTACAACTTAAACAATTTAATCCTCAGTTTAATGCTTTGCTCTGTAACTTTGGGAGGTAACTAAGTGGTTTAGAAGTTTGTTTCCTGATGGGACCTGCTTTCAAAATATTTTGATTCCCCAGCTAGATCTCTCTAAATAATGATGTGTGAAGTATGCCCAATGTCAGGAATTAAGAAACAGAAGGAAGGAAAATAGGAAACTTGCTATTAGTATGTTTTTTCTCACTCTAAAGTGTGATGCTGATTTGCAAGTGATTCCTCGACTGTCCCCCTCTTATCCTGGAGAGTGGAGGTGGTGGCAGCTGGGCTTGTTCTTCTTTGCTCTGTTCTGTCTTCTTCAGGATCTGAACTCGTTTCCTTTGCAGTTACATTAGGGAATATTGTGAATTTGTTTTTTCCCTTAGTTTCTACAGTGGGCATCTCTTTGTATTCCCAGGGGTTCAAGCACCCCACTAATCCTGACAGTTTGTTTTACCCAACAGAGTAGGGGGTTGCGTTTCTAAAATTCAGCATTTGTTACGTTGGTGAACATACAAAAGGGGCAGGTTTCTTCAAAATTCCTATCTTCTATTATTGTTTAAATGCAGCAGAAAATAGAAGGGTAAAGTGTAGACTTAAAGCAATTCTGTCTGTTAAACAGTTGTATACAGACAGATTTGGTTTTATTTGTTGGAAAAATATTTCAAATAAAACATGAATTATTTAAGTAGGAAAGAAGCGTGAGACAGACAAAACATCTTTAATGAAGCACTCAGCCTTTTTCATGTTCTGACTCTACCTTTATTATGTTAATCAAATTCCATGCAGTTCCCAGCAGGGGTATGTGAAAATTATCTTTTCAAATAAATGAAATACAGATTATTTACTGCGTATCAAGAAGCTGGTTGTAGGTCTTTAATCTGTGTCCTGGTGCAGGCGTAGATCAGAGCAGTTATTAAGACTCTGACTTGTGCCAGGTCCTCTTTTCCTCCTCGATGGCCAGGGGTGAGATGGCAGGCAGGTGCCCCAGCCCTTGCCCAGGGGGTCTCCTGTGTGGAAACGACCTGCTTTAGATTCCCAGGATGAATTTAACTCTGTTCAATCCCTGTGGTCCCAATATAACTCAGTTTCTAATGTCTACAGGGAGCTCCGTCAGACATTCTTTTTGGGACAAATTAAATACGTGTTTGGGCTGATGAGATAAAATGAGAGAAGTCTACTTTACTTGTACTTCTACTTCATTTACTGGTGGTTTACTGACAGATAACCAGATGTAACAAGCTCTTTAAATCATGCCTTTTCATCAGAGGCCCCTTTGAAGTCGTTAAAGTGAACCTGAGAAAGTCTCTAGGAAAACTAGAAAAAGGGAAGTTTGCCACTCTTCTTTCTAGGCAGTTTCTCCAGTTTGTTCTGTGTGTGTGTGGTGACCACAAGAGTTAAATACTGCATTTTCTATGTTACTTAATCAGTTGGTGCCTCACTAATAAACACTGTTAAAAAATTGTGGGATTTCTGTAGATACAGTGTATATACTGTCCTCTATTTTTCTTCAGGATAATGTTTTGAACATCATAAATCAAATCATGGATGTATGCATTCCACATGAACGGGCCAACCGAGACTTTTGTGTTAAGTTTCCAGAGGAAATACGCCATGACAACCTTGCAGGACAGCTTTGGTTTGGAGCAGAAGTAAGTCTCTCATGTTTCTGTTACGTGTCATTACAACTACCTCTTAAAAACTATTCTTTTGTAAATTAGTGTCTAATGAATATTCCTGATTTATTTATTTTCATCCTGATGGTCCATCTCAAATCTCATACTTTGAAAATCTTAGAAACAAATGAAGATGTACAAGGGAATTTTATCAGGATAAAAGCTTATCTCCAACCAATATAAAAGCATACTGTCACTTTATTTTAGTGGCTACATTAAATATAACTCATACTAAACATACATAATTTTGTTGAGCTTATATCTGTTGCATATAGGTCACTTTTTTTATATGTGTGTACTAAAAATATGATGGTATCTCTGCTAAACGCTGAAGTCCACTTTTCTTCTCCTTTTACCTATTTTCTGTCAAAGACATTCTACAGCAACCTGTAGGGACAAGGGAGTTTCATAGTGAATAAACTTCAATTATTTTTATGAAGGGAAGCCTAAAGTGACAGAAAAAAAAGGATGTGATATTTAAGATACTTATTCATTAGTACTGATGGCTAAAAAAACCCAGCATTGTGGCATCTTTAATGATAAACTTAGTGCTTTCAGATCTGCTGACCTGAAGGGGGACCTTTAAGTACCATAATTTTATTGAGAGGGGAGTAGTCTAGACATCCCATCACACAACAGCCTGTTGTGGGATTGTTTTCAGTTTTGCCTCTCCTGTATTTGAAGCAATCCTTTGGTTCCTGTTTTTTATCCATTCTTTTCTCTACCATTTTCTTTTTCCAGTGCACGCTCTCCATCAAGGGTTCCTATCTTGTTTAGTCCAATATGCCTCCATATGTTCTGTTTCTGAAACGTAATCTTTTGACTGCTGTTAATTGTAGGTTCCTCTGACTCAGGGAAGTCTTGGGCAAAATGAACTTGATGTGTCAATGCTTTATAATCCTGTCCTCAGCAAAAACAGCAGCAGTGTTTCTTCTCATTATTGTGCGCGTTTCACTGATGTCATCCAGGTGATGCCATGCTCTGTTTTAAAGTGCTGAGAGTCTGACACGTGGCTTAATGGTCCTTCCCTGGCAGCTAGGTAGGAGGAGATGGGGTGATTCTTCCTGCAACCATCCATAACAAATCCCTGCGAATCCCTTTGTCCTTTCTTACTCTAAGGGACTAACAAACCAGGATTACACCTGAAAACAAACAGGAGAAATGCCAACCAGTGTAGTAACTTCTCCTTACATCATGGAAAATGCTCGAGGGAGTCACTGAGACAGTCAGTACCTTCTAGGTACTCCCTTTATTTACTGTTTATGTTACCTAAGCTAATGCTTAGTTACCTAAGCTAATTTCTTTCCAAATCAAACTTACGCTGTCTCCAAATGAAACCAACAGACTGGAGAGACCTGTAAGTTTCAGAGAAAGTAACACATGCAGTGATGAAGTAATGCTAACTCATACTACTGCAGACACTGTCCTCCTCTAAATTCATGTAGTACAGAAGGCTTTGTGGACTGTTATAAATATACACTTATGTGTCCTTGTCAGTGCAATCACTGAGTTGTTGCACTAAGAGTATCTATCAACAGGTAAGACTTACCTTATCCATACTTTCCCACAAATACTGCTTGGGCTGTTAAGAGGTGAGAATGTGACTTTCCCCGAGTGCCCTTAAAACATGACTTGGTGCATCAGGCTGCTGAGCAAAGGCTGGGATTGCAGGTCCTCCATACAGAGCTGCAGAAATGCCTCACATCCAAGGGGGTGCAGGGAAGAGGAGCGGAACACAGAGCTGCCAATGGAAATGAAAAAAAAAGGAATTAAAAAAAAAAAAGAGAACTTTGTGACTAGAAGAACCTTGGGTATTTTCATTTAATAAATGTATTTCCATTAATACAGCGATTTATATCCATGTTTATTGTCTTCCAAAGTTGTACATGAAGGAATAAAGCCAGTGGCAGAGATGAAGTAGCATGTTTTTAATAGGAAGTTTCTAAAGTTTTATTAACGTGTTACAGTAAAAATCAGCTTTTAATGTCTTTGTGAGCTAGTCAGAAAGGGCCCATGGATAACTCTAGGGCCAAGGAGTCTCTTAAATAGCTGCTTTCCAGGAACTGAATGGGAAGAATCACTCTGTGACCTGTTCTTTCCTATAAAATATATTCACAGTTTCTGTGGGAGGCAGGAGACTGGTATAGCTGGATCCCTGGTCTGATAGCTGGATCCCTGGTCTGACAGCTGGTGCAAAAGGCATGATGGTTGCAGAATTTCTGTTAGTAAGGGAGATATTTATTTTACAAAACCAAGCAGTCTGGCCTGAATCAAAACAGTTCTGCCATCGTAGTTCAGCTGGACTGACATCCTTCTTATGGAAGCAGTCATTGCGTACCTACAGTATATATCCTACCAATACTTATTGCCTAAGGAGTTGGGGAAGAGCTTTTTGAAGTTCTTCTGTTAGCATTGTTCTTGCACTTGAACCTCTCCCTCTTCTCGTGTCTCCCTGACTGAGCTGCTCCCTAATCTTTTACATGAAGGCTTATGACTCTCAGTCTACCAATCCTAAGTCTTTCACTTGTTTACTAATTTGCAACAAATTGGGGCCAAGTACCGCCCTTGTTCAAAGTATTAAAGTTCACATCTTATACTGTTTTAAAACATAAAAGTAACATTGTAAAAACTCATGTTTTTTCTTTTAATGTATTTCATAGTGTTTGGCTGCTGGTTCAATTATTATGAATCGTGAAATTGAGAGTATGGCTATGAGGCCGTTGGCAAAGGATCTGACCCGAAGCCTAGAAGAAGTTAGAAATATCATTCGTGACCAGGCCTTAAGGGATTTGAACCTCTACACAGAAAAAATGAAAGATTCACTCAAGCATTTTGATGTCCTTTTTGCCGAATTTGAGCTAAGGTAAAAGATCTGAAGTAAAAGTGTTGTGAGCATTAGTTTGGCCACTATAGCTGTTGTGTGGCTTCTTAGTTTTTGGATGTTGGCTGTTTTGTTCTGTTTTCTTTTAATGGAAAATGTATGTAATTATTTTATCATGGTATTTGAATTCCTCAGTAATTTGTTGTGTTGTTAGATTTATTTCCTTCCAGTGCGGCAATGGTGAAAAGAAAATTAAATAGCTTTTTAGCAATCAACATTTGCTCTCTTCAACCAGTCTATAATCTTCTATTTGCATACTGGCATATGGCATTTGAGGGAGGTTTTCCAAGACACAAAAGGAAGCGATAAATCTCTGCCCTTAATGTTTTGGGTTTTTTTGTCAGAGGAAAGGCGACAAATAAGAGACTTTTTTTTTTTAAATAGAAGTAAGATAACAAAATATTCTAGAGACTGAGGGTTTTTTTTGCTTGTGCTTAGAGATACAAGCAAGACGCACTCTGTGAATTTAAGAAGGCAAATTGAAATCTGATGAAGGAAGTGCTTTTACACAAGCCATAATTAACCGGAGGAACTCACTGAATTAAAACCTTATGACTGAAAAATAGCTTGGAGGTTTATAGCAAAAATAAGTGCTTTGGGGGTGAGAAAAGTAACTGCTTGTTGCATCAAAGGTCACACTGGCCTAGTCTCTTGCCTTGTGCTTCAGCATTGAAGCCAGCTTCCTGTCTGTTGGGTGTCAGTGGTGGGTATAGTTAAATGGGATACTGGATAAGATTATGGATCTAATACAATACAGCCTTTCCTACCCTCAGCAGAACAGGTTTCTTGAAATTGAGTAGTGTTTTAAAGTTTTTTTGGGAATAGTCCATAGACTGTCTTGTCTTCCATTACTGTTTGTCCTCCCTCAGTTCAGTGTTCATAGTCTCTTGTATTATTTTACTCAGATAAGTATTTTTTTAATAATTAAAAAAAAATCAATATACTGTTATACTGAAAAAAAATTTAACCAAGAACATTGTTTAAAAACATGATTTTAAGTGTGGCTTTGAGAGCAGGCACCGATGACAATCAAACTGTTTTCTGACAGTGCCTGTGCACAGTTTCTGGCCTGTCCATGCAAAGTCTCTGCATACAATGTTTTTCTGTGCCATTGTTTTGTAAACAGCTTTTTCCCTTCCTGTGTTACCTGTAGTCTACAAGTGACTGATCAAATAATATGATGATGGAAAACCACTTCTTTTACTGATGGTTCTTACCTTGTGAATTAGTGCATGTAAATCCACATGGAAACAAGGCCAACTTTTAAGTCTCCTAAATTCTTTCTGCTGTATAGGTGTATTTCTGTAAGAAAATTTTGAGTAAGACCCTTTCTGGTAAGTTTTTTTTCCTTGAGGAAATGCAGAATAAACTATTCTGTCTTCAAGATCTGACAGTAAAGATCCTTCTAGGATCTGTCTCCCTGTACCACACAGTAAGGAGTTCTGGTTGTTAAATGTGTGTAATTATATTTCTCAATTACTACTGGGTTCCACTGCCTCAACCTGCTATAAGTGAATCTGCTACATTTCTTTTAGACACTTACTTTGTACAATTTTCGTCATGGGTCCTGTCAAAATAAATACAAATGGTACAGGAAAGGCTAATTCTCTAAGATGATTTTTCCTAGGTTTGTTCTTATTTGTAATGATCTGTGAAAGCATATAAAGTAGCAGTACCTTATTTTATAATCTTTATAGTTATGTGTCGGCCATGGTACCTGTGAAGTCTCCAAAGGAATATTATGTACAGCAAGAGGTAATCGTACTTTTCTGTGAAACTGTGGAGAGGTAAGCATTTTAGTTAAGTGCTGGGTTTCATTTCTGTGTTTACTTTCAGTCTGAGCTTTTGTAGGAATACTTTAACTGTAGTCTTTAAGAAGCATCATAAAACAGCAGGTATTCACCGGGTATTTTGTTTTCCTAGTAAGTATTCAAGTACAAAGTTAAAAAGCATTAAGCGAGATTGCCAGGTGCAGACCTATGCTTTTTTGTTTTCTAGACAAAAAAACCTAGAAGTTAATAATCCAACAATAACGATGTTGTCGGTATGCCTAGTTATAGATGTGTAAATGAAGACTAAGCATTTAAATAAGCTAGATTAGTTTAAGGCATGAAGATTTAATGGTACTTCATGCAAGAATACACAGGGAGATGATTAAAGTCATCTGTGAGTCTGTAGTGATTATCATAAAGGTTTTTGAAATCTTGGAGGACTGGAGCTTGACTCTGTATGCATGAAGAGACGATGTTAGAAAACCCAAACAATGCAGCAACTGATAAATTTTTAAGAGTATAAGGTGATAAAAAAAATGTTTTAAATGTACTATTTTGGTCAATGTTTCTTCCCCTCCACTCCAACCCTGACCCCCCAGCAGGTGGGAAGTAGAGGGAAACAGCAAGTGTAATCACCAGCTCTAGTGGGGTTTTGGGAAGAGCAATACTGTTCTCAAAAGGAAACTAGTGAACCGTAGTCTGAGTGGGATGATTGGAGACCAGTTGACTATGAAACACACTTAGGAATAAGTGTTGGCTTTGCTGTCAAATTAGGGGAACTCTGGGTCTGGTGTGGTCGATACTTCCCTTAAGGAATGAAGGGTCGCAGAGCACACTGACACGATCTGTAGATGACTCCAAGATCAGAGGTGTTCAAGCATTTTAAGAGACAGCATTACAATTCAAAATGGTCACAACAAGTAGGAGGGATTACTTCCCATCAATTGGGAATATTTCTGCAAATATTAAATGCTCAGACTTCAGTACTTGCTGTGTACGGCTGGTGTTTTCTTTGTTTGTTTTGTTAATTTAGTGAGAGTTGACCTAGAAGATCGCAGTAAGTTTTATTCAGAAATGAAACAAAATACTTTCCCTTATTACTTGAAAGATGTTTCTTTCAGTTTAAATCTCTAAGCACCAGTGGTTTTCCGAAACAAGCTGAAGCTTGTAAATCAAAAGAGGAAGTGGTATAAAAATGATTTTGGACACCTATAAAAGCTTTAAGTGAATAATTTTTTTTTCTTATGTTCTTTCTTTTTACTAAAGCAGATACAACAGCAGTCAGTTATATACTTAGTGTTTTAGATTGTACAAAAATAGTTCATGAATTAAACACTATCAGTTTGGCTTGGCTTATAACAATTTTTTCAGTTTTTTTCCTATTGAAATGTATTCTTTGAGTATTTCATCTCTTACTAAATATTTTTATTCTTCTGCTTAGAGCCTTAAGGCTTGGATACCTCACTCAAGATATGATAGATGACTATGAACCAGCTTTAATGTTTACAATTCCGAGATTAGCCATTGTATGGTAAGTAATTCTTTTGACTACTCTCCACTCTGCCTCACTTAGAGATTTATTGAAGATTTCAAAAACTTTATTCAGAATTTTGGTGCGTTTTCTTTCATCTGACTTTGCTTCTACTTTCTTTTTTAAAAAAAAAAAATGATAAGAAGAGGGTGATGTTTTGTTTTGTTTTAAATCATTACCAGCTTAATGTAGAATATCAAGAGAAAAAAAAAGAAAAGAGAAGGTAGAACTCTAAATACAGGAGGCAGGAACCTGGAAAAACTGATCAGTAATCATCCACAAGGAAATAAAAAAATGAATTAAGAACATCTATCGAACATCACATTGTCAGAAATATTTTTTGAAGGCAGATATTTCTGGCACTCATAGTAATATGACCTAAAGTTGCAAGTCTCGAACACCAGAGATTTTCGATAGGGATTTTGTATTTTTCTTAATGGCTCTAGGTTCGAATGGAATTGTCATGACAAACTTTATCATGACCACTGAATTGGGTTTACATCTTTTTCAAGGAAAGTATTAACTTCTATAATTTACATGTAGATTTGTGCCCTGTACTGACCACTCAAGACAACTAAATTAAACTACTTTTTAGCTTCATGCAGGTTTTGCAGTATTGAAGAAATCAGATGTGTTTTTCCTAGTGAGTGTTTGTGATACAATAAGACAGCAGTTTCTCTGGAGTAAACCAAGCATATTTTTAGCATTTTACCACTGTGAATGTTTTTAAGTTAGCTAATAGAGGTAGTATAATTGAGGGAAATAAGAAACCAAATCCTGGGTGTAATACGCTTCTCCTCAGGAAATCCCTGTGGTCCATTGTTCCTGATAAACAGCATATTGTCTGTGACTGTAATTCTAAAAATAATAAGAGTAATAATCTGCTTATCAAAGACAGTGATAATGTGAGAACTCCTTTTGCAGCTGCTGGAAGAAACAGTGAAAAAGAATAAATCATAACTAACTGGAAAACCAAGTTAGCTGCTCCAAAGTATCTGGTGATTTGAAAATAAATCACTGGTGTGTGAATTTCCACAGAAAACCATCCAGATAATGGTGTTGTCTGGAAGAAATGCAAGCCTTTTATTTGGACTGTGAAAGGAGAAGCCTTTAAACACAAGGCAGATGCAACTCAAAGTTGCCATGCTTTTTGCTTTGTTGTATTTTAATTCTCAGGATGGCCCTGGTACAGGAGATGCTGAATCACCTCAGTCTTAAGGAATACTTTCAGTCATTTTTTTATATGGTTTCTTCTCAAATATCCATTTACCATGCGTTTTATATAGTGTATATTGCCTAGTGTGTTAACAGGTGTCAGTGAACTTTGAACCTAGCAAGAAATACAAAGACATGCTTTTTCCCAATTTTCAATTCTTTCCATGGTACAACTACAGTCAGACTCGGTTCAGAACGCTTTCATATACATACATGGGCCATTTCATAATCTTTTTTTTGAAAATCCCTCTTCTATTTTCTTTTTTAATTTCTTCTGTGAATTAAGCTTTATTGGAAGTGAACTATACCTGGAAATTACTAAGGGAGTAGTGATTTTGCATCAGTTCTGTGTTCGGTGAGAGCAGCCTTGAGCTTTCTCTCGGCAAAGACGTAACATTTGTTTAGACAGAACATTAGTACATGAGTCAGCATTAACTGCTTTGCTTCCTGGTATCCTGGTTGTGAAGCTCGGAGGGCTTAGAAAAAAAGAGTATGTAACCTTGGTAACAGGATACTTTGTTGTAAACCACCAAAAAAGTGTGACTTGCGCGCAAAGCAACTTTTTTCTCTCTTCGCTTGTCCCCTTTCCTTGCTCCTACCCTGAAAACCATAGTTCATCCCCAATGCAATATTGATGAAGTTTACTGGTCAAATTTCTTGGACCCTCTGTTATCTTGACAATCCTGAAGTTTCTGATGGCCATCTTCCAGCCTGATGGGAGACCACGGTACTATCCTGGTACCAGGGCATGAACCAGACTCTCTGTCTGTAAACAGAAGAGCAAGCAGTATTTCCCAGGTGATGAACAGAGTGTAAGCAATCCGTCTCTTAGTACTTCAGAGGGATTGATGTCACTTAGTACTTCAGTGGGATTGATGTCACTTGTGACATCCACTTTGCTGCTTTGTCTCAGGGAGCCAGCCGTGTGCTCGCTAGTGAACTGCTGCTGAGCAAAAGACCTCAGCGGTCTTGTTAGTTAGACTTGTTAGTCAGTGAAGGTCACTGTTACTCTGGATGATTTGGATGCAGAGTAGCTAGAAAGCTCTCTGATGCAACATATCATTTAAGAGTAAGGGAAGGAACGTACCTTTGAAATGCCTTGAGTATTGACTAAGGGCAGGAAGGGGAAAACAGCCTGGGAAAAATAAGACCTATGTAATCTCAAATGTGCAAATGTGTTATCTGTTTGCCTTTGAGAAACACATGGGTTTTTTTAAAGTGGGCAGAGGATTAAACAGTTTTAAGCAGAGTGGTGCCTCGTGTGGTTGGAATTCTCTCTCTGACACAGTGCGATATGATGCAGCAGATAATGGTGAAGAAGGTAGATTTTGTCTAATCCCTGACACTCAGACAGGTTTGGGCAGTAGTGGTTCAGTCAGGAGGAACTATTGAGATATCTACAGTGAAGTACATGGAAGCTTTCAGGATCATGAACTAATCTCTTTCCAGGGAGGTTTCTACACGTGCTGAGTTAATTTAGAAGCATGGTATCGTCTAAATGTGTTTTATGTGATTTTGCAAATGTATTTTCTTTTTTACCATATTAATGTTTGTATTTATCTTAGAGGCAGAAAAATAGGAGGTTGAGTCAACGTTTTACCTAGACATTATTTGGCTGGAAAGAAAAAGCCATTTGCAATCTCACTCAAGTCAACTGACCCTCCCCAAATTACTTGATAATCAGTTTCTTGGTTTATTTTTTCATGGGTTAGCCACAGTATTAAATAAATGTATGTTCTTCCCCTTATGCTTCCATTGCTTTTTTTCCTCTTGCTTAAGGGGATGGTGGACAGAAGAGAGGGGATCTTTTTCCTGTTGCTTTAAATGGCATTTACTTCTGACTGTGGGTGAATGAGACAAAAGTAAGATAGTATGTAACTTGAATGCAGTTCTAATGTTTACGTACAGTTGGTTTTCTGACATCTTAATTTAGCAGTTGCTTTCTGTAATGAAAACTCATTTTTGTGTGTGTTCGTGCATGTGTTTGGATTACAGTGGCCTTGTTGTCTACTCTGAGGGACCATTAAACTTGGACCATAAACCAGAAGATATGTCTGAACTCTTCAGACCTTTTCACACTCTGCTCAGAAAAATAAGGCAAGTAATAAAAGATGGTTGCAACTGCTTCTCTTATGTAGTTTTTCGTTCCATGGGAGTTTTCTGAACTTTTCATCTCTTCATAATACTTTCTCTTTTTTTGAATATCATTTTATTACATTTCAGATTTTCCTTATGGTGGGATGATGCCTGAACTACAAAAGTTGCAGTTTATTTTTGGCCAATACTGTTTCTAATTAGCATCAATGTTTCTGTTTAACTAGGCTTATTACATTTTCTTAGTATGTTATGATGCAGTATTTGGTTAATTTTTAATCTAATAGAGATGACTATCAGTCTTAGTACTGTGGCTCTGTTTTTACAGGATGGATCATTTTATATATACCTTTTTTTCACAGTGCTTCAGTCTCAGTAGCCACTGAACATGTGTTCTTTGGCTCAACTTAAATATAAAAAGCCCAAACATTTTTTTAGCTGAGGTCTTTAGAAGTCTGATCTGTTATTTTGGAGAAATGTAGCTGTATCTTTAAAGGTTGTTTATCTTCCATTTTTTTGTATTTACCCTTTAGGTGTTTTATCTGGGTGTTAAAAAAAACCCCTGTTTTCTAAATCCATAAGCCCTATTACTTTCTTAAAATTCAAGATTATATACCAACCGCAAATTTTATTCCTAGAGATCTCTAGAGATGATCTGGCAGCAGTTTTTCTTGTGTCCAATTTTTACCTATTTATCTCCTTCCCTGTATGTCATGATGACGGTTTGATGTAACAATAGTTTTCACGTTGATAAATTTATCCAGATTAAGCTCCTTTCACCGGTTAGTTGAGGCGTCTCCTGAGGGAGAATGCAAACTCTGTCAGGGAAGATTCAGAAAGGAGCCTATTTTTGAAGTTACCTTTTCTGAATATCCAGAAGTGTCCCTTGAAGATTTTGTAGTATTTCTGTCTAGATGTGATACAGTTTTTATTTTTAGGTACGTTAATGATATTCATATTGAAATCATAGAATAACAGAATAGTTAGTGTTGGAAGGGACCTTAGAGATCACCCAGTTCCAACCCCCCTGCCATGGGCAGGGACACTTACCACTAGATCAAGCTGCCCAAGACTGCATCCAGCCTGGCCTTGAACACCTCCAGGGATGGGGCAGCCACAGCCTCCCTGGTCAACCTGTGCCAGTGTCTCACCACACTCAAAGTAAAGCAGTTCCTATGTCTAGTATAAATCTGCCCCTCTCCAGTTTATACCCATTCCCCCTGGTCCTATCACTACAAGGCTGTATGAACAGCCCCTCTCCAGCTTTCCTGTAGCCCCTCCAGGTACTGGAAGGTCGCTATAAGATCTCCTCGGAGGCTTCTGTTCTCCAGGCTGAACAACCCCAACTCTCTCAGCCTGTCCTCTTATGGAAGGTGCTCCAGCCTCTGATCATCTTTGTAGCCTCCTCTGGACCCGTTCCAAGAGAAATGTCAAAATTGATGAATCAATATGTTAGGGGGAGTGGAGTTGAGTTGTTATAGTTTTATAAAACCCTGAGGAGAGGAGAACATGAGTTGAGGAGCAAAATTTACTTAGAGGGGGAAAAAAACTTTAATGGTGCTGAAGCTTTAGAAGTCCATGAAATTTACATTAAAATACCTTATTCCTGTTATATGGCTATCACAGAGATTTTAACCAGCATTCCACTGACTGACTAAAGTTAGAAGAATATTTAAAGGGTAATATACTTCCCATAATCTGTTCTTTCTGCTTACACATTAGATTTTGCAATACAGAAAATGAAAATCAGTGAAGTCAGTTTATTGCTTAGTCCATTTACTTTTCAGTTTCGCTGAACTTAATGCTAAGGTTGAAAGCACATTAGTAAAATAAAATGTCTGTTTTTTCAATAACTACAGTTTTCAATGCAAACTTCAAAAAATTAAATTACTCAGATTTGATTTTGGAAAATGTTCTGATATACTTTAAGACTTAAATGTGTCCTTCCAAGTGAGCATTAAGAAATGTGATTTCAGTTGTCTAACAGACAAAGTTTGCAGAGCATTTGTAGTGAGACTGCATCTGTCAGAGTGAAAGTTTAAGCAGGTTAAAACGTAATGTCACAGAACTTGGATATTTGGAAGAACGGGGCTCAAAATAATGTAGTAATATTCTTGAATGGTAAATACCTTGAATGAAAATGACAATGAGATGCAAGTAAGTCTGCTGTTCATGTAGAATAAATAAATTACTTTTAGAAGTCTAGATTTTTTCTTAGTGCAGATTTTTTTAGCTCATCTTGCTGCAATTCCTGCTGAGTGAGAAACCTATAAGGGGAGATTTAATGAGATATTTGAGCAAGTCCCCAGCAGAAAGGGAACACTTTTTTCAGAAGTCTTTCTCCAGTCTCCATCACCAGTAGTTGAGGCACAGAGAGAGATTCAAGTAGTCTTCTGTTAAAATAGCCACATCTTGTATTGCAGTTGTGTGACTGCTGCAAGAATACAGAACTACATCTTACTACAAATTATGATCACATCCCAGTTAAATTCTCTGTAAAATTGTATAATGTTTTAGCCTACTCAATATTTTAATTCATGGAATAACAGCAAATATACGACTGATTAATTGGTAGGACTATAGGTAATTTTTAATCTGTGTAAGCCTAAAACATTCCACCTCTTAAAGGCAGTGATAACTACTGTACTTACGTGGATCCACATAATTAAATCAGAACTAACAGAGAAAAATATCTATTAGCTAGGAAAATTTTTGTTGTCCTACTGGTGCCTGGCAACTTTGAAAACAATGGAGATTGTAGAGACTCTCTGAGCAAAAACAGTAAGAGTTCTTGTTTATGTTTCAGTAAGGTTGAGCAGCAAACAATGACTTTGATTGATTTAATTAATACCTAAGCAAGGCAATTGTGTTGATTTTTATTTTAGATATAAGGCATCAGCATTAGTATTTTATGCATCCACCAGTTTGTAATTACATTTGGTATTACCTCTGTTCCTTTTAAACTAAGACATTTGAACCGTTTCTGCCAAACTACTGTGCTCTGCTAGTAAGTATACAAAGCATATCATTTGATAGATGCGTAGATATTTAACTTTGATACCTGTGACACTGAACGTTCTTGTGATAAAATATTACCTATACTATGTTTACCTTTGAGGCTGCTATATGGAGATTTTTAGAGGTGAGCAAACTTGGAATTTTGCAGGACTCCTTAATTCTGCCCAGTTTTGAGCCCTCTGCTTGCCTGGTGCTTGTTTCTGGATCATTACAATTGATGACTGGCTCCCCGTGGCTTTCAGTGGAGCAGAATCAAGCAGATAGCAGATCAAGTGGTGCAGAATCAGTGGATCCTACTATTTTAAGTACACTGAAACATTTCTATATCATTGGCTAGAAATGAAATCCAGTGTACATGCTGCCAGTGTATTAAAGAATGGGGGGGCGCTCATGAAACTCGTACGCGTTTAAAGTGTGCGCAGTGAACAGAGGAAAGATGGTTAGTTTTCCCGTTTTTTTTCACTTTGGTTTAGAACTTTTGCAGTAAAGGAGTATCAGTGATTTTTGTTATGTCAGTGCTGGTTTCTCAGTGTGGATGTATTGAAGCAGTTCTGCAGACATTGATACAGCAAGCCCAGGTCAGCACCGCGGAAGCCAGGAGAATGCAAATCACGTTCCTATACCTGCCTCATGTTCTTGTGGTAGCAGCTCCATAAAGACAGCTGTTTGTGCTCTGTTCAGAGCATCGACTGAAGCACAGGCCGGCTTCACTGATGCTGTTTGCTGAAAACAGACAATTTAAAATTCTAGTCAGAGTAGGAGCAAAGTTAATGAAGGAGGCTTGGTGAATATGTGAGATCAGTGTACCTGTTTTTTGTGGCCACGTCCTCTACTCAGCTGAATTTGTCTATAGATGGACATCTGGCCTCAGGTCTTCTGAAGAAGTGATTTCTGCACCCTGGATATTTGAAGTAGAGTAAAATATCTTTATTGGTTTTGCAATAGGCAGAATAAATTTCTACTACTGTTTGTAGCAAGTGGAATACGTCTTAAGAACTTGCTTTATTTTTCTGCTGATGACTGTAGCCATTGGAAGAAAAATGTTCCTCCTGTTTTCAGGGCTAGATTGCCTTCCTGTGATACTATGACAAAAAAGAAGTACGTGCAGGTGAAACCTCAACATATGCCTTTTTAAATTCTGTGTTTTCTGAAGCCTCTGTGAGAAGGAAGCACATTGCTGCTGTCAGGGTGGGTTGCAGAAGCTCTCTTTACCTGCGGCCTTTGAGTAATAAAAGCAGAGGGATAAGTTTGTTTTTCGTATGAGCACAGCACTTGGATCCAATGACCAGTAACAATTGCTTCAGCAGAAAGGAAATAAACCATGGAAGTAGCTACAGCTTAATTAAACCTTATGGTTTAGTAATGATGCCTGATGTTTAGTTTTAAACTTTCAGTAGTCAGATTTAACCTTTTGTTCCATATGCTTGTTGACATTAATTTTATTCTCAATATGTACATAGGCATTTGAAAACATGCCGTCTTCCTAATGTTGGCAGTGAATCCTGTATAATCTAATACACAGTGTATCAAAACGATGGCATTTGTTACCTTGCAAGGAAACTTGTGTTTGAACCAGCTCAGGGAGTCTAAGGATTTTTATGCAGAGAAGTGATGATAATTGTCCAAACCTCTTTTAAAACACGCTGTATTTGTTGATAGCAAAATTTCTGGTGTTGAATTGGGAAAATGAGCATATTTTGGTTTGAATTTAAAGCCGAATTATTTTTCTGCTGAAATAACAGAGCTGGTGGACCACTGCATGTAATCCAAGTGATTATGTATAGCAACTTTTGCACGGGCTATCAGCTGATTTCATCAATTAATTTATTTTTTTTAAAACAGGCTTTATTTACTGATTCTCAAAACTCCACGCAGTTCATAAATGTTGAGATTTTGTTATTGGCAGATACAAAGGGTTCCCTCCTCAAGTCAATGAAGCCGGACAGCATAAAGTAATTATGTATTTCCAATACTTAGTTTACAGTGAATGTGTGAAAACTGTATCAGCTAAGTCTGAGCACTCAGGCTCTGTGTGTTTTCAGAAAGGAATCAGAGCAGCTCTGGGCACCCAGACATCCGGGAATCCTGGGCACTGCCATGCGATGCTCTGAAGACTGAATAAAACCTCAGACTAGGCACTGAAAGTCAGAAGATTCAGCCTTAGATTTTTGCCTGGGCCCATTTCATTCTCAGTTATGTTGGTGAGCTTGGACCGAAAGCAGATTCCTTTGAATATTGCCCGTATAGTCGATATTTGTACAAGCTGCTAATTCTTCTCATCTGTGTTTTGGGAAGAGAGTATGACTGTAGCGTAAGGAGACACATAGCTGATGTTTAAGCAGTTGACTGTTGGTCAGGTCCTGACACACACACCTTTTTATCCATGCAAGAAGAGTTCACTGAGGATTATTAAACATACATATGCGACCTTGTTTCAGAAATCTCTGAGGTACACGCTGCTGGAAGCCAGTAGGAAGCACTACGCTGAGTCCATGTGAGAGAACCTGCTATCAGAGACAGGCTTGTCTGCTTGATGGACCCTGCCCTGATCCAGAAATAACTTATGTTTTATTGTCTTTGCATAGGTGACCCTAAGCTTAAACCCTTGCACTGTTGCACGGTTTGCTTACTCTTTGTGGTGTTTCTTTGTTTTGTTTGACTCAAAGATGCATATGAAATGATTTAAAGAAATACTGACTTCTCTATTGGAGAATGTGGAAAGAAGTGAAACAGGAAGTGTATGATGATGCAGTTGTTCTTATATGGAATTCCTGTAGATTTACAGTTTTTGGCAGCATCATATAACTCTTAAGTAAAACTATGATTTTTTTTTAAAAAAATAAAGACGTTAATTATATGGACTATTCCTAACCATAAATATATATATTCTGTACTTATTATGACTTAAGCATGCTTATCTAAACTGTTATCTTTTTAAAACTTGTGTGTAGCTGATATACGAGTCAGATACCAGTTATGTATTTTTTGGGTAATTTAATCTATTAGTGATAATACTTGGAAAATATTCAGTCTTTGAGTTAACAATTTAAGAATGCAGCCATTATCTGAAAATCAAGATGTGAGATGTGATGAATGTTTCCTTGAGCTTTTTATGGTCCTCTTGTTTAGGCTGAAGTCACTCCTTTAATGGAACTATTTTAATATAAGCTTCTTGTTGTTGTTGTTATTATTATCATTACTGGCCAATTATTTCTAAACACGTGAAGAATAATGGACTCTCTATAAGCAGAAGGTCTTACTTTTCCTGTCCATTCATTCATTCTAAAATGTACTTGCTGGTCTTTGAACATGTTGGCAACAGTTCTGGGCAGAGGATGTTTTTATGTATGGTTTCTAATTTAGAAGCATAGTGTAAATCAAGTTCAGGCCTAAAATTAAGTGCTGCTTTGTCTATGGATTTGGTTTAAAGTTATAAAGCACTTAAACATAACAGCCTTAAATAGCACTTCGATTTCAGGTGCTTGTAGTCCTAAACTGTAACACTGAGGACACTTGATAAAACTGGGGATGCTGCATGTCTCTAGAAAACATAATTTAGCAAATACCTAAATGTTTGCTTTTAGGCTTGTGTGACTTTTAATGTTACGCAGAAGCTTAGGTCTGTAATAACTGAGTTAACGTGTTTGAGGCAGGAGAGAGCCAACTTCCAACCCCTGTTTCAGTGGACAGGCTTCTAAGACATCAGCATTGCATAAGCGGTGTTACTATTTTTAATTAATTCATTTTAACTGACAATATAATGGTGTGAAACTCCTGTGGTACTCTTTTGCAGGATAGTTTTCAGAATGTAATATGAAGGATGGCAAATTGGTTTGCGAATCAAAGTCAAATTTCTGATGGAAGGTGTCCCTGCCTGTGACAGGGTGGGTGGAACTATAGATGATCTAACCCAAACCATTCTGTAATTCTAAAATATATCTAATTGTGGGTAATATTTTCTATGATTCTAAAATATATCTAATTGTGGGTAATGTTTTCACTATAAGTAGATGTAGAGAGAGTAGATACATTTTGGTGTGTGTTTTTGTTTATTCTGGGGCTTCATTGCAAGGATGTAAATTGTTTGGTACCCTGATTTTGCATGAATAATCTCAAATTCAGGCATTAGCAATTATGTGTCATGAGTAGGAATGCCAAATGCATCTTGGGTTACATGGCTGAGAGTCCTCTGTGCCCTCAAATTCTGAATTTCTGTACTAGCTGTAAAGGCTTTTTTAAAATCTGTAGCATCGGTGCCTCCTGTGATTGTGAATGCAAAGTGATGTGTTTATTTCTTAATTTTCAGGGATCTACTTCAGACATTAACTGAGGATGAACTGCACACACTGGAGCGTAACCTCTGCATCTCTCAAGATGTGGATTTTCCCATCAGAGTGGATTCGGAAGTTCCCTCTGTCATTGCACCGGGCATAACTGCAACTTTGCCTGCTAAGGAACTTTCAGCAAAAGCTGAAAACACAGAGGCTGAGCTGGCTTGTTCTATGCAGTATGATGAACAGGAGCTGGAACAGCTGAATAGGATGGTACACAGAGTCGGAGATGAAATGTCATCTCTGCTTTCCCCTCCAAGCATCTGTCAGTCTCCAGCTCACAGAGCGAGCCTAAGAAATAGTTCTAGCACAGAAGCTTCACCAACAAGACACCACATTGACAATTTAACTGATGAAGAGGACAGAGTGTTTTTTATGGATGACCTAGATGGAGCAGGAGAAGCTCTTGCTGGGTTGGATTCAGTAAGTGATACTTTTGCTTGGGTGAATAACCCATGCCACGATTCAAAGCAGAACCTGCAATATAGAGACTCTTTGCTGTACGAGAATGGCCATCAAACAGAGGAAACTTTGCTTTTACGAGATGCTGACAGTGACTTAAGCAATAATAACAATGTTGAAGATAGTAAGCTGGTGTCTGGTGTTTCAGTTCAGAATTCCTGCAGCTGTCTAGAAGGCCTGGACTCACAGTTATACCTCAATGGCTGGGATGCATATGCCGATGATGCAGAAATGGCAGAAGTGATAGCTCACAGGACAGGGGGAATGAAAATATCTGCTACTGTAATATTCAATCCTAAATCTCCCTCTAGCTCAGAATCCCCAGTAACAACTCCAGAAGCAGCTATTAGTTGTGTTCCTGGATCTGCTAATCCATTAGCAAATGATGAGGGGGATGAATCCCATAAACTCAGTATAGCTGCCACAAACTGTCTAATTAATTCTTGTGTGTGTTGTGGCAGCTGCGAAGACAGCAGGGAGGACAGTGTTGAAGGTTTAAAGACTAAACATTCTGCAGGAGGTGTTGTAAATGCTTCATACACATTAGCAAAGTCTAAGGAAATGGACCATGTAGATAACTTGGACAATTCAGTCCATGCACAGGAAACATTAAAACCCGAAACTTCTGCTTTGTTAGCAGAAAGAGACTTTGGAGAAGAGCAAACACTGCCAATCTCCTCTAAGTGCCTGGCACATTCCTCAGGTTCACAGGTGGGAGCAGAACATGACTCACAAAGAGAAGCAGAAAGCATCTCAAATCAGCAGAAGAAGTGGGAGAAAAGAAAACAACTGTGTGAGAAGAAACGAGACAATGAAGATGCTAGTAGTGAAAGGACAGCAAAGGAAGATGTAAAGTCAAGATCTAGTTCAAGGTAAGAGAACCTTGATATTTTGGTAGTAATTTGCATGTAAATTGATTCCTATATACCTGTATTTTAGTGATTGATGTATAATTAATGTTGGTTTTAAAGAAAATAGCGTTTTGCAGGATTAAGGAATTTTTCTATATACACTTTTGAATGCAAGTAGTTTTTTATTGGATTTTTATCTGCTTTTTTGGAAAACATTTGGAGAACACCTGAATTTTAATTGTATGAAGTCTCTATATCATTGAAGTCAAGTACCCTAATCTTACCAGTTTAATGTAACAAAGGGTGCTTGCTGCTAAACGTTGCCTGGGTCATTACCTCTGTACTCTTATTTTTTTGCAGAAAAGGCATGTTTGGCAGATACTAAAAAGCTAACTTCTGCATCAGTGCACAGGATTAAATTGGGATCTAAATACATCTTACTTTAGCTTCATTCGAGGGAATGGAGTTGATCTGATCATGTTCTGCTCATGTTGCCTGGAGGCAAGACTGTATTTGTGAATGTCTCTGTGCTGAAGGAGCCTAATAAAGTGCAGAAGCAGCTTTTTTAGGCTATTGGAGCATTTCAGCAAGAGCTGATAGAAGAAATAGAGGTCATGGATTAAGGTTGTACATATTTAGTGACAATAAGGAACTAGATAACAGGTAGACACCATAGAAATAGTTGTGTTAAAGAAAATGCTAGGTTGCTTTGATTAGATGTTAGGGATCCCACACACATACCAATTGAATTGTGAAATATTTTACTGGTAGTGGAAATAGGATCAAGATTTCTTTGCATTGGAGTTAATTCCTCTTACAAGTGAAAAACAAACTACCTTTCACGAAATTCAGTTTTCTGAGAAGATAATTTTATCTTCCCCATTATTCAGAGTATTTGCAGGCTTAGACTTGCAAGTGTGATCAAATTCAAGGACTTACAACATATTTTCTGGATGGACTTAATTTTAAGAAATAATTCACAAACCCCTTTCATAATTTCAGATAATTTGTCTACTGATTTTTGTCTTGGGTAGGGTATTAAGTGAAATTTGTGAGAACAAGTCTGCAAAATATAAAAAAATGTATATAGTTAAGCTTGTTTTTTTTCAGCCTCACATTATTTGTGGGTGTAATAACCTCTTTTCCACATACCTGTCCAGTCTCTGATAATGCTGTGTGAAAACTACGTATGAGAATTGTCCCGTTCCAGAGAGTTCTGTAGGTCTGTGTTCCTTTGTGTCCATTTGTTTGCTCTGGACCTGGCTGTTAACAGCTTCATTGAACAGCTCCTGGTTCCTGCCTGGGTTCTGCGCTGATTGTGGTTTTGTAGACTTCAGTCACACGTCACCTACATGGTTACTTTTTCAGGTTGGAAAAGTCAGAGGCTAATTGATGAAAAGTTGTTCCAAAGTTGTCCGTAGCTTTGTTTATTCCTTTTGTCTTTGGCTAAATTTTTTTCAATTATATGATTTCCTCTTAGTGATAAGTGAATCAGAACTACGCTTACTAAAGACACAAGCAAAATGTTGATTTGCCTGGTGGCATAGTTACTTTGATGTTCTTCCAATGGCTCCCAGTATTCGACTTTGGAGTTTTTGTTAAGCAATGAGGTGATTTTTTTGAAGTTGTCTGCCAATGCCCCAAGATCCTGCTTGGGAGCTCAGAGGCTGTCGTTCTATATGTGAAGCTAAAATTGTTCTCCTTGTGTTTACTGGTCCAATTCCATCTTGCTATTTTATTACCTGTTAGTCAGACTTTAGGATCCTGTGCAGTTCTTCACTCTGCTCTTGTTATTATTACTCTAAATAGCGTTGCACTGGCAGCAGCCTTTCAGACCTCTTTGGTTTCCCTGTTTTTGCAGATTGTATGTGGAAACAAAACCCCCGGGATCCTAAAGAACTTCAGTGGTGACCTCCTGCTCTTTTGAGGAGTAGTCATTTAACAGCTCCTCCCTATTTATGGTTAAGAATTATTTAGCCATTTTGGGCACCTTCCTTTTGTGCTATAGCTCCTTAGTTTTCTTAAAAGCCCTTGGTTGAGGTATTTTGACAGAACCTATTTGGAAATCCAGAGGCTGCCAGCTGATTCCCTGTTCTTTACAAGCCTCTTGACCCCTTCAGAGAGCTCTGAGGTAGTTCCCTCTGCAGAAGCCAGGTTATTTCTTCCCAGGCAGACCTTCCCATTGTTGTCTACCTATAATAGCTTTGGTACATTCTGTTAAGTTTCTTGGTACGAGTATCAGGCTCGCAAGAACTAGAGTGGTTTGAATCTCTTTGGAGTGCTCTTTATTTTTAAAGATTACCACCTTTAAACTCCAGGCATCGAGGAAGTTTTAAATGAGAGGTTAAAAATTGATCTAATTCATTCCTGAGTGAATAATTTTGTTTATTTTGTTAACAAGTTCGTGGGCTTTTTCTGTTTTTTTACTAAAGCCTCTTCCACAGTGCATCTCTTATTGACTGCCAACTGCTTCATATCTGCAGAAGTGGAAAAAAAGGTGTGGAGGTATCTTGTTACTAGATTGTTCCTCCTTCATTGGAAATGTTCTGGTATTAACTCCTTTAGTATATTGTGTGTGAGGCAGAGATGCTTTGCATCTAAAGAAGACTAGATTAAAAGAATCATATGTATATAGATCCTTAGTTGTCTCATCTATCCAAATATAGATTCGGTTCTTGCCTCTGAATCACTAGTCATGTTATTGGTAAAGGAGAGAATTGAGTTACGAAACAGAACTTTGTGGACCTTTTCTTACTCATACTGCCTGGGCGGTGACTAATCGCTGCCTTTCAATGGTATTTTTAAATTGGAATATCACATTAGGCTTCCGTGATGGCTCCCTATTCCGTGCTTGTGAAAGCCAGTTTAGCCGTAAGGGAAACTTTGGAGACAGCAGATTATTTGCAGAATAATGGACCCATTAGCTAGAACAATAGGCAATCTAATATACATGGAATAGCTGCAGGATATGCTTATTCATCAAATTGATAAATGTATTTACTTTCTAGTTACTGTAAGTCACCAACTCGGAAAAGAAAATTTTCTTTCCCTTGTCTGAATCAAGCAGCTGTCAGATGTGTACAACATGATAGAAACTTCTTTTATAAATCAGTTCTTGTACTATGCAGTATGACGTTTTTCATAGGTATAATTTAAATGATACAGTTAGATTTACGGTAATTAATCCTTTTCAGTTGAAATACCTGGTATTTCAGGCTTCTCTGTGTAGCCTTAATATTGAGTGGAGTTTAAAATACAGATTAATTACTTAGAAATTTGTGTATTGACATGTCTTTACTATTTTGATTTTTTTTAAATCATAGCTGATGTTCTGTTTTCTTCCATTATTTGCATGTAGGTGTCTCAAAGACAAAACACAAAGGGCACTGAGAGTCTTGGGCAGCAGCCTTTATGACATGCAAATACGAGAAAAAGACTAGCAAAGGTGTAGTCATTACTTGATCTGCTGCAGGGACAATATGATAAATAAAGGTTGACATGCAGCATAATAAACTGTTAAAGGGGGGAAACGATGTAAGAAAAAT
The DNA here is from genome assembly GCF_017976375.1 of Cuculus canorus. Taxonomy (NCBI): domain Eukaryota; kingdom Metazoa; phylum Chordata; class Aves; order Cuculiformes; family Cuculidae; genus Cuculus; species Cuculus canorus. Next base: position 10,432,859 of record NC_071404.1, on the reverse strand, counting down.
ACAGAAGATGATAAAATTATGAGAAAGCAGCATTCGGTATTTTGAGGTAAAAAGGATGCATGTTACCACCAAAACCAAGCTTTAGATTTTTATCTACTATTTCTTCTTTTTCCACTGGAAGCTACACAGATTTTGAAAATGCTTATTCTGTCGTAGTATTCTGATTACTTTTGCAATAGAAAAAAAAAAGTGCAAAGAATTATGATAATTTTTGTTTTAGTTTTGGAAATAGTTGGCTTTCTGTTCTTTCCAGAATTGAGGAGTCCTTGTAAAACTGTTAATTCTTCTACATGTTTTATGTTGTTTGACAGCTTGTTCATATTGTCACGTAATGCCAATGTTTTCATGTTTTAGTCTTAAACATGCAACAGAACAAGGTGTTTACCTACATACTGACCTTGCAACAGTTCTGATATTAAAGAGGATTAAGTGTAGTTTGTCTCCTTTCTGCTGCAGGTCTATTATGTCTAGCTTAAATTATACACTTTTTTGCCGTTTTCCTTCACCTTAATTTATTTGATGAGTGTTCTCTTGATGAAGCCTCTTACAGTGCACCTGGGGAAAGGAGCAGAAATGTATAGAGAAGAGATTTTATCTTAACACTTTCTGCAAGCTCTATGCATGTCCATTGGCTCTTAGATGCTGGCACTGTTTGGATTTATTTGTGAGAGCTTAAAATATAGAATATTTTGCCATATGCCTTCGCAGTGTAAGGAGGAGGAATGAGGCATCCTTGAAGAACATATTTTGCTGTTTGCTGAACTGCATTGCAATTCTAGAATAAGGTGAATAATATAATCTTCTCTAGCTTGGTGTTCAAGTTGTCTCATTTCTTAGTGTTGCAGTTCTGTAGTCTAAAATATATTATAACAGCCTATATTGTAATATATTTAAACTTTTATTTCCTCAACGTATTAGAATAACTTTGTAAAAAGATGAACACCTGTTTTATACAGTTGGCTTCTAATTTTGATTTTTCTGCCTGCATTTTATTTTGTTCACTCCTTAGAAACATGTGATGTGCACACATTTTTTTTAAGATAATTCATTCTGCCTTTATGAAGGCATGGAAAAGAAGCATTTGTATTTTGTTCATAGTTAGAATTTACATTTAAAAAAATGAAACCAAACCCACACAAATTACCTTTCTAGATTGTCCTTTAGTTTATAGCATTTAATTCTACTAGTGACCCTTTATCAAAACTATATTAATTGATATCACATTGCAGAATAACTTGATTAAATGTCTTAAATTGCTGCCTTCCCTATAATATTCCCATCACAGTAAGACTTAAGAAAATTGTTTGCATGTTTACATAACAAAGTTGCCTTTTCCACAAATATTAATGGACAGCTGTGCATGTTCACATAAACATATCCGTTTAGTGTCTTATATCAATTAGTCTTTTAACTAGCTATTCGGGAGTAAGAAGAAGTCTCATTAGCAAGAAGGAAACAGTAGCTGATTGGTAGCGAAGGATCAGCCTTTCAACTGTAAAACTTCCCTTAAGCAATCCTTTATCTGGTGGCTGACTTAAATTCCTCTCTTCCCCTTCTGGTATTCTGTTTCTTTTCTCTGTCCAACTGGCCAAATTCAGGTTCAGTATAAATGATTTTTTAATCTCTCCTCACCATCTTTTTAGCTATACACGGGTCAAAACGAGGCAGCGTTTGACGTTGTCTGTTGAACATTTGTTTTGTGCAATATTCAATAACGTGACTGCAGTTATGAAGTCTCACAATGCAAAAAAAGTGAGTGTTTTGTACCAGCTTGCCTAATCTAGGTCCCATATATTAAATGCAGCAGCAGTGAAGTGTATTAACTCTCAATATACAGATTCCTTAAACGAGCATAGTAGATAAAACAGTTTTAAAGGCCTCTTATTTAAGTGGATTTGGTGTAGCTAATGTGAGGCTTTAGAGTTAGCTCTCCTGTTGTGTGAGACAGAGAACTGTGCCAATGTAACGTGGAATGTGGTTGTAACTCAAGTAATACAACTCATGAAGAAACCATCCCATGAAATAACAAGACGTTGGTTTAGTTAAACGTTAAGAGGCAGTAAACACATTCTGATAGAAACAACCACACAAGCCAGGAATAAAGCTGGCTTTCAGTTTGGTTTTATTTTACTAAAAATAGTTTAAAAAAATAGGCAACAGCTTTTAAGAAACCATTTATTAGTTCCATCTTCCAGTATTCTGTGAAAAGAGGCCGGCAGCCACATCATCCCATGTCCATTTGGTCTGTTGCCTCAAATCTTTATTCTGTCAGAAGTGCTGAAGAATTCTGTTTTGATGAGTGTGGATGGTGGTTTTATACCATGCTAGAATGTAATTTTTAAAATAGCACTGTACACATTTCAGACCTCATGAATGAAATGGACTTTTGCTACCTTACAGAGTTTAAACAGTCGTATGAGTCCCCATCCAACATTGCATTTGTTTCAAAGGAGCATGAGATGCGCTGAAATTCAGCACGGTCGGTCCTTGTGAGCTGGTGTGAGAAGAAAGGGTTAACTACTATCAGCCACAGAATTAGCCTTTTCTTATAATTGTGCTAATGAACTCTCATATCAAGCTACCATGAGCTGATAACAGGACTTATGACTTGGGAAAAGCAGGTCAATTCACCTCAGGATCTATGAGCATCTTAGAAAAGCTGAGTGGATCTTCAGGCAGACACTAATGAGAAAAAAGTCCTACAAAGAGGTATGTTGAATGTGTGTGCACTGAGAACGAGTGCAGTGGGTATGTCAGGAGTCTTTTTAAAACAAACAAAAAAGCCAAAACAAAAAAACAACCAAACAAAATAGTAGAGCACTGAGAAAGTATAAAACAAAGTTATTATGATTGCATTCCCATTTTTTTGGTACTAAATAAACAGAGAATTTCTTATCCGAATAGTTTCCACCTGAATTTGAACCACAAATCAACATTGTAAATATTCTTTCTGATATAAAAAATCAGAGTACACAGAGAAAAATGTTTACACATTGTAATTGTGTGAAGTACACATCTTTTGTCACAACAAACTAACCTCCCTGAGCATGGTTTGTGTCAAGTGTGTCTAAACAGTTTGCGTTGCAACATGACAAGAGACCAGATTGGAAATCTCATCCTGGAAGTGGCAGATAGCTCAACATGGACAGGTCTGTGCGCTGGGTGAAAGATGGAGGAGTGGAAAATGAAAGCATTTATGAGATAGTGAAGCTGATGAGAAGTTATGTTGTTGGTGACGGGTTAGACGTGAGACAGGATTCAAATAAAGGGAAAAGAAGTCTGGAGAAGAGGCTTTATTTGAAAAGAGGTTGTAAGCTGATCAGAGAACATTCATGGACCTGAAAATAAAGTTAGCATTGACATCTTTGATAGGGTAAGTTGCTTGTGTGCTATTCTGTTCAAAGGTTACTCATCAGGTTTACTTATCATCAAGGTCTAACACGTTGTGCCTCCTTTATCATTTTGCCCTCTGTCTTGGATTGTCCTTTCCACAAAGTCACCTCAGGATAGAAAGTGATTTCAGGACTTGGAGCAACGTTGACAATAAGTAATATCTGGTTTTAATAGTGAAGTGGTGCTTAACGGTGGTGGTTTGTTTGGTTTACGTTTTAGCCTAGAGTGTTTAACTCCGAAAAAAGAAATATGGAACTTCAAGTTCTTTATACTTAGGAAAAGTGTTAGCCTTTTGCATTGTGAATAAGAGCTGAAACCCACAAATTCTTTAATACAGAACAAACAGAAAACCTAGAAAACCAGAACTTAAGAAAATGGAATCTAAGTTGTTAAATGGTTTCATTATTTTGTTTCATGTTCTGTTGCTAAATGAGATATTTTGTCTGGATTTCAAATATATCAGGCAGGGCATCACAGAGAGTACTAGGGGACAGCAAACATGACATCTTTCAGAAAGTGTTATTACCTAAATCAACTGGCAGGATAATTACACAGGAAAAATCTGGAAATGGTGGGGAAGTTAGAGAGAATAAAAGAAGGTGCTGAGTTTGGTAGTTGTTCTTGTTTCCTGGTTCTGCTGTTCAAAGATTGCTTCATTATCAACAATGCATTTCATCTTTGCAATACTGCTTCTCCTGCTCAATCATGTTGTGAAATTGCATGCTAATGTTTTTTAAATATCATTTAGCTGCCATAAAGCAGACAGTAAAGGTACATTTTAGTAGCATGACCATATTGTGAGATTGGATGGGTAAAGGTGATGAGCTATAGAAGAGTAAACCTTTGTTTAAATGCATGTATCTTTTCATAATCAGCAGAATTAGCAAGGGAAATTACATAAAACGACTGAAAGTTAAATAGATTTTTGTTCAAGTTTGATAAAATTATTTTCCAGTTGTGACGGCTCTCCTTTCAACTAAGGCATAGTACATTTGGGATTTATTTTCAAATTGGCAATCAGAAATGAGGAACATGAAGGGGTACATTTTCCAAGCAATTAGTGGGAGGTATGCAAACAAATCCTATTATTTCTTAGTGGGATTAGAGCACATACCTTCCGTACATTGCTTTGAAGAATTCCCCTTAAGCATTCTTCCAGACTTCTAGCTGCAAAAATAGCTACAATATAAATTTAGTAGAAGAAAAGAATTTCAAACCAACTATGATCCTATATGTACCCTGCATGCGCCCGCAAATCAAAAGAGCATAAAAAAGACTGCTAGTAATTGTGGAGAAATAAGGTAAAATAATCCTGACCTATATAATTACATCTCTTTTAACTAAAGATATTTCCAAGGTTTCTCTGTCCAAAGATTCCTGTTGACTGAACATGTGATTTTAGCAGGCTCGAATGATTCTTCTGCACTGCCTAGAGCCAATACAGCTTTGATACCTCTGCTCAACATCACATATTTTTTATCTAGTCCAATTTGATTTTTTTTCAGCTTGTGGAATTTCCAGTAGCTGAGCAGTAAATTGTTAATGAACCAAAAAATTGGTCTTTCCAAAATAGTTCTGTGGTGCTTTCAAAACTATTTTTAATCTTTTAATCCAAGTTTATATTGATAATATGTAAAACTAAAACAATGTGTTATTTAAAGGCTTTTCATTAGCCTAAGGATGCCAGAGACAAGTTCTATACCATTAATTTAAATTATTCATATCCTTTTACTTAGAGGCTAGTGGATTTCCCCTAATGAAGTGTCAGTGGTTTGCCATGGGACTGCTCCTTCCTGCTCAGCTGTTGGTGTAAAGCACAAAGTTTGAGGTACATATGGCAGTTACAGGAACAGAGCACATTAGGGGTAGGTGTACTACTTTCACTTCCTTCGCTGAAGAATCAGGTTTGTGCTTGCTCACAGACTTTCCTTCCTCTTGGAAAAAACTTAGATCTAACTTGTCAGAGTATTTCAGAAGTCCTTGAAGTTTGTTAAGGGTGTCATGACCTGAAAAGCGCAGTGACTTTATGAACGTTCAGTTTAGTTAAGTCTTCGTTACAACATTAAACCATGCTTAGCAGCAGGCGCACATTATTCCCTCTTTACTCTATGAAAATATGATATCCTCGGTTCTTTCCTGAAGGTTTTAACTGTATAACATGAGTTAAATTGACTTTACCAAATTGTATATCCTTTTGGGAAGAAAACAGAATAAGTTTGTATCATTTTCTGAAGAGCAAAAATAAAACTGCCACTTTACTCTTATTTCTGTATAATCTGTGAGAAGCCATGAGTTATCACAGTGCTTTGTTTTTTATCTCTGTTTGATTCAGCAGTTCATTTTGTTTCCGTATGTTTTTTCAGTTCTCAGGATGGCTTACGTGATTCCCCCCTCAGCTCCATCTCCAGCAGTGACTATGAGAGTGTTTCTGTCACTACATGTAGTCTCTCCAGCATATACGCTCTGAGGTAATAACATCACTTTGCAGTCAGATTTGACGAAAGGTATTGGGTTATGCTCGGCTGAAAACTTTCATTGAATTAACAACCAAGTGACAGCAACACTTTTGAGTGTTCTTCCTTTTGAACAGCAGGTGCTTTTTTTTTTTTCCTAGCGGTTTTCCTAGCAACTGAGAGGCAACTATTTAATGAAAAGTTTTAATGTATACAGCAATGAATTATATATTTCCATGATCTTCTTCTTATTTGTCTGTATAGGATTTCATTAAAGACTTGAGGTTTTAGCTTGAAAAGTACTAAATGTTTGTCTTGGCCTTCTAGAAAACGTGTTTATTCCATTTTGTTTTGCTTTGTAAAATGGCTTAATAAAATAATAGGGATGTTCCAGTTAATGAGAATTTAACTTCCACAGTGCTTGTGGCCGAAATTGGGAAGAATGTTAGTTTATATTCTCGTCTAATGGAAGTGCATGAGAGTTTTAATTTTAATGAGTTTGTTCACAGAACTCAATGAGAATAATAGAGAAATAATGTAGCACGGATAAATGTTACTAAAGCAAAAATTTACATTCTTTGCTTTTTTTAGGGTATGTGTAAGGTACATGTGTGTGATTTATTGCATACATTGCATGTAGTAACTTTATTACTGTGGTACAGGCCAATTAAAATACCACTGTTTCCATTGAGGTAGATCATCTTCCACTGCCGCTTGTTCTCCCTTTTTCATCTTGTTTGTTTTTCTCCCATGCTTCATTTGAATCGAACTTCAGGAATTCCCAGTTTTGTCTAGGTTTGGTGATAGAAAGACAATATTAAAAAGATCTTTTGAAGTATTGATAGAGGAAATAGTACATATGATAATATGTATTTTTTAGGGTGTGCAAATGTTGAGGCTCATTTTTTTCAGTTCTGTGTTTTTAGAAGGGCAGAAAGATGAGACTACAACTATTTTTCATGGTTTTAATTTTGAAATACATTTCCTTTTGACTGTTCTTCAAACAAACCCAGATTTTCCTGTGTGTAATTGTTGTTCTCTTTTAAATACTGTATACATCAACGAGACTTTCATACAAGGCTGTCTGAACAAACAATAGAAGTAACCACTTCTTCAGGAATAATTAGAGCGATGAGAATAAGTCTTCATTAGGTGCAGCACCTCTTTTCAAGGCCTTTGTCTGTACTGCCTTTCTCTGTTAGTATTGTAGTAGCCACTGCATTGATGCTTAGGTAAATTAGATCTGTCCTTTCCCGTTTTTCAAAGTTTTTTTTTTAAGTTTGATTTATAAGGCAGTATTTGTATATGTGCATTTGTGCTTTTGTCCACTGAACAATAGCACAGTATCATCCCTGGTTATCATGCAATAAGTTGCCTCTTTTTCTGTGTCTGATTGATATTACTAAAGATCTAGCTATTGTAGTTTATGGTCCAATAAAATAAAATATAGCCAAGTGCCCACTTGACTATATTGATGTGAATTTCCCCTGTTGAAATACTTCGTTTAACAGAACTTTGAAATCCTTATAGCAGCTTAATTTAATAAAATAAAATAAGAAAAACAAAGAAACCCAGAAGGCTGCTTCACAGTACTGTGTTCCTAGATCTATGTGCATAGAAATTTAATATTTGGTATGTCTATCTGTGTTATATTTTAGAATATGTTATTTTTAAGGGGCTCTCATGCTCTTTTATCTTGTATTACCTAAAGAGTTTTATTTAGCTATTAAACAACTTCTCTAGAGTTGTATCATTTGTTTACAACAAGCACATTCCTTGCAAAAACAATCTGTACAAAATGGGGTTTTTTTCTGAAATAAGAGTTCTCCCTGATGTCACGTGCAAAATAATACCTGAATTGGTTTTTGACTGTTTCTTTCATCCTCTGAAATATTCTATTTCACTGAGACTAAAAGTAGTGTTGTCAGATTGCAGTATGGATTGCAAATACCCAGGTACCTTCAAACGTTCTGCTCTGGTAGCAAAACCAGCTTAGCCAGAATAGCACAGTGTTGAATGAACTATAGTGCCTTAAATTGCATAGACTGAATGAGTTTGAAAGAATGAAGTATTGTCTATATGGAATTCTATACATGTGTACATTTATTGTTTTCCAAGTGAAGAACCAGGGAGAGTATTCCCGCTCCTTGGATCCCAGAACAGTGTTCAACCCATGGGTCGTTGTTTGCCAGTCTGGTTTTTATTGGGAGGAAAAAGCTGTTACCACTTAGGAGCTGTTAAAGAAGGCTGCCTCAAATCAGCCTGTGATTTGCTGCCTTAGACTTCTTCCATCATCAACCAGAACTGTGTAATTTTTTAAGCTATATTCATCCCACCTAATTTTAGGCACTAAACTGATATACCTCAATTAGGAGTCTTGCTGCTGTAGGCTCCCTGTTTAGTCAGTGGAGAAAAGTGGAAACCTTGGTTAAGCCTGTAATTTGTTGAAATGCATCTGGGCCAAAGATTTTCAGTCTTAAATCAGAACTATGATTGCATACTTTGATTACTGACTGTGCTCACACAGTAATTTGAAAAACATTTTAAAACCTTGCTCAAGGTTTCTGTAGCACAAATTTAAAAGGTACCGAGGGCTTCTCAAATGATTTTCCTAAGGAAAGGTAAGTTATTTCATTGGTACCCAACCTGTGTGGAAGGTTCCTTATTCTAGTCTCAGGAGTCTGATGGTCAAGAGGTTAAATGTTCAGCCCGGTTCAGAAGATGATTTTTCACGAGATGTTCATTAAGCAGCATCCAGACTTGAGGTGCCCCCATCAGTAGTGAACTTTCTCAGCAAAGAGTAAATGTATTCTGTATATTTCAGAAGGTTTCAGAGAAACTGTGGGTTTATGCAGACTTGCAAGAGTATGCAGAATTTTTTTTGTTACATCAATGCGACTGTGAAATAATTACTGCTGACTTGAGTGAAAATGAGGTGTTGATAACTACGGCAGGGAAGTGGCAGTTGGTCCACTGCTTATATTAGCTCCAGGAAATGATCCACCCAGCTTTTCCTTTTTAATTTTTTTTTCCCTAAATGTCATTTTTAAGACAATTTTTAATATAACTACAACTTACCAAATTGTAAATAGGCAGCTAATAAAAAACATTGCTGGAAGCTTATCCATTTCATTGTCAGAAGTAGTGTAGTCAGCAGCTTTTGAAAATAAACCGCTCGCAGGAACTTGCCTGTCAACTTCCAACATGTATTGGAATTAGTGGACAAGGTTCTTAAAGTGCCATTAATTTGAGTGGAGGCCTAAGTGAAGGGTATTCATATGCTAACAGAATCATAGGACATGATATACTTCAAGTCAACAATGAACCTCAATTCTTTGAAAAATTGGAGCTAGAAAATAGCAGAAAAGTGCATTGTTTTGGAAATGATGAGGAAAAATAAGTGAGACAACAAAAGAACAAAGTAATTATCATTAGTTGATTACAAGCTTCAGAGTTTTTGGAGTAAGACAGGGCAAGGGAAGCTTCAATACGGATTCATCAGTCTTTCTTCATTTGCCTGCCTAAAGTACATGGTAAAACCTACTTCTTCATTTTAAGCCTATGATGAGCCAATAAATGAAAACTTTAAATATAAAAAAGTACTTTAAAAACTGACTTTAGTGTTCATAGAATCACTAGGTTGGAAAAGACCTCTTAGATCATCAAGTCCAACCATTTTTATCAATGATGCAACATGTGCATTCTCTGGGCAGCGATCACTTTCTGCAGCGGTCACTTTCTTTAGATATGTCATTGTGGCTTAAATATTGATGGTTTGTGGTGGGTTTGGGCATTTACAAAATCTGGTGGTAAAATATCAGTCTGTTATTTGCAGTCTGTAGAAAGACGTATGGACTGTATTGTGACTCAAGTCTGTGCCCAAACAGCAACACTGACAGCAATTAGAGTGAGATATTTATCCGGCTATTTCTGTTAGAATATCTGTATTTTGCCTGCAGGTGGGCACAGTCTGAGGTCCTTGGCTTGTTGGATATAGTTGAAGGATACCACTTGCTTTATTATGTATTTTGAGTATATCTCTGTTAGTATAAAGAAACGTGGAACAAGGCAGCAAAGGTTATCTTTGTGTATAAATGAGAGGTGAAATTTTGATTACGTCCTTCAGAAACAGAGGGTGTTTTGCAGGAGACTTTTTGAAGCTGCCTTGCCAGTCAGCTTGCATAGAACAGCCTAGGTTGAAGGAATCCTGAAAGATATTTGGTCCAACCTAGCATGGGAAAGTGAGTGTATGTGAGATCTACCACCCTGTCCAGTCACATCTTGAAAAGCCCCAGTGAATGGGACTCCATCACATCATTATGAGGGATTGGTTATTCTCAGTGTAAAAATATTCTTCTGAGATAAAACCTCTCCCACTGTGATTTGTACCCATTGCCCCTTGGTTTTGCCATATGTCTCCTTGTGAAGAGAACCTCCATCCTCTTTGTAGCTGCCCTTGAAGTATTGCAATACTATGATAAGGTCCTCGCTATGCTTTCCTTCTCCAGTAAGAAAAGACCTAAGCCCTTCACCCTTTCTTTGTAGGGCAGGTTCTTCAGTCTTTGATCATCTTCATGACCCTCCTTTGTACCCTCTCTGCCTGCATCTTACTTGAAATGTGGGGACCAGAACTGGACACAGTACTCCAAATGTGGCCCTTACAAACTCTTGGTAGAGTGGGATGATCACTTCTCTGTCTCTGCTAGTAAAGCCCTTGCAGATACAGCCCAGGATCCAGTCTGCCTTCTCTGCTGCAATGACACATTGCTGATTTCTGTTCCGCTTGTTGTCCACCAGGACCCTCAGGCCCTTCCAGCAAGGCTGTTTCCCACCCACACAGATCCCAGCCTTCACTGGGCTCTTTGGTTATGCCAGTCTCTCTCTTCTCCTTGTTAAACCCCACACTGTTGTTGCTAGCTCGCCCTTCCAGCCTGCCCAGATTGCTGTGTAAGGTGGCTTTCCCTTATGATGTATCCACACCTCACCATCCAGCGGGTGTCATTAGCAAACCTGGTGATGATGCTCTCAATCCCATCATGCAGACTACTTATGAAGATGTTGAACAGTGTGTGAAGCCCAGAATCAATCCCTGGGGGATCCCACTTACGACAGGCTGCCAGCCTCAGTAAAAGTCATTGATCACCACCCTCTGAGTGCAGCCTGGGAGCCAATTTCCTGCCCTTCTCGCAGACCAGGTTCTTGTCTGGAGGACAGTTTACAAAGACTGTTTTTTCATCAGTACACCTCAGTGCCTCAAAGAGAATGCAAGAAGAAAGAATAACCTGGTCATTCAGCAGGACTGTGAGTTATAGTAGGACAATTTGGTTCTTCCATCTCACGGTCCAGAGCTATCCATTAATACGTGCTTCCAAAGCTACAGCACAGATCACATGCCCACAAATTTTAGTAAAGAGATCACAGCTGTTCCTGAGGGTCTTGTGGATAATTTCGAGGACAACAAATGCTTCAGCAATGTATTTTTTGCTGTTGTGTCACAGTCTACCCGATCAGCTGTGTCTCCAGATCTTCTCTCTTGCAGTTTTACTATTGTTGACCTGGTCAGGTTATAGTTGTTTAAGCTATGCAAACTGACAGATTCATTCTGCATTAATTTTTAGTACTGCCATCTTTGTTTTAATAATGCATTACTGTACATTATTCTGCCCTTTTTTCTGTGGAGCCCTTCTTCAGGGAAGCACAACTCATAACCAGGAAAAGGCTGTTGATAATGGCTTTACTTGTGCTGTACTGGAATAATGGTAATAAAAAGCTCAGTGAGAAGAGTTGTGGGAGAGAAAGAGGTTTATACCTTGGGCATATCAGAATGACTTCTGGAATAGATGCTATTCCTGCCTAATGATTTTGAATTGAAAACTGTCTGTGTACGTTTTAGGCTCTATGAGTCTGTGCTGTTTTGTGTAGCACTGTCACTCAAGCAGTGTGAGGACAATAATATGCATACTAATACAGTCATAAACAGGCTGCTGTGTACAGTCTTCTCGCTTTGCTGCTAAATCCCTTGCCCCAACAACCAGCTGAGCAGTACCAGCAAAACTAAAAAGTCAGTGTTGGTGAGGTCTGTCAGCTTTTGCTTGCGATTTTAGTCAGCGAGACATATGTGACTGAAGCAGATGTCTCTTGTTTTTCACCGCCAGGATTCTTCTTGATGCGTTTCGTGCCTTTCTTGTTCTTCGACCTACGAGACAAAAAAAAAAAAATCAAATCCTAAATATTGCACTGTTTTCTAAGCTATAGTGTTCCCTTTTAGGAAATTCCATAAGGTATTTTTTGGTATATTAGATGTGTGTCTTTGTCTTTAGTAACAAGTAACCGATAGTAACTTTAGTAACTTTAGTAACTTTAGTAACCGATGCAGATTTTATATTCTTAAGGAACAACCGAGGCAGCTTGTGTGAGCTCCCTGTTAACAAGCGCTTGTTGCAGTGGGAAGGTGAAAATTCAGTGGTTCAAAGTTTTCAGTCTTTCCCTATGAAAATTAAAAGCTTCATTTTTAGCAGTGTTATATCCAATATGGTTGTAGTAAATTAAATATAAAATATGTTCCTCTCTGTGTAAATCAAGTGAAATAGGGAAATATTTTAAGCTGGCTGATATTAGTGGCAGAGGCACTAAGTCTGTTCTAGCAAAAGTGGCAGATACCCCCAAATTTGCGATTTGGGGGCTGTGTTCCAGGTGACAGCATCTGGCTGGAGACTGACAAAAGTGATCATAATAAGTTTGTGTTCTTATTTCTACATAGCTCACTTGTAATTTTGATTTTCGGTAATTTGGCCGCATTTATAATCACATTCTTTTTAATGATGTGAAAAAAATTGTTGTTGAATGTCACTTGGTGTTCCCTGTGCTAGTAATGGAATAGAATTACTAGTTTTCAGAAATTAGATTTTATTTTACATATTGTTTTCCTCGGGGAAAAAAAAAAACCAACCTTAGAATAGCACACTTGGGAGTTTTGAGATTATGTGTAATTAACTAAAATCACTGTAGCAATTGCAGGTTTTGCAGAGTTTTTGGGAAGGCCTAAAACCAAGATAGATTGTAAAACCACGTTATACTGGAGGAAAACAAAGAGAGGATTTATTCATACTTGTAGCAGCATTGAAGGTGAAAAATGAAGAGAAAGCTTTCTTTTCTAATTACAGTTTTAAGGCTCCACCTAATACTTTAATTAGCTTTTCTTAGCTTTGACTCCCATGGCTGGATGCAGAATTCCTGTGGGATTCTTCCAAACCCTAGGATGCTTTAATGCTTCAGCTGGTTGTTCTGTGTTATTTTTTGAGGGAACTGATGGAGATGATATAAAAAGGTTCTGCTAATGAGTTTCCCTGTCCCTCAGAGTTCCTCTTGCTGCAAACTGTTTCAGTGCTGCTTCTCCATCTCCATTTCTACCACACACAGGAGTTGCAACTCAGGAGAGGATCTGTTGGAACTGGATGCTAAACTAATTCACTTTTTGCTGTGCCATACAGAGCAGTTGCTTATGTATTGCAGAGGACATTCCTGAAGAACTATATGAAATAACTCTGGCTTTGGAAGTGTTTCTATCCGGCTTCAGGTATCCAGGTTCTGCCTTTCCAGTGTCAAGTTCTGGATAAGGTGTAAAAGCTGCGACTGATAGGTTTCTGCCCCTCATATCAGATACTGGAGCTGATATATTACATAGCATTGCCTCATAAGTGCTGTATTATTAATATTTTTTTGTTATCACATTCAGTTTTTACAGCTCAGGATTATTGAGATATTTCTGCACTGTAATCCCATATTAGTTGTCCCTTGGCACTGTAAGGGAACGTTTGGGAGCTATAAATGCATGTTTTATTACAGGAAATTGTTAGGAAAAAAAAATGTTAACATGGAGCTGAGAAAATTTTAGCAGAACCTAAACAATATTCTAATTTCTTATATTTTCAATTTTATTTTTTTCTTGAGTTTTATCCTTATCATGCACATTTTATCCTTTTTTGGTTTAAATTTTCAGAAAAATAGTAGATATAGTACCTCCAAGTATCTGAGATTAAATTTGATAGGTAGAAAGAGGCCCTGTTAATTACTAATGCTCTTAAGTTACTTTTTCGTATGCACTGTTATAGAAGGTTTGTCTGTAATGACCAGAAAAGCTAATTGGGAGAGAGCACTGTGAAATGTGATAAATCCTGCACTGATGATATTGTTTATTTTAATTCCATCTGAAATACAGTATCATTGCATTCTTCTGAAAACCCAGGAAAGGTTGGTAATGAGTTTGAATAAGCCACTTGTCTGGGTAGTTTCTTATGGTGGATGTATTCAGCAATATGGTGCTTCAGCAGCTGTGTTTTTCAGGAAGTCCATCATGATAAGTACAATGAGAATGCTCTGCAGTTTGAGGCTGGAAAAGCTGAAGGAGTCAAGAAGACACTCTTCCAGAAGAGTGGGCAGCTGCAAAAGCTGCCCGGGTGTGGAGCAGATGTTGTTGCTCTTGACTTCAGAGTCAGTAGTCTTAAACATTCAGAATATTTTCCTGAATGAAGATATCACTTAGGATCTCTGAGGAGATCCCATAGCGACCTTCCAGTACCTGAAGGGGGCATACAGGAAAGCTGGAGAGGGGCTATTCGTAAAGGCTTGTGGGGATAGGACCGGGGGAATGGGTATAAACTGGAGAGGGGCAGATTTAGACTGGACATTAGGAAGAATTTCTTCACCATGAGAGTGGTGAGACACTGGCACAGGTTGCCCAGGGAGTTTGTGGATGCTCCATCCCTGGAGGTGTTCAAGGCCAGGTTGGATGGGGCCTTGGGCAGCCTGATCTAGTGGGATGTCCCTGGCCGTGGCAGGGGTTTGGAACTAGGTGATCTTAAGGGCCTTTCCAACCCTGACTATACTATGATACTATGACACATCGCTAATCCCATTAGCCAAATTATTCCTTTTAATCAGCTGATCTCAGGTTGCCCACTTCTACTGAAGTTAAGAAGGGGCTTCTGCAAATCTTGCAGTATATGAAAAATAATTCCCTTACTCTAGAATTCAAAAGATTGACAGCAGACGAGGCTTTCAGCGCATGTCCTACCATGTGTGGAGTTGGGCATTACAAATACATGTGATAATATTGTAGTGTAGTCAAGTCCACTCCTTCTAGTGATGCTTAAGGTAGATTGTTCCTGATGGAGGGATTTGCAAGCAGCTGTATGATTTGTTTCTCAAGACAAAGGTTTCAAGCCTTGGAAACACTTTAGGGGTTTGGGTTGGTTTGGGTTTTTCCCTCCCTCTTTAGCCTTTTCTCTAAAAATAGAGAGAAAATACCTAAGGGACTGCATGCAAAAACCCTCTTGACTTAGTAAAATATTAGGATTAAAAAGTCAAGAAATAAAGTTCTGAATTAAAGTTTTAAATGTCGCTTCTGGGGTCATTCCTTAAAATATAGTCCCTAGCCAAATAACGATGTGCTATTACCCAAATAATAAGACATGTTCTGGATTTGGTTTAAATTACTCTAAAATAGACTGTGTAGCCACCCCCTTCACTTAAAATAACCGTAAGAAGCTGTTAATCTCATAGTTTTTCTCTCCACCACATCTAAACTAGTACATGTTAGAATCCAAAGGGTTTTAACCTGCTGTTTATTGTGTTTCTTGTGAAAGTATCCAAAGAGAAACAGCAGAGGTACTGCAAAAAGCAGAATGAGAGTAGTAATTTTTTTTTTACTGCCACGGAGTCATACATACCGAACCCTTATTATTTTCCTCTTGTCATTCTCATGACAACCTTTGTCTTTCCCCAACTATTATCTTTTAGATGGCCTGTGGAGCAGTTCTTTTATTCTTTTTTTACAAATTGGAGCCTAGAGTTGACAACAGCCTTAAAAAGTATAAAAATAAGAGTAATAGCTTGGGAAGGACAAGGTTGAAAGGTTAGTGGTGGAGTTTCCAGTTACAGCCTACATGGGTATCATGGGGATATATGTACCGTTAGAAGTTGTGTGCAGATGATAACATAGATTTGCCTGCAGAAATTTGGGGTTTATTTTTTTAATTTACTTAAAGTATTAAAAAAATCAGATAGGAGAGAAAAAAACTTTAAATATCATAGACTGGATTAAAAGCATATGTTACAGATACTGTACACAGAGCATAAGGTGGCCATTGTGCTAAATTCTGTATGAACTGAAATAAAAGCTCATTATAATGTTTTTTGAAATACATTATAAGCACTGAAATATTAAAAACATATAAATTCATGTACATGATATAGCTGTAGATGTATATATTTTTATCTAAATTACTCAAAACCTCTGGCATTTTGAATAATGGCCATGAGAGATTCATTAAGGCCAACTAGTGCAGATGAAGAGATGCTGTTAAAGTCCAAGGAACTGTACTGTTTTCTGCTTTGTGGGCAGTCTCTCATCAATTTTCTAATGATCTAGTGGGACGTGTCCCTGCCCATGGCAGGAGTGTTGGAACTGGATGCTCTTTAGGATCCCTTCCAGCCCAAACTATTCTGTGATTCTGTGATCTATCATTGATACTTAAGAATTAGATTACTGTCCCTTTGTAAAACCTTTCAGCTTGATTTCTAGTTGCAGCGTCCTTTTGTGTGACTAGGAATGTGTGCAATTATGGAAAATCTTCTGCAAAATCCTCCCATTTCTTTACTGTAGATGACATCCCACCTGCTTCCTTATGGCATGTATGAAATTCTCCTGAAAAGCATCTTTGTCTCAAAATGCATCACTCTGGTTTTGCCAAGTGAGCAAACCTCTGTATTAGAATTAATACCATTTAATACATAGCTTTTTAATTCACTATAAAGTGGATTCACAAGCTTTGGATTCACACTATAGCAGAAAGGTGTTACTTCTTTTACTGCAAATAGTTGCACACTACTTCTACCTATGCGTGTTGAGTTTGCTGGAGACTGACGACTAACAACACTTTATTGGTGTTTTAAAACACAAATGGTGCAAGGAAAGTCACTGAACAATGTGTTAACAGTTTTCTAGAAAGCATTTGTAGGGTTCTTCATAGAAGCTCTAAGTGTTTTGCTGTTACACTATGTTGAGATGAGTTTTGTCTTGCTAGAACTTGATCCCTCTCAGTTAAAAGGCACCACTGACAATCTTCTGCAACCTGCGTCTGAAAATTAATCATAATCAAAGACCTTGCCTGAAATCAGAGACTTAGGGGGTGATCTTACTTTCCTGTTAGTTGCAGCATTTGTAGCATAGTAGATATGTTGGGGTTACTCCTTTGCGAATAGTGACCACTAAAACCAAACAAATAAAACCAAACACTTTTTTTTATTATTTTGAAAACATAATGCATTTGATTTCTTTGTATTTATTATATTTGATACAATGAGCTTTTAAATTCTTTTTATCTGCCAGTGCTGTAAATGTAAGTCGTACTTAAGATACTCTGAGGGTTTGTTGGTGAGTAATGAGAAGTTCTTTGAGAGAATCGCATACATTCTGCATTAGTTCAGAGCAGATTTCAGGTTTAATGAACCAAATACTTCTAAATGAATTTGGAAGGAAACACCTGTGAGTGGTCACAGATTTCTACAGCTAGTGACTACAGTTTTGAGTACACATATAAAATATTTAAATTTGGACCAACTTTGAATCAATTGACTTCAGTTGTTCAGATTTAGACTTTACTGCTGTCAGTGTTCTTGGATGAGTGCCAATGTGCAACAAATTCAGTGCAAGATCTTCAGATAGTTACCTGAAACCATCTGGCCATATACTACCGCTTAACCTGGCCAGGACTATCCTTAGGAATTTAAAAGATTGGTTCCACACGTGGAAGAAGATAATGTACAATTGCATTACTGGGTTTTGTTTGCTGGGATACATTTGATTAAATGTCTCAGTGCAGTTTTGACACCAGCTAAGTGTCCTAGAGACGCCTCTTTAAAGTGCTGTAAGAGTCTTGCTACTCTTCTAACATGAAAAATGGGGAGTAGTTTTAAAGTTGCTAGCCAAGTTAGATTGAAAGCTGTTTCATTGTTTCTGCCAGAAGGTGTCTGTTCCTTTGTGTGTCTAACAGGTTTAGTCTTTGGAATCAACCTTTTACATGTCTTATTTCTTGATATTTGCCTTCAGACACGTTAACTTTGCCTTCAGACATGTTAACTTTGCAATGTTTTTACAATATGACAAATAAATACATGAGAAGCATTATTTGTATGATAAACGTTTCACAAAGGAAATTTCATGCTTATTTTGATCTTATCTCTTCTTAACATAATTCCCTGGGTAATGTAGGGTTTCCTTCAAACCAAGAAGTTTAGAAAATGAGGATTTGTGTCTCGCTGCTTAGTGTGGCTGTTTGTGTTCTGTAGCGGTACGTGATCCTGCAGATATCGGCAGTGAAACGTCCCAGATCTGAGTGTAGTCTAACCTTAATGAAATGCTTCCTGCACATCTGGTATCACTTGAGAATCTTGAGCTAAATTATGCATGTTAGGTAAACCAACTAGCTATGGTATTCCTTACAGAACTGAAAAAATAACTTGTTTGAAAATATAATTTGGAGAGAAGGTAAGCTGAACTCTGTAGATCAAAATTCAAGTTATTTTCTATAATATCAATTTAAAAAAATCACTTTAATATTTGCATAGACACAATCATTGCTGTTTGATATACTCCATTATAAGAAAAGCCATCTCGTCTGCTGTTTATCTGAAACAATTGCTAGGTGTCTGTTCTTACAGTATTTCTGACTGCTGCTGCAATATTAATTTTCTGGCTACATCTTTCAACAGTAAAATATATTTTAAAGAACAGATGGCCATTAGTCATTCTTTGAGAGTCATTTTTGTCTAAATCTGACTCGGTCCTGCTGGTAAAGGTAGCGTAAATGTTTTAAACTCTATGGTTCCTAAGTCCCATTTAAAATTATTCTGGAATGTTCACTTTTCTCTTTCTCATGGCACAAGCAATCCTGAATACAAAATATCCTCCATTCTGAACCTCTTTTATATCAATACTGTACTTCACATGTCTCTGTGCCTGTGAAAGTATGTTGTAAATGAGAATATGCATACGTGCTGACCTTCCATCCCACAGTGCTGAAGCAATTTGTATGTGCTCTGTGCTTGGGATTTTTAGGACAAAAAATGTTCCAACTAGTCTTGTGGTGGGCCATGGCCAGTCTTAATGACATATCACAAAATCTAACGGAGATTAGCCTGGGACAAGTGTAGGTCAAATTGCATTCCTTGGACAAATTAGTGAGTAGGTAAAACTGCATTCCTCCCAGTTGGAGGAGATTTGGAAAGACAAACATTATTAAAAGTAGTCAGTGTTTGGTCAGAATTTTGGAATGAGCCTTTATTCTTTTCTGCAAAATGGAAAGGACTGAGTAGTTTATGTTCTTGAAAAGCACTCTTTGCAGGTCTCTGCCCACTTAACACCTTACTTTGAAATATTTCTTCAACTGTGATTTGGAGGGAAGACTCATCCTTGAATCAGCACCCCTGCTTTCCCCTCCACTGAGGTTTTTGCTTTCTCCAGAAAGACCCTTGTGTTGGGAATATGTAATTACTATAGACTGCATTTGTCTCCATCATGAGGTCCATGCTTGTCTTGGAGAACAACAGATAGTGAAAATGTATTTATCACTGTAAGATCAATTCTTTCAAAACCAAACAAAAAGTAGACCTTATTTGGCTGTGTTACAAGGCTGACAAACTCCTTTATCTATATGTGTGAGCATTTGTGCAAGTGGGCAATCAGCTACCACATACCATTGCGAATCAGGGGTGACTTCCTCCTGGTTCTCGCTGCCTTTCAGTTTATTCCTTCATAAGCAGTGTTCTTACATGACCTTACATGACCTATTCACTGTCTTGCATGCAGACCTTTCCATACTGACAGGATTGCTATTATTTATATATATATGTATAAATATATATATATAATATTAAAAGATATAAAAATATAAGGATATAAAAATATATAAAATATAAAAATACTAAAATATATAAAAATATATATAAAGATCCCCTATGGAAAAGGAAAGGACATATTGAGAGAGAGAATTCTTACTCGGGTCTCTCGGGTCTCTTGCAAGCCTGCTCTTTACTCAGTCTTTGAAAGAATGGAAAACCAGTTAAGGTACTCGTGCTACATGTTTGCCATTGATCATAGAATCATTAAGGTTGGAAAAGACCTCTAAGATCATCAAGTCTAACCATCAACACAACACCGCCACACCTACTGAACCATGTCCCGAAGCACCACATCTACATGCTTTTTGGAACACCTCCAGGAATGACGACTCCACCACTTCCCTTGGCAGCCTGTTCTAATACCTCACCACTCTGTCAGTAAAGAATTTTTTCCTAATATCCAATCTAAACCTCCCCTAACACAACTTGAGGCCATTTCCTCTTTTCCTGTCCCTCGTCTCTTGGGAGAAGAGACCAACACCCACCTTGCTACAACCTCCTTTTAGGTAGCTTAGACAGCAATAAGGTCTCCTCTCAGTCTCCTCCAGACTAAACAGCCCCAGTTCCCTCAGCCGCTCCCATAACCCCTGTGCTTCAGACCCTTCTCCAGTCTCGTTGCCCTTCTCTGGACACTTTGCAGTAGCTCAATATCTTTCTCGTACTGTGGAGCCCAAAACTGAACAAGGTGTTCAAGGTGTGATAGTTCTATCAATCACTAATCTTCAATATTTATTTTCTGCTCTGTTTTTAATAGGGTTTTAAATATTGTATGGCCTAATAAATTCATTTTTACGTTTTAAAGGATTATCTGTATACCTTACAAGTAGAATTTCAAAACCATATCCCATCAAATTTTGTTACATATAATTATAAATGTTGCCTACATGTGTTGTCCTGAAATAGCTGTTCATGTGTAAGATTTATGCAGTCAGTAACTTTTTTTAACATAAGTAGTTGTCTGTGTAGAAGAGAGCACTGGATTTTTGGACACCCAAAGTATGAATATAAGTAAAATATTCTGCTTTTTTGTAATAAATAGCAAGAACTGTTTCTTTCCAATGAATGAGGAGGGCATTTTAGTGTTCCTCTATCTGTGAATATAGTAGAGTAAGAACGCATATTGTCTTCAGTCAACACGGTGAATCCTTAGGACTTAATTGTAATCATATTCTATGCTCTGCTCCCAGTTGAGGGTTTTTCCATTGACAAAGTACTACTTTTTCTGTAAGTACTTCCTTTTTTAAAGAAATACATCTTGATTCACTTATAGGTTATTCCTGATATTTGAAGAAGCTAGATTCCCACCAAAGCTTCTCTCCAGTCTCAGGTTGTTTCAAGCTTCCTCTCCATAAAGAGGGGTGGGGGTGGAAATGGCTGGCAACTGTGCATCTGTTTTTTAAAAGAAAATTTGAATCTCTAGTAGGCATTTGGTGTCACATTTTAATCTCTTTGGAGTTTATGAACTATTCTGTTGCAGTAATTTGACATTTCAGGAATTTCTACAGTTAGGTATATAAGAGGACTAATCAACCTCTGTCCTGTATCAATTGTATTTTCTCCTTTCTTTCCCTTTTTAATTGTAAGGTTATATTTAGACTGTTGTCACTATGTTAAGGTAACATAATTCAGAAATTCTTTTTTTTCAAATTAGCCTCCACTTTAATATGTTTCTGACTTGACTTCGGAACTGACTTTCTCATTCTTAGGTTGATATTCCCCTATTGGATTTTTGGTGGAGTTATGGTGGAGCTTTTAGAGGAAGTTAAAGTGAAAAATGGTGCAGCACTTTGTAATAGCTAAGGAAAACGCAAGAAATTACTGGCGAATTATTTTCTGCTTAAGGGAGTTTTTTTGCAGCTATGCCACAGAGTGAAAATCAAACATGATGGTGATTGATTACATGTTGATTAACAAGAATTTACAGCAATTAGTTCCAGTTTGCTATAGAGCCTTGCCTGAGTCATAAATCCTTTAGGATTTGCTGAACAGCCTGAACAACTGAGTGAAGAGTTAGATGGCTTTTCTTTACATTATTTTTTTTTTCTCTGACAGCAGTTTAATGACAAGTTCTTGTTCGTCTGATGACATCGATCAGGAAGAAATCCAGCTCGCTTTGCAGGCTGCTAAAATTGCCACCCGAGAAAAGATCAGATCCAGATTTCATGGCAGCAGTGATCTTATTCATCGCCTTTTTGTCTGTATCTCAGGTATGACAGTAGTCTTGTGTTCTGAATGTAAAAACTACTAATCTCTTGGGACTTTTTTGATGCACATAAAGTTATGATAGACCAGCCTAGAGATGAAGTTGCAGAAAGGCTGGTTTAGGGGCCTAAGTTGCAGGCTGGTGTAGCAACACCTGCTACTGATGGGAACCTACAGAATGAGAGATACAGACATCTTAGACCTGTGGTGATGAAGAGCTTGGTCACACTGGTAGGTTTGACTTCAAAGTGCTTCTTTTATTTTTGGTGGTGCCCTGTGGCTTCAAGGAAGGAAATTCAATATAGCATTTGTATTTTGATGCAAAATGAATCTCTGTGTTTCCTGCTAAAGGACCAGGTAGATATGTATTAAATTATAGGTAGCATAAAGGCCAGAATGTAACTTGGCCATTATGGAAAATCAGCTTAATTAAATATTCATTTTTTATTCCCAATCCAAGCAAGTGATCCCCTCAAAAATAAGTATGAGGCTGTTACGGGTAGCAACAGACAAATTTACTTTTTTTTTTAGAGTGGTTTATAATGTAGTAATGATTTACCCATTTTCTCAAACTCCCAGGTGTTGCTGACCAGCTGCAGACAAACTATGCTAGTGATCTGAGAAGTATCTTAAAGACCTTGTTTGAAGTTATGGCAACCAAGCCTGAAACAGAAGACAAGGAAAAGCAAAAGAAAGGTGAAGAGATTTAAACATTTATTTTCTATAATGGATTTCTGCCGGTAGCCTCATGGGGATCCGTGAAGTATTTGATGAGAATTTAACATTCTGTTGACTTTTTGGCAAAGCACACCATACAGTGATTTGATCTATGTGTAAATAAAAGTCGTGGAAACAAACAGTAAGAAGGATGAAGACACTGGAAGTATAGGTACACAGGAGCATGTCTTGAGGCAAGTTTTGAAAGAGGGAAAGCCTTCAGAGTGCAACTGCTCATTTCAATATTCCTGTGTATAGAAGAACCGTGTGTGTAGCCCACATGGGCATAACATAATCTATGCAGGGTTTAGACTTCACAGATTTTTATTTTTTTTTTACCCTGGTATTATATCACAGTGGACATATTTTAATTTACTAAGATATATATCTTTGTGAAGTTTGTATAGCTGTGTAAAAAGGGCAGATTATACAATGAAAATACTCAGGAAAATACTGAAATCTGCCCTGTTTTGTAGAAATCGCAGAACGCTGAATTTGTCTTTAAATAGAAAAATACCCACTTCTGAATTCTAGATATTTCAGCTAGTGGACCCAGAACTAGATCATGAGCTAAGACAAGAAATTTTTTTGTCTGTCACCATTTTGATTATTTCTTTTTTAAAGACGCAAGTCTGCTAACTTACCTAAAAATAACCATGTCATCCCAGCAAGACTGCTATTACTTCTGTCCTTTATGATTGGAACTATCAGTGTTTGAATGTTATCAGAATTTTCTATATTTTCCTCTCTTTCCACATGATTGAAAATTTTCATTTTCCCTTTCTCCCAGTTTAATTTAAAAGCATGGAGGGTTTTATGTAGAATGCTAGGTTAAAAGTTGGTTAAATTTAGCAGAAAAAGCTCAGTCCAACCCAACTTTGCAGTGAGATAATGCACAATGTGCATTATAGTCCTCTGTCATTTCTGCTTGAAATTTCCACAACATTTTTTTTCATGACAGGATGTCTTGATGTGAAAGAGACTGTTTTCTCCATTGGCAAGAAAAAATGGGGTTAGACAAAATAGCTAAAGAAAGGATCGGAGATCTCCTGAACATTAAAATAAGTCATAAAGAAACTAGAGCTGTAAAGATTTATCACTAGGAAATATATAAGTCAACACTACTTGGTTGGAGGAATTTCTAATGGATTAACTGCTACATTTCTTTTTTTTAAAAAAAACTGGTATGTTGACAACAGTAAGCATAAACAAAATGAGCAAGTAAAAGTCAGGGACATTTGGAATGAAGTTTCTCTTTGATGTGGGGTTTGATGTGTATGATTCATTTAGGGACTCTCTGGTTATTCTTATAATCTACTTCTTTGTAGAGGATCCAAGTTAAGAACTGGAAAATAAAATATAGGATGCAGCTAAACTGCTAGAAGTAAGAGGATTGTATGTTCTTTAATAACAGCATCTTTCATTTCTGTTGTCATTCAGAAGAAGAAGAGAGGAGATATTTTAAAATCACTCTTTTTGTCAGGGTAATGAAAAAGCAAGAAGTATAAGACGGTTCGTATAGATACTAGTGTAATCTAATCCCAGAAGTTCTACCACAATATTTTAAGTGCAAATTGGAAAAATATGAATTTCAGTACTTTTTGGTTTGTTTTACAGTTAATCAGGGTTTAAGGAATGCAGCTTTGGAAGACTGTGCTTTATGTCAAGAAAGCATATCATCCTCAGAACTTGCAGCAAAAGCCAGAGATGGGGACTTTGAAGGTACTTTTCTTTTTTCTGAGAATAAAATGAGACAACACTGATGTATAAAAAAGTAATCAATTTAAATAGAAAGAAAATTCTACTAAAGTATAGAAACTATAAAATATTGTCATAGTATGATTTAGAGACAAAGTCAAAGTAACTGAGCATTTTTCTTTCAGATTTTCTTTTAACAGCCTCATGAAACTCTGATCTACAGTTGTCACTTTCGACATGAATTCCTTTGTATCAGTGGAGTGAGGCTCTGCATGGTCAAGGCTTTAATACAGCCTGTGACATTACATGTGACATGAGTATTAGAGGACTGTGTGAGATGCAAAGCCCTAAGGTCTTCTCAGCCAAATGTAAAGAGATCTTTTACATAATTTGCCATATGTGGAGGTGCAGTTTTTTCCCATGGTAGAAGCACCTTTCATATTTTCTTCACTTTTGTCTTCAATATTATGAAAATATTTTGGTTATTATTTTCATATTCTTCATCCTATTACTTCGAAGGAAATGTTTTAGGTAAGTCTGCTGAGGTTACTTGAATCTCACTTAATACATGGTAAGAGTGAAGGAAAGTGCATATGTAAGTCTCAGTTTGGTAGGGATTCAAGCATTCTGAGACCTCAAAAGTTTAGTCTTTCTCGTTTTTTTAATCTGAGCTGCTGTGGGAGTGCGTAGGAGTTGGTCATGGGCTATAGCCATAGTATGGTAAACGTATAAAAAAAAGATTAAAAGCTATCAGAGCACTTGCAGTCAAAGAATAAGAAAAGATAAAGTAGATGTATGAAATAGAGAAACAATAAAGCAATCAGCTTTGATCTTCAGGGCTAAGTGGTTGTTTCAGCACAGCAGGAGCTCAGTTATCAGGGTGGTCATGTGTCTGTGGTAGAGTGAGAAATAAAAGACAACTGTCAACTGTGAAACTGCATCTGAGCTTCCCAGAAATTCACATGTGCAGTAATTTCCTGTCCTTTAAAACTTTGATCTATTGTTGTCTTATTTGTCTGCATACATTATTGTTCTTCCAGTGAGGGGTTTTGAGTGCAGAATGAGTGAGAACTGAGTGGTAGGAGTGTACGTCTCTGCTTGTATGCAGAGGGGGGTGACGAACAGAAAATGTTGGTTCATGTCATTTATAATAAAGATCACAAAACCTAATCTTAAAGATTAGGTTTTAGAGTTATGCTACATATTTACAAGTTATTTTGTGCTTATGTAAAACCCCTGGTTTGCTTGCTCGTCTTTTTGGAAGGTGCAGGCCAAAGGATCTCAAATCTAATCTATTTATTTAGAACAGCAGGGCTAATTCATGTATAATGCATGGTAGGAATATTATCTCTTCTGGGGAAAGATGATTTGGTAGTACATAAAGAACTATTCAGTAGTCATTTTAATTGATTTTTCTATTGTACTATAATTCAGAATGACACAGAATATGCAGTAAAGAGCAAATCTTTAAGCAAAATCCTTATCGTGTATAGGCTGTATCTGAAAAGAATGCAAGAGATTATTCGTTCTCTGCTATTTCAGTTCATATGCTTTTGTTTTGAATTGATGCCTGATGCTGTCAGTGAATTTGACTTACAGAACTTGAAACAAGTTATTCTGAACTCTGGGATGCTGAATATCCTTCTCACAGTGGATGTCCATTTTGTCAGAGCAAAGTCACTTCACTTCCCTGGCATGTTATTGTTAATCTTTTAAGGTTCTTCAGCTTTTCATGGCTTCTTCTATTGACATGACTTTATGTTTAGAGAAGTGCAGTCTATGGCTCGAGGTGTTATTTATCGACAGAAAAGCACAACAGTCAGGGTGCTTAGGTGATGTTACGGCTGATGTATAGGAGTACGGTTAAGGGGAATCTTTGGAGTTCCAAGGGCCGCTGCAGCACCCAGACAATGTGAATCAGTTATGTCCCTGCCCTAAGCAAATGGTAAAGCCCAACCCATAATTACTAATAGCATATGCAGAAAACTACAGCAAAGACAGCTTCCTGGCTGCACCTTTATTCTGCAATAGCAGGTGTTGCACATGTGCCGGCGTGGTGGAAAGTGAATCTTTGTGGCATTGCAGAATCATAGAATGGTGGGGTTTGGAAGGGACCCCTGGAGATCTAATCCAATCCCTGTGCTAAAGCAGGCTCACCTACAGCAGGTTGCACAGGAACGTGTCCAGGTGGCTTTTGAATATCTCCAGAGAAAGAGACTCCACGACCTCCCTGGGCAGCCTGTTCCAGAGTCCCCTTTGAATAAGCAGACTTGGATGCCAGCATGAGTTTGACTGCCTTGACAGGACGTTTTCCTATGCCAACAATTCCTCTAGAGCCAGTTAGCCAGCGCTCCTGCAGGTACACTTGGGCATGTCTGAATCCATCTCCTTGCAGGCTTTCTCTGGGAGTCTTACTTGGCTTGTGTGTAAGTAGTTATGCTGTGAATACGTACTTGTACAAATCAGTACAGCTCCTCTGGCTGTGTAAACTAACCAGTGTACTCTGCTGTTACTTACCCTTCAAATTTGTTGATGGGTTGGAATTCTCTATATCTCAAAAAGGCATAGATGAGCTCCACTTTCCAAACAAGAACAAACCACAAAGGTCTGCAAAAAGGTACGCCTGAAGTGGGTCAGTTTGTTGAGTTTGTGGGAACTTAGTACTAATGCCCATTCTGTCCCCTCACCTCTAATATATTCCAGGCCCCGGTCCCTTCAGGTCACATTGCTGGCGATGTTGTACAGACTTTTTTTTTCCTCCTGAGATATGCAGTGATGGCTAGCGGGGTATGTGGTTTTGCTATCCCTAAGACATCCACCATGAGGCATAAACTTACAGCAGTGTTTAAACCTCAGCAGCCATGTGCCTTTTCCCCTTTATAATACCTGCCTACCTGGCTCAATTTTGCTGGCCAC
Organism: Cuculus canorus; assembly: GCF_017976375.1. Taxonomy (NCBI): domain Eukaryota; kingdom Metazoa; phylum Chordata; class Aves; order Cuculiformes; family Cuculidae; genus Cuculus; species Cuculus canorus. Next base: position 10,405,521 of record NC_071404.1, on the reverse strand, counting down.
TGTGGAAGCAGCAGCCCCTGAGCTTGAGTGATGTTTGTGTGTAGGTGGAAGATGTCTAGTGGTGAAGGCAACCTTTGCTGCATGAACATTGTGCCTAATTTCTTGCAGCAAGCTGGTAGGTTTGTCCTCCGGGCCAAATCTGGGCCACAGGCCACCCACAAAGGTGCACAGCAGTTTTCACTGTAAATGGATTCAATGCAAAGTCTGAGAGCGTTGCACCAATCTGTTAACAGCATTGCACCAAAATTAGTAGTATCTTCTTTGTACATCATTTCTACACTTCAGGTCACTCTTAATGATTTCAGCTGAAAGTGAAAACAATTTAAAGCAAATGAGCACATCAGTAGTTCCTCCCTTCTGCCATCATGGCAGAATAGGAGCATGTATCAAATTGATATAGCAAGGTACCTGCCAGGAAAGCTTTTTCCAATTATCAAATAAAACTCTCTTACTGAAAGTACGTAATGTTTAAGATTGCATCCAATGAGTAGTAATAAAAAAAACTCCCCCCAAAAAAAAAAAAAAAAAAAAAAAAAAAAAGCAAACCCAGCAACCTGAACAAATAAACAAATAGTTTTAAGATTCTGCCGAAGATTCCAACCTCTACTCAGATTATGAAGATGAATCACTTGTTTTTGTCAGGTTTCTCATTCTTACTGTATATAAAACCCACCAGCTGGCCTGGGTCATAAAACAAATATGAATGTTTATTATGAGCCAACTGACATTGGCAAGGGTATAAGAGTTAAATCCTGTGACCTTCGGGAGGCTGAAATACAATGAACTACAGCTTAATTGACATTTCTGAAGGAAAGCGTTTTTGGAAGGAAGTACAGATGAGCCTGTGGTGTATATGTTTGTCTTTGTCTTGATGCTCTAGAATTTTATTTTGAGGAAGTATATGTATTTATACTTCACTGAATATAAAAAAACACTTTATTTTTATAGGGAGAGAATGTAAGCCATATATATTTTCCTAGAATATAAGATTAATTTATACAATATTCCATAAATGAGTCTTAAACACAGTGAAATTTAAATACGGTGCCCTGGTTTTGTAGTGGAAGAGAGGGCCAGTGGGAATGAAGTTCTGTGTATAAAATCAAAGCAAATTTAAGTGGCAGCTGCTCAGAAAAAAAACCAAGTTGGGCTCTTTGTTACCAGTGGTGCTTGCTCTGAATCACAGTAACAGCAGAAGGCACCAGTGTCCCAAAACCTTTTGTGGTGCTGCCGCTGTCCCTGTGTCCTGGTGAGCTACAAGCCAGGGCGTGGAGAAGGTTATTTGGGAGTTCCTGAGCTCCAGCTAGGGACAAAATACTGCTGGATAATAATCAGTGCATGGGACTGAGAGCAGGCAGCATGGGTCATGCATGAATTAAAGTAAACCTCCGCATTTGGAAAAGGAAGAAAGTTACTCCTAGTTAACCTAGTATAAATATATCCCTGCTGGGACAGAGCTGAGTCATTCTTCATATGTATTATTGATGTAAAAAACATCAGGGAAGTAGTTGCTTGTCTTTCTGCTGTTTGTGTCTGGGATCATGTTTCCAGCCCCAGCACAAAACTTGCTTTGCACTAGCGAACAGTTTCCCGTATATGTACATATAGACATTATACATATATCTATATTACACACAGTAACTTCTGGGTTTTTATATCTTGATATGGATTTTTATGTGTTCATTTCTTTATGAATCTGTAAATGTGATCAAGCATAAATCCTTGCTCACCATACTTGAGACCATTATGTTTATCCTTGTCAGCTTGATGATTTTAATAGTGAACTTCGGCACATCTGAGTTTTGACCATGCATGTATTGTGTGGTAATTTATTACCTAGGAAGATTACTCTGTTGTGATTAAGGGAAGGTGAATATTTTTAATTGTCAACATCATGAAATTACACACTGGCTAAGAAAGTAAGTTGCACTTCTTGTCTAGGCATAAGCATTTGCCCCATCCCTGGAGGTGTTCAAGGCCAGGTTGGATGGGGCCTTGGGCAGCCTGATCTAGTGGGACGTGTCCCTGCAGGAACCCGTTGCAAGGGGGTTGGAACTAGATGATCTTTAACCCAAACTATTCTATGATTCTATGAGATCTGTACAAATCAGAAGTTTTTCTCAAGGAGAAACAGAAAGCATTGTCAAGCTGTTGGCACTCTGTGAAAATATTTGCTGTGGCATCTCAGCTGTCTGTAACCATACCTTCATTTTCACTCTATCCCTGTAGCATTCGTACAGAACTGCCTCGTTTGCTGCCACCTAGTTATAACTCCAGCCATAATGGATTTGCTGTGGCTGCCAGTACAAATATATGTGCGTGCCAAATGGTGTTAGCATCTGTTTGCTGCGCAAGAGCATGCTATTTCTCCTTGATCCCTTTCCATCTCGTAATATCCCAGCCCACCCACTTTTGTCTAGTCACAGGTCCTCACTGCTCTTCAACCAGCAGTACCAGCACAATACTGTAATTTATGGTCCCAGAGCTTGAGCTCTTGTTCTTGTTGCAATAAGAAGTCACAAGGTCGAGAAAACCCACCCATGCTGCTGCATGTGCAGAATCTAATCACAGTGAGTCTAGAATTAGCTGTCAGCCCTAGCTGAGTGCTTCAGTTTTTCTTTTTTCCTCCACCCGCCTATGGCTACTCTATTATTTATAATGATGACCCGCCACCCTTTGTAAATGAAAGAAGTTAAATTGTTGCACAGTTCAGTGGACAAAGGTATTCTGTCCACATAACTTCTTAGTTTTTCCTTATTCAGCAGCTCTGCTTACACTGTGCAAGAGAAGAACCTGACTTCAAGTTTTCCAAATTGAGGCTATATTTTATAATCAACTGACCATACTTAGTTGTACATGTAAAATTACAGGATTTTGTACAACTTTTAGATTGTATTGTAATAATTCGATCTGACATTTTAAGAACTTGCTCACAGCCTTTTACCTTTTCAAAGACTATTCCCAGTATGGAAATTGTAGAGACTTCATTGCAGGAGGAGGAAAAAAAACCCAAAGTACTGCAAAGCACAGACTTCTTCAGCTCCACAGTGATGTAACTGGGATTTTTATTAGATTTGAATTTTTTTTGTCCTAAAAATACACAGATTGCATGTTCTTCTGGCATGTAGTATGTAGATCTACATTGCCAGCTTGCTTCTAGCTTATAATTGTTGGTAGCTCTTGCAGAGAAAGACTCCTAGTAATGGTTATATGGAAGACGCAAGTCTCTAGTTCATCTGATTTTAAGTAAAGATTTGAACTTTATCCCAGTGTAAGTCAGTATTTTCTGTCAGAGTTGCTTCATTTTACGTAAATAATTATTTTGTCCAAAGAACGAGTTGCTGATCACGTACCTGTCCAGGATGGACACAGGATGTCATCATTCAAGGTTGTGTCCAACAAAGCAGAGCAAAGCTTGAGCCCAAGTCTGCAAAACTCCATGCTTTGATGAAAGCTTTCTAGATTTGCACAGATATTCCATCTAAAGGCATCTGTTAGACAAGAGCATGCTTGAATCTAGTAAGTCTGTGCCTCTGTTTTCTCCTTCACCCCCGAAATTTTCATCAAATAATGTTGTTGAAGCAGAAATCTTATTTTTATTGAAAGATTTCAACACTGCTGTAATCAGCACTAAATCTATTGAGCACAGGTAAAGATTACTTTGGTACGATTGCATCCTGGGTATCTTATATAAAATTCTGAGATTGCTCAGAATGACATGTGGAAAATTATGCGTGAGAAGGGACAAAAAAGGTTCATTTTACTCTGGCAGTTGAAGTGAGAGGTAAAGTTATGTCACTTTAGTTCTCTACTTTCCATATTTAAAACTGTAAGAATTTACCAATCCTGCTTTCATCAGAAAAGCTACAGCAAGCCCATCTGACCTTTTTTGCAGCTATGAGGCTAATGCACTTTGACAGCCTCAGCAGCGAGAGTTCCACCGGCTGCTGTAGGAACAGCTCTTTTAAGGTTAGTTTGGTGAAAGTATAATCAGGGGTATGCATGATGTGCTCTGAAATCTAATACACTTTGATGCAGGAGGAACTTTCAGTTTGAGTTCTGTATTAAGAAATATTTTATAAAAACAAAATATGCAGAAAGAATCTTTACTCTGAATTGCTTGGCCATAATCATAGAATCATAGAATAGTTTGGGTTGGAAGAGACCTTAAAGATCATCTAGTTCCAACTCCCCTGCCGTGAGCAGGGACACATCCCACTGGATCAGGCTGCCCAAGGTCCCATCCAACCTGGCCTTGAACACCTCCAGGGATGGGGCAGTCAACAACCTCCGTGGACAGCCTGTGCCAGTGCCTCATCACTCTCACAGTGAAGAAATTCTTCCTACTGTCTAATCTAAATCCGCCCCTCTCCAGTTTATACCCGTTGCCCCTAGTCCTATCACTACAAGCCTTTGTGAACAGCCCCTCCCCAGCTTGCACCACCATAGTGCATGCACCACCGCAAGCTTAGGGTTTAGTAGCTGCTGTTCAGCAGTGGGTCGTGGTGTGCATGATTTCTGGTTTGTTTTCTACCGGAGTATAGGCTTGCGAAACTGGTCTTCTGCGAGCTCTAACAGCCTTTGGAATTACTTCCCTCTGCCACCCCTCAACCCTGGCTCGTGGGTCTCAGCACCCCTGAATGAGCTTTCTGGTCTCATGTTGTCTGAGTCAACACTGCCGATGGATCCGTGTCCAGGCTCTCTTCTACTTGTGATCTGGAATGCAGATGTTCTCCATGATTTTTAAGATTTGATGGGACTGCAGTAGATCTATTGCACATATTCAAGCAAAATGAAGTCACATGCTTTTTGATAGTATTTACAGCATTTATAACTTTTAGTGTGGTTGTGGTTTTCTTAAAGCTCCAGCCTTTTGGTTTTATGTGAGATTTTTAAATTTTATAGAACAGAAAACTTTTTCAGCCAGTGAAGTTGCAGAGACATGTTAAGGTGTACTCTAAAAGCTACAGGATAAAATGAATAAAAAGACTATAAAATTTCATAATTTATAGGAGAATGTAATGCAAGATTTTTGAATAGTTAAGAGTTGGGAGTACTGTTTCTCCTTTCTTTTTCAGTCTTCACCCTATTTAATTTTATCTTGTGCCTTTTCCTTTTCCTAAACTTGTTTCTTATTCACTTAAATTCTAGTTTATCTTCCTTTCTCTGCCTTTTTTTCTGTATGTGCTTTTAATGTTTGCTTCAAAAATTTATTTCTGTAGTCTGTCTTGTTAATCCCTTCCCTCCCTCCCTCCTCCTCTTTGATGTCTGTGCTATGGTCTTCATCTGTTTCCCAACAGACTTCCCTTAACTCTCGTTGCATGATAAAGCAGTGGGCCAATTAGTCCGCGAACAAGGTTTTCCCTCCATTCTTTGTACAAATCCCTGGAGCAGAGGCAGAAAGTGCTTTACAGACTGGATATTGCCATTTGCTGCTGCATGCAGAGCTAACAGAGCGGCGTAGCCCGGTGAAGAACTTTAACATAAAAAGCCTAGGGGTGCGGTGCTGCTGCTCTGCTTCCAGCATGTCTTCAGGCTAATGCTAGGGGTTTAATTTGTATAACTCATTATGCTTCTCATACTGAAGCTTTATCCCCTCATGAGACTGCTCTTCAGAGAATATTTCAAAAACCCGTTCTATAAAAAGCCTGATGACTCAATCATTAATATATGTAAGTCAGAAAGGCTGCTCCCCAGATTGAGCGGGATGAGACTTGTGAAGAGGACCTAGGGGTGTTGATCCTGTTGCCACTGGGGCTTGTGTGAGCTTGGAGAGACCAAATCGTTCAGGCCTTCACCCTTCCTGACAGTGGAAGCACTTTGGCTCTGATCTAGGGTTGTGTTTAGTTTCTAAGTGTATACTTTGAAAATGAAGCCTCTGCGTTTGTATTCGGTGTAAGGACTTTTTCAGTGACGCTTGGAAGCAAAGATGTAGGGCAAATGGGCTGAAGTTTCTTATTTCCAGTGTTATTTCAGGAGTGCACCTCAGCGTAATTTTGGGCAAGACATTTCTCTCTCTGATTTCTCTCCACACACTCACTAACTGTAGCCGGGTGATGAGGACTAAAGCAATTAATGTTTGTACAGCATTTGGAATGTTAAAAGCTGTTACATAACTAAGTGTTACTATTTGGAGTGTGCTGCAGTGCAGATGATCTTGGTGTGAGCAGTTGGGATGTTAGGAGGGCACTAAAACCCAGAAATGGTGGGGCAGGGGACTGGCCATGTAGACCTTACCTGACTGTGGTTGAGTCACTGTCTGGGGGAAAATGTGCCCTTTAACTCACTGTACTGAAGTATTAATTTAGTGAAGCACTGGACATGACACCAACATGGTGGTAGAGAGAGTCCCTCTTATGAGGGAACGTTCTGTGGAGTGGTTCTATACATTGAGTACCTGTAGGATGTGATTTATTTTTCAATACAATTATAAAAACAAAATTTGCAGAGTTATTCATCTGGCAGTCAAGTAATTCTGTAACCATGAGCTAGGGATTATATGGCTATGATAAGTTTATGAGGTTATTATTATTCAAAATAAATTTGCTGTTTCTCATGGGGTTTTTTTGAAATTCTTGTTTAGCACTGCAGACAATTAAATCTATACAAAGTCAAGTGAAAAAAATTTGATTTCTACGTTGCACTTCAAGGGCAACAACAGAAAAAAAATCCCAAACAAAACAAAACCTGAATGGTAGAGACCTGATGAAGCTGCTTTGTGTCGATGGGCTCCAGAGTCTTTGTGGAAAGGTTGCATTAGCTTGTAGCATGTCTGGATTAATCACGATTTAAGGGAAGGAGTGATTCTGGTACCAGATGCTGCGGAAGTTGCAGTTCATGTTGGCATGCTGCACTTTGTACAAAAAGGGCCTGTGTTTTGTGTCCTTTCTTTGAATATTATAATTAGTAACTAGCTGAACGTGGTAGCCCACATTATAATGCAGTTGATAAAGCTTTGGTAGCAAAGTAGGCATCTTGCCAAACCTGCTTCCATCAGCTCTGTGTTCACTTGGAAGGGAAAACGGGCAGCAGAGAGCTTGAGTAACTTACTAAATTTTTCTGTCTTTAAATTAGTGAGAATCAATGGGATGGTTAAATCCCTAAAACCTTAATCAAGGTTGTGTAGTTTAATGGTAAGTGTTAAACAGGAATATCATTATTGGCTCACTTGATTTGTTTGGAATATATGTGGTAACCCAAGGGACTTCCTGGATGGAGAGCATGGAGATGCTTGCCATGGTTTCAGAACAGAGATTCCTATGAAAATGGTATGATGTTTCCCAAATCAGCATCCCATTAGGAGTAAGCTTCACTGTTCAAGCTACACGTACTAGCTGGGGAGGTTGCAGGGAAGGAAAAGAGCTGGAAAGGAAAATTCCTTGGTTTCATTGCTATTAACTCTTCAACTTAAGCTGGCAGTCCTGCATCTCCCTGCTGCTGAAGGAAAGCCTGCCTTTCAAGAAGGAATTTGTAGCCTTCTGTCCTCACAGAACGTTTTTCTGGTGAACTGTTCCCAGGGATGAGGTGAAGACTGCTAAGTGTGACCTCCTTTTCTTCACCATATAGGTGAAAAAAAGAAGACCAGTTTGTTCATTAAGTGAAAGATTGCTTTCATAAACCAGTTTGACTTCCAAAATACTTTAGAGGAGCCTGTAAAAGCTGAGTCAAGATTTGAAGCTCCCTTTGTTTTTATTAATCTGCTTTTTGAACATATTCTGCATTGAATGCTATATCCCTTTTTGCTTTTAATTTGGCAAATGTTGCAACGTGACAAACACATGAAAACTGGTTACAGCTATGTTTGAGCAATACAGTGGATTTTTCATTTAATTGTCTTCTTTCTGCCTATAGCTGTAGCCTTCTTGACCTCAGCATTAACTGCACGATATATTTTGTTGTTTGATAATATGCTCTTTGAAGCACGGATCTTGCATGTCAGGTTTATAAATCAGCAACTGCATGGGTTGCATACTGTAAATAATGCTTGGAGAGATGCTGCATACAGGGAACTTGGGCAAATACATCCAGCAATTCACGTTCACTGTGTCCATGGATTCCTTCTGGATATAACTTGTTTTGCCCTTCGTTAGATTTTTAACAACATAATTAAGCACTCGGCCACATCATTTCAACACTCATCATTTTAGATGCTCTGAAGTCACGTCAGCCTGTCGCTAGCAGAAGCAGCTCCGCAACAGTGAGCCTAATAACTTCTGCTTTGCCAAAACCAAATCTTTCCCTGCTTGGCTTTTATGAGAGTTAGAGAGCTCACAGGATAAATCAACTGAAATGAAACGTGCTGTTAGGGATAGAAGTCAGATTCTTTCTTTACTCAGTCTTGTACACTTGATTTTGTGGTTTTGCTGTAGTTACTGGTGACTTCCAGTAAGAGTCCCAGTAATTTAACAGACAGTAATCAGGCTTTGAGTTTCTTATCTGTAGAGCTGCTTGCCTAATTGCAGAAGAGCAGTCAGCCTTTCTGTAGGAAGGGCTGAAGAGGCTGGGAATGATCTCAGCTTTAAGCTTGTTTTGATGGCTGGTTGAATTGACGAGAACACCCATGTTCCAGCTCTACTTCAATAGCCTCTGGCCTTCGTACTTTATTTTGCTTATCTCCTCTTCCCTGCCACTTTCAGTTGAATAGGATATATTTTATTTCAAGTCCAAAGCTGCTGTGTGGTGTTTCAGTGCCTGCTGAGCTCTGCCCAAAGGTGGGCACCTGGCAGAGAAGGGAGGAGTTGAGCCCCTGTTGGGCATCCCGAACTCACCTGGCTGGCTATGCCCAAAGCACCTCGAGAAACTCAGATGAAAGCAGCTGCCATTATATTTTATTCTCCTTACTCCCTTGAGGATCTGGTAATTGCATGTTTATTTTTATACCCTTTTGATTTATATTTGCTTTTGTTGCTGTGTTTCTGACAGATCCTCCTGACTGGGTTCCAGATGAAGCCTGCAGCTACTGCACTGCGTGCAAAGCTCCTTTCACTGTCATTCGCAGGAAACACCACTGTCGGAGCTGTGGCAAGGTAATGACTCAGTCAAATGTGAGAAACCATCCGCTAAAGTGAACAGCAAATTTATGCGTGCCACAAACTCGGCTGCACAGCAAAATGCCTGCACTCTGCCAGGGTTTTCAAGTCACAAGTAGTTTTGTATGTCTTGGCTGTCAACTGTTGAGCTTAAGTTTAGAATGTGGATGGGAGAGTTTTGACTTTTATACAGCAGTAAGCATTTGCTTGCTAAAAGGCAGAACTCCCTGTTGATATCCTGGAACAGACACCCCAAATCCAGGAATCACTTTGGACTGCTGCTCTCAGCTTTAATGAGCTGCAGCAGCCTGCACTGTGAGGGGTGATGCACAGCTCCACTGCAGGGATGGTGTGTCCCTCTGCTTTGCTTTCTGAACCTTTGCAGAAGGACTGTCGTGCACAGGGCTTCTGCTTTGCAAGTTTGTGGGGGAGGAATAGGGAGTGAGGGAGAATAAAGCAGTCATGTGCCTCAGGAAGCCAGAAATCTGCAGTCCCATTTCACTTGCTTGCTAATGTGCAAGTTAAAAAGGATACTGGTTTTGTTAACATTATAGTGGACTTGCAAGGGTAGGAACTTAGGAGAATATTTGTGAATATCTCTGAGTCTTTCTTCAAAGCCAGTGGAGAGAGATGCTTCTTTTCACCTCTGGTGAAGCTGCCTTGCCCTGTGACCAGCAGAACTAGGCAGGCTTGCCTGTCGGTGCTTGGGCACCTGCGTTGCAGAGGCTACACACAGTCAGATTAACTAGTCATCATGCTATGAATTGCCTGCAGGGGGCTTCCAGTTGCTGTGCTGAGGAGGGTGGGGGTTCTAATGCACATGTAGAGTCTTCTCTCCCCTCTCTTGAAATAGGTTTTGTCCCATCCAGTTCTTCAAAGGAACTAAAGTGAAATATCCCTCTTTGTTTTTCAGATCTTCTGTTCCCGCTGCTCCTCTCACTCTGCTCCTTTACCTCGTTATGGTCAGATGAAGCCTGTCCGTGTTTGCACTCACTGTTACATGTTCCATGTCACTCCTTTCTATAGTGACAAAGCTGGTATCTGACGTATTAAACTACTGGTGTGTCTCCTGGAGTCTTACATGGACTGATATATTTGACCTAAGCCAAGAATTAACTTGAAAGAGGGACCCTTGTGAGGGTGTGTAGGCTTTGACATCCATTATTATAAATTTTGTACAGTTTTTATTGCATTTTACTAAGCTGCTAAAGGGAAGTATGAAGCGTCTGTAGCTCTAAGGCTACAGTACAGTCTTCCATAAATTTATAACAGTAATGTTACGATGCCATATGCAGAACAAATGCACTGTGTGGAAGGAAATAGGGCTCAGAGAATCAAACAGGCATTGCTGCTTATCTTACATGCTAGGAACAGAATTAGGCTGTTAACTAGTCCATCCCAGCAAATCAGTCCCAAAGCTCGGACACTTCTGTGCTCACTAGAATACCAGCATGGCTGTGGATGTCAGCGCTCTCCCTCCTGCTGCGGTTTAATTTTCCCATTACTAGACTTGTGCTACCTATGCTAGGATTAATTAAAGCAAAACTATTTCAAATCCGTATTTGATATCTACAAAGGCAAAATTTTCTGTCGATCACATAGGAAGCACTGAGAATCCTGAAGCAGTGTATTTCTGTTGCCTTTCATTTACCAAGCAAAGCAATAAGTCCCAAGTTATCTTCTAAGAAAGAAGTTTTACAACTTCCAGTTCCATATTTTGGAGGTTTGGAAGTATTTATAATCTGCAACATGCTGAATCCTGTTAATAAAATTATAACACAGAGCTTTGGTTTCTATAACAGCGTTTAAAACTTAACAAACTTCAGAGGAAATGCTTACCAAATGAATTAATTAAAATTAAAATACATATTTTTAAAAGAGTTTAGTGGCAAAATTCAGTAGATATGACAAATTATTTCTCTCATACTGAGTTTTTTAAATGGTTTTTAAAAGGCAAATGTGTAATGATATATTCAAAAGGTCCTACAGAATGGTCAACCAGAGAAGAAGGGTACTTGTTGTCCACATTTGGCAGAGTAACTGTGTAAAATATTGCATACTCTTACTTCACTCATGCTAACAAGTCTGAAGATGTTTTGTATTTATTTGAAACACCAGGAATTAATTTTTCTCTCCACTTGGAGAGGAAAGAAATAAGACTCACCTGGATTCATGCTGTGATCTTGTGCAAACTATTTGCAGTAAGAGCTCCCTGAGCACTGAGGTTTCAAAGGCGTTCGGACATGCTTTGAGCTCGCCACATGAAAAACAAGACAGTGTGTGCTGTGGTTATAGAGGAAACAAGATCAAGAGCGCTTTGCTGTATCCCCTTTCCTGACTTGCAGTGTTACACGCTGTGTTTCAAAGTGATAAATACAAAGAAGGATGAGGAAGTTGTTTGTAGTATCGTGCTCGAGAAAGGTTGTCATTCAAAATAGGAAAACAAAATGGGCCAGTGTTGATTTTTTTTTAATTCATTTTTGCAAGGACATTCCCTTTGTTACGTGGTTTAATATTCCGTGTTAATGAGCCATATAAGAGTACAACAGTTGGGCACTAACGTCATTTTGAATCAGAGAAACAGCTTCACTTAGTTGATATATGATGCACAAGCCTTATAATGCTGTTTGTAGGCAGTGTCAGCTATGATGTGTTATCCTCACCTTATTTATATTTTTATTATGTTCCTGAAATCCTTCCCATGGAATTCTTGAGTTGGAGTGTCTGCATTCACCAGAGTTTGGAAAGGCGTGGGGCTGGGCACTTGGTGGGAGGTGGGTAACATGGTGTAAGCAATGATACTTATTCAGGCTTAAATCTCAGGCTTCACATTGCAATGATTATTGCAGTTTTATTTTTAGAAAAAAAAAACCAACAAATTTAATGCTTCTTTTATAGGATAAAAAATACAACAAACTTCAGTTGTGAAATAAATATGCACAAAAAGTTGCTTCTGTGAAAAAATCTTATTTAATGGACTGAATATTTATTCAAGCTTGTTTTTATTTTGTAAATGCTGTAATTCAGAATCATTTCCATAAATATGATATTTAAAGATCTCAGACACTATAGTTTCTTATGTAAATACAGACTCCTATTTCTCTTACCGAAAAGCACAATGACTATATCAATACTAATATACATTTGCCTCGAGGAAGACTTTCATCTTGTAATCTCTTCAGATAATTAAAGTGTCAGGACTTTCTACTTCCATGTGCTGGATTGCTCTTTCATTTCGGGGTCTGTTTACATGGAGTGACAGCTGCCATCCTGTTAAACAAACTGGCCTTAAGTCTTGCTCGTGCTGCAAGTAATGTGAAAGAAATTAGTTTAAGTTTGAAAATGGAAGTCGCTCATACAGAGAAGGGGCAGTAAATCAGAGCTGTCACTTCACGCTGCCTTATGCTATCGCCTGCCACTGGCTGAGAATCTCCCTTCCCAAAATACTGGGAAGTGGCAGTGGCCACTTCACACATTAGGCAGATTTGATCTGCCTGTGTCAAATCTGAATAATGTTTTCTGTGGGGGATATAAATCTGCAATGAAGTTAGTGTGCCTTGGATCTACCAGCACAGATACTCTTGTAAATCATAAGTGCCCAGTGCTGATTTGGTCTCCTTGTATGACATAGAACTGTTGTAGGTTTTATGAGAATTAGCATAATTTTCCAGAAGACTTAATGCATGGCTTTGGGATCCATTTCACTGAAGAAAAAACATGTTACGGCTCCGGGACATTAGGATCTTAGCTGCAGTGGTGCAACAGAAGGAAAATTTTATGGGAAGCCTGCACAGAAGTTTAAGATTGCATTTAAATTAATGTACGTAATATTTATGGGTAAATAATACTGCTTTAAGGGTAGTATAAATAAATGAACAGTAGAAATTTATCCTATAGGGACTTAAAATTTACATCATCAGCGTCTTGAGGGGAAAAAAGGGATCTCTGTTCTCTAAACCACAGCAATATGTTCCACAGCAGTTTCCCTGCTGGGAATGCTATAGTAGAAGCCATACAAGACAGTAAGGCAAGAGAAACATTGCCAAAGGTGGCAGTAATTCACCTGGTGTTGGACTCTTCTGTGTGACAGGTTCCCTCTGAATCAAATCTGTTTTCAAGATTAACTCTTTTTTCTGAAATGATCCATTCTAGATCTGTACCAATCATCCAGTGCTTCCTGCTTGCTCCAGGTTTGTAAAGGGAGGTGGAATGCCAGGGCTCCCTCTGTGATGAAAAGGGCTTCAATAAAAAAAAGTCTCTGCTTCCAGAGAATACCCCCGTCCAGAAAATTCAGAGATACTTAACAACTGTCGGACGACATCTCAGTGAGGAGGACGCTAAGTGGAAGCAACGTGCTAGGATAATTACCTGTGTGTGTGGTATTGAACCTGGGAGGAAGGAGGAGGAAAGTGGGGTGCGTGTATGTATGGTGGTGCTTGTACAGGGCGGGGTGGAGGGCACACAGAAGGTGGGCTGTGAAGTAGGAGACGTCCCTGTCAGAAAGCTTTCAATACAGCCCGTCGCAGTCCTGCCTGGGAACTGGAGGAAACCACCAGCATTCTCAGTGTCTCGTCCCCAGCTGAACTCGCTGTCAGTTTATGCAAAGTCAAAGCTGCTGGGTCTGCATCCTCCGGTTTCCGTGGCAACCCCCGATAGCATCTCTCTACTGAGTGCCAAGACTGCAGCACTCTGTTCCTGCACAAGCAGGCACGGAGGCTTCTGCGTTCTGCTTCGTCAGAGGCTTTGTGATTGCTCAAACATCTTTATTTGTAACGAACACTTATGCTGCATAGTTGGATGCTCACTGGGAACTCAATTTTCTGATGATAATGTGTTACTGAATTATGCTTTATTTATGTTGCTTGTCTGGAAGAAATCTCTCTGGGTGTACTTTTGAGAATCCTTAAGCTATTTTCATTTCCCCTTTTTCACCCTTTACCCCCCTGCACCACCCAGCTTTTGGTATCTGCTATGTGGAAACTGGATGTCTTATGTAGCGTCCTTGGATATCTTACGGACAGTGAAATCTTAAAGGCAATATTGCATAATTCAAGGAGCTTTCCATCTCTATTGCTTTCTGATCTTGCCCCTCAAGTTCCCAGGCACAGGCTCACTTCAAACCCTCATTTGCTGTCCTTGTAGTCGCGAGAGCATCCTGTCACACAGGTCCTTCCAGGCTGCCTGAGCTACTATAGGTTTTGCACTGAGCTTGTTTAGAATCCTGCAGTATTCCTTTACTTTGTAGGGGAGAAAGGATGGTTCCTAAAGCCAGGGTTTAATAGCTGATAGTAAATAATAGATATTATGAAGACTCTGGGCTTTTTTTTCATTTGTTTCTCTTTTTCTCGTTCTTAAATCAAAAAAAAAGACAAAATATTAGGCCAGAAGGATGAAGAAGAGAACACTTGTTGTAGCAAATCTAGAAGTGTGAAGATGAAATTTCAATGAGATGATTGCTCTTTGAACTGTAACTGCATGTGCTAGGAATGCTGGGGCTCATGCATAAAACAAACCGAGCAATTACAAACCGAGCAATTAGTGTTTCGTGAATTCATTTCATTTCTTATTTTCACTAAACATGAAGGCTCTGATGGTTTTCCCTCATATTTCGCACAAAGGTATGAAGTTAACTGTTCTGCTTATTTTTTTTTTGCAAACAGCCATCAGCTTGTTGGGGGTCTGACCAAGCTCGTCTACAAAGGAGAAAAAATCACCTGCATCCAGAGTGATGCAGACAACAGCGGGGCCTCCAAGCCTCTTCCCTGCTGCTTTGCCTGCTCCAGCAACAGTGGTTGGGTGACTGCGTGTGCCTGTGATCACAGGGAGAATGTAAAGGGGGTTGTTGCTCATGTCCAGTTGCTGAGCGATGCTCTCCTGAGCATGAGATGCCGGACACAGGCCAGGATGCAAGGGAATGGCAGAGCCAGCCAGTCTGTAGCTGTAGCCATCTCAGATACTACAGAGATTTTGTTTTCTGAAAGCACGCCATGCCAGGCATTCACACCACTTCAGCAAGCGCTAAAACTCTTGTCTTATTCTAGAAAAATCTTATTTGCATATTTTTTCAGTTTCACGTAGTTCATCACAGGGCATTAAAACATTTTTAACCACTATGGCTTTTTTATTTACTAAGTTAATAATAAAAAAGTAACAAAAGAGCAGTAGGGAGGGCATTTAAGGTGACTGCTTTCTAGGTAATATTTCAGCAGTGGCCAGCTTTCACTTTTTTCAGTGGAATTAGGCTGCGGTACTGATGGGCTTGTCAGTACAGGAGAGGATGCTGAGAAGAAATAGTTCTGTATAGCATTTGTGCTGGTAACTTCTCAGTGATGATGTCCTAAAAAGGTGCTGAAAATGTCCATTTTTCTGGAAAACTGTGTCTTAAAATGACTTTGAAGCGCCTCAGCCTTTGTGGACAACTTGGAGAAAGTCACCCCTCATCCTTCAGTGGCTCCACTTGGGGCTGTCCCAGACCAAGACCCGGTCCTGAGAAGTTGTGTGTCAGCGATGGTAAGAGCAGTGAGTCTTTCCTGGTTTTATTGGTGGAGGACTTGTACCATGCCATCTTCCCTTATGTTTCAGGAGCCCGAGGTCAAATTTTGAGGCACTTGATGATAATGAGTTTTTCTGGCCATGACCATTTGTGATGCTCAAATTAGCTGATTTTCTGTTTCTCATACAGCAGTGAATCCTGCTTGTTTGGGGCTGGTTTGTTTTCATTTTAAATTAATTTCGCTTTCTTTGGCTTATCAGCAGATAGCTGGAAGTTTATAATTGAAGATATAAACAGAAAAAGAATCACTTTTGCAAGTTCACAGATGTATTTAAAGGGGAACTACCCTGTGATCCCCTGACTCTCAGACACTGGGAGTTGATACAGAAAAGAGTAAACCCCAAGGAGTTAAAAAGTCCTGGATGTCAGTTTCCAAACATTGTGCTTTCTGTCTCAGAGGACTTATTGTAGCTACTGGAAAGGGAAATGGAAAGGGATGGATGATCTCTGGGGAAAATGGTCTGTTTAGTAGGGAACAAAAAATTAAAGTCTTGAGCCGGTGATTGTAACTCATCTTTGTCTAGAAATAAATCTTCCCTAGTTTAAAACCTAATGAAGGAAATTGTTATACTCTCCATGTAAAAAAGTTCATTGAAATAAGAAAATTTCATTGCTTTGGTCCAAGAGTGTTGGAACAGAATGTAAAAGCTACTACGAATTCATTCAGTGGCCAGTTATGTAGCCTCTAATAGCCCTGTTTGGGGGAAGTTTGTTTCAGGACAGGACTTTGGCCTTGCTTGAGAAACAAGTAGGAAACTCGTGCCCAGCTGTACTCCTGAAAGGAAGTTTTCTCCATCACATTTGCTCCTCACATTCTGCTTTCTGCCTTTTCTCTTTTCTCTTTAAAGGAGTAATATTGGAGTTAGACTCTAAACTGAGTCTCACGGAAAATACTTCCGTGTTTCTTTTCCATAGGCAGCATTTGAAACGTGAGTAGTTTTCTGTGATTGTTGATTGTCTTAAAAACTTAAGTTGTAAAGAGCTGAGATTTTGGATGCAAATTTGCATCCAAAGTTGCTGCCTCCATACAACTTTTGTCTTACACTAGAGCAAGAGCAAAGTAATTGCTACAGGGAAGAAACAGCAAATTGGGCTGGTGGGAAGTGGGAAGGCTTCAGGGCTTCTTGTGAAGAGACTCTTGGTGGTTCTTACTGAAAATACCCAAGTACAGAGCCAGCCTCCATCACCAAAAGGCACAAGCCTGCAGGTGATGCAGCCTGGAGTCAGGGACCTAGGACCTGGCCAGACTGAAGGGAGAAGCCGAGGAGCAGCTCTTTTCCCCATGTTTTTGCTAAAATCAAATCCCAGAAGGAATACAAGGTGTTGTCTTACCTACTGCATTGAGAGGATGCTTGAACAGCTTGGAGAGAAATTCCTCAAGCACTTTGGGTTTGCTACTCCTAAATTCCCACCCAGTGCTGACAGAAATGCTAGTCCTTGGCAGGTGGAGAGGGAGAGGCTGTTGTCTTTTTGCTTTTTGATTATATTTTAAATATTTTTCTGCTTGCTTTCTGCATTAAGAACTAAAAGAAAAAAGTTCACATTTAAAAAAATCTCAAATTCCTATTCATGCAACAAATAACTCTTGCAATGTAATATAATTGCATAGTGCAAATAAATACCAGTCATTAAATAATATTACTCATGTTTTAAACAGAAAAAAAAAACATTAGCCTCAAATCAAGTGATGACAAAAGCGTTTGCTCTGAGTACAAACACCTCAGAAGCCATTGAGAATACCAGCGCAGTGTGGTTAAACCTTCTCTGCTGGACGTGCCACTCCTGGATGCTTTCCAGTGCCCTCCCAAGGTTCAGATGTCACAGCATTTGCTGCCAGAGGAAATGGGTTCTTGCCAAATGCCATCTTCATCGTTGCTCTGCGTGCTGCTGGGGTTCAGTGCTGATGGCTCTCTGAGCCTCTGCAGGGTTGTTGTTGTTTGTGATATTTATAAAACAGCTTAAGCACCTGGCAAAAAGGACTGGTAGCTGAAGGGGGGAAGGTGTTGGGCCAGTGAACTGCTTAAAGCAATGTTTCTGGTGTGTTTTGCTGTGAGGAAAAAGACATAGGAATAAATGTGAGGGAAAAGACATGGGAATAAGAAGCGTGGCCAGCAGGTTGAGGGAGGCGATTCTGCCCCTGTTCCCCTCCTGTGAGACCTCACCTGGAGTATTGTGTCCAGTTCTGGAATCCTCAACATAAGAAGGCTATGGAGCTGTTGGAACGAGTCCAGAGGAGGCTACAATGATGATCGGAGGGCTTGAGCACCTCGCATATGAGGACAGGCTGAGAGAGTTGGGCTTGTTCAGCCTGGAGAGGAGAAGAGAAGGCTCCGAGGAGATATTATAGCGACCTTCCAGTACCTGAAAGAGGCTACAAGAAAGCTGGAGAGAGGCTGTTTATACAGCCTTGTAGTGATAGGACCAGGGGGAACGGGTATAAACTGGAGAGGGGCAGATTTAGGCTTGATATAAGGAAGAATTTCTTCACCATGAGAGTGGTGAGGCTCTGGCACAGGTTGCCCAGGGAGGTTGTGGCTGCCCCATCCCTGGAGGTGTTCATAGCCAAGTTGGATGGGGCCTTGAGCAGCCTGAGCCAGTGGGACGTGTCCCTGCCCATGGTAGGGGGGTTGGAACTGGATAATCTTTAAAGTCCCCTCCAACCCAAACTATTCTATGATTTGGTGATTCTATGATTCTAACTAAGGGATTGGAAATCTCCAGGGTTGCAATCTATTGAATGTATCAAAGAGACTAATTGCACACACAATCAACTACCCTGTAAATGCCTGCACTGGGTGTATTATCTGATAAGCAGGGCTCCTCTGCCTGGCAGGCGTCCGGTGGGAACCAATGGCCAGAAGCTGAGCCAACTTGAATAAATCCACATGAGAAAGAACAGGTTAGTTCTCGTGTGCAACATCAGCTGCTGGAAGAGTGAACTAACAGTTGTGGTGAACTCTCTCCTCATGATCACTAGAATTTTTAACATGGCATCAAGGTCTTCCTACAGGCACAGCATTGGGACTGAGGCAGAAATGAGTGCTCGGTGGTGCTGCCCTGCGCTGGGGAATGCTGGTCAGGGTGGGCCCAAGTTTATATATCAGTTCTGGAATTATCAAGAAGAGAGACTCCTCTGAAGTCTGGTGTGTGGGAGGGATGCAGCGGCACAGGCAAACCACTCAGCACTCGCCATCTCCTTGTTTCACTCTGGAGTTAATCCTGCGCTGAGGCTGGAGTCACACCAGCACTGGACCATTGTAAGGATCAGGGGGAAGAAAGGTAACAGATCAAGCACAAGGAATAAGGAAGCAGGCAAAACAGAAAATGCACTGCTATGTGGGATCCCAGTGTCTAAAGGAGGGGAAGGAAAATCCCTGACCACAAAAATTTACTTATGTGTAATTCATAATCAGCTAAAGGAACCGCTTCCCAGTTTGCCAGCAGCAGCTCTCCTGTCTTTGAGAGCTGGCTGTGATTTCACACAGTGCTTGTCAGTAGTGGCATTGGGCTGAAAGCATCAGTTCTGCAGACTACCAGCCTGGGCTGTGGGTACCAGCGCATGGGAACTAAGCAAGGATGGGTGTGTAAAATCCCGGCTTTCCCAAACTCAGTCTGCTGCTAAAGAAGAAATGATCCTTCTGCTCTGTTTTCTTTCACAACTGCTAGAGGTGACACCACTGCTCGTCTGAGCCAGTCCTTGCAGCTGCGCCCTGAGCAATGGAGGCAGCAAGCTAGAATTTGGAGAGCTAGGAGTCATGTCAAGGCTCCTCTTGTGAATGTTAGGCCAGTCACTTTGGGATTCAGGCAGAGCCTTTGCAGCCGTTTCCAGGGATGCTGGATCAGACTCCAAAGCCTTACTTGTGCCTTGTTTCCCTCAGTGCAGAGCAGAGAGGATGCTTGTTTTCCTGAGGAACCAGGCAGGAATCACAGTGGCTAACGCTGCACAGACACTATAGTGAGGTACAGTAGAAGATGTAAGTAAATACCATATATGAAAAGGGTTTATTCAGATCCTTAACCAGCACAACACATTAGCTTTGAAGGACCAGAAGGAGAAGCCATGCCTTTCCGCCGCCTGAGCAGGGAGAGTGGACTACTGGCCCCTCACTGCTTCTGCTATAAGCGCTGTTGCAGCCTGTGAGCGCTTCCCTTCAGAGATTGTTCAGGCCACAACGAATGTTGTGAGCATTCGTTTGGGCATCCCCACAGCAGAGGCATTGCAATACTGTGTCATAAAGGAGTCTATAGGATATTTTATAGTAAGTCATAGAACCACAAAATGGTTTGGGTCAGAAGGGGCCTTAAAGCCCATCCAGTTCCAATCCCTCCACCATGGGCAGGGACACCTCCCACTGGATCAGGCTGCTCAAAGCCTCCTCCACCCTGGCCTTGAACACCTCCAGAGACAGGGCATCCACCACTTCCCTGGGCAATCTGTTCCAGTGCCTCACCATCCTCACAGTAAAAAAAATTGCTTCCTTATATCTAATCTAAATCTCCCCTCTTTCAGCTTAAAACCATTTGTCTTCATCTGGAAGCCTGGGCACTGGAGCT
The DNA here is from genome assembly GCF_017976375.1 of Cuculus canorus. Taxonomy (NCBI): domain Eukaryota; kingdom Metazoa; phylum Chordata; class Aves; order Cuculiformes; family Cuculidae; genus Cuculus; species Cuculus canorus. The sequence continues at coordinate 10,385,385 of NC_071404.1, read as the reverse complement.
GCCAGCCCAGCACCATGCTCAGCTGGCCCCGTACCCGTGGGACCCCATAGTTGTGCTTCCAAATCAATGTATTATTACTGTGGTGTGTGATTCCCACCACATTTCCTTGCTCTCCTCAGGTGTTTCAGGTCTACAGAGGCTTTGCTCTGCCCTAATGGATTTTCAGGAGTTCTTCCAAGTCTGCCACATGCTAAAATGTTTCTGCTCCTTCCCACCTCCAGTGACAGCCTGCTGCCCCCCTGATCTGCTGGAGCATCATCTGCTGCTCTTGCATTCCATCCAACATCCACCAGCCTATTTTTCTTTTATAGTTTCTCTGCTGGGGCTTTTGAGTGATTTTAAGTCCTGGCCTGGAATCCCAAAGTCATCTTCCAACAAAACAAACATTTCGGATTTAAAATGCAGCAAAGCTGTTCTTTCCAAATCATCTTGCCAAATCATAATTTCTCCTCCTTTAGTGGCCCAGTATCTTGGGGCTGGGAGAAGGCAGTGCTTTCACAAACGAGCCTGCCCTACCTGCTGTCACAGCAGCAGCGTTTGGCTGTGCAGTTGGTTATGCTTCTAGGTCAAGTGCTTGAGCTGTGTAGAAGCTGATTGCATCGAGTACTGTCTCCTTCCATTCTCTGCTTAACATTCATACAGGAGCATTAATACCTCCATACTCCAACATAAACACAGTATTCGGGTCACATGCAAGCAGTTTAATTCCTGAAAGCTTTCACACATTAATAAGGACCATAATGTCCTCTCGGGGCTCTCATTGACCCTTGCCCTGTCATGGCTGTGGGGCTGTTTGCACTTGGGCTGTGTGTTTGCAGGGTTTGGCAGGAATGTCAGCTCCTCTGAGGCCTCTGCTTCCCAGATGTTGTCTATGAAAGAAGCCCTGGCTCTGCAAGGCTTTGTTGAGCTTCTGCCTCACTGCTCGACTGAGAAGTTCGGTAAGACACCCAGTTCTCTGTGAACCCAGCAGTGCGAAGCCTCCAAGCCCTTTGGGGAGGGAGCATCTTTCCCAGCTGGGATAAAACCTGCAATTCTGATTCTCCTTTCTAACCCCTCTGGGACAAAACACAATCAACACTTGTCCCCTCTGCCCAGCTCCTCTGCATCGCCTGGCTGCATCACTCCAGGATGGTGGAGGTCATAGAATCATAGAGTGGTTTGGGTTGGAAGGGACAGTAAAGATTCTCCAGTTCCAACCCCCCTGCCATGGGAAAGGACACATCTGACTGGCTCAGGCTGCCCAAGGCCCCATCCAACCTGGCCGTGAACATCTCCAGTGATGGGGCAGCCACAACTTCCCTGGGCAACCTATGCCAGGGTCTCACCACCCTCATCGTGAAGAATTTCTTCCTAAATGTCTAGTCTAAATCTTCCCCCTCCAATTTAAAACCATTTCCCTTAGTCCTATCACCACATGTCCATGTAAAAAGTCCTTCCCCAGCTTTCCCGGAGCCCCTTTCAGTACTGGGAGCTGACTCTAAGGTCTCCTTGGAGCCTTCTCTTCTCCAGGCTGAACAACCCCAATTCTCTCAGCCTGTCCTAGCAGAGGTGCTCCAGCCCTCTGATCATCTATGTGGCCCTCCTGTGAACATGTTCCAACAGCTCCATATCCTTCTTATGTTGAGGAGCTGGTGTGTCCCTGTAAATAGCAGCTGCCGGTGACCCGAGTGGCTGAGCTGTGGCGGGTGAGGGGGGCCGAAGGAAGGCAGGAGCAGCAGCAGCAGAAGCAGCAGAGGAGCAGCAGCAGCAGCAGAGGAGCAGCAGCCGCAGCCGCGGGCTCGGTGTGACACCGTGCGGCCGGCAGGAGCAGCGCTTCCCTCCCGGGGGACCCAAGCGGGGGTGACCTTTCCTGAACAGAAGAGCTTCCAGCCCATCCCAGCCCGATTCACCTCCAGCCTCAGGAAAAAAAAGACCCAAACTTTCCTCTTTTTCTGTTATGTGGATTCAGGCGCCAGGGATGGATTGATGTCCCCTGAGTAATGACGTGTGAGACCTCACCTGGAGTGCTGTGTCCAGTTCTGGAATCCTGGATATGAAGGATATGAAGCTGTTGGAACGGGTCCAGAGGAGGCTACAAAGGTGATTGGAGGGCTGGAGCACGTTCCCTATGAGGACAGGCTGAGAGAGTTGGGCTTGTTCAGCCTGGAGAAGAGAAGGCTCCGAGGAGACCTTATAGCGGCCTTCCAGTACCTGAAGGGGCTACAAAAAAGCTGGAGAGGGGCTGTTCACAAAGGCTTATAGTGATAGGACTAGAGGAATGGCTTTAAACTGGAGAGGGGCAGGTTTAGACTGGACATAAGGAGGAATTTCTTCAGTATAAGGGTGGTGAGGTTGCCCAGGGAAGCTGTGGCTGCCCCATCCCTGGAGGTGTTCAAGGCCAGGTTGGATGGGACCTTGGGCAGCCTGATCTAGCAGGAGGTGTCCCTGCCCATGGCAGGGGGGTTGGAACTGGATGATCTTTAAAGTCCCTTCCAATCCAAACTATTCTACGAATCTATGATTCTAAGTAGTCACGGCTCGCTTAGTAGAGGGATGCTACTGCCAGGGTCTGAGTGCCTGGCCCTCAGCTGGGTCCTTTCCGACAGCCTGTGTAGACACAAGTGGGTGCCCCTCCACTGGCTGTGATTCCAGCACTGTTTGAGCTGTTGTCTGCATCTTCCCTGGAGGTATTTAAAAGACAGGTAGATGGAGTGCTTAGGGATATAATTTAGTAGTGGACACATACGGTTGGCCTTGATGATCTCAAAGGTCTTTTCCAACCTAGCAACTCTATGATTCTGTGATTTAATGAAGGAAAACAGCAATGAGTCCTGTAAGCAGCCAGGCCTCTAGATCCTCTTGGAATTATAGCTGGAGATGAGGGGTATTTTAGTGTTTCCCCAGTCTCAAAAAGTCTTGAAATGGAAATTAGTGGTTGAGGTTGTTCAGCCAAGACTCATTGCCCACAGTGATGGTTCTTCACTTTCCGTGGTCTGGCTGTACATGGAGCCAGTGGCACTTGGCGCTGCCTCATCTCCTTGCTGGCTGCGTAAGGACAAGGACAGGAGCTTCATGCATCACTTTTACAAAGACGATGGCCATGGCTGCCTGAGTTTATGTGGGAACATGCCAGTGGCTTCAGGCTGGAAAACTGCTCAGCTACCAAAGAGACCAGAGCAGTATGTGAACATATGCTCTAGCAGCAGCTCATGCAAGGCAGGTTCTGGAAGCATGTGGAGCAGGACAGCCTGGGCCAGTGATGTACCTGCTGAGTTTTGACACTTGAGAGTAGAAACCAGCTCTGAAAGTTTCAATCTTCTGAGGCTTAATGCAGAGCCTGCAGAGTGCAGAACAAGTGAGTGTCTGCTGAATTGTCCTTGCCAGGCCCAGTGTTTAATGTCTTCCACTGGGGTGGGAGGGAAGGTGAAAGGTCTGCTTTTCTGCTGCCCTGCCACAAACACTCCGTCTAGGCCTTTTTTCCTTACAGTTCTCCACTTGTTTCTGTTCTGGCACTTGTCAGTGGTCTGCATTACAGCTTTTGGTCGATAGGTTCAGGGAGCAATAGGACAAGACCTTCCCCCTGGAGGGCTTCCCTGGCCTGGCAAGGAGCAGTAGCCACACAAAATCAGCCATCCCTGTGCACGATACTAGCAATCATCTTTGCACGGCTTATACCAAAACTCAATGTGACATTTTATACCCACCCCATGCAAAGATCGCCCCATGGCTGGGTGATACCAGGAGAAACTGGAATGATAGGACTTCTAGGAAGCATAACATTTCAAGGCCTCATGTGCTGCTTGTTTGTTAATTTATGCTGACAAATGTTTCCAAAAACTTCCATGCGTACAGAACAGAACATCCTGCTGCCTCCAAACATGCCATATGGCACAATACTTGGCTCCTGCTCCAGAAGCATCTGTGCTGCCGGTCACAACATGTGGGAGCAAGGCGCTGACCATGAAAACTTTGTAAGCATCTGCCATGCCAGAGCAGAGCCAGGCTGCTCCACAGGGCTCCCACACGCTGCTGATTGAGTACCTTGGTTCTTCCTTCCCCTCCACTTGGAAATCTCACCGTAAACTTGACTTAAGGCCTCCCTCTGGATTTGCAAACTTGGAGGAAATTTTTTTCCTTTCAGAGATAAGTTCTCCTTGCCAAGAAGGTTTTAATAACTCACCATGAAATTTATAGCGTTTAAATTTAAACCACACGTGGGAAAGTGGAGCTGTAACACTTTAATCCAATTTAACCTTGAGCCATCCATTCTGTAGCATTCAGGGAGACAGTTCACACCACAAGAAAAATTCCTCTGCAGGGTGGCAGAGAGCAGCTCTCTCATCATATCCACATCCTTTCCTAAGCACAGAGGATCAGAGTTGGCCATTTATATCCTTTTCACAACTTTTTTCCCCATTTTCCTGCTGGTCTTTCCCTCTTGAAACAGCAAGAATCTGCAGCAGCTTGGATCTGGGCATACCCGAGGAGGAGGCTGAGATATGGCTTGTTCTAGCTGTCACGTTTTCCTTCCTATGGTAAAGAATATTCTTTTCATATCCTGGCTGTATGCTGCCTACTTTCTCTGTCCCATCACATGAGGAAGGCACATTTCATGGATGACCATATAAATGCACCTCTCTGGGAAAGCAATCTCCTTGGGGATCTCCATGGGATCTCCATGGTACCTCCCAAGGATAGGATATGGGAAAGTCTTATTGCCGAATGAGTGTTAGGGATTGTAAAAAGGAAAAGAAAAAAACCCCATATTGCAGCATGGACAGAGCTGGGCTGCTTTTGAGCAGTGCTAAAGACCTAATAATGTTTTAAAGAGCTTTTCAAGTGTCCCTCAGCAGCCAGCACAGCAGGCAAGGCTGTGTCATCAGTGAGGCAAAGCAGCACAGGCTAAAACTCTCTGACCTACACAATATTATCATATCCACAGAATAAATGATCCCTTGATCCTGCAGTAGGGCCTTGGACCTCGCTACAGCCGGGGGTGGTGGAAATTTTACCGTGGCAACTCAGATGCTGCCTTATACCAATTGTATCTTCTCGAGTGCACCACTGGTGCTGGGATCTCTAGAATAAGATAGCACTGAAGTTTTATAGCCTTTGGCTTCCCTGATGAGGAAGACTCAGCTGTATCATATTCCCAGCCAGTTCTGCCACTGGATGGTCCAATGTAATGATGCTGAACTGAGTTGGGAGAGCCATGGTGGGGCCCTGGTTTGAGTTCCCTTGTCTTTCAGAGTTTTGTCGGCTTGCTCATACGCGTTGGTGCTCATCTAAGCATTTCTGCTGGACAATCAGAATCTCTTGTACTATGGAGATGGACACTTGGTATTGTGTCTCAAGAAAACTAAGGCAAAAGCTGTGCTGATGGGCTGCTCTCTTCCCCAGAGTCCCCAGGTCATACACCTTGGTTCACAGAAATGCAACGGTTACAAACCATGATTTGTGTGCACTTGACAGGTAAGTGTAGACATTTTTATTTCCATTGAGTGTCTTTGTCTTTTGAAGCAAACTCAGTTTTATATCAACACTGTGCAGGTGCGGAGACCTGAAAGACTAAATTTGCATTCACAGCACAAGTGGGACACAGAATTGCCAAAAGCCTGTTGAATAGGGATGTAAAATAGTTGCAGATGGGTGAATGCTCCAGCCCTGGGGAGGGTGTAATGACTGCATACAGAGACGTGTTGGCTTAAACCCGGGAGGGCTGAAGCGTTTGCATTATGCCCACCTGAGGCAAGGGAATTCAACAGCAGACACAGTTGTAAGGCACCTTTACATATTGCATACATCCAAAGCAGTTATGGTTGTTCTAGTAACAAGCAGTATGCTGCCAAGCTTTCCATTGCAGTCCGTGGGAAGCTGTGCATGCTGGAAATGGGCACACGTGATGATTTTCTGGGATGGACGGGTGAAGAATAGAAATTCAGGCTAGAGCTGTCATGGCTGACTTAAAGCTTGGAGGAACCATGTGAATGGCAATTCTGTTTCTGAGCCAACTGAATTAACACTGCCTGTGTTTGGTGTGTCCTTGGCGTTGCCCTTCATAGAGATATCCCAGCGAAAAATGGGTAAATAGCAAATTCTACTTTTCAGACATTTTTTGCTTTCACTTGGGCTTGTGCATTTAACAGAAGATCAGCAAACAGTTTGCTTTGGTGAGATTTGCTTGTTTGATTTTTTTTTTTTTTCTGGAGAAATGGAAGTTGTCAGCCAGATATTCATTGGACGTGTTAGATGTGACATGTTGAGATCAGAAATGGGTTTCATGTCATGTTCCCTGCCAGGCAGTTTCCCAGGGAGGCTGACTGCTGCCTGTGCAGCTCAAGTTGGAAACTTTGAGGTGATGGAAAAAAAAATAATCCCCAAACCGTCTTCCCTCCCAGCTTGCCAGGTATGCCAGGTGCCTCGGCTGACTCACCAAGGTGGAGATTTCCAGAATGACTAATGACCAAGCAGGCATTGATTTCTGCCTGTCTAATGGGACATGTCTTACAAAGTCTCCGATTTCCAGACTGGGTGGGGTCCTGGCCCTTTGAAAATCAGATCCATGTATTGTATATTGAGTTGGCTGGCCCAGAAAAGAAACCATAACCTTGAGATCGGGTAAGTGTGTCAGCAGTAGGCTCCAGGCTGCCAACAGTCATGCAAAGTGCTGAGGCAGCTATTAAAGCCGCCCTTGTGTGCTCCCATGTTTCATCATTGACATGAGTAGGACCTGAATTAGAAACTAGACCTTTCAAAGCTTTGTGTCATCGTGTAAAGGATTAATACACTCCCTAAAAAGGAGCTCCCCTCCATTTTTATCCTGTAAGGATTCTGCTTGCTGTCCAATTTCCACCTTTCTGTTCTTGGTGAACACACAAAATTTCTACATGCTTAGGCCTGACGATTCCAAGAAGCTTGAAGTTGTTCTTGGTAGCTCCATGGAAGCTCCACAGGAGACCAGAACAGACCCTAAGGTTACTGTGAAAACAAGAGCACTGCAACATTAAATGTCATTTCTCATCATGGCAGTGACTGTTTTTTCTTGACTCAGTGTCACAGAAAAAATACAGAAGTTAATTAGTCAGCTTCTGCCACAGAACTCACTTAGTTGACAGGAGTGGCTTCATGCCTGCTCCAGGCTGAGGTCTTCAGTTGATGCAGGAGTGGGGAAAGCCCAGTTCTGGCTTGTAAATCTGCCAAGCAAATCTGCTGTAAGTTATCACTCCTAAGGAGCACCCACTAAGTGTGAGGAAACATGGGTTTGAGATATTTTTGGCCTTTTTGTATGCTGCTTCATTAGCCTCTGAAATTATTTGCACAGCACCTTGTACACGTAGTTTCCCTGCTCTTTGATGACAGCCATCAGCACAGAGGCTGCACGTTTTCATTGTTCCCCTTCATTTTAGAGGCAGACCTGGGCTGCTGTGGACCTGGTAGAGGTCCTTCTGGTACATGTGCTGGAAGGCTGATGGTTTTCCAGCCCCGTCTGAAGATACGTGTCCCACTTGTGAGGTAGGTGTGTGGGCTGGCTGCTGCTCCTGGTTTAACCTTCCTTGGGGCATCCAGGGGCAGCTTCTTGGCCCCAAAACACAGGACTGTCTCCCTGTGGAGGAGAGACAAGAGCAGCTAATGTACAGTCTAAGAAAAGGGCTTTCCGCTCCTCTTCTAGACTGATAGTCATGGCTGCAACTGGCCACACTTGGACTCCAAGGTCAAGTCCTTTATAGGTGTTTTAAAGCTAATTTTGCTGAAGCAGAGACGGCAGGGAGAGCTGGGTATTGTCAGTGTGGGCTGATGATATAAAAGATATCCAAGTAGCCTTGATAAATAGGACCGTGATCTAGCCAAGCAGTGTCTTGTGGTCTGCGCACCACACTGGCTACACACCCATTGTTCGTCAAGCTCACCTTTTCCTAGGAATAAAACTCCAGTCTCAGGCAGCAGTGGAGGGAGAGAGCATTAGGCTTTTAAGAAGCAGACTTCAGAGACTGTATCTTCAAATTTTCTGCCATTTAAAATGTTTCCCTAAGGTTTTACCGCACGTAAATGAAATTGTAATTACAATGTTTTAATCCAATTAGCTCCCTGCATGATCTGGCAGGTGAAAATTGGAGATGGATCAAACTTTTTCGTACTGCGGATTATGCCTGGAGCCTCCTTAAAGCTGCCGTCTGGCACTGTGTGTATGATGCTGTACGATGTGTGTTACAGGGGGACTGCAGAGAGGTCCTGAATTATGTATGGCGTACGAGTTATTGCTGAAATGCATCACTAAGACTTCACTCATCAAACATTTCCAGCTCCACGTGAGCAGCATGGGAAAAGCAAAGAATCTGCCTGTGGCATGGGCAAGGTTTTCATTTGCATGGATTTAAATGGTGTGTGTCACCGACAGAGTCACAGGTCACCTAGAGTTAACTTAATACATGCCCCTACATCTGGAAGGAAATGTATTTTGAAAGCTTTCATCTGATTAGCATGGAAATTACACTGGGACTTCTCTTTAAAATGGGGACAGAGTTGAAAAAAAATATAATCTTGATGTATTATTTAAAGAAGGAAAAGTCTTTGAAGGCCAGTGCAGCTGCTCTTCCTCAGGCAAATCCCCAACTCATGACTGAGAAAACATCCCCTCTTCCTCTCACCCATCACAGCCCGGAGCACCAAGCCCACCCTCTGCGGGGACAACTTGACAGGGACAATGAATATGGTCTAAGCAGGCAGCATCCCGCGGAGAACAGTTTCAGGCTGAGTTTCCTAGCACCTTCAAACACGGTTATGCTAAAACTGACAGACAACTGCCAGGTAAAACTGCAGCTCCGGACAGTGTGTTTGCGTAGCAGCAGGGTTTTCATCTCACAGTGCTGTTATAACATGGCTGTATTGCCCCAGGGACCCCCAAAGTGCACTGAAAGGATGAAGAAATTGTGTCTTAACAAAATCCATATGACAAAACCCGATGGGGTCATTTTGACAGCATTACATCGCCCATCCCTAAATGTGAGGTAGGAATAAAATGACACATTTTCTTGTCCCTGGTCCATTTTGAGTGGAGAAATATAATTTATTTTGCTGTTTATGTTCTGATTTCCCCTTGGAGGGATGCTGCCTGTCTGCACCGAATGAAAGTTCCTTGCCTCGTGGGATGGGAAATCTTCACTTCTTTTAAAAGGAGGACTCAGTAAATTCATTGCAGATTATGGGGTTTTTTCAATACTTGCATTTTAAATCCCTGCATACAAGCTGTCTTACACTCCCTTTATGTTTCTCTACCTTCATACTCTCCCCTCTTCAGGACAGATGGAAAAGGAATTTAAAATTGGCTCTTCCTTAGCATTAGCACCAAGACCTTGGCTGCAAAGACAGCAGTCACCAGAGAAGGGAGAGGAATCAGCTACAGTGAGATGCTGGAGCGGAATTGTGAGGAATGAGCCACAAATCACATGAAATATTAAAAAAATTAATGTTTTCAAACAAACTGGAGAAAATTGGCTTTTGCACATTGACAGTGAACATACGATAGTAAAATCCGGCTGGCAGTGGTTTACTCTGCTGTTGGGTGTAAAGACGCAGCTTCTTGGTGTGAGAGGGACTGTGATGGCATTGAGGCGAGCGAGGAAAAGGCGTGTGTTTGAACAAGAGCTGTACCATTAGCACGAGCAATGGAAATGCTGCATGAACACTGGGGAAGAACCGTGCCATAAAAGTTGTGTATAACATCACTGCTCAGCAGAAGTAGCGTGTGTAGGAATGTATATTAAGAAGGTAGTGAAGTATCAGCTGGAAAGGATGTTTTGGTGGGCAAAGCATGCTCTTTAATGCTCTGTAGTGCAACATGATTCTACCTTTCATTTTCAGGGGATGGAGAAATGCTTGAACCTTGAGAACCTTGAGCTGAGACTGAGATGAGGGTAGTCTGTTACCTGGTTTGACCTTGTTATCTGGCATTCTCTGCTTCAGCTATGTTGTCCTATTTAATGTGTGGATCAGACCGACCCCTGCTCTCACCCTCCACAGATGAAGTGCACGGTGAGGACTTCAAGAATGAATTTTGGCTGAGGTCTTTACTTCTGTGAGAAGAGATGCAGTGGTGAATGTTCAAATGAAGATTTGTGTTTGGAGTCCTCTACCACCCCATGAGGCTGGTTGGTTTGAGTTCAGTTCTGTATCACCGCATGAATTTTTTAGCACAAAAGCCAAAAGCGCAAGAAGCAGAAGCCTTGGCAAACTGAGGAAACCCATGCAGGAAGAGAGGCAAAATTTGCCACCGCTAGTGAAACAGAAGCCAACAGAAAACTAGGCGCAAGGCAAGAGACAGAGGAGACAAAAGGTAAGATTTGCTCTAGGCAAATAAAATAGTCCGAATTGAGTCCCAAAACCTATTTTGTGAATTTATTTGACATCTGTCTAAAAATTCACGTCCTTCATAACTTCTTTTTAAAAGAAAAAATAAGGCAGGTTGGGGAAAAGCTGGTTTGTTGTTTTTTCTCTTTTTTTTTTTTTTTTTGCTGAAATTGTGGTGTTCTACAACAGGTAGGACTTCCTACAGCCAGACTAGGAGGATATGATTTAAAATGCCTCTCCTCTGAGGACAAGTCCATGTCAAGTCATGCTGACTGTGAAATTTTAGGGAAACTATTCACTCATCCAATATTTTGAGGGTGGAGGATAAATCTCTCTTTGGGCAAATGAAATAGTGGCTTTTCATTTGTTCACCAAGCAATGGCTTGCAACTTCTCTGCTCATGTGGAGCATCTCCTTACAGACAATGTTCAAAGGTAATGAATGTGTGTAATAAGGCACATCACAAAAGATTCGGAGGTATTGGGAGCCACTGTTCCCATGTTGCACATGAAACAGAAATGGATGCACACATACTGCCAAAATGGTGCTGTTTCCACAGACCATGGAAATACTATAGTCATGTTTGACTTTTCCCCACATCAATCATTTTGAAAAGAAAAACCAACCCCTGGAGACACATTTCTGTGGGAACAGCCCTTTGGTGGAGGCAACTGCACATGATGCATCTCCGAGCAACACTCTCTGAATGGCAGAGGCTGGTGGTTACTTTCTGGTGAGACGTGAACATATGAACAGTTTCTCATTCCCGTTGCTGACCTCTTGTGCACTCCTGGCAGATTCTCTCCTTTCCTTTCCCCTCTCTCTACTGCTGCTGAACTGCACTTGCCAGTATTGCAAAAGACCCAGGACTTAAAAGTGGTCACAGAGGTGGAGAAAATACCTCTCCACCGCACCAGGTGAGGTGGCAGGAGCAGCAAGCACTACCACAACTCCCTGCTGCCTGCTTGTTCTGCTAATTTGCTGCCCAGAACATGATGCAAAAAAAAAAAAAAAAAAAAAATAGAGCTGGGCTGTATGTGGCAGAATTAATCATCTCCCATTCCAAGAAGGAGAGGGGTAGTGAGCTGAAGGTAGCTAGAAGTTTATGGGGAGGGGATTTCTTGGTTGCATCTCTCATTTCTGCCTTACCATTGACTTCTCAAGGAATTTGCAGAAATTTAGTGTTTTTGAGGTTGCTTCCTGTTGCTCAAACCGCTTGATGTTGGCCAGAGCAGGCTCTGACGCAGCACTCTGGTGCCCCAAGCCCTGTCGCAACCCTGCTCTGCTCATTGCCAGTCCTCGTGGGAACGCGGTGCCATAGGGTAATGCCAAGACTTCTGCAAGACTCACTCTGAAAAAGAAACCAGAGTCTGGTAACTGACCAGAGAAAAGTCAGTTGAGAATGAGGGGGGGTCTGTGAAGTGCCTGTGTTCACTGGGGAAGATGGAAGTGCTTCAGATCCTTGTTCATGTGATAGCGTTATGTCAATGGGGAGGTGGGAGTTAGGGTCCTGAACCTGGTCCTGTAGAAGAAAACCCTGAGAGTACTTTGGCTCAGTTTGGGAGTAAATCGCCACCCTCCTCCCTGATGGAAACTTTAACCCCAGAGAGGCCACCTAGCATAGGACCTCTGCTTAACTGAGGTGCCATAATTACCATCTCCTGACTGCACAACACGGCTGCATAAATCTCCTACCTGACCAGTCAGACATCTCTGGAGCTTGCAGTCTCTCTCACACAGGCATTTCCTTCTCTCCACTATGTTGGAAAACTGGGGTGCCTCCAGGTGGCAGCCCTGTCCACTCAAAAGAGGGTTATACTTTTCCCTTGAGGTAATAAGAAGACTTCGGTAGTGGAATTAACTTGGGATTCAGCTCACATTAGCAGCATGGTGGTAGGATGATGCTGTATGTGCAGTAGTAAAATTTGGATGTTCCCAAAATTTGCAGCTCAGTTTCTATTCCCCAAAGAAAGATAAAAACCTGAATGTTTCAAGGATCTGGCTAGCTCGTTGCTCACAGGTGCTTTATGGCACTGAGAAAAATGCCCTGGTTTCTGACTGGGAAGGAGACTTGGTAGGCTGATCGTGCAGAGTTTGAAATTTTGCTTTAGTGCAGTGTAAAAGCAATGCGAGGAGCTTGTGTCTGAATTCTGGTTGGTCTAAGGATAGACATTTCTTTTATTTATACTTTTAATTAAGGTGAGTTTTTGTTTCTCTCACAATGCACAGAATTATTTCTAAATCATATTTGAGACTTCCAGTGGAAGAGGTTAACTAATACGGTAAACTTATCCACCCAGGGGAGCTCTGAATTAATGTGGTGTCATAGAATTATAGAATGGTTTGGATTGGAAGGGACCTTAAAGATCATTCAGTTCCAACACCCTTGCAATTGGCACGGATACCTCCCACTAGATCAGGCCACCTAAGTTATTTAAGGGGAGAGGTCACAGCGGTGGTACCAGATGAAATGCTATTAGCAATTTCTCGTAAGCAAAAATCTTCAAGAAATTTCAGCGCAAGACGTTGGAACAGAGCAATGGCGGTGGGTGGGGAAGAGGTGGCTCCATCCCAGTGCTGGTTTCTTTGATGGCCTAAGCAGAGGCTGACTATAGCAAATCATTCACTCATAGTTGTGGATGTGTTTGGCATGGTCAAGGATATAAAACACCACCTGAGAAGCAGCAGGACAGAAGCAGAGGCAGCACTTTGCAAATCTGCACTGTCTTCTCCCAAGTTCCCCAATGAAGACAAATGCAGAAGTATGTTGCTGTAATTTGGCTGTTTCAGCATCCCAGCTTTCACTGCGCTGCTTTTCCCCAGTTGTATCCTACTAAGTAGTTCAGGGAGCTTCTCTACCCAATGGTTTTTTTCTTTTTTCCTCTTTTTTTTTAACTACAAAGCAGCTCAATTCCCAGTGTTCCCATCCAGGCAGCAGTTCTGCCATTGGTAGTAGAAGTCAAGAATTTGTTTGCCATCTTTTGATCCCTTGACACTTCGGGTTTTATTTGCTTATTTTTATCTAAGTATTGCAGGAGACTTGGCATTTTTCAAAGCCTTTATATCTGTCTTACAGCAATATTTTCCTAAGTCCACAACTGCCATCATATCAACAACTTATGAGGGTATGGTGAGGCCACTGATTAAGCGAGAACTGTAGGCAAGATTTGTGGCCTCTATGGGGTTGACCTGTCGTTTTTCAAATGCCAGGTTTATATACGTGACTGTGCATTTCAAAAGGGTCAAGAGAGCTTGACTGTAAGTACCCAACACATTGCTGTGAATTAATATTTAATCAAATGTGCAACATAGGGCTGAATATTAAAGCTTATCTTTGATTTTGACTTCCATGATTTTCCTGGTTTTCTAAACTCTGAAAATGCTTCAGCATTTCATAAGTGTTACTCATACGTTATGTTTCTCAGCTGTGATTAAAGCTAGTGAGAATGTAAACCTACAAAGGGGAATCTCGGCATGACCTCATCAGCATAAAGTATGTGGGAGACTAATTTAGTTACATCCCTATTAGTAATGACAAATCAAATTGTTCCTCCTGTTAAATCACTAATATAGCAAGGTTTTGCAACTCAGCATATAGCACGCATGATAAATCAGTTCAGTTTGTACACAAATACTGATGACTGCTTTGAATCTGGGTTAATTTCTGATTCCAAACTCTTTCAGGGCAATTCAGTTGAGCCATCCTCGCTCCTTTAATACCTGAAAAGAAAAAAAGTTAGCCTTTACTCTCATGTACCATGTATTGAGCACATTTATAACCCTGCAGCTGATTGCTTAGCAACGTCTTTGGGAGGAAAGGCTCACCTGATGCACTATCGGGTACTCCTCTGTTGCAGGAGAAGAGGATGGATAAATTAGGTCAGGCAGCGTAAGCTTATGCTGTGCCGAGTGGTGTTCTCTCCTCTCTGTAATGAAATTAATCAAGGTCATTAATTTGATCCTGTTTTACTGTTATAATTTGAAGCTGTAATTTGAGGTGACTCAAAGAGACACAGTCTTATCTGTAATTACACCTTTATAATTACATTTATATTCTAAAGTAAACATTTTCATATATTGCTGTAAATAGACTACAATGCTGTCTCATACTGCTTTTCAGCCAGAGCTGCATTATAGAAAACGTGGATTGTAAATGGGATGGAGGAGCTATTGAAATCAGCCAGTTGTGTGCTATTTAATTTGTTTTTATGACGGTCCTTTATGTATCCTTCATCTTAAGGTTAAAACTGAGCCTAAACCCCTACGCAGGCCCAAAATCAAAGGCTAAGGAGACAAAGAAGAAATGTTGTTTAGTCACATTAATTTTCAAAATTGCAGAGCCAAGGCACAGAGATCATCCTCAAATGGCAAAGATCTAGGAGTTCACAGTGGCTGGAAAGCCACGTGCTGGCACCACCTCCAGACCAACGGTTGAGACAGCAGTGGGCAAGCAGGGACCAGCTGTGCTGATCCCCTGGGAGATGATGAGGAAACATTGCATTGCTGGTCCAGCATTTAGCATCTCACCCGGTGAGACCACGATGGGGGTAAGAAAGCACCTTTCATCTGCACAGCCCATTTGGCTGCCTCTGTTCCCCCCGGGGCTCTGCTTACTGGCTGTCTCCATGGCATGCATATGAGCTCCCTCCTGTCTCTGCTCTGGAGCAAACCAACTGGTTTCTCCCAGGGAGAAACCTCGACATGACTGTGTTTTTTTCCAGGGTTGCCCAGACAGAAGAACTTGTCATGGGCTGGACCAGACTCTACCTTGGACCATCCTCCAGTCATCCAAGGAAAGGTCATGCCAACCAACCTCCATGCTGTGCGGCAGAACCCCAAACACCTTCACATCCTGCTGCGAAAACATTGTGCTGGCACATTGCCACCCGGTGTGGAGAATTTCAAAATTAAAATAATTATTGACCCAGGGTCCATGGAGCTCTACAGGCACTCAGAGGAGCCCCAGGCCAGTAAAGGTGGCCAGTGCCCTTCAGAGAGTGCTGGTCCTTAGTGATGTGGACACAAGCCAGCCCATAGCAATGAGCAAGGAGTTAATGGTGCCTCCTAGGCATTTTCCACAATAGCAGTGTGTACAGAGCCTTTGCCAAGTAGCCAACACTCAGCATTTCCTTTCTTCTCCCTAGTATTATTTCTGCACTTTGCAAACCTCTTCTTCCCTGTGGCTCAGTGCTCCAGCAGCAAAGCTATGAAGATGCTCTGGAGCTGCAGAAGTGGGTGGTGTGGACATGGGTGATGTAGCAGGTCTGTGAGGATGGGTCTCCAAAGGCAGAATGAGGACACCAAGCATAGGGAGCCCAGAATGAGGGAAGCAATGAGTCTGCCCAGGAAGAAGAAAAATACAGTCATGTTGCTGGAAATGAATCCCAACCTTACTCCATTTTGGAGCGAATCTCCTGAAGCATGTAATCATGTAAGAAATCTGGCAATTTACATTAAATATATGAAAAGAAAAACTTGAGATATTTTTAGAGAGGTAAAAACTGAATTCACAGATTTAGTGAGAAGAGGGGAGCGAAAGGGTCTGGAGTCCTTTACTTGCCAATGACCTTGGTGCAGCTACAAACAATATCTTGAATATACATCCTCCTCAGCAAACTTATGCCAAAACTGGATGCCGAACTCTAAAGGGTACAGTTGGCGTTAACCTCTGCTCTTAGCAAATAGATGTTTTCAATTTCTTATCTAGGTTTACCTCATAGTGTGTATATATATATATATATATATATATAAGATACATGTAACCAAGCATCTGTCTGTTCTTGGCTTATTCCCTTCTCTATTTAAATACACACCTGAGAAGAATCATGAACAATTTGCAGCAGAGCCAACTATCCTCCACTAGCAATAAAAGCACTTATAGAAAGTGTTCCAGTACATCTCTGCACAATGAGTACACGAACATGGATTTGTAAAAGATGAACTAGAACTGAGTTACAAAAGACCTGGCAGGCACTGCATGAACAAGATACACAAGAACCTCAAGACCCAGCCATCAGGTCAGTGTGCTTTATTTTAGCTTGCCACAATTTTTAGAAGTGACACAGTGTTTTTTGCAACCTTCAATTTTTCAGTTTCTTCTTTGAGATGGTTTTATGTAAGATGATTGCTGTGAAAATGCTTGCTACATCCAGATAAGGGAAAAGAATTAGCTTCTCAAGATATTTCAATCTGAGCAGCCAAAAACAATGGCCATTCCTGAAAATTTTGCCTCTGGAAATTATATCAGAGCTGGGAGACAGGAACCATAAGAGCATCATGCTTTTTGTGCAAGTACTTGTTCCAGTAGGAGACCAATCAGATACCTTTTCGGGCTATTTTCTCAAGAGGGTTTTTTAAGCAATCCAGGAATATTCTGTTAAATTCAGCAAGTGTTATTGAAGTGTCTGCAGCTTCACTTGGGCCACTTTTACTTGCCTTACTGGCTCTAGTGTCTCAGGATCCTTCAGATCGGATATCCCCTACCCTCCACCTCCAAAAAGTTATGTAAATGTGTACAGTCGAATGACGGGGAATTGGACTCAACTAGATGAAGCCAGAAAGGCTGGAAAAGATTTTTGTACCTTGTTTCATAAAAAGTCTAGGCTGCCTGGGGTGGTATCAGTGGATTCACCATCGAGACCTCCAAAACTAAAAAGTCCATGGGTTCCTGATCACTCTTATCCTTGTTCAGCATCTCTAATAACAACACACCAGCAGCAACCTTGGCTGTTTGAACAGAAGTCTCCCCTGTGCAGTCTGTTATTAAATTCTCTTATGTCTTTATTATTAGATATCAGATGTGATGAAAGAAGGTGACATCTTCAGGGAAATCTTGCATGTGGTGTGGGGATGGAATGTTAATGGACTGGAGAAGACAGAAAGTCTACAAGTGTAATGATCTTCTAATGTCCCTGTGAGAGTGTTAAGATTCAGATCTCTTTTTATTTTTTCTCCTCAAAGGAAAAAGCACTTGAGGAATAAACAGAAAAGGTACTCCTTTCTTCCCTATCAAATACTGGTCCTTTCTGTTTTAAGGATGGCTTTAGTGTCTTTGTTTTTTATTATTTTGCCTTTCTGTGATCTCCGTCCGTTTGATCTCACCTATTGGTACAACCGATGAGTTCTCCCTTCCATGCGACAGTTTCATATCAGAGAAGAATGACAAATTCAGTGCAGAACTGGCATTTCAAATAAGTGTTGATTGAACAGGAGAGAGAAAGATAGATGCAGCCTGCAGGACTAAACTTTGAGGAGCTGATGGGCAGGTGCCTGGCAGGAGGCAGGAGGAAGCAAACCTGGGGGATTGGGTAGAGAAATAAACAGGTTAAAATATTACACTGTCTTACATTTTTATTCCTTCATTTAAAAAAAAAATATTAAAATAGAGGTAAGGTTGAAAGAATGTGGTTTGAATTACTTGAAGGTAGGTGCTTCATAGCTCCAGAAATGCAGAGATATAGTTAAATATATGCATTCAAGAGTGTTGTGTTTATGTTAGCCCTCAGTCCCCGTCCTTCCTGGTGTGCCCTGAACGCATGCGCATGTTCTGCTCCTTCCTTCTTCCTAACATGAGTCTCATGAGGGTCGGCAGATGTATTTACAAAATCAGCAGCGTTTATGAAGTCAGTTTTCATAACAGAAACCCTCCTTGCTTTCAACATGGCCACAGGCTCCTTCCATGCTGATGGAGCTCCCACCAGGTAGCTCCTGGCCTCCCATCCCTTTGTTCTGGGACTACAGAGGCCGGGTCTCGGGAATGTCATTGCTGCATTGTCCAGGAGCACAGGGCAAGAGCAGCTGCACGGGAAAAGGGCTGTTCCTGTAGACTTCTCCTTAACAAATAGTTGCATTTTGCAGCAGGGCCTGGAAAACGCCTTTTCAGTCAGAATGAACATTAGGCAACTGCCTTTATTGCTAAAGTCTGGGTATATTTGAGAATTAAATTGAATTAAAACACCCCAGAACTTTGAGCTGGGTTTTTCTTTCATTATGCTTCCAAAGGACCAAAGGGTGGAGGAAGATGACGAACGACACACCCAGGGACAAGACACATCTAAAGGTCTCTTTAAACTCATTTTTAGCTGTGAACTAATAGGAACTTTGTATTTATTTCTAATAGGGAATGCATTCTGCACTGCAAGTACTGCAACATGGTGAAGGACATGCTCTGTTCTCCATATATAACAAAAAAAGGATCTTTCCTTTCAGTGGAAATCCCAGCCAAAGCTACATGGGGCAAAGACAGTTAGTTCTGCAAGACATGTCCATGTGTTCCGGGTCTTGACTCACACCCATCTTGTCATAGTTTCGGATCTGGCTCCAGTTTGTTCTTCGTAAGCAGATTTCCCTTGCATCTCTCTGGATGGGGGAATGCACTCAGAGCTCTTTTGGACACTGCAACACCCTCCCTCTCTTTCGGGGAAGCAAATCGAAGTACTGTTTTCTCCCAGAACGTGTCTACATTGCAGCTGTGTTATTAGTCGGCACTTGGGCTCTTCTGAGCTCAGCGATCAGATGCAGCTACTCATTAACTGCACAAAAAACTGCGCCTTTACGAGGAA
Organism: Cuculus canorus; assembly: GCF_017976375.1. Classification (NCBI taxonomy): domain Eukaryota; kingdom Metazoa; phylum Chordata; class Aves; order Cuculiformes; family Cuculidae; genus Cuculus; species Cuculus canorus. The sequence continues at coordinate 10,366,501 of NC_071404.1, read as the reverse complement.
GGTGTGTTGTCCTTGGCTGGGTGGGCTATGTTTCTTGGATTGCCTCAAAAATAGTTTTCTGCTTTAATAGACCTGAGTAGCCGATGATCTTAACATTTGTTTTAATAGCTGTTCAACTTCAGAGCTGGTTTAATGTGTGTAGCTGCAGTAGTTAAAAGAAAATACTCTAGCAGAATTTAAATAGTTTAAAAAAATAATCCAAAATCTTTGTATGGATCGGGAGAGACTTAAACATGCACAGTTTTAGATTCTCAGTTTAAAGCAGCGTAATCACAGAAACAACAGAATTGGCCATAAGGGTGGGAGAGGTGGTGTCCTGCAAACCAGAAAGCAAGCAGATGGTGCTAATTGATTTGTAATAGATTTCTTAAAGTGTTCAAGGAGACTCATTGGTCAATATATGTTACATCCAAGTTCAATTTTGCTTTCGTTACTGTTTATTACTGTGATGATCAGGAACTGATGCAGGATTGTTGGAAAGCAGTAAAGTGCACTAAAACTCATAATATTTTATCTTTGATCTGCCCAAGTATGGTATCAGCACATTAACAGCCGAGCTGCAGTCTGGACCTGGTTCTCTTCTCGCAGGAACTGGCACCAGGGTACCTCTCTGATTCAGCACAGTATTTCAGAATAAGCCAAGCACTAATTGTGCAGGAAGGACAGCAAAGTCTCTTACCCCTTTTTAGCCCCCTCATGCTGCCTGGAGCTCTGTGCAAACATCTTCACAACTGTCCCTTAGGGATGAGGTTTTGCCTTCCTGCCCTTGGCCCTGTGAAGAGTGGAGAGATGGAGGAGGAATGGCAGCTTCACAGAAAGCTCAGTCATTCTGTCCGCCAAAAGGAGAGAAAGCAGCTCCGATGGAGGTGACCAGTGTTATAACCCAGCAGCAGAGCACTTCGCAGACATGCTTTCATGGTCTGTCCAAGCTAAGCTGCAGGCAAGATCATGACCAAAATCCAGGTAACATCTGACTGGAAATTGAAGATTCTGGATTAAGGAAACCTGTATGTCTGGAAGGTCTACTGAGGAACAAAAATCTCCAACAGCCTACAAAAAAAATCATAGATGCTCAGTGGTGACATAACTCTGTGACTTAGGAACAGTGTTCCTGTGGGGTATAAGGAAAGTATCTGGGCAAACCAGTGATTTATTGCTGTAAACCCTGACATGGCCACAGAGAGACCCACGCAACTGCAATAAAACCCTCGGCACCAACAGCTCAGTGTATCTTGTTGTTGAGGGGAAATCACTCTGTCTCCTATCAAAACCCTTCCTTACTCCAAGTACTGCAGGCCACTGGCTGCCAGAGGGTGAACGTGGCACTGATCTCCACCTGAGCACCTCTAAGTGTCTGTGTCTGTAGGGCCTAAGCTGAGCTGTGGTCCTACACTTCAGGGAAGTGGAGGAGTTTGGGTTGGTCTCAACCTGGCTTACATCTTTTTGCACTACCAAATATATGTATATCACGACTTCTACATTCAGTTGTCTATAAAAATTAATACAACACCCCCTCCTCTGCTCAAGATGTCTTTCATAAGCACTGAAGAACAGTGTAAAGTAAACAATTACCCTGTAATTACCCTGCATAATGTCACGCCGTTCCCTTGCTGTAATACAGATAAGCACTCCTGCCACAAGCCCTGCAAGCAAATTTAGCAGCCGAGTTTCTTTCCATTGGCACGACCCTTTGTGATACCACACGTGAGCCAAATCAGGGTCCTCAGTATGACAAGAAATGCTTTTTCCTCCAAGTATTTCAGTGAGCAGGCAGGCTCCAGAGGCACAGCTGAGCCCTGAGCACAAGGAACAGTCTTTCCCATCTCCTTCATCTGCAGCTTGGCTGAAGGCTGGGCCAAGAAATTGTAGGCATTTTATGCCTTTTTTTTTTTCCTGGTGGGAGAGGTGACTGGGATCTTGTCTCTGTGACTTCAGAGTCCCCACATGCCCTTCCCTTTCAGGCCATTGGCTGTCAGTGTGGCTGCAGGAGCCACTGGAGCTGAAGCCATCTGAGATATGGACTGCTTCAATGACAGAGCAAAATGATTTTTTCATAAGTGAAAGCCTGTTGTATAAGGTGAGAGTTATCTCAGCTTTTGAGTTCCCCTGTGGTTTGACTGGCTTTTTCATGTCTTGGGATGTATATCTTTATCTGCAAAGAATTTTCACTGAGACATGGGGGGGGAGAAGGGGGGCTCTGGATACAGCTGCTCTCTGAAATCAGTGACACTTTTGAGCCATCATCGCCTCCATCCCAACGGTAACTCAGCTGTCCTGCAGTGGTTAAGTACAACCAGGAATAAAACCACTGCATTTGGTTGGGGTTTTTTTGTGTGGTTTGGGTTACTTTTGGTTGTGTTTTTTTTTAATTCTTGCTGTGAAGCACTGTGATTTTATGTCTTTCTGTCTTTCAGTTCAAACCAATGCTAAGGGAATCATTCAGTGAATGCTACTAAATATTTGTTCAGGATGGGAACCTCCAGCACTGCCTCAGCTGAAACATTTTCTTCTATGCACTCCTGACAGAGTTTTCATCTCCTTTTGTAAAAAGCAGATTGTTTCAATGAGACTTGAGGTTTGCACTCCTGGGGCCACTGTGTAGCTGTTGGAGCTCTGCTGTACTGGCAAACTTTCTTTCCTTAGAGGTTATTAATACTTACTTCATTAGCAATTTAATATTGCAAAATGAAAACTGCTTACATCAGCCATGGACTCACTGGAGATAAGTTTGTGAATATAAAACAACACCATGTCATGTCAATGAGCAGGCAACAAATACCTCTTCTCTGCTCCCCTATGAGCAGTTGCAGGTTGTTTAGCTTCTTATCAGCCTGGTTTATAAAGTACCAGGTAGTGGTATCAGTCTTTCATTACAATGTTTAGGGTCCATCCTCAAATGTTTCTTTGCTGTCATCCGACTCCCTGCCCTTACCCGTGTGTGCCTGTAGAATTGTGAACATAGCAACTCGTATAAAGATGTCCGAGGCTTTAGATGAAAATATTTAACTGCCCTTCAGCTGATGGCCTCATCCTTTGGGGGAACTGCCTTTTTTTTCAGCTTCCTCTGATTGGTGTAAACGCACTAAAACCTGTTAGCAGGAACCATCAGCTCAGGAGCAGGGGCACAGGAATGGACCCACACTCGCAGCTGAGCACCCGGCACAGCTTCTGGTGCCAGCTGTGCAGGTGCCTGGCTCCTTCTGCTGCTGGCCGAGCCTTACAGGGCCAGCAACACCAGCAGCACCAGGTGAGGGATGCAGGAAACAAACTGGAGGTAAACACCTTGCAGATACAGCAGAGCAATTGAAGAGAATCTTTGTGGGACCGTATCCATGCATACCACAGGCCACTGTGAGCAAGAGTTCCCATTTCTCTTCTGGTGCATCTGATGTACTGATAGATCTCACGCAGCGCAACGCCTGCAATACCTGTGCAAGCACCCACACCTTTCAGCAAAGGCATTTCATTAAGTTCAAGAACACTAATTGCTTAGGCTGAGCAGGGAGGGTAAGACACACTTTTGTTCGGGAACCATAGAAAAGTTATGCTCTAGGGCTGTGCATGCTGAGAACTGTGTAAACAGAACAGATAAATTATCCCCTAAGCTACAAATGGGCTCAGAATTAGAGCTACAGCCAACCTTTGCATTAGATGGGAACAGCTGCATACACCATAGCCTCCAAATTTCCATAGAAACTTGGATCAGCCATAGATTATCTTCATTTTGTAAATGTTTTAATTATTATGCTATAATATTGTTCTGCAGGGATTGTAATGCTAAAGCCAAAGCTCCATGGAAGCCACATTTTAAAAGCAGTTTCCCTAGACCATATGTTAAGACAAGTAAAGCTGGTTTAGGATTAAGACTTAAAGTTTCTGATAGATTTGATTTTTTTTTTTCCATGCTACTGCATGCACTCTTTTAAATAAATAAACTCCCTCTGAGCTTGCTACTCCAGTGGGACTAGATTGAACTTCCCAGGCATGCATGAATTATAAAGTCAGATATATGTTCCTGCAGAGAGGAGAATTACTTGCAGAAACCATCTACTGATGCACGTAGCCGGACTCAGTCACTTGAAAAACAAAACCCTGTGTGCATACGGGTGCAAAGAGCCATTGCACACTCTGACGGGAACCAGCCCTGCATTGCCCCACGAAGACGTGTCACTCCCCGAGTGTCGCAACCCCTCTGTGTTGTGGCCAAGGATATGGCCCTGCAGATTGCAAAAGGGGTTTACAGGATGTGGCTTCTGTATTTGCGGCAGCTGCACCAGCGCTGATGTTTACAAGATCAGGTACCAAAGTGGAAGCAGAGTCCGGCAGGCGGCCCTGGGAGATCTGGTTAGATCAAAGGCTTTCCCACGGTGAGGGTTCCCGACGTGGTGGTAACGTGCCTTGTGCAGCAGCGGTGAGTGTGTCGCCACGTCTGAGCCACCCCTGGGGTCCAGGCACGCCCCGGTGCAGCTGGGCTGGAGAGCTTTTCTTTGGCTTAGCTTTTGTAAAACTGGCCAGAGGATTCAAGCCATTGAAGCTGCTGTTGCTCGTAAGGTGCATATAGGTTATCCCAGCATAGTGCAAACACAGACGTGAAGCTGCCTTGTGCTGCTGAGAGCCTGCCCGCAGCCACCCCTGCCTGCAGAGAGGGGCTGTGGGGCAGCGTTTGAGCCACAGATGCTGCCGCTTGTGCTGCCCTGCTGCTGCTCTGCCCTGCCAGGCACCTCTCCCTGCTGTTTCCATGCCTGTCTCCTAAGGACACAAGGCCCCAAGAACCAAACTTACCCCTCTACTCAATTAAAGATCCCTTAAATCAGGTATCTGCCTGGAACTGAGTCAGTCAAGTCACTCAGGAGGTGTAGATTTTTTTCACCCTCACAAGGGAAATTTTGTGTGGGTTTCCTGGTGAGGTGGGCAGGCAAGGGACAGCTGAGCAGCAAGCCCCAAAGCTGCTGTTTCTTACAGGCAGTGGATCAGCCATGGGTTTTATGTGCTTCCTCTATAAAATGCTGTGTTTTGCAGCCCTGCATTACAAGGAGCAGAGATGCCAGCAGGTGGGGGACAGTGTAGCCCAGCAGTCACACCGATGTTCCCGCAAGGCTTAAGTCAACAGAAGATATTTGCCCAAGCCCAGCAAACTGTGAATCAGAATACAGCTCCTAACAAAACATAAATCCTCCTAGCCTGTGTTTTTCTAGCCATCGATTGAGCCAGAGTGGTTAAATACTTGGCCCTTCTCACCCTGATAAGCGTGTTATTTTTAGGCTACCTTTTAGCATCACTTTGGCAGCTGGTTCTGCAGGCTGGGCTGTTGCCTCCAGCTCCCGATGCACAAGCAGATCCTGCTGTCGGCACATGCTGGGCTGTCACTGAGCCCTTCCAGCTCCTAATTTACACTCCAGGACGTGTCACAGCAAAACACTTGCTTTGCCGTGCCTTTGTCTTTGTCTCGCCTTTTCCTGATGTCCTAAATAACATCATAACTTTTTGTAGAAACAGTTTTATGGTCAGCTCAGCAAAAAGCATCCTATGTCTTCATCTTTCTTCTATTCCTTCCAGCAAATTGAATATTTTAGGGGCACTTCAGGGTAATTTGTTAAGACAAGAAAATGCCTGGCAGGGCATTCTGTGCACAGGCAGCTGCGTGTGCGGTGCCCTCCGGCTCTGCCTGCAGTGACAGAAACCAGCTGGCTGCATGTGCCTCGCTGACACAGCTCTGGGTGCATGTTAGGTGTCTGCTCTGGGTGTCCCAGGTGATCCCAGCGTGTTCCAACCAGAGCCCGTGTCGGTGCATGGAGACCATTCCCAAACGCTGCTGCCAGTGCGAGTGGCAGCAGGTCCCTGGCTGGTCCGACTTTGGATACTTTGGGGCTTTTCTGGCAGCAGTGTGATAACAGCACCAAGGATGGGAAACTCTGGGACCAGTGTTCTTCTGCTTGGAATTGCCAGTGTTCAGAAATGTGTTCGCTTGTAGAAATGCTTTGAACTGGGCAAAATTTCATTTAAGTAGAAAAACTGGTAACAAGAAAGAACAATTTTAGTTTCTATTTTGGAATGCTTTTCAGTCTTACAGAAAAAAAAAACCCCAATGTATAATTTTAAAGGCTTTACACCAGATTTCATGGAAACCAAATACTTTGATTTACCTGAGGTTAAACAATTTTGGGATTGCAACCTATGACAAGTATATTACCTGCTTCAGAGTGGAAAACAAATTCCAATACTGAAGATTTTTCCCATAAAACAAATGAAAAATGCACCCTGGCTCCTTCTCAGTTCTCCCTCTTGACTGAAATATGTAGCCCAGTTTGCTGCAAAAACACAGAACTATATTTATGACCAGGATGGTTCCTTTCACACAGTTTCAGGCTGTTGGTTCTCCATGCAGGATTTCTTAGCTGTGTCCGGTCAACTAGCCATGTGCTAGGCAGATGCTTTGCACCAGAGCGATAAATCAGAGGGTTTCCTGACCTGGCAGATTTCCTGCAGTTCTCCTTAGCCACTGCACATCCCGTTTTTATCTCTTGGCCTCTCCTGACAGCATGGCAGTTCCTGTATGTTTGCTGCCCTGTGGTTTCTGGTGGCAAGTTGGAGTGTTTTGAGGTCCATGCCAGTCTCCAAAATCCCTCAGCAGTAGAAAAGGACCTCAAAGACCACCCAGACCAACTTTCCCACCAGAAAAAAAAGGGGTTTCATTGGAGTGGTACCTTAGAGGTATTCAGCTGCAGCATCTTCCTTAAGCACAGGTGAGGAGAGCAGGTCTACCTTGTTTTAAAGGTTTTCTCTCAAGAGTCTTTCCCTCTTCCTCTGCTACAGCTGGTCTTTCTCCACCCTCTTCTTTGCCGGTAATTGGATGGCAGACTGCAGCGCTGCTCATGGTAGGGCTCTCAGCTGCCTCACCGCACCTTCTGCACACTGGGAATCCTGCTCATAATTATTGTTATAGTAGCATCTAGAGGGCTCAGGCATTGTGGTAGGAGTTTTGCAAGCATGTAGGAAAATGTCTTTCCCTATGGAAAGACAAGATTCAACAAGCAGGAAGCAAAATTAGAAGGAAGGATTGGTGCTAGGGATGAGCAGCCAAACTGACCACCACTGCTTGCCCTTTGAAGCACTGGTTGATAAATGGAAACGCGCTCCATAAAAAATCATTAGATGTTATGAAATTTTACACTAGTTAGAGCTTTTCTTTATTTATTTTTCTCAGCTGTACAATTTTGAAAGGCTGTAAAGTCCTGTTTTCTGAAGTCACCTGGCAATCAAAGTCCCGGTGACTTTCAGGGGATGGGAATTTCTGGATCGCTTCACTGCTGTAAGAAACAGCACATAGTTTCCTCCTCCATCTAGAGATTTTTGGGTACTGCACCTGGGGTCAAATGTTTTTGAGTTAAGATATGCGCACAGGAGGACAATGAGTGTGATGGATCTAAAAAACTCAACACTTTCTCTAAAATCATTCATTTATATAGCATTTATGACTTTCAGAAAAGGTAATGTTCCTAAATTCTTTGTGTACCGGTGAAATGTGTGTTTATGTGGCAATGATTTTGAAATTCTGGATTTACTACGAAACCTTTCAGCCCAGATAGGTCTCCTCTCAGTTTACGTCTTTATAAGTATTGCAGAGAGGTGGGAGTGTATATAGGAAATTTTAGCTGTTTGTGAATCTCTAAGAACAGTGTTTATTAAGACAACATTTGCAATCAGCCATGACTTGGTGTCCCTACGATTGGCATCGTTCTGCAATGCTGGTGTGCCAGAAATCCCCGTTGGTGTATGGGGGAGATGAGCAGTGGGGCTGCCCCACAGCACGCTGCAGCTGAACAGGAGCTGAGGTGCTTCCTAAGCGTAAGCTGTAACTCTTGTATAGAGATGAAACTTAACGCATGGACAGGCAAAAAGAACACAAACCCAAATTATGTATGGAAAAAACACAGGAGTGTTCACAGTCTGGTTCAGTTGGTTGTTTTCCAATGACCCTTAACTTGGGTTTTTTTTGAGGAGAGGAGATATTCATGTATGTCTTCATCAAGCACTGATGTCTGAAATGTGCCAGTTGAAGATGTGATGCTGAAAATCACAGGAAGTGGAAATGGTTTTACATCAGCGCACGGGTATTTTTCATGCATCTAGCAGTATGACACGAGAGCTTTGCAGAATTGTAATCGTGAAAAAGCTTGGCTGCTCTCATTCAGAGGAAATAAGTAAGAATTTTTTACTTTGTTTTCACCACAGATAAAGGGCTGGTGTGACCTGAGGACAGTGAGCTGGGTCCAGAGGAGGCTACAAAGATGATCGGAGGGCTGGAGCACCTTCCCTACGAGGACAGGTTGAGAGAGTTGGGGTTGTTCAGCCTGGAGAAAGGAAGGCTCAGAGGAGATCCTATAGCGACCTTCCAGTACCTGAAGGGGCTACAGGAAAGCTGGAGAAGGGCTATTCATAAAGGCTTGTGGGGATGAGATGAGGGGGAATGGGCATAAACTGGAGAGGGACAGATTTAGGCTGAGCATTAGGAAGAATTTCTTCACCATGAGAGTGGTGGACACTGGCACAGTTTGCCCAGGGAGGCTGTGGGTAGTCCATCCCTGGAGGTGTTCAAGGCCAGGTTGGATGGGGCCTTGGGCAGCCTGATCTGGTGGGACGTCCCTGCTCATGGCAGAGGAGTTGGAACTGGATGATCTTTTAGGTCCCTTCCAACTATACTATGGCACTACGATACTATGAATAGGAGCAAAAGGAGAAACACTTGAAAATCTGGCTTCAGTAAATTGTTCCTTAAATTTAATGACTCATGGTTTTCTTTTGGTGCATGTGGCTCTCTGTGTATAAACTCCATCCCAGTCAGACAAATATCCTTCAGTCATTCACAAGTGCTAGCAATGGTTTCCTAAGGTTTAATTCCTCCTGAAAGATATCGTCTGCATTCCTTTGGAAGATGCCCTCCCACAGGCTCTCTCTTACACTGCTGCACTAAAAATAGTGCTCAGAGCTTCATTGCGACAATTCCGTGTTGCAATTTTTATGGCTAGGTAGGTGAAGTCACTTTAATTCACCCAGCTCATTCCACTTAAATTTGCATGATAATGTTGTTAATTATCCATGTATTTCAAACTGAATAATGATTTCACAAAAAGATAAGACAAGGTCCTGTTTTTCTTTCCTTATATTTTTAAAATGCGCATAGAGTTTGCATAATTAAAATGCATTTTCTCTGGAATGGAGATCTCTATCTACTGCAGGTTGAAGTGCAAGCTCGCCTGAACGCTGGGGTGCTGTCCTCCAGCCGCTCGCTCGGCATGCACGCTCCAGCGAACCTGACTCGCCATGGTTTGCTGCCACGTCAGTGCTGACCAAAGGAAGTTGCTGAGAACGTGACTCCAATCTGGGTTAATAATCACAGAAAAAGGCTGTGCAAAATGAGCTCCTGACTAGCTTCTCTGCAGCTTTGCTGCACGGTGGCAGCAGCGGTTGGGAAGGGCAACAGCTCACTGCCCGGAGAGCAAGCCCTTTCTCTTATTTCTTTGCACATAAAGAGATCGGTGCCAAAAGGCACTTCCTCGCAGGCTGCCACCTTTTCAAGACTGAAATTGGTCAGTCTTCGCAGCACATTTAGTCCTTGACCTTGCCCATGGATGCAGAAATCAGGGTGGGCTGGAGCTCCCGGACAGGAGCGAGCACCCTCAATGGGGACAGGGCGCGCAGCACCAGGTGTCCCACAGTCACTGAGGGTAGTCAGCCCTCGCCTTGGAGCAGGGCACTGCCTCAGGGAGACCCAAACCCCTTCCTGGACTAAAGGAATAATAAACACAGGGGATATTTTTCCACCCTCCTTTCCCTACTTCTCTTTTTTAGGTATCAGCCCAGTTCTTCAGGAAATATGAGGTATCCCATCTCTTTTGGGGAAGAAGCATTTCCATTTTAAAAGTGACCTTGTGCAGATAGAGTTCTGCCCCTGCTTTTCTGTCATCTGCCTTGGTCTGAAGCTCTTTTCTTGTTCCCTTCTCTGAAAAACAGACCAAGCAGACAAGGACAGAGAAGCACTTCCATTGCCTGTGCGGGAGCAGGAGGCTGCCTGGTCTGGGTGCCGGGTAGAAGGTTGTGGGAATATGGCATTGGGGAACTGAAACTACAGTCTTTGAAAGGGAAAAGACCACCTCTGCTGCTCCCTTTACACTGTTGACTTTGTTCGCTTTGCATAAATGGTTACCGGGCTGGTGTGTGGTGGGTAAAAAAACATCTTTTGGCCATTTGAGATGGGGAAACTCATCCCATGTTAAAATGGAATTGTGAGAGGGCTTGAGATACATCTTATAGGGATGGTCCTGTGGGGACCTGAGTGGTGCTCAGGACCCCTGATGTAACTGAGACACATGAAGATTCACATCTGTTAGTACTTGAATGAATGTTAATTAAAGCATTTTAATAAGGATGTTTTGAGAACTGAATGTTAGTCAGTGTGTGCCCTCCATGAAATATTTAATATCTCAGCCCTTTCAGCAGCGTACTCCTCCCCAGAAGGTCTTCCTGCAAATGGAGTTTGACACTACTGATAATTTTAGAGCTAAAGAAACCTAGAGCAATAGACTTATACAAAAATCATAATGTGATCTTTGATGTTGCAGTCAAGGGAACACATGCCAGAAAATGGTTTGCTCTCTTCAGTTCATCCTCTCTTTGTGTTTGTTGTTATTTTCCCATCAGGCACAACAACAAGCAGCTGATTAACTCGTTAGCTGAAAGCATCAAAGGGCGAGGCGAGAGCATGAAATCTGCTCCTGTGTTCCTCAGCTGCTCCTTGCAGCTTGGCAGTTTCTGCAGGGCCCATCTGAGGTATGAAAAGCCATCTCAGCTATCCATGGACAGAAGCATATCCTGTCTTTCTTGAGCCCAACTTCCATATTCAAGGATCATGGCTGTGCCAGGAGCATCTCAGCCTCCATCCAAGGTGACAACCTAAGTGCCAGCCCACATGTTCATCATCCAGCGCACAGAGTGTGCCCATAGTGTGCCCCACCCCCTGAAAAACACCCCCATACTCTATGCCAGGAGCTTCCCAGGGCCACATTGCGTGGAGGGTGCCCTGCAGAGAACCACATCCATGAGACAATGAGGGAAATTACCACATGGTGATGCTCCAGGTTGAGAGGCCTGAGATCATTTGGTATTCAGATGATGTAGAGAGCACACATGCAATTTTTCAAAGCTGCTTCAAACTATCCAGTTCACTGTAGTTGCAGGAGCAACTGGTAATACTGAGGTTCTATTGCAGGTTTAGGTTCAGTGAAGGCCACAGTTTGTACCTGAGCAGTGCTCAGCTACATGCAGCCACTTTCAATTGAAGGCTACTGAAGGTTTCTCCCCTAACTGGTGTGCTCCTTCACAGTGTTGCCTTGAAAAGATCAGCAATACCCCAGATCAAGCTAGTGGAGGGTAAGTTGATCTGCCTGTCATCCGTATACACCTACAGCCTTTCAGAAGCAAAGGATTAGCAAATAGTTTTTTGCACACGCGGTAAAATCTTGCAGATCCAAGTATCTGTCTAAGCAATCCCTGCAGTTGTGGCACAAGAGCACAGCAAGCGCATGAACTCCCAGCAGACACCTCAGAGATCACCGGCAGATGATCAGGTACGTAGCATGACTCTTGCCTTCCACCTCCTCTGACTCCTACTCCAAGGTCATGGTCTCCTGTCCTCTCTCCTCTTCACCTCCAACATATACCTCCATTTACACTCCATCAGCTTCTGCCTTCACCTTGCTTGTACCCCTTGTTCCAGTGCCTTGGCCCCAGATGTGTGAAGCCAGGCAGGTCCAAGCTGGCTCTGCCCAGGACCTCAGCATGCTCTGCCAAAGCTTCTTATTTTGGCTTTTGCAGCCTTCTAAAACTTCCACCACCCATTAGGCATTAAGTGTTCGCTCCATCCACAACAGCTGCGGTTCTCCTGGCTTCCTTGAACACCACTAACAGCAATTGCTGCAGCCCAGTGAGGCTTAAATGCAACCCAACACCATCTTGGAGCTATGCACACAGGAACCTTCTGAGCTTATGAACAGTCGGTATTTATTGGCACTGCTGGGTTCAGGTCCATTATGCATGGCACTGTCACAAGGGGAAAAGACCAGATTTTGCACCTGCAGAGCTAAAAGGAGTCACTGATTGGCTCATTGATTTTCTCCTAGAGCAAAAGCCTTTGCAAGGAGGTTGCTCGCACAGGCAGCACAGGGGATCAAAGCTGTTCCTGGAGATATCATCAAAAAGGCTGGTAGGTTGGTAGTGTAACTAATGGCAAAATGAGGGAGATGAGCCTGGCAGGACTGAAATATTTTTACATCTCTGAATCTCCCTAGTCCCAGCCCTGGCAGCAGTGCTGCTGCTGAGCTCCCAGTTCTCCAGTGTTCCCCTCTCTCCTGCTGCCCTGCCAGCCTGTGGCTCATTTAACACTGAGCAAAAAATCAAACACTGAAGCCCTTTGTTTTTGCAAATCTGTAACACAAACAGGCATCTTTGCAAAGACCAGTGTGCACTCATCCGCCCACCACTGGCTTTGTTAGCACCTGAAGCCCTGTCCTGACACAGCACTCCACAGAAGGAGATGTAGGGAGACATAATCCCAAATGAAGTCATGCGAGGAAATGGTTATATTCTTTTCCCTTTGCACAGGGAGCTGCCACGGTGCTTCTGAGAAATTGATATCCAACAGCAAGCCAGGAGCAGTTCGAGACAGCAGATACATGTTTAAATAATGTCTTTATTCCAGTTCAGCTGAAAAAATAATTATTGAATTTGGGTCTTAAGCCAAGAAGTACCTTTGTTTCTGAGTGCTCATTGATTAAAACATCTTGTGCTTTCAGCTGGTCTAATAAAGACACTACATTACCCTTCACGAAGAGTATTAAAAGAATACCTTTATTCAGGAGAAGAGAGGAATTTAGAGAGTGACCTCAATGTTTCTTGAGATCTGAAAAGTTTCACCCAGCCTAGAGAACTCCTACTTCTAAATTCAGGGATTTCTGCTGGAACAGGAAGTTTCTCTCAAATTGTTATCCAGCAAAATGAGCTCTGGATTATATTTAGCTCCATTCATTCAGCACAATGAAAAGTAAGACTCCAGCCAATTTCCTTAAGCAAGTTTATTAATAAGCACTAGTTGTTTGGTGGCTGGTCATTTCTATGTGGCTGGAGAAGGTGATACATCCAGCACAGCCTCCCTCCCTCATCTGAACTAGGATCCCGGTGGATTTTATCACTTTAAGCACTTTATAACCTTTACTGGTTACCTGTGCAAGCACACCAGCCTAAAAATTGTCTCAGGTGCAGCTTCCAACCCTGCCCTGGCCATTCATGCTTGCTGGCCCATGGAGCTGCAAAGAAATCACCAAGGGCAGTTGAGCAGCTTTTAAGCCAGAGGTAAATAATCTTTCAGGGACTCCCAACTACAGGTTCGAGGCAGCTTTGTGTAAAGCTATTAACACTGCAGCTGCTGATCTGGAGGGAGCCAGAGTCACTGCAGATACTGCAATAACAGCGAAGGCTCCCCCAGTGTATAGAAGCACATGTTGAAGCCACACGCAAGTCAGGAGCCTTAGGTCAGTGAGGCTGGTTATAGCCTGGCTGTAATTCTTGGCTTCATCCATCACTTTATGTGTATCTAAAGACAAATCACTTGGGGGTTGGCCTCTGCTGAGGGCTAGAAAACAGACTTAAGGTGGTTTTACGCATGACAAACTTCATGACCCATAACTTTTCATTTATTTTGCTGGTTGCCACTTGGCATCAATTATCTGTGGCATGTTTAGGATGTGCGGAGCTCAAAATACCTCCTGCCTGTGCCCATCTAATTCAGACTATATGACTTGAATTTGGGCTTGCCCTATAGAAGTGCGCTCTGTACCACCTGCCTCTATTTGTAGTCATCAAGGGGAGATGTCTAGAGCTGACTGTCTCTGGAACACTTTAGGTCTCAAGCAAAAATCAAACAATATGATGTCTTAGCTTTGATTGGACAGCAAAAGCTACTTGCTTTCCTCCAACTGAGAGTGATGGTGGGGAAGGGAGTGGAGGTCGTCCCCTCTGTGGTTCTGCAAAAACAAGGTATAGCAATATGTGGCTGTCCTCTCCCCATCTAGAAGCCATGGTAGGATGCCTTCACAGGCACAAGGGAAGAGAGGACCTGTGGTAACCACAAAACGTCACAAGTGAGAGTCAAATGCAGAAGAAGGAGTAATGTTAGTCTAATTTCTCCAAGAAAAACTGTAGATGTCCATGCACAAGAAGGAAAAATCATCTGGCCTTCTGGAAACCAAACACCAGTCCTGGGAATGTGGTGGCCAGTATGGTCATAGGTCCTTTACTGGAACGGCTGGAGCAGTTGTTCCCTCAGTGCTCACCTTGCCTTCCTTGGTACCCATCACAGCGGCAGTCACAGCACTCGACTTCCCAAAGCTCAGCAGTTTGCACCTTTCAGCCTATAAATTCAGGCACAGCTACGAGGCACGTGTTTCAGCCACATCTGGAAGACCTCAGCCAAAAGGGCTGAAAACAAACTTATCTTTTATAAGGACAGCTGAGGCTGTGTGCCTTAGAACATGGCATCTTCAGAACAGACACAAAGGAGGTACGTAAGACCACCTGAGCCAGCCAAACACATTATAAAAGCAAATTATAAAAGTAATTAAATATTAAGCCACAGAATTTCTTCAAATTTTAGCAGTTTTTATGTGTGTGCATGATTGGCACTGCTGTTACTCCTGCCAAGCACACAATTAGCACTTGAGTTAATAAGATGTTTTAATGACTGTCAAATTAATCAACATCTCTGACACTGCTTTCCAGTGTTTTCCATGGGAAAGACATTCTTTCATCTCAGTTCTTATGTTATCATTGTCACCAATTATTTGTGTTTATTCTCTTTACTATGCTTATTTGATTTCATTCTAAATTAGATGCAGCGATAGGGGATGTAATTTGGTATTTTTCTCTAATGTGCTGAATAGATGAGGATTAGGGCTCCACAGCTATGAGAAAATGAGCCCTCATAAGCATTTGTTCAAACAGAAATCACAGAGCCTTTTTGAGGACTGCCATGCTCCCTTTGATTTGCTCTTCATCAGTGCTTTTGTGAGCTTGTTCACAGAAAGCTTTGCCAAAATGAGAGTATTGCTAAGAGAGATGAAAACATGTAGTAGCCCAGGAATACCTGTGAGAATATTTGGGCTGACCTGTACCACAGCTTTTTCTTTCTGGTGGTCTGATAGTGATCCAGGCAGGAAACCCCCAATATTTTCAGGATTAGCTCATCAGTCACTCAAACCAGCTAGTGTGCTATAGATAGAAGGCAAACATCAAGTAAAAGCAATATGCAGTATACCCCAAAAAACAGAGATTTAGAATTGTTTCATCCTGAAAAATTACAAGAATGAAGAAAACACATGATCTGTGGGCAGTTCGCAGCTCTGCCCCATTTGGGGCAGTGTGATGGTCTCCCACCCAGGCTGGGAGCGGCGTTGGTGTGTGATCGGATTGTTGTAGGTCTCGGTCTGAGATATCTCCCTAGGTTTGTTCAAACTGATGCTTCTGCGGTGAGTGGAATAGCCTGGGGCTGGAGCTGTGCTGAGAGAAATGAAAGGCTTTCATAAAATTATGTCATGTGCTGAATGTGCCAGCCTGTCATGTAATAATAGCTAAAACTTTCTGTAATTAAAACAAGTAGCTAGTTATGGTGTCTGACTATGATCAAAGCTCTTTTGTCTGCTTTGACAGTTGGCACATGTGAAAGATTTTGGCTTACATGGAAAACACTAGTGTGGTTTTTCTCTTGATTTTAAATGGCAAGAAACATACATCTCAGCTTATCCCTAAACTGAAAGAGAACAGTACCAGGAAAATAAGAACAAGAATGTGCATGATGTAAAATATCTACAGTGTCTGGTAGCAGCAGCTCCTCTATGCAGCCACTGTGCCTTCGGAGGGGTTGACCCATTGCTGCAACACAGTGTCATTTTATATTTCTGCAGAGATGGGATTAAAGCTCTTGAGAACATTCCTAAATGTCCTGCATTGCCATTTTAAAATAAGAAAAGCTTTTGCGTAACAAATATTATTCTGAATCGTGACAAATCAATTGTCTCCTGTCAGAGGGTTATTTTCCATTACTTGGATTGCAATTGTTGAGATATTTTATGGATAAAAGCTACCTTTCTGGTCACAAGAGAAACCTACACTGTTTTTCCACATTCATGTGTTGTATCCATATTACAAAATAAAGAATTTGCTGAGTAAATATAAACTGTATTTGCCCTCAATTTCCTCTTTATCTCAAAAAAACCCCTAAAACTAATCCAGGATTCCTTTTGTATCTCTGAAAACATCTACTTCCGCTTAGAAGTCTCTGGGAGGATAAATAGGAAGGAGTTTCAGAAAAAAAAAAGCAGATGTGAACTGATTGGCTAAAGAACATCAGCTAATAACATAATGTTTTAAATGTTGTATTAGGCAATAAAACATCATCTGAGTGAAGTGGCCAGCAGAGTGTATTGCTGAGCATTGGAACTTTTCCATCCCTTCTCCTGACATTTTTAGGTATGTTGTGTGAAGTTTCATTTCTTCCACATCATGAGCAATCATGTGTTTTTGTGTTTTCTGTAATCTCAATTTCTGTCCTATGAACTCAGTGGGCAAAAGCTGGCTCTGCCCCCAAATTCACCTATGTTTGATGTGGGTCATCTTCTTACCTTGGTCATTGCTGGCAGAATGGGTTCTACCTTCAAGTGTCACTTTGCACGCAAGTGTGCCTGCACCCTGTCACTTCTGAACAGATATTTTTCTACCTTTGTAGCTTATCAGAGATAATAGGAAATCCTTATTCCTCCTTATTTGGATATCTGGCTAATGAACTTGGGCCACCAGTCATTCTGGGCCACCTCTGCTTCGGGGGGGCAGGACTTCACTGTGAATGATCAGAGTCCACCTCTTCAGTCCGTGTGGTCCTTGGAGCAACTCTAAATCCACGGCTGGTGCTTTTGCAGTGGGATCAGACCACAGAGCATGGAGGACCTACTAGTCCCTGGAGGTTTAGACAGCAGCTGCTCTCAAACCCTGCTGACCTCTGTGAGAATGTCCAGCAGTTTGTATCTTGGTAATGCCCTATGCCAGACTGCACCTTCTCCACTCATAATCTTGGTTCCACACACTACTGCCTACAGAATGGTCCATCCTTATGTCCTCTTGTGTGCATGAGACAGTTGCTTTTCTGATGTGTGAGGAGCAGATGCTTCTCAAGCAGGGAGAAAGCCATCCGAGCTGCTCGTATGATGTGCTCACACGGGCATTTTAGTTGCACAAGACCTTTGGCCATTACAGAAACAAACCTTCAGCTCAAACATGAAGAACCACAGCACCATGCAGGCTGCAGGCAAAGGTGTCATTAGCATATCCAGGGACATTGCCTCCAGGTGATGACAGACAGTATTATCATCATGTGCAATACTAATAAGCAATGTGCTGTGACAGTCTCCCATCGCTGGCAGGAAGCTGTTGACCTATGGAGCTTTCCTATTAGATTAATTTAACCACAGCTCACCTTCAGCAAGTGCGTTTAACTGACAACCTGCCTGATCTGCCTCTCATGGAAGATGTGCACTGGCATCTTGTAGACTCATTTCTTGGACTGAAGACATTTGGAAAGAAACTATTTACTGCAGATGTCAATGCAGAAGAGCAGAACCTGCTGCCTTTAAAAAGAAATGGATCAAAGGCTATGACTGGACCTATTTCTGCTCCTATGTTTGGTCTATTTGTCTGAATGTGGCCACCTTGGTCTTGTTACTGGGATGTCCATTGGCTATTTCAAAGAGCTCTGTGGGATATCACCTCCCTTTGCTGCTCTCCTTCCGCAGAGCTGTGGTCCGGGTTTGTCTCCAGCTCCTCATGAAATTCATGCCAGGCAGCTCTCACCACTAGGACATGCCCGCTCCTCTCTGTAAAGAAACTTTTTACCAGTAGCAGAATGGGACAAGAAACATTTACCTGGCACAAGACACTTGACTTTTAGCTGATGATCTTACACGTTAAAGGTGAAAGACTTCAGTCTCTGCTGTGGTTCGGTCGGGATCCGTGTGCATCCTCGACTAGATAGAGCATTGATGTTTTTAAATCCATCCTGAGATCTCATAAATGGTCAGGGATATTATCCCCTTGTCTCCAGGTACAGGCAAGAGGTGAAGGTCTCTCACCCAAATCTCCATCATAGTGGGTGTTTGTCTACTCATTGCATGGATGTGCGTGTTGATTATACATGTACCTCTAACCTTGCTTACCATAACCAGTCTCTCTTCTTGCGTATATAGGCTTCTGTGGAGTTATCTTGAATCCTCAGGGATTCATTCTACTTAGTGATAAAAGAAGAGATTTGTGTTCCTACTACTGTAGTATGAAGTGTTTCTCAGTACTGTATTGTCTCACACCAGGATATGGTTAAGTAGGAGAAAGATGGAAGCTGTATTTCGAGCTGGGCATGGGGAAACCAGACATTGATTTGCATGGTTGCACAAGGTACAGGAGTCCACTGTGCAGTTTAGCATTTTCTCAAGCTGAGAAACTAGAGCAGAAAGGTTCCCTGAAGCTGAAAAAGTGTTGCTATTTTGCACCATTTAAATTCTGAGGTGCTGTCAGCTTTGCCTAGTTAGGGTGGCAGAGTTTTAGTGGGCAGGACTAAGAAAATGGTATCCTCTGTGATAGTAACTGGATTTTTTCTGATATTACTTTCTATATTGATGCTTACCTTTCTTGCTGGGATGCATCATATATATATATATATATATCTTTTTCATTCATGTTTGTGTGTGTGTATAAATGCAGACATATGTAGGTAGCTAGGTCTGTGTTTATATACACATGCACACATGGCCTGGGGGTCCTGCCTATGTCTGCATAAATTTAATTTCAATTTTAAACTCTGCTTCTATTAACTTTAACTTCCAGTGCTGATTAATGCCCACTTCACAGCAGAAGATCTCAACTCCAACTCAAGGCACCGAGGACCATCAGCACTCGGAGCGCTTGGCTTTTCATGTGTCTCTTCTTCTTGAAAAAAAGAACAGAAAATCTCCAAAACTGAGAGATACAAAAGAGATCAGATTCTGCTGCAGAAGGGACAGACAGCCTCCTACAAAGGGAAGACTTTGTCTAGAATCAGAAGACCACGCAGAGACAGGTGGGCCAGAGCTACGTGCTGTTTCTGGAAAGACACCGGTCAAACCTCAAAGGACTCAAGAAGCAGTAAGTACTCCCAGAAAGCAAAAGGCATTCTGGTGTTTATAGCTTTTCAGAGATATTTTTATTATTTGAACATAGGTGACTTTAAGAAATTCCTCTGCAAACCTTCTTGTACGTTGATCTACCACACACACATTCCCAGGAGGGTGAAACTGGATAAGTCCAGATATTCAAAAGCCATTGGCTCAGGTGGAGCTGCCGTTAACATCTGCAGCTGAGAGCTAGATGGGCCTGTAATAAAAGACCCATTAAACAAAGGATTTCTAAAACAAGTAACATTACTTTTAAACAAAACCAGATGTATGACATTAGGAGAATATACATTTAAAGAAAAGCTTAATCTTTAAACCTCAAGAGCATACTCCCATGGCAGTCACTAAAGTGAATGCAAGATAAAACCCCCAGATAATATCATAAACATAAAGAATTCCTGCAGGGTAGAACCCTGAGGTGCTTTGCAATTGTAAAATGATACAGAGAAAACTATAATTACCAGTTTGCTGTGAACTAAGGTCTCATCTTCTGGAAACTCATGCAGGAAGGAATGGGCTAGGTTTCACAGATGAACATGAAGTACTCCTTGTTTGATATTACCCTCCTCCTGGGTATGAATAGTTTGAGAATCTTCTACCAGCTTTTTCAATAAATCCTTCCTCTACTACACATGTAATTCAGTCTCTTCCATTCCGTAGCTGAGCATGGTCCTGCTTGCCTGTACCCTGCAAAATCACTGAGTCTTGAAGGTGGCTCAGAGGGCATTAGCTACGCTTTAAGGGTTTATATTTTAATATTTTTTATCAAAATGTATCTAGTTAGCTCAGGTAAAATGATGGGTCACTGGCATCAGCACCTGTAATGAACACGTGCTAAGGAGGTGCTGTGGTCCTTATTAACTCTTTCTAGAAAAAGCGGAGTAAATAAGGCTGTTTGTGTCCTTCCAGCCCTGTCTTCCACAGGCAGCTGTACTGTGGCACCTCCCCAGCTCCTGGCAAAACATCTCCCACCAGGACAATTGTGAATATGTTTCATGTGGTTGGGAAGCACTGGAGAGACAGGCCAGAAATTCAGCCTGTTTCCCTAAACCCAACAAATGGGAAGTTATCTGCATATAAATATGGTTTATGCTTTTCCACTTGAAAGAAAATCCCCTTATCAGCTCAGTCTCAGATGAAAACAACCATGGACACTGTGAGCCGAGCCAAGTGCCCTTGCTGAGAGGCATCAGTGGCCTTCCCTGGAAACTGAATCCATGCCTTTATGGCCCTTTGGGGGAGGACTTTTAGCATATTGTGTCAAATAAGTTGCCAGACAAAGCTGTTGAAGGGGAAAGTGAAGCACGGAGATAGCACATCGCTGTTCTGCTTAGCCAGATATTGGGAAGTGATGCAAAATCAGAGAAGGAGATGTGATGTTGGAACAGATTTATTGAGTCAAATGCCGTTTTTTTTCCTTTTGAATAGACTGCAGTCCTGCTGCCACTGAAATCAACAAAACTGTTGCTATTACATTTAAAGAGAGTAAGAAATACTAGGCCTTAGAATCAGTCAAAACTTCCTCATTGTCTGAATCTTCAAATCGTAGTCCATTCTCCCTTTCCATGCATTTTCATCTCAAAATGCACTGGGCCAAACTCACTAAGTCCTACACAGCTGAAGACTATGCAGGTACAGATGAGATAAAGCATTTCATTTAAATAAAAACCCAACCCTGAATTTCCTTGCTGCTGTAACACAAAGTTATCTTAAAAATGGGGTGGAGGGGGGGAACACGGACACAAAAATCAAAACCAGTCAAAAAACTGAAATCCCTTGAAACTGGTTACAAGGATTACAGGCTGGTATGGAGCCCTGGTTAAATGCAGAGTTCAGAAATTCAGCCCAGCCACATACCAAAGTAGACAGTTCTCCATGTGTTTATCAAGAAGCACAGCAATCTCTTCAAATTATCCTAAGTATCCTCCAAGAAAGACACATTTTTCCATGTTCTCTGGTGGCCAGAAAGGTGTTTTTTACCCCAGAAGAGCAATTATGTGACTGATACAGACAGAATTTGGCAACACCCACTAGTGGGCTGAATGCAAGTCTCAGCGCTTGACATGTAAATTTTCTCTACAGCCAGCCTGGTTGAACAGACCTGGCGCAAGAGCAGAACGTGGGAGCTCGCTCTCCTGGAGCTGTTCTGAACCACTGAGACACCTTCTCCTTGCCAAGGTTGTGCTCACCAAGGGCTGGACAAGTGCAGGCAAAGAGCGAGACTTGCTATTGGTATGAATTCCCACCTGCCCCATTGGGATGTTTTTTACAAGCAGCTGTGGTTGAGTTTCTCTGTCTTTCTGGGGTGACTCCCATGCCTTGTAGTGATCCCAAAGAGACTGGGCAGAACAGCCCTGCAACAAGAGCAGCTGAGGAGGGAAGGCGCAGTGACTAAACAAGACTGGAAGGAAAAAAATGAGCTGATAGCATGTTCAAGTTTCCCTTCAGCTGTTGCCTATGGTGGAATTATGAGCGTGGCCACTGAGCAGGAACTCTGCTTTTCCCAACCAAGGAGAGGCAGCTCCTCGCTTCCTTAGGGATTCCAGTGGAACCCATGGGCCTGCATTTTCAGAGTCCCTGGTCCCTTTCAAACCCTCCGGGCTGTCAGAGCATGGTTCTCCCACCCTGATCCTGCCCCAAGGACCAGAATTCATTTTCTTCTGTTGCAGGAGAGAGCATCCCACTGTATGAGCCCAAGGAAGCAGTTCTTATATCTGGTTTCCACAGAAACATATCATCATTTTTCTGATTGTGTGGAGTCAGCTGAAGTTCTCGAGTTGTGTTGTGGATGTTTTCTCCACAAAAGCATGAGGTGTTAACCATGGTGGCATGGCATGGCTCCAGCTCTGCTCACACCCCTCAGCTCTTCCCCTACTCTGGCAGCAGTGGCAGGGCAGCCCTCAACTGTTTGAACAGCTGCCTTGTTTCATCTGGGAGGTGGCTGCCCTTCAATCCTGGAAGAAGAGCTCATCTTCTGGATAGTTTGCATAACAATTAACATTTGTCAGCTGAGATCTGCCTGGTGAAAGATCACTATTTACAAGCAGGAGATGCGTCTTTTAAAGCAGGAATGCTTCTTGAACTCCTAAAAACTATGCTGAAAGCTGAGCCAGTCTGAAGGTGGGCTGATTTCACGTGGCAGGTTTAGGAGGACTTTCATCCATTCAAGTCTGACGTAGAAAACTGGAGCTGCCATGAAAGGAGGGGATTCTTTAGCTCTTACAGATTTCATTCAGTTGTTCCAATGAAATAAATACATCCGCCTTAAACAATTGAAAGAGGTATTTACTGCCTGTGGTTTAACAACTGTACTAAGTCAAAGGGCCCAGTCAACTAGAGCCTTATAATTCTTTTCTAAAGAGAGGATGAGAGAAAAGAATGAGACAACAATGCAGTATTTATAATAAAGATGAAATGAGTGGAACTCAATGGCGCCAGCAGCCCCCGAGCTCCTGCTGCTTGGGCTAATGCATTTTGCATTAGCACGTCTGGATATCTGGCACTGGAAGGTCCTGAAAATGCTTTTACAAAATAGCGGCATTCTTATAGCAGCAGCATTTCTTCCAATCACCACCACCGACTGGCGCAGCGCAGCCTCTGCAGCTGGGTGGATCCCCAGCGAGGTTTCAGGCCACTGAGACCTGTTTTCCACCCACTTTCTCGCAGCCACGTAGCTTTTTGCCTTGCTCACCTCACCGTGTTTACAAGCAGCTGCACCAAAAGGGCTCACTCCTTCACAGGGCACCTGCTCAAGCAGGGATGGGTTTATGGGGTATCTATCCTTGTCTGGGATTTTGGAGCTTGGCCCAGGGAGGCAGGTTCTGTGCCTTCTCACGTTACAGTAGGGGGCTGCTGGGCAGCCAGATATCACAGTGAATATACAACACAGAATTACATCTGTGAGTAGATTTGCTCCGCATTGGCTAAATAAATAACATCTGTTTTACAAGAATCTCCAGATCTGTATCCCATACTACTCCATTAGTACAACAGTTAACCTTATATTTTCCTTGGAAGCAATACAAAATCCTCTAAGGAATTAATAGCCAGCAACTGCATGTCACCAGAACAATTTATTTTTCATTCTTTCTCCCAGCAGACTGAAGAGACACGTCTCCCATTTCCTTCTGAAATCTGGATTTGAAAAACTTTCTGTTGCTGCATCTTCCCATAACTCTGTAGAATGACACTAGCAGCAACGAGCAAAGCCAAGCAGCACCCCAGGACAAACTCTGGGGCAGGTGGCAAGACTGCATGGGTGTAGCTGTCGTCAGAAGCAAATGGTACCTTCTTTTTAATAACTATGATCATAGAAAGGAGAAACTCAGAAATTCAGGGGGTTCTTTTGCTTTTGACATATACAAATGATTTATTGTCCTAAGAAATAAGTGATGCCAGAATCTATTATATAGACCTTGTATGATGGGTTTTCTTTTTTTTTTTTCCCTAAGCCTCTCTTACACAAGCTTATCTCTGTACAGAAGCAGAACATCAGTCTGAGGGGGAAACAAAAATGGTGTTAGAGGCTGCCAAAAAGTGTGGGAATGAGTTAATGAGGATTGAGGCAGGAGGAACATAATAAATCGATGAAGTTGTTGTCTTGATTGCTGTATGGTCAAGTCCAGCTAAGCTTCTTCCTGCAACAAGTAAGGCTGATCTTGGCCTCTGACACCCAAATGCTAGAGAAACAAGATGGGGTAGCAGCTGCTGAACTTTGTGTTCATCGACAAAGTACTTTTGGCTTGATTTTTCAACAACCCCTCTTGCGCTCAGGAGGCTGAACTCTTTGAAATCTATTCTTAATATCTCAACCTCATTTCTGGGAAATACTCATCAGACCCATAGAATGTGGCCAGGGTTGTTTAGTTTTCATAGCAGAGTGCCTAGAAGCTGCTCAACTGATAAGTCTAAGCCATGGTGCTTTTCAGTGCTAAACCCCTCACATACTGAAGGAGAATGGACATGTTGACTTCACCCCAACTGGAGGGTGAAAAGAAACTAACACTTAACTACGTTTTAAGAAAACCCTAGTGAGACATGTCTTGCAATAAGTTACTTAAATGAAGGCAGACAGAGTGTTTCGGAGAGGACAGAACCACTCCGGAAGCCTGAGCTGTGGAGATAAACTAGCAAAAATGCCTTCAAACACCACATGTGGCAATAGCTCAACGCCGGGGATATCAAGTCAAAGGCAAGTCTCCAAAGCAGGCAGAGACCCCAGGTCATGACTCCACAGGCTGTTGAGACTGGTCAGGATATGTCTTGGATGCAGAGCTGAGATCTGGACTGAGGTTTTGACTTGACTTGTTGCTAGTCAGAAGAGTTCCTAGGGGAAAATATCTTATACCAAGTAACCTCAGTGTCAGGACTCCAGTACATCTTAGAGTCTGGATTGGTGTGCAAGTGGAATCTTAAGCATTTAGCAGCGCAGATGTTGCCAGCTTCAGGAGTATGTGCTGCTGGCCTTGCTCCACAGGTTCCCTGGGGATGATCTGAGCTTTAACTGAAAGCTGCTGTAAGTTTTGCAGGCTGTTTCAGAGGAAGACTGGACACCCTGGCTCTGCAGAAGGTGCACGTCAGGGCAGAGTCCTCCACTTCTGCAAGCAGAAAAGCCGAAATGTTGCCTCTTTAAGTGAAGCAAAAGAAAGCAGCTGTCGGAGCCAGTTCTGGGCTCACAGGGAACATGAAACCCGCTCATGTTCCTGCTCCAACACAACCTCAGCCCAACTTTCTACTGGAATGCATTTCAACTTTTCTTTCAAGCATCGGTGCTTTCTGATCATCTCCCCATTCCATCTCACACACTGCTACTTCTTTGCCTTCTTTCTAATGAAACCACTGACTCAGACAGTCTAAGCTGCTGCTCAGCCTGGATGAAGAAATGGCCGTGGAGGGATACAATTTGTGACAGGTAATTCTGATTTATGCCACTTGGTGCTATCACACAGGGATTTGAAAACAACATGTCCCAGTGCAGCCACATGTATTTTGCTGTCTGCTATTCTGTGAAGCCTGGAACAGTTTAAGGCTTGGTACGCATCCTGCTCCACTCAGAGCACAAAGCATCCTGCTATTGCTAAAACGTATTTTGACAACATGCATAAAGCATTATCCTTCCCGCAGGGGATCTCAGCAGAGAAATGGTTGGAGTCACTGGTCCAGGATGAGTAGACGTGGTAACAGGCCATGCTGTGGGAGTTTTACTTTCCCTGCTTTGCTGTTCATGGTGAGCTGGGGCAGCTGGTTTCCCTTCTGAGTGATGCCTGGAAGCAGCAACAGATCTGAAAGGTCTTAGATGTCACTTGCTGGGCCCTCAGTCTGAAGAACAGTAACTCACTGCTTTGGTAAAGATCCAGTCCCAAATAATCCCCTACTGTTGAACTGTCCTCAAGGCAGGACAGCGGGAAACCCAGTGGCGTGACGGATCTGTCCCATGTGGGTCCCACCAGGGAATGAGAACTGCACAGGAAGGGACATGTCTGAAATCAGGAGATTTAGGAATTGCCCAAGGAGGCGTTTTGAAGAAAGCCTAAGAGGGCAGGAGTGGTGGGAGACCTGCATGAGTGAGATCCCAGGGATGGGGCAAAGACAGGGGAAAGGAGGGGTGCAGGATGACCCCATGCAAATGTGCAATCCTGCAAAGGAGACCCAAAACAGGACTACTTGCTGCATGACATGACTGTACACAGCGGTACTGCAGGAGCAGGGAGCGCCACGTGACACCGGACACGGCCGTGCTGTTGGGGTGTTGCCCGCTAAAGTGGCCACTTTGTGAAGCTTTGACAAGCCAGCAGACCCCATGTCCGAATTCTAAGCAGGGAGGCAGGAACTCTGCCCTCCCAAGCACACTGCCTGTGATGTGATCCAACCATCAGAGGACACATTCAGTTGTGGGTAGGTGCTGGCTGCGAGGGCAGCCCCAGCTTGGGGCTTCCCTGCTTTAGGGAATGTCACTGTGTTATCTGTCTCTTCTTATACGTTTTATGTTTTTTGCACATATTTTCATTGCGATGTGCTGTGTTAATGCAGTCACGTGTAAAAAGCAGTCAGGATACACTACATAAAAACAGGAAAGATCTTTAATCTTAGGGTCATGAGAATGACACTTGAC
The DNA here is from genome assembly GCF_017976375.1 of Cuculus canorus. Lineage (NCBI taxonomy): Eukaryota > Metazoa > Chordata > Aves > Cuculiformes > Cuculidae > Cuculus > Cuculus canorus. The sequence goes on along the minus strand of NC_071404.1, from coordinate 10,340,089 downwards.
CTAGCAAAGATACTTGTCCAGTTGTTTTACTTCTAATGTACTTGTTTTTTCTTCAGTACTGGCAGTGCTTTGGATTTCAGCAGTGTTTCCAGCTATGAAGTTTTAGATGAGCTATGGGTCAAGGTAGGTCTTGAGGGAACTGCAGTGAACTAACAAATGACACCATCCAAGGAGAGCTCAGGTGGTGCCCTTGCTCTGTTTCCATCCATTTCTTCTTTTGTCTTGAAATGCATTTAAAAGTCCCTTAAACAAATCAGTGGGTTTTGGTTCATCATTGCTTGATTTTCTTCAGCTAGTGACTACTAATTCCCTTATTGAGTGAAACAATCGGAATAACGCAAATAGATCTAAATAACAGCTGCAAATTAAATGATGCTCTACGTACTATATAATAAACAAAGCAAGAAAAACACCTTCATTCTAACACCTGAATTCATTGTACAAGCAGAATCAAGAGGCTGAAGACCAGAAGAAATGTTAAAATTTGCAGTGTCCCTAAATCTTGGGTAGTGCAATCTGAGCTCTGCCATTGGAAAAGTGCTGCACATATATGCTGTGTTTTAAAAATGACACTGGTGACTGTGCAAGAATGCTCAGTGGATCAGCTTCCCAAAATGACATGCAAAAGTCTGTGATCAAAATATATTACTTTACAGCATGGTTACAAGGCACAAACATCACTTATGGAAGTCTCCAAACCTAGGCTGAACTTTACAGTTTGCCAATGCTTTCTCTTCCAATTTACAGGATGGGAACACCCTTGCACAGGGTTGCTCACCCCACTTTGGCAGTGGACCAAGCCAGCCCACCCTTGGCATGAACAGACAACAGGTGCGGGAAAGCGATAACGTCCACAGCCTGCTCTGCTGCCTCCTAACTGCCCTGTCTCACCAAACTCCAAGAATGCCACCTTGCAGCAACAGACCACATGGAGATTTTCTAAAGTTGCTTTGCAGGTGAGGAGCAGAAAACTTTTGTTTCAAACTCCCGTGTTATCAGAAAACTTCTAGAGCTTCTCAGGCATTCATTGCAAACCCACAATCTGTCCAACTCAGTGAGAATGCCTTGCAGCAGGATCGGGTTTTATCCAGCACCAGGTACGCTGATAACCCTCCTTAATCAGTTGCCAATCTCTGCTCAGCGAAACCACTCCCTGCAGTATTTTTACTGAAGTTATTCTTTAAATGACAGTGTGATATTTTGTTTTCTTTTGCTCATTTGTCAATGGAAGAACTGGTTGTGCTGTGTGTCTCCTCTGACAAGAAACTTGTTGGGGTCCCTTCGCACCCGGCTGTGGAAAAGCCTTCTAGGTTCCTTTTCACCCTGGTGTTGACACTACTCTGGAACATTTTTCACAGTTTATGTTGTTCTATGTTTAGCTGAGCTGCTACTTGCATGCATGTTCGGCTATTTTGAGTATTTTATTTTCCTCCACCTGAGTTGCACAAGACATTCAAGGAATTATATTGTTAGGTTTTTAGGTATGAGCACCTAACCTAAAAAATGAAAATTAAAACCTGATATGTCCAAAAGGCATCACCGTGTGGATAATTCACATTTCATTTTGCCAAACAGCTTTCCCAAATGGAGATGTAACTGGTTCCTACTCTTCATCCAAGCACCTGGACATCACTGCATGTTTCACAATGAGTTTAACATTTCATTCTTCTCAGTAATGCATCAGAGTGACACAAGCCACTTTCTGTCCCCTGGGGGTTTCTTCTAGATGAAGGAACTATAAAATGCCTCCTGGAATTTTGCTGATTCCCAAGCCCTACAGCCTTCAGCACTGTTGGATCACAGTTGTTCCACCATGACTTCCAAGCCCTAAATCAGACATAAATGGCTTATAGCAGATAAAACCCCACTGAGAAATATGGGTTGTCTGTGTGTGTGCAGCTATCGGATATAAAACATGCCTAATTAAATCCTGGAAAACTACATTCTCTGGTTTTAAGTCCTCTGCATGTACACAGGCCCAAGACTTCTGTTTTTATGCCCTGAGAAATTCCAGGATTTCTTCCACTGCCTTCTCTCATATATAACATGTACAATCCTGCCTCCCTGCAGAGCTAATCCCATAGACTTCAACAAGATTACTGCTCAGGTAGCTTGAATACCTTTCCAAGAAACGGCGCTGGACTCAGTCACATGAGAGATGCCAGTCTCTTGGGTAAGTCCTACGAGCAGAACTAGATCTTTACTACAGTTTTCTGCCCTGATCCAGCTGCTCGAGCAAGGGGAAGAATTGAATGCCTGCTTAGCCTGAGTTCTGCTAATTCCCACCAGTTATTGAGGCTGGTTTCTTCACTGCAGAATCCAGTAGAACTGGATTGAAACCAACATGCTTATTTTCTGTTGAGAAACTGACTGATATTCTAAAACACCTTAAATTCTCTAGTTTCTAATACAAAAGTCATTGAGAAGACTAGGTATAGTTTGATGTGCTAGATTTTAAAGCTATGTTGGACCCTAATAATTTCCGCTGCCTTCGGTTAAGATTCCTATGGCAATAATAAGAGAAGCTGTAAAAATATGTCCCTTATTCTTTATGGATTTACGTCAGGACCTTATTGCTCTAATCATTAACTAGCCTCCTGCTTGATCTATGAAAATTGCTCTGTAATATTTATGAAATGTGACCTTTGTTAATTCAATGTAACAAAGCATTGGATTAATTCTGTTTGCAAGTGGAACAGATTTTCAAATCACTCTGCAATTAGTACAGTTTGATCTATCCAGCCTATCTCTGCATGGGGTAGCCTTCTACTGAAACAGCAGGATTGCTGTCAGAAATGAAACGCGTTTTCCGTACAGCTGAAAGTAAGGCTGTAACACCTGCTTGCACTACATCATCTTTGGCAAAGGTAACTGCTGAATGAATATTCCCAATAAAGGAAAATGATAACCACACTTAGAAAGTTTTTTGTTATGAGAAACACCTCAACTGAAAAAAAAATGTACATGGCCAAAAATGTTTGTGATGTCAAAAGGGGAAACCAAAAGGAAATAGGACAATCTCAGGCTGAAAGGGACACTATTAGCCATTCTGTAATAGATACAGATCAAGCAACTGCAAGTGACAACAGGGAGATTCGGAGTCAAGATGCTTTAGTAAGTGATTCTCCGAATCAGTCCCAAGGCCATCAGCAAGAGGGGATGGTAAGGTCTCTCTGCACCTAAAAGCCCACCTTCCTAATCTAGCTAATGAATCTCTGATTCTCAGTGTCATGCAGGACAACCTGTGCCACTTCAGCACATGTGGTGTTTTGGAGGAACAGAGTTTCATTGGAGCGACAAATGTGTTGGACAAGTGTCATGCAGTGATACCACGTGGCGCCATCCAATAGCAGGTCACTAGGGGTGCGCAGTGTCCTGAGCATTCATATCATATTTCTCCATCCCCAGAGCTCTGTGTGGTCAGTGACAGCACTCCATTTTCAATACAGGGTAATGAATGCTTAGTCCAACTAGGACTGCCTCAGGTGACACACATCACGAACAAACTGAGCATTTTCCTCTCCCTGCATTAGTCCCCTGAGCTCATCCACTAGTGATGGTCAAAATGAGAGTTTGGTTTGAGCCAAGTTAAGCTCTGATGAAATCTCTACATAGAACTGTAAAAGACACTCGTTTGGCCCCGTGCAGATCTGTTTTATTTTTCCTGTAGCGTGACATCCGACTGTGCTTTCCTTTGAGGAAACAAACATCCTCTTGGATAAAGCAGGGACTGGAAAGCCAGAGACACCACCCGCATGCTCTGCTCCTTGTGTGGGAACAGAGAGGGAGGCTGAGGCAGAACTGGGATGGGGTGGGCAGCAGGCCCTCATCCAGGAAAAAGTGGTGCAGCTGCCCTGCAGACAGCACAGCTCTGCCAGACTTGCAGCTGCTCCAGCCCACCGGGCTTTCATAGGTCAAGGACACTTTCATGAGGAAGGTGCTCAGCTCTTCATGACAGTCCTGCCTTTCAAACTGGCATTTTAGCACAGTTTTCCTCATGGGAAACAATATTAACCTACAGGACACGAGCAGTTTGATGTGAAAGCAGCAGCACAGGCTGCAAAGAGAAAGTCCTGTCCATGGTCTTCTGCCAGTCGGTTCTCTATGGTTCATGATTTGGTTCTAAAATTCAAAGCTGCCTGCAAGGCCGGCCAACAGTGCCTGATGAGCCTCTCCCTGTGACCTTGATGATGTGCTAGCAAACAAAGGAGCTGCTAAGGAAACTAATGCGAGTTGTGCCTGTGAATGACATGGGCTTCTTGGCCTCTGGCCAAAAATCATTACACCCATTCCCAAAACTCACCAGAATCAGGGAATCTTCCTTCCTCCATGTTACTCTCCTGTCCTCCAAGGGAAAGTAAAAAATACAGATGTCTGAGTGAGGAAAGAGAAAGGGAGAAGCTAGACACATACAGGCTGTTGTGATAGGGGAACTGGGGAAAAAACAGGCTCCATAAGTAGTGGTACTATGAGCTGCAGCATTGCCTGTGGGGCAGTGGGGAGAGAGACGCTCCAACAGGTTCCACTTGACAGCAGCCCACCCCACACCCCCCTTCAGGTGCACTTTCTTTGGATGCCTTTCCCATTTCCCAAAATCGTTATCAGATGGAAAATTTGGTAGGGTTAAATCACATGCAGTGAACCAACTGGCAAGAAGAAGATTTGAGAGCGAACATGTGAAACCAGGGAGAAGAGGAACAAGCAGCAGCTCAGCCCCTCTAGGTGTTCCAGGAACACAAACGCGTGCCCTGGCAGACACAGCGAAGACAGTGGACAGGCAGTGAGTGCAGCACTCAGAAGAAGGGCAGCAACAGCGTGGGCAGAGCTGCCTTCTGGCTTCTTGCTTGGGCTCCACTGCATGCATTTTTTGCAGTTGTATATGCCTGCACTGGTGCCGACTGTGTGAAGTCCTGGACGGACTGGTTATCCTACAGCTCTGAGGCAGTCACAGATCCAGGGAAAGTGGGAGGCTAAGAGAGAAGTGATCCGGTTGAAAACAAGGCCAGAAATCTCCAAGTTCCTGCTAGAGAGCAGTGGTGGAGTCAGGTTCCTCCCTGCTGAGCTGAGCAAGTTTCTCTATCACAATACGTTTTCTCTTTTCAGGATCACAGATTGCTCCATCAGACAAAATATTTTCCTGCTACTGTGTCCTTCCTTAAAGATGGGGCTCTCTATACCACGCGCTGCTGTCCTCTTCTAGCAAACACACTTAAGAGCAAGTGTGCCTTGAATGCCCCCCACACCTATTAGATTCCAACATCCACGGTGTGAAATCCCCATTCGGTTTTATGTCTTCTTTGCCTTTTTTTCAACAACTTCAGCTTTTTTGAGCTTCTGAAGGTTTAGGAGGTTCTACTTTTTTGCATAATTAGGAAATTGGGAACTGTGGTTTATCTACTCATTTCCTGTGAAACACAAAGGTCCCGAGAGATGGGGGATGCGTGTATGTGTGCGAGAGAGTGTGCATGTGTGTGCGTGCCAGGGGATGCTGGGAGGGTGTGGGGTGTGGATAAGTCTGCCTAGAGAGCACAAGGGTGAGTTTGCAGTATCATGAAGAGAGATTTCTCCTGGCTCCCACTGGCATAAAGAGAAGACTGCAGTTACATTAGTTTGTGACTTCTGGAAAGTAGCCCTCGCACCGAAGGTGATGTGCTACAGCTTGTTGTCACTGCAGCTCTCAGACTGTGGGTCAATGGTCAGGGCAGTCCTCCACTCTCGCCAGTCAGTGGACACTGCACTGCTTGCCAAGCACCTTCTCTTCCTCACCAACGTCATTGACATTTACACCGTTCAAACAAATCCTTTCCTACATTGCAATGTTTGCCACAGAAGCATTTTGTTGACTAGCAGGTGTTTCGGCCAGCTGTGACAAGGAAGGGGCATGGTGGGTGTGAGGGATGGCCTATTCATGAAGATGCAGGCAGCACTGGTGGAAAGGCTGGTTCTCTCCATCCAAGCTGCCTCTTTGCATCTGGCCCCATCCCGGCCACTGGGCTGGGATTGCTAAGCTGGGGAAATGGCAAGCAAGCACAAAGCGTGCCATGATTCAGCAGCACTCATTTCTGTAACCAGCCTTCCAGCTGCCAGAAGAAGGCAAAGTTCCTGTATGAAAATATTTTCAGTTGAATATAACATAAAATGCAATAATAGATATTTCAAGATGTAAACAGTAGCTTTTTTCCTCCAGCGAAAAAACCAAAAAACTCACAATTACAGCTTTTGTGTGTCACGTCGCTGTTTACTAACATGCAACACAACTCTAGGGATCAAAAGTGGGGGAAAGAAAATTGGATTAAAGGAAGTGTGGAGTTTTTTTAACCTAAAGTGTTCTGCATAAAACTATTATGCTGAGAAGATGACTAATGTAACCAGTGTGTGTTTTGAAGCATGTCATGAACACTTTTTATGCTTTCTGAACACACAAAAAGAAACCCCAGGAGAGAATTAATTTACAAATCTGATTAAGCATAGTCCCTAAGTGGCAAAAAGCATCATACAATAAATAGTAGACTCTACAGGTAAATAAAGCTTTAAAAAGTAAGCATTCTCTAGGAAGACCCCAGATGTGTATTTTGGGTAGTTTACTGTGTTTGATTAGATGTCAAAAGCACAGATAATGAAAGCAGTGGTCTCACTGAGGTGTTATTTCCAACCTCTCCTTCATTAAGCCATCGTACTGCCTGTCTAGTGTACAGCATGTATCTTAATTTGAGAAGCAAAGGCAAGCCTATAAACAGAGGAATGAGTCCTAAGATAGGGGTTTTCTAACTGATGCCAAGACTGACTTAACGTGTGGTCCTTGGCCAGTCATAGTGGAATAAGTTTGGATGAACCAAGAAGCTCCCATTTCCCAGGGGTTTTGTTCCTCACCAGGCACAGCCTATTCCCCCGCTGTTGACCCACACAGTAGGGCCAAAGTATGCCAGCACTGACTCTTTCCCCTTGGGTGCAAGATCTGTGCTGCTTTGCACAAGGCCACGACAAGGTCAAGCCGCAGCCCCCTTTGGCACAGGTCCCAGCTACCTGAGTCTCAACAAAAGTTACCTTTTGCATGAGTTGTGTCAGCCTTCATTCATTCACATTCACAGAGTAGTTTATGATAGAAGTGAGCAGTAGTATTGCTCTGCAATTGGAGTTTACTTGCCTTCAGGGACATTCTGAGTCCACGGGAGTTTGGATGTTAATTACAGTCCCTTATAGCTGTAGATCAGGGTGTATTCAAACCCCAGATAGATGCTTATTAGAAGCTTTAAGTCTCATCAGTGCATCTCTGAATATTACAGCCATTTTCATATATATAGGAATATACTTCTACTAATCTTCTTACCCCCGGAATAACTACCAATAACATAACACCTTTTAACAACTCACATAATTTCATTCAATAGCAGAGAGGTGACAGAATGACTTAGTATGACCTAGACTTTCCCATGTGCGTAAGTGGTGAAATACCCTGTCCTACTGCTGTCATGGGAGTCATTTGATATAGGTCCACCTTCCACCAGCTTTAGCTCACCCGTATTGGAAGCAAAAGTGAAAATCCATCCTTGCATTACACTGGTCCCAGTGAAGAGAAGGAGGATCATTTTGTGGTGAAAGCCCTGAACTGGATTTGAGGTGTCCAAGTTACCACAGGTACCTCATTATCTCTGGCAATAAGAGCTGGGGACTTCTCTGTGTTCCTGCTTCCCTCTGCATAGGGAAGGTTTATTCATAACAACTTTCTCCTACCTTTGTCTGTTTTCTCTGTGTTGACTGTAAGGTCTTCACATTAAAACCAGCTCTCTTACTGTGTACAGGTCATCTAGACTAGTGGGATCTTGGTCTCCTGTAGATACCAAGAGAGCAGCAACAATGAAGAAGAGGTGCCAGCATCCTAACAAGGTAGAAAAAGGAGAATGCATTAAGTAATGCCCTGAAACTACTCTTCTGTGGGCTGGTAAAACATACTTTCACTTACACAATGCAGACAGTGTCAGCAAAGCAGGAAGTCATTTCCTCAGCATCGAGTCTGTGCCATAACTGCAGGGAGTCCAACACCTTGGACGTGGCTGAGTTGGAGAATCTGTGTCACACAAAGGGAGAGGAATGGAACCAGCGTGAAACCATTGACAACAAAGAAAAGGGAACAAAAATAGGACAGGCAGGATCAGAGACACAGAGCCCAGTACAAAGCAAAAAAAAAAAAAAAATAAAAAAAAAAAATAGACCCTTGGAAAGCTGGAAGTAAGACAAATAAGCCAAGTAAGTTTAATTCTTTATTTGGCCCCCCAGTTTCTTCCACCTCACTTGCACCTTGTTACTGAAACTTCTCCGAATCCTAAAATCACACATCAACACAAAGGGCATGGCACCCCACATAACATTTGTATGGTAAACATCCTTCTGAGGATGAAGATTGCCCTTTGTAACTTTTGGATTTTGCAGCCACCACATCTAGCAAACACAGTGTTGCGTGGGTCCAGTAAGGCTAAGTCTTAACCACTATGTGCTACAGCATCTTAGGTTTTGGTCCCCAAACAGACAGAGCAGTCTGAGTGGAGTCTTTTGCATGCAAGGTTGCTGCCAGCAAGTTGTGCTTTTTGGAGGCCACCCTTATTCCCATCCACATCACCACAAAAGTGTTCTGGAGTTGTTGAGCAAAGGTCTTCCCTTTGCTGGAATTCAGTGCCCCAAGCAAAGGACCAAAACCAGCACTCAGTTGGAAGGTTTAGCTGGTGAAGCATCACATACAATCATTGCTGGACAGACCTATGCAGCCTCCCATCCATGACTCCTGAAAAAAGCATTCACTAAATCAATTCCACCCATGCAAAGTAGCTAGAGTCTGCAAACACTTACATACTCATTAGCATGATTGATTTTCCATTATCTAATTAATTACTGCAGATTTCACATTTTCACATTACTAGCTTTGTTCAAGAACAGCAAATGACACATCACCACAAGCTGATGGCACTGATCTCGCCTTTGTCCTGTACCTTGCATTTTCCCCCAAACTGGTGCAAAAGTCCAACCAGGCACTATAAGAGCAGCCCAGGAGGTCTCTGCATGTTCCCTCCTCTGCCAGAGCCTGGAGCCAAAACTCTCACAGACTTCTTATGCTGAAGGTGCCAAAAGCTCCCTGGGTAACCCAGCCCACTGCCTCGCTCTCAGAACATTCTGCTGATATCTGACCCCCTTGATGCAATTTAGATGCATTGCTTCTTCCTCTCTTGGATGCTGAAAGCCAATGATTTCCTGATTGCATTAGGGTATTTTTTGCATAAGGAAGGGAGCTTGTTACAGTCTTTCTGCCTGACTTTTCACACGGTTTCCTTACTTATACCAAGAAATGACTGTGGGAAGTTGTACTTGCTTTATGTGGAATAAGAGACTATGTCAGACAAGGTGAAATCAAGCCCATAATTTTTTATTCTAAACCATACTTTACAGACACAGTTCCTCTAGAGTTCTCATTTAACATTCAGTCTTCTTTCTCCATAGGAGTAATTAGCTTGCAATGAGGAAAATCATTTAATTAGGCCCACAACTGATGAGAGCCTGCTGCATAGCCTATTGAAACAAAGGAGAAGATACAAATTGATTTTAACATGTTTTCATGCAGACCCAATCTTCCAAAGCAAACAGAGAGATAAGACAGCATCTGCTGACTATTCACCTGCCCAGTCTTTGTGCTGATCTCCAATTTTAGGTCCTGCAGGCAACTGTCCATGTTATTTACCACCTGGGCTGTTTTGATCTTCTCTCAAATGTGTGCATTGATGTAGGAGTTCTCTTATCTCTTCCACGATAATACTGGCCCAACTATATTAGCAGTATGAGGTTCAGGATCAATACTGATTCCTCCCTCATTCAGCTGAACAGCATTTTATTTACCTAATTACTAATATCTATTAAGAGCCTGAACTGGCAAATCTTGATGGAGCAGTCCAAAATGTATGACTGCAACATGCTATAGAAATGCAGAGTGCTATTATTACGTAAATACGGAATGCACCTACGATCTTCCCATCACAGATTAAATTGGATTCATTGCAGCTAATACCAGTAAGTGACGGAATCCTATGGCTGGTAGTAGATTTGCATCAGCCACATTAGGCACTAATATTTCCCTACGGGGGCATAGAACTCAATGATCTGCTTGCATACTTGCTGCAGGTCTGTAAATATATTATAGATATCCATTCTCTGATAAACAAAAATTTGTTCTTCCATAGATGTATGCACATAGCTTGGCTCCTTCAGAATGACTGTATGGAAAGACATCAGAGGTCCACCTCTAATTTTCTTCTGATCTCAAAATCCGATTCACCCAGCTTACAACTCATCTGATTTTGGATGTCCAAGCACGGAGGTGAGCAATGTCCATGCTTAAATTTGAAAATGCAACTTTTTCCTTTCTTGGTTCCTCATCTGTAATAAATATTCTATAAACTAATGGCCACTAACTACTTTGTTTGTTACCATAGAACGCATGAACTCATTCTTCCATATCTAGATGGATTTTCAGACCAAAGAGCAATACAAATTTGTCGGAGCTTCTTCCTGTAAACTCAGCAGATGTGATTCACAGATCCACAGGAAGCAGGTATTTTGGGTAAGACAATGTTATTTTTTTTATGTTCAGAGGATAGATGCCATTGAGACTGTGTTACCACTGGCTGATCTTATTCAGAAAACCCAGTTTCTTCCCTGCCCTCTTAAACTGGATGTTCTGTTTGTTTCTCTCTCTGTCCTGGATTGCAAAAGTGGTGCTAAGCATCAAGGCAGCTTAGAAGATGATCACAGCAAGGTAGAATATGGCTTTACTGCTATACGATGTGCTTATATCAAAGTTACCTAACAAGAAGGTCTGACTGCAAATTTTATTGGATAAAGGAGAAATGTTTTGTTTACCAGCTCATTCAAGCAGTGACCTCAAGCACATGCTCACGCCCCCTCAAAGTGCTCGAACACAAAGTGAGTCAGTCACAGTTTCTTCAAAGCCTTTATGCACTGCACTAGTCTATATACTCTGTGGAAGCATAACGCAATACAAATGTTCATAAGGCCCCTTTTCTATGTCAAGGGAGTGTAATAAGGCCATGCTATGTCTGACATTCTGATCTGAAATCAGATAACAAACCCTTCCTCAACAGTGTATCATAACGCTGAACATGACACACCGAGGACTTGGACATCGAGTCATCCTCCCAGCTCTTCCCCTGCCTTTGCTGAGTGACACCAGCCAATTGTTTTGCCTGTGTCTCATTTCTTTTTCTCTTTTAAAATGAAAGCAGTGATGTCGCTGCCTTTTGTAAAGTGCTTTGAGTGCAGCAGCATCAGTGAAGATTTTTAGGACAACGCTATTCAGAATTGTCAGGCGTGGTTTAGGTGAAATAGAGTTGAGGCAGAGCAGGATAATGGGGTAAATCAGTGTGTCTCAAGCTTTCCAATCTATGCCTCACTTCAATCAGTTAAGAATAATTTCATGCCTGATCACAGAAATGGCTGCAGGGCCTGGCGGCAGTGTACTGCACATCTTGCTGCTCGGAGAATGCTGGCAGAGAGGGGCAGTTGATGTCCCTGCAGACAAACTCTCAAGGAGGCTAAGATACAAATGTCTTTCATAATACAGCAATTAACAAGAAATGAATGTTACAAGGGACTGGCATTCAGTTCAAAATACTTTTTTTTTTTTTTTCAGATTTGACTTTCAAGCATGCCTGTTCCATAGCATTTCATGACCCCTTGCTAAATCCCAAACAAAACCAGAAGACATTGAATTATTTTGGGAAAGCCAGTGATGCAAACAATGCAGCAAACAACTGGTCAAGAGCAAGCAGCAAGCTGGGCTAGCAAGCATCATATAGAGAGCCCACCAACTCAAATGCATGCAAGTCACTCAGGTCCATGAGACACCACAGTATCTATACCGTGTATTTGTTGCTGTGGTCCTTGCACCAAGCTATTTTCCAAGCCTGCACCTGGGTACAGATCAAGGGGTGTGGCAGGTCAAGGACCCGTACAGAAGGCACATTGGATGAGATTGAACAGCCATGAGTCTTTCACACTATAGTCCCTCTGTGCTGCAGCAGCAGCAGCAAAACTCATGAACTCAGACACTTCACACACCTTCATGTCAAGTCACCTCAGCTTTAAGCTCTGAAAGTAGCTCTCTGATGGGCTGTCTCACATCTTCAGGCACTTTGAACTTAAAAAAACCTAAAAGCACACCACACATAAAATAGTGATGATGAAAAGCCACATGTGTACCAGTGGCAACCCAAAGGAGACACGGGGCTGCAGTGACATCTGCCATTGAGATGAGGGATGGAACACGGTCTTTGGCCCTGCTTTATTTGGTAGGACAGAGGTAGTCAGTGTCTCAAATCGGACTTGGGCACTGACAAAACTGATAGTTCAGAAAATTCTGTCCCTTCTACTTTCTGGTGTTCTGAATCAGAAGGGAGATGAGAAATTAAACAGGATTTGAGACGCTGAGACAAGGAGCTGAAACTTGTCAGTGCCAGCTCTTCCCCTCCTCTATGGGAAGACAACTAACTCTTTGCTAATTAGCTAAGCCTTGCAACACACAAGGAAACAGGGGACAGGACTCCAAGCCACAGTGAAGAAGTCTATTTCTTCACATAGGGGTAAGACACAGTATGGAATTTAAAACAGATGGAAGAAAGAAACATGCAGTAGCTACAATGAGCCAAATTGGAAAAGCATGGAAGGCCCAATTATTTCTTTAAGGCTGTATGTGGGGAATAGTGAGTTAAGTTCCTTGAATTACCAATCCTCAACTTCAGAGCTCTGCCCTCCTCACAGCTCAGCGCCAATGTCATGTTCTCAGATCCATGCCACACCACAGGGTGGATTTTGGAAAAGAAAGGCGTTGTAACATTTAAAAATATAGATAATACTACCACTCCAATCGTAAAGTGCAGGCAGTGAAGAAACAGCAAACACTCCAGGTTTTTGGGTGTGGCTGCTGATGGCTCTCAATTCTGCTTCTAAATATAAAGTTTTTCAGACTTCACCATAAAGTGACAGCTACCCGTTATCAGCAAAGGCCAGCTGTTTCTTTAGCACTCAGCTGTTCCTGCTGCTTGCTCGTACAAATGGAAAAAAGATATTTAGAGACACAAATCTGCAAAGCCTTTGAGAACATGTATATCTGTCCTTCAGTTCTAAAAGTAATTTGGTTGAGCATCTTTCACACACAATTCACGTTCGTTTCACACCTTTGCACCCAAGATGACACCACCAAAGCTAGTCCTGGCTCACCGGCACAAATAAAAATGCATCCATTCTAGGATTCATTCTAGGTGTTTAAGAAGTTTTTATGGTGCCTCCTGAGGACTCAGTTGAATTCACTCTAGGAGAAATAAACTTGGTAAAATTACTCGGCACTCTCTCACATATTGTTGCACACTCTACATAAAGCTCCTTCAACACAACTACAATTAAACGTGTGTCAGTGCTTCTTTGGTATGAGCCTACCTACATACCGTCCTTCCCAAATGCATGGGGTTTTACTCTGGATTTCATCAGCAGGAGTTCTGGGGTGGGGGCAGTGAATACACACACACTTATAATTCAAGCAGAGTAATACAGTTTACGACTCCTGAAGCCGAGAGCCACCAAGAACAGAAATCAGCTGTTTCTTGTTGACTGCACTGGTCCTTATTTTGCAGTCCTTAAGAGCACTACACAACTCTTCCTCATGTACATGGTCCAGCTGGCTTCAGTGGCCCCTTTCTTCCCAAAGCATCCCTTTCTTCCCAAAGCACCCCTTCCATGCAGTGGAGGGTGGAAGCACAGGGCCCCAGAAAGTGCCAGTATCAATGTGAAATTCTGCTCAATCACCTTAAATCAACTGGCTTTGAAATACATCTGCCTACATTTAAAAGCAGAGAGGGAAATCACATTGAGTGTGATGGTGTGTACCACAGGAGAGGTTAGACTGCTGGGTTTGGGTCCCAGGGGGTAGAGGGGAGGGAGACCCAGCAGTTGGATGTGACCAAGCACTGAGGAGTGTCCAGTGAAGGCGGTGCTTGGTGGGGTGCACAGCACAGGCTTTGCAATCTTTGAAGCACTTCCTCTGCACAGGGCTATGCTTGTTTAGACTCTTGTGTTTCTAGAGGCAAACAATGCATGTTCATAGTGTGGTGGGAAAGAGCAGAAGCTTCAGGCTTTCAGAGCCTGAGTAAAGCCATACATGAATCCTGACCTTTCGTACAAGCATTTTCCACTTTCACTCAGGTGCATTTAGACACCTAGCATGTTCATCTTCCTTTCTGGACATCTGACTGATTCCACGGTGCCTGTACAAAACAGTTTAAGATGCATTTAGGCACACATACAAAGAAATACAGGTACCCCGACAATCTGAGGTATTACTAGAACACTGTGACTATAGCAGAGAACAACAGTGCCTTATCTGTGCATCTTTGCATTTCCTTTACTACATGCTCTATGCACATGGTCAAGCAAAGGGAACTTTCTTTCCTGCCTGGACAACAAAAACCTATGCATATATGGTTTCATGCTATTTCGAAACAGAAGGCAATGTCAAATTGTGTCTAAACCTACTTCCAGTTAAACCAACAGCAAAACTGCCATAAATTGCAATGGGTTTACAGTGAAAACTCGACTGTCTCACATGCAGCAGAATTTCAATGGTTCAAGCAGTTCAAATGGAAAATGTTGCAGCAATTTTTTACCATTGCAATCTATAAATTTTTTTCTGCCTTGTAATTCATGGAGTTCAGACTTCTTCCAAGCAGACACAAAATCTTCTTAACTTACAGGCACAATTCTGCTTATTTCACAGCCTTGTATTTTGTCTTATCCCTGATGCCTGGACCAAATGGCAGTAAAATGTGATCTGTGTTTCAGCAGTGTTCATTACACTTGAATTATCAGGTGTAAGGTAGTTTTACCACAATCCTGTAAACACAGAAAAGCATAACCCTTATTTTAATCTGAATTGCTACTGTCCGCGTCAAAGGAAACTGTAGCTGACATCTTTTGTCAAGGAATAAACACACAGGGCAGTATTCTGCAATCCTCCTGTATGCTGAACAGCTCTTACTCAAACAGTTCAATTAAAATCAATGGGACCACTTGTGTATGAGTGCTGTTCTGCAGGAGGACTGATTACAGGCTTCAGCACTTTTGGCCTGAAGATGTACCAACATGTGATCACAGCACAGCTTAAAATTTGCCTATTTTAGAATGACTTGCTTCTGTCAAAACCAACCAGTTTTAGGCGACAGCTATGCAGCAGCTATCTGAGATAAGGATGCAAAGTTAGCAGCACAAATAGGATGGTGTGGACAGGAAAGGTGCTGAGCTTCTTCCTGTTCAGCCTGTACACCAGAAGCCAGTCTATTCTGGTAGATGGCTTCTGTGTATCCAGATGACGAAAGGCAGCTGAATATGCTGGCAAGGGTTGAAAAGCTGGCAGCAACTCTGGCTGCCTTTCTGAGAGTTTTCCACTGTTTCTTTTTTCAGCAGGTTAGACTATTGTGTAGAGTGTACTAATTATTTTAAATCTCTGTGCATGTTTTTACAGTACTGCTATCCTCCTCTCTTGCTTCTTCACTGTAAGGGGTCACAAATGCATGTGCCAGACACGTTTACAGAGCATCGCTAACATTCCATTCGTGTCACCCTTTCCATTCCAATTCATTTCTTGCCATACTTTCCACTATGAGGGCAGAAGGTTTTTCCTTTAGTTGTAGCCATATACTAACATTCTTCTGACTTATAGCCTTGATAAGGAGAAACATAATTGAAATCTGAGAGCTTTAAGAATCCCCTCACACACTGGTGGCAGGGAGAAATTCCACAGCTGGCACAAGAAGTGCCCATTTCTTGCTGTAAGACTCACAAAGGCCTAACCCAAACCGCCTGGTGATGACCAAAGACCCATCTTTTTGCTGGGACCTGGAGAAAGAGTTGTTTCCCACCCTCAACACCTGCCAAGTCTTGTGGATGCTACTCCACACTGGTGCAGCCCCCTCCTTAAGTAGTGTGTGCAGTTTTGGGAACTGTAGTATAAAGCAGATATAAAGCTACTGGACAGCATCTAGGAGGGCCAGACTTGGTGAAGGCTTTAGAGAGGCCACATGAGAAGTGGTTGAATTCACTTGGTCTGTTCAGCTTGGAGGAGACCAAGGAGAGACTTCATCCCAGTGGGGAGGAAAGTGAGCAGGCACTTATCTCTTCTCTCTGGTGACCAATGAGAGGTCCCAAGGCAATGACAAGGAGATGTGTCAGGGAAGGTTTAGGTTGGAGATGAGGAAAAGGTTCTTCACACAGAAAGTAGTGGAGCACTGGAGCAGAATCCCCAGGCAAGCAGTCGTGGCACTGAGCTTAACAACATTCAAGCACTATTTGGACAACGCCCTCCAACACACCGTGTGAGGGCTGAGGTTGTCCTGTGCAGGGACAGGAGTTGGACTCCATGATCCTTGTGGGTCCCTTCCAACTCAGGATATTCCATGATTCTATGAAGGCGCCTCTCCTCACGGCCTGCTGCCCCGCCGCCCGCGCAGAGCTCTCTAAGGCCACCACAGACCTCGGGCCGCGATTCCGCCTCACTCCCGGCCTGGAGCGAGTAGCGCGTTCCCATGCCCGGGGAAACCCAACAGCTGTCGAGGGGACACTGCCCGACGCCGAGGGGACAAGAGGCACCAAACCCTCAACAGAGAAGGCAGCACTACGCCCCCACGAACAGCCCAACCCGCCGCTCTTCTCGGCCACCCACACCGCTTCCGTTGCAGCCGCCCCGCCCCACTTCCGGGGCAGCGGGGCCGCCCCGCGCATGCGCAGCGCCTGGCGGGGGCGTGGTTTCCGCTTCTCAGCCATAGGGCGCAGGGCCTAGTCCTAACCTCCTCAGAGTGGGCGGGGCCCCCCATCTGCTCAGCGCGGACGGGCAGGGGGAGCAGGCCCAGCAAGGAGCCACTGCCAGCGCGGGGGCTGTCGGTTTGACCCGGGCCGGTAACGGCATGTGTGTGGAGGTGCCCAGGGGGCCACGGCAGGTCGGGCCGGGTCAAAGCACAGCTGCAGGCTGCAGCAAGTTTCCCCCACAGAAGACGCTCCTTGCTTGGCTGCTACTACGCTCCTCCGACCTCGCGGCGTGAAGGGGGAAGTGGCAGACGCGAGGCGGAAGTGGGCGGGGCGAATATTGATAGGCGTGGCCTCAGAACGCCCCGCCCCTCTTCCTCCCAGCAACGCCGCGCCTCCGCCCTCCCATTGGCTGCCTGCGAGCCTCTCGCCCCACCTCCCGTCCCTTCCCCTCTTCATTTGCATATCGCCGCGCCCACCAATCGGCGACCGCCTCCCGCTTCCCATGCCCCGCGCCGCCCAATCGCCGCGCGCGGGGGCCGGGCCACCACGTGCTGTTGCTAAGCTTCGGCTTCTCCATTGTTACCATAGCGGCCAGCCAATGGGAGCGGGCGGCGCCGAGCTGTCAACAGCGCGGCGGGCGCGGGGGGGCGCGGCGCGGCCGCCCATTGGCCCGCGGGCCGCCGACCGCTCCGCCCCCAGGCCCAGGCGCGCGGCCCCATTGGCGGTGCGGCCCGCCCGTCGCCCTGTGTCAAATGTAGGTTGAGTGAGGTGCCTTATAACCGGGGGCTTGGCGCGGCCCCGCGCGTGGACTCGGTGGGCTCGGCTCCGCGCGGCAGACATGGAATTGAACTCCCTGCTAATCCTCCTGGAAGCAGCCGAGTACTTGGAGAGGAGAGACCGAGGTACCGAGCTTGCCGCTGGGGGAGGCGCAGCGCGCTCCGGTTTTACCTTCCCTTTAACAAAAACAACAAAAAAATGGGGTTATTTTTGCTGCCCGGGGACGCTGCCCCGCGTGTGGCAGCCGGGAATTGTGTGGCAGCCTCCCCCTCCCCCGCAGCCCCACGAGGGGCTGCCCCATCGCCTCCTTTTCCAAACGATCCTCCTCGTTTCGGCACTTTTTCCCCCTTCTTTCTTTTCTTTTTTTTTTTTTTGCTTTACCGAGTTGTTAAATTTTTTTTTGTCTCGCTTCTTTTAAGAGATGCCGGAATAAAATCCCAACAAATCAACCGGAAAAAATTCTGTTCTTTACCCTAGCGTTCCTGCAAAGGAGGAAAAAAATGCATGGAAAAAATATATTGCCACTAATGCTGACTTTGTCCCTAGAAGCAGAACATGGCTATGCATCAGTGTTACCCTTCGATAGTGACTATTCCAGAAAGAAAACAAAGGCAGGCGCCATGGCCAGAAAATCCCAGAATAACAGGTAACAGACGCACCGCTTTTTCAGAATGAATCGGCAGCTTTTCCAATGTCTCTAGCTTATGTGCAGTGCATACATTTATTAAAAATAATAACTAATCCAGTGTCTCAGTTTACCCCATCCCGGTAGTCGCCATTTTTTTCCCTGGATGGGCTTGGCTCTGTTTTGATCTCTCATATAAACACTGCCACGCGTACACCATCTCCTTAGTACTCACTCACTGCACTTCCAAACCATCCGCCCTCATCGCTCCTTCTGCTCTGCGCTCGCCCGCAGAGGCTTTTACTGCAGATCATAACACCATAATCGCCACCCAGACTTCTCTTTGCATGGCACTAATTTCCACCCCTTCCCAACCCCCCCAGAGCATTTATTTATAAACCACAGGCAGCGAACCGGCCGCCTCCCCCGTGGCAGCCGGAGCAGATGCAGCCTCCGGTTGCAGCACGGCACGGGCTCTCGGGGCATGTGGTGGTGGGGAGAGACCCACCCGTGCACTTGAACTTCTCCTGTAGGGATTAAGCGAGAAGGTGCTGGAGTGAACTTGACCTCTCTGGGGCTTCTGCTGCACCTCCCTCCTGTCCCGCCGCACGCAGACCCGTCAAAGTGCATGACTCGGTCGTTACTGATCGCGATTGTCGTCTGCCTTTTTGTCGTGGTTGGTGGTGGTTTTGTTGTTTTCCCCGCAGCCGCTACCTGTGCTGCGATGGCATGAGCCGAGGACTGCTGTGCGCAGGCTCTCTGCAGCTTTGTTTGCTGCTCGAGCAGCGGCTGTGTACGTGCAGGAGGCTGTCTTACAGGGACAGTGCCGGCCCCTGCCTGGGAGCTCCTCCAGTCCTGTGCTCTGCCTTGCTCTTCCAGGGCTGCTCCTCCAGTCCTGTGTGTTGCCTGCTCTGCCTTGCTCTTCCAGGGCTGCTCCTCCGGTCCTGTGCTCTGCCTTGCTCTTCCAGGGCTGCTCCTCCGGTCCTGTGCGCTGCCTTGCTCTAACAGGGCTGCTCTGGAGAGGACCGAGGACCATGTCCAGCTGGGCCTGCTTGGCCCCAGAGTGGTGATGCCCTCCCCAGCATAGGCTGCTCTGCACGGTTGTGCTGGATGGTGACTCCTGTAGAATACCCTAAAATGAACTTGGCTTGCATGTGACTTGTTTTCCAAATGAGCAGTGAGTCTTGGTGGGCTCACTTTGCTCTCGCTGTTCAGGCAGGCGTCCCGCACGGCAGCGGGCAGCTGGGTCTGCTGGCACTGGGGAGGCATGGGGCAGGCGGCCAGCAGGTCCTAGGGCACCGGAGGTGCAAACTGAAATCAAAAGCTGACAAGCTCCCTTCATGAAAAAAAACACAAGCTTGTGAGCACCCTGCTTGTGCCTACTGTGGGTGAGCCTTGTTGATAACCGAGGGAGAGCAAATTGTTCCTCTGTGCCACTGCTCTGAGCAAGGCAACCATTTTGGGGGGTATTATTTGCAGTGCTTCTACATTTTTTGGTTTTAGTTGAGTTCTTTGTCTCATCTTGGAGCACAGAGAAGACATCAGTTCATTTAAAAAAAAAAAGTCATCAGGAGTGGGAGGCGTGTCTTATTTCCTGAGACACTTTGTTCCTGAAGATTTTCTTCTTGTTGCCTTTAAAAGAAATTCACAGTTAACCTAATCGGGTCTCATAGGATTTCCAGCTGTAAACTGCTCATTGAACTGTACGGGTTTCTTCGTTTCTGTCTCTTGCATTCAAGAAATCTGTTACTTACAGAGCTATTATTCCATCGTTTCCGTTCTTAGGTCTCTTGTCATCCGCTGCAAAATAGTTATTTGTCTGAACTGTAAGCTGCTTTCAGGAGTTTTTAGGAGAGGATTTGTAATCTATCAAATACAGCAGAATTAAAAGATTTCTGGTTACAGATTTGCTAGCGTTATTAAAGCTGAGGCATACAAGTCTGCTTGCAGTTGCCTTCCTGCATTTTTTCTGCCTGTACTTCATATTTACCTGTTTGGTCATTTGCTCCAATTCTCACTCTGGAGCAGTGGCAACCTTCAAAAATGCCGTGCTGCATTACATCACTTATGCATTTACTTACACTTTCTTTTCTCCTAGCTGCGATGATTAGGGTGAATAATTTGTGTTATGGGACAGGATAATGCTTATGGAGAAACAGTTTCAAGGGTGGCCACCACACATCCACAGTGGTTTACCTTGTTCACTGTGGACACTGGGATTGCTCACTGGTATGGGAAACAGAGGCGCATTGCTATGGTGCAGCACCCGGCTATTCTGGGGACGGAGGGGCAGCAACAGGGCGTTGTGGGCACCTGTGTGTTTTGGCTACTGCATCCTGCTTTGTCCCCATATCTAGCAGTCGCTGCTCATGTCTGCCTGTGAGCTCAGATTTGAGGAAAAGAAATTATCCTTACATTTGAACATCCAATCTAAGATGCATGAAGTACACTAGCGTCGCTGTTTTGTCATTATTTGGAGCTTACAGGCTATAGGGTCCAAGCCCCAGACTACAGTCGGAATTTTTGATAATACAGGTAAATCTTCCTAAGCAACTTGAGGATTAGCAGAGGGAGATGGCTGGCCAAAGTTCAGGGTATCTGGGGTGGTCGTGGGGGATGTGAACCACCGGCCAAAGTGTTTGTCCATATTGTTCCACTGGAACCATTTTCCAGAGGCACTGGGTTTGGAGCATCAGATGCAGGCCAGCATGATTGTGTACATGTTTGAAATTAATGCCTTATTATTCGAGTGGTTTTATTAGGTGTAAAACTATACGCTTAAGGTTGGAGGAGTAGGAAAGGAGGAGATAACGCACATTTCAGAACTGCAGGGGCTTTGTTGTTGTTTTTGTTACCTATTTTTGCATCCTGCTGCTTGCAGCATCTGATCAGATTAAAAAGTGGTGTATATATATGTGTGTCTGTATATTTTTTCAGGCGTTATGAGCTATACATCTTTAAAAGCTTGAAAAACATCTTCCTCCTCATTCTTAGAAAATCAAAAAAGATGGGAGGAGGAGAAAAACTGTCAAATGTGAGGAAGCCTACTGTGCCGTACCCTTCTTTGTTCTGTGTTTTCTCCCCCATGTTGCCTGCCTGTGGAGAGGAAAAAACGGGTCCCATGTAGTACAGGTGTGTAGGCTGCAGAACCACACAGGGATGGATCACGGCTGCCCTGCTCTTCAGCGAGGGCACTGATGGATGCCTCCTTCCTCTGCTGAGGTAGTGGGAACGTTCATGTGACAAATCCTGTCTGGATACCTCCATCCTCTTATTGAAGGCTGGTAAGGCCCAGATCTGCAGGAGGAGAAGCAGGAGGAAGGTTGCCCACCCTTCCACCGTTTGGACAGGACGATCAGGTCTGGACTAAAAGCTTGCCGGCCTGTCCACTGCAATTAAGTGAGAAGTACTCTTAACAGGTTTGGATTCATTAAGGGAAAAATATCAGCAGAATTGTATTTAATTAACCAAAATCTATCAGCCTTCTGTCTGCTGCAGGAATTTAACGTTTTTGCTTTGCCTACCGTTAGCTTTAGATCAAAACTAGAAGTGGTCATTAGCAGTTTGTTGCTAAATAATATTCTCAGGGTTATTGGTAGCAACCAGACACAATTCTTAGCCATTTCTTATTCACTTCTACATTAAAATTGTATGTTTTTTTTTCTCCTTCTGTTTTCTTTCCATGGGAGATGTGCCCTCTCCCATGTCACACAAACCAAACTGCTTTTTTTTCTCTCTCTTTCCGTTTTGCCGTTTGTACTGTGTCCTCAGCTGAGATTCAGACTTGTTCCCCTCCAGTAATTTTGACCAAAATCCTCTGACAAATTAAACTGGATTCTTGTTTTGCAAGGAGGATGGTAGACTGGTGAAAGGCACAAGATTGTCTTGTGTGGGGAGGTAAACCTAGGTCACATCTTCTTGTTACGTTAATGCTTATCAGTTACTTGACCGCAGTATAATAAACATCTCTTCACAGAGCAGTGGCTGTAGTCGTAAAGCAGTGCCACGCAGTCTAATAATTCTTGTTAATGTGTAGTTGGAATTGAAGACAAGGCATAAACCAAACAGCTGGATTTACTGCAGTTGTGCCTTGGAAATGTTAATAACAAATACTCAAAATTTTCCCCAAGCTTGCTGTTTGATCCAAGGAAATGGACGTGTAACACGTGTGCGATGTGCCGAGGAGGAGTATGAGGCAAATCTGAAATTCGGTGACGTTTGCTCTCACGGCAAGGGACTTTGATAGGAAAACATGTTAGCCTGCAGATAACTGGGCTTTCTTCTGCCCTGACTGCAATGGCACTCGCACAGTGTGGAGTGGCTTGAGCACTGTGTGGGTATGCAGTGCGTGTCTGGCCATGCACAGGAGAACTCAGGCAGCCGCTTTGCCACGAAAGCGTCAGAAATAAGGCAAAAGGGAAACTAAAATCTTAATGTTAGATGCCAGGCTACTGAGGTCGCAGTTAAATTTGCTTGCAGAGAAAGGAATCAGTGAGGCTGTGTATTTGGCCTCTTAATTTAGGGGCTGGTTTATTGAAGAGAGAGTGCAAAATAAATGACAATTTATAAATATATCTTCTGTATCTATTAATTAGTATTTTTGCTCCTGTGTTATATAAATAGAGACTTTTACATTGTGCTGTGTTCTGGTGAAGGGTTATGTCAAGAAAAAGATGAAAACTGCATTTGATGTTTCAAATAAAAACAGAGCTTAATGTCCGAGTTCCTCTGTTAATGTTGGCTCATGGTGAGGGTCAACCTGTGCCCTGCAGAGTGAGCTCCATCGTCTCTGCTCATGTTATTTGTGCCCACACAAAGCAGCTTGGGATCAGAGCCTGATTTTTATTTTTTTTTATTTTTCCTTTTTATTTTTTTTTTTTTGGCGTGAGGCTGCAAATAAAACACTGCGCACCAGACTGTGCAGACGGGGCTTCTCTGCAATTTTTTTTTTATATTTTTTTTTTTATTTTTTTTTGCCTGGCTTTCTGAATTTCGTAGATCTCTCTGGGTTTGCTTTCCTAAAGCTGGCAGCAGAGGGGTAACAATTGGTATCACTAGGCTTGTTTTTAAAACTGATGCATTTTAGTCCCAGTATAATAGATCTCACCAGCCAGGCCGCCACCCTGGAGGAATGGCAGGACGTCTGCGGTGCCTGGGAGGTGCAGTGTTTGTGCAATTGAGGAAAACAAATTGCCACCATATCAGAAGTGTGTTTGGACCTTGCTGCCACAATCATGTGGGAGCACAAACTTGAGTGAGGTGCTGGAGCCAGAGCTCTGCATCAAGGCTGTGCCAGTATGCTTGTTTCCTGGATCCCAGCTGCAATCTGCAGGGCTGGTTAAATTTTGCTGTAAGGAGAATGCAATAGTCTTTTCTAGTGGATTAATTCCATACAGGCTGTTTCTTTGACAGATTGTAAGCAATATGTCCATTTTAAAACACATGGAAAAAAGCCCCAGCAAACCAGAAGCAGTGAGTACTGGGCAGGACACGTGCTTGTGCTCAGATTTGGTGTTGCACCACTCCCCATCGCTGGTGTGGGCTGTAATATTTTCAGGTGCATCCCATGGCAGGTTATATGTGTGGACAGGGAATTCCCTGGAAGCAAATTGGGATCTTCCCAGCGAAAAGCTGGGTGGCATGCACCAGGTAAAACTGCAGGTGTATGAGCTGTGATGTCTTACACACTGGTGCACTTGGGAGTGGGAATGGATACAAGTGGGAATAGGTACACTTAACGTGTAGCACCTTGTAAAACTTCTTGCTTTATTGTTCTTACTGTTTTGGCCTGGACAAAAGGTGAAATGCAGGCAGCATAGTTCACACGTGGCCCTCTTAAGCACTGCACAACCTCAGGTGGAGTTGTCCCCTGCATGTGGGTTATGCAACACCCTGCCTGCACCAGAAGGCCCTGGCACAGGCAGGGTGTTTGCCAGGGTTTTAAGCACTGAGTTAACTCATCAGCTTTTCTCCCCATAGTGCTTTAACATGCATTGGTAACTGGTAGCGTATCAATGACTTGCAGCATGAACCTGGCTCCCATTAGCATCGGGGAAGAAACTTCTGCAGTGTTGCTGCTACATCCCTGCTTTTGTCAGGAGCTGTGCTGGTTTCCTTTCAACAAGATGAACCGTCCAGTGGGGCAAATGGTTGGAGGCAGTAGGGGAAGGTGTCTTAATGATGAAACAGGCTGTGCACTGTGCATACAGTGAACTCTCAGCCCATTCTGCATGTGGGCAGTTCCTGCTGTCTCACCCATACACCAATAGAAAGTGGACTTCAGGGGGACTTCTCTTTCCTGTTGTAGTCTTACCTCAAATAACACCTGTCCTAATGGTTTAGATGTGTCTGCAAAGCATTACATCAATTAAATGTTCAAATCTTGTTTAGGGGAGCAAGGGTCGTAGAAGGGGACAGTTGTGGGGACACTTTATTGGAAGTGGCACAGCATCTTGCAAACCAACATCTGCATTTTACATGGCTCCTCCCCACCTTTCAAATCTTCTTTTGACAATTTATCCACTGCTGTTTCATAGCTGGTGAACTGCTCAGCATTGCTAAAGGGATTTTAGGGCTGTCTCAGCAGCGGCATTACTGATCTTCTGAATCTGTGATTTTGCTGATGGTTTTTGTATTACTGGATTTTCCCTTTTATTTTTATCTGAACCTTTTACTGACGTGTTTCCTTCATCACTGCTACCTCCAACTCCCCCCAGGTTTTGCTTGGAAATACGGAACCAAGTATGCTGAACTTAAGCTAAACACCACAAGTCCTTCTCTTGCAGCTGCTTTTGAAGGGCTCCACAGACCGTTTGTCTGAAAACCACAGACATTCATCTATTTCATTGATAGAAATATATGTATCCATATATCTTCTTAGTCCTGACCTACAACTTATCTTTTACTGGAGTAATAAAAGACTCCATTTTGAAAGAGAGGCAGTGCTTGGGGTACTGGTTTGTATACAGACCAGGTCCTATGGGTTTTTTCCTTACTTCAAGATGCATGAAGAACAGAAAGAGCTGAATATTTTTGCAATACACTGTACTATAGACGGTTAAGGAGAGAATAAACAAGATTTAGGGTTCATCTCTTCTGAAAACAAACCCAACAGAAAAAATAAGCCATCATGCTTGTAATAGGTTATTCAGCCTATTCTGCAGATGGAGCGACTGTCAGGTAAATGTGAAAACTCAGTTTTGGTCCCTAGATAGGGACATTAGTCAGCCTCCCTGCATCTTCTGAAATGTGTAGCTGGAGCCTGTGTTTGCACACATCGATTAAGTTTTTGCATCCCAAAGAGCTGTGCAAAGAGGCACACATTCGCTGCTGCTCTGTTTGGTAGCTGGCATAACCAGAGCAGGCAGCTGTGCCCCTCCAGAGCTGGTCTGGCAGGATAGATGCCAGGTGAGCACCAAGATGACCCTCCCTGAGCCAGAGGTGCCTTGCAGGTGTGCTGCAGAAGGGTTTCCAGGTACCCTTGGCATCCTCTCTTAATCCAGCAGAATACTCTGTGCAGGCTGAATTTCTTGGCCAGGCATTGTCCTGTGCAGTGGTCCCCATGTGTGCTCACCGGCATGAGTTCCGCTACAGCAAGCAGGTCGGAATCTGCTTATTACGGTGATCGTGTTCATCTGGTGTATAATTGCCAAGATGTCAAGGAGGTCGTCCCATAGGGCTGAATCTAGGCCAGCCTGTGTTTCCTCTCTCCCACAGTTCCCCCCATATTTGTGCCTTTGACAGGACTGTTGGAGGTGTTTGGGGAGAATGGTGCCTCCTGAACTTAGATTTTCTGTGTGGTTTCATAAATGTGGGAGGATTTGGCATAGTACTTGTCACTTTTCATGGAGAAAAAGGTTTGAGCTATCTCTGTATGTGTAGGAGTGGAAAATAAAAACAGTATTCCCTTATTATGGTCAAATGGTAAAGCTAGTAAATCATAGCACACTTTGACCTATTAATGTAGCACTGTATATGTGCAAAGGGTTTCTAGTGTTGCTGCATATGGGTCAGGAGCACTTACATGGCACGGTGGAAACACATATGTTACCTGATAGTGAACACTTGATGCAACAAGTTAAAGAAAATTAAATTAATAGGCTCTTCAGAAACAGATAGCAGGTAATGGTTGACAGGCTGATGTCTTAGTAACAATACTGGGATGCTTTCCAGTGAAAACGGATTAACCTCAGTGCTGAACCTTGTACACATTTGAGTTTTCTTCTACCTGCAGAGGGGCCATTCACTTAACTCCTTGCCAGAGCTGCACTGGGCTGATAGAAATTGCTTGTGGATTTGTTTGTTGGTTATTTCTTTGCATGAACTTTGCTTGCTTTTTCCCCCCTTTCTAAGGCAAGAGAGATGCTTTCATCATCAGTAACACCTAGGTATGCCGCAGCATCCAGCTGCATGTGCGTGTGCGGGGAAAGGCAGGACAGCTTGCTTTTGCTGGTCATGCATTTGTGCAGGGGGGGGTTCTCAGCCTGGGATGCCTCTGCTCACTCGATAGACTGTGCACTTACGCCTCCACAAAGCTGTCTCGGTCAGCATATCGTGCCCAGATGCAGGCAGGGGTTGCAGCATGTTGTAGGAGAGCGGCTTTGACGTAATCTGCCAGCCATAAAAGCTGCCACCGCCTGTGTATCTTTTGATCCTTAAGTACTGGAAATGTTTTTTTAGTTGGACAAAACTAAAGGTCCGGGAAGTTGCTGGTTTTGAAGTGGTGACAATAACTTCATTTTAGGAATGTTTTTAATCTGACCTGTATAAATAAATAAAATTAGTATTTCCAGCTGAATCAGTTAAGAAAAATAATCCTCCAAGAAGTTAGAGCTGCCTTCTAATGGCTGAAAACCTGAGGTGTCAGTTGAGGGGGAAAAAACCAGTCTTGAATCCTAGTAGTCTGGAAGAGAACAGCGCACTGATGCGGTTGGTTCAGGGACTGTGGTTTGGGGTTTTTTCCCCTGTTTGTAGACTCAGAAGAATTAAGAGGATTCCTCTTTGCCATTAAGATGTCAACAGCAACAGCAGTGGTTAGCTGCTGATTTTTCTTTCTGCTTCTCCATGGGCTTGAAAGCTGCCTTTTTGGGTGCTTTTTGCTCTTACCTGTTACAATTTAGATCTTCTAACACTTTCTGCCCCCTCATAATTTTTCTTCACAGGTAAAAGTCTTGTGGGCTGTTTTTATTACTAACCTGCTCTTTTTTTTTTAATGTCCAATTCTGTCTCTGAATCTACTGAACACTAATAAATGCAAATTCTTTACAATTCCTCCCTAAACCTACAGTTTACTCATGGAAATTAAGTTGATACCTTGAAATATGTAGGTGATGTAAAAGTGAACCAATGTAACAGTGAATCTGTTTCATAATCCATATAAATACATGCGTTAGAGAGCTCTTTTGCAATTTATGCAGGTGTTGGCTTTTAAATGTTATAAATCTTGGTATTTATGATTTTCTCTAATATTTCTTTTCTCTTTTTTAATAGGTCATCACATAATGAACTAGAAAAACATAGGTAAGTCTTGTGAAAAAAGCAAATTAAAAGATGTATGGCTGATGTTAGAATTACCATGCTTATTGAAGAGTATTTTGTTGAAATTGTTTTAATTCTGCACTGAATAGTTTATCAGGTTGGGGGGTGTCACCTAGAAAGTACAATATTATTTGGCTTTTTTTTTCCTGTTGTTTGGTATGCTATTTTTGAAACACCTCTGATAATTAGCTTTGGACTGATTAGGGCTGTAGCCAGTTAACGGTGCTGTTACGAACAATCTGATAGCAGCAACTATTTGCTAGAGGTGTTAAATACTATGAGTACAACCAAAGTATTTTGTGATTAAGGTGGATGATTTTCAGGGAATATGTGACACAGGGTTATTCTATGTTTTTTTTTTAAAGTATGCCTAATATGCAGTTAATTTTCATCTTGCATGTAAGTACCTACAGATACATCTTTTCCCTTCGTCTGTTTCCTTGCTGAGATGTGTCCTGTCCAAAGAGCTGGGGGAGGCGGGGGGGGGGGGGGGGGGGGGACGGGACACGGGATAGAGATGAGCTACAGCCCTGGTTCTGTGTATGCAGTGCTAGGAAAAGCTATACTTACTTACCAAGGACGTTCATTAGACCCTGAAGACCCCATTTTTACAGAACTCATGTTTGCACAGTTTTGGAGGCAGTGTTTACTGTCTACTGTGTCTTGTCAGAGTTAGTTTGCAGATGGGCTTTGTAGATGTAGGAAGTCTCCCGGGGCACACCGATCTGAAGGTGCGCACAGAGAGCTGCTGAGTGCAAAAGGTGCCCGTCTTCATGCTGGCTTTCCGTTCCCCAGCTGGACTGGTCGCGTGCACCCTCACTGCAGGATCCTTGCATTTCACTTACCAGTTGGGCAGAGGAGCAAACTCTTGTTTGGGTAGTTTTTTGTTGTTTTTCATGTAGCGTGTGGTCTTTTGGGTTTCGTGCATCTAAAGAAAGCCAGAGACGGGTGTGTGAATATGACTTAAACCTCTTTGCATGCTCCCAGATACATGAAACATGGTTGATGGCACAACAAGATTGAACTTACTGGGGATTTTTTCGTGTGTGTTGTTCTGTGGCCGCAGCTATGTAGCAGCTAGACCATCACTTCCCTTGCATGCCTGCATGCTTTCATGTAGTTTGATTGTACTATGAGTAAACTATAGCCTTGCCTAATGGCCACGTGGTCATCCTAGAGATGAGAGGAACTGGGGAAGGCTCAAGCTCACAAATGCAAGTCTGGACTGCAGAATTCAGGGCATTGGCTAAAGCAGTGAAATCAGCTGGCAGAAGTTCTGCTGACAGAGTCTTCAGGAAAATAACGTCATGCAAAATTCTGTCCTTTGGTCACACTTCTTTAAAAGAGAAAAAAAGTCTTTGGCCCTGGTTGTGCTTCTTTCTAACTCTCATTTTTTTCCATCCTCTTTCTAGATACTCTGTTCCATTTCTTCCTTTTTCCCTGCTCCATCATTACTGACTTGTCTTGAAAACTACATATTCCTTCTTTTTTTCTTTCCAGTCATTTTTATAACCCAAGCATGGAGTTGTCTCTTCTTCCCTCTGCTCTGCATTAACGTGTTTAAGCAGCACAGTAAATGAGGCACAGCAGCAGATGCAGCAGATGCAGAGGCAGAAGGATCTATTAATTGTTCAATCTCTCTTCTCGTTTTCAGTTCTGTGTTGTATCTTTGTAGTAGCTGGACCACATAGTATTTACCATGCTACCTTTTCTTTGTCTGCCATCTCAAGGTCAAAATAGGTAAACTGCAAGGTATGTCTTGTGGTTATACAACCAGTATTTGTGAGTGCTGCTGCTTTCTGCACCTCGGACAGTTACTCTGTATTTGAAGCCAGATATGTGTTATTCCTGGTGAGACCCTCTGAATTAGTGCAAGGTCCTCGTATGTGCAAATGGGTGTTCACAAAATCACATGCGGTGTACGCATTCTAGTTACCTAAAACATGTTAGTGCAAAGGACTCCTGTAATTTTAATGTTTTAACATCCCCCCTCTTCCAGCACCGTGGGTGTAGGTGTTTCTAGTACCAATCCTACTGTTTTCCACCCTGTTTTAGTAAAATTGCATTAAAATCCACTAAGCATCTTGCAAAGTTTAATAGATTCACAGCCATAGTGTGTCCCTGTAGCAGCTGGTCCTTGCAGCCCATCCTTTTCCGACACGCAGCCCTGCCCTGCTGGATGTGAAGCGCTGGATGTTGATTTTGGAGGTGTATCCTTTCCAGGACCAGTGCCTTTGACTCACCACTGCCATGATGCTTTTGGCTGAGACACACTTAGTTATCTCACAGGAGCCTGTCAAGGAGGAAGAGAGGAGATGGCTGCTCACGTCCTCCTCCTCGCCCAGTCCCTCACGTGGTGCGTGTGGGCTGGACAGAATGCTGGAGGGCAGGGAAATAGCTTCCTCATTTACAGGGCCTTTGTGTCCTGGATGAGGGTGGCCAGAGCTGCTGCTCATTGGAAAGCCACAGTAGAAGCGTGCTGGTACACAGTGCTGTGCAGGTTCTGCATTGATGTTGCACATCAGAAGTTTTATCTCTGGTGTTGACATCAGTGGGCATGGCAGTGGTTGATCTCTCTGTGTGCACAGACTCGGCTGTTTGGCACCACTACTTTAATTTGCATTTTCTACTGCTGGGTCTCCTTTCTGTTTGCTCTTGAGGGGATGCCCAGAGGAAGACAAGTGGAAGCAAGAGACATAATTCCAACAAAAACTCTCATTATATGATAGAATTCAGCCTACTGTTATGGCAAAGTGTTTGTCAACAGCTCATACATAAAATTCCTTTTTCTCCACTTTCAGTCTCCCTGGAATACCCTGCTCAGACCTTCAGTGTGCATTCATTACAGTGAAACTCTGTGAGGACTCCTCCCTCTAATGGCAGTTCTGTTCTGGTCCTTTGTGATTAAGGCTTGCAGCTCGGAGCCATGAAACAGGAAACCCCCTAAATAAGAAGCAGGAAGGCAGGAAATCTTCTGTCCTAGGGACAGATGAGGTTCTAGAAGATATTTTAATAATTACAGACAGGTCAATCAGAATGGCACTTGGACGGAACTAGTTTCTAATGACAAATATATGTGGCTGTATTCATGTATATAATTTCTGCTGTTGTTTCCAGACAGAGCTTTATATCTGTAAGCTTCCACACAGTAATCCAAATTTCAAGTATATTGGTAATTGTGACATTTTGCAAGGCAGTTTTTAAATCGACTGAACCTGAACCTGACAGCTGTACAGAGGAATTCAACTTTCGTAGTACGAAAACAAAACAAGAACCCACAAGAGACTCAAGCTTGTTAAAAAAGAAAGAGAATGATCTCATTTATTTGCATCAATTTATACTAGTTCTACATTGCAGTGTAAAACCCAAGGTCTCTCCCCCTGAAGGTGGTGCTGAGATCTTCTCGCTGCCTTCTGAAGGCTGTGAGTCATCTGCCCTCTGCTATTCATGTGTGGGCTTGTCCCCCCAGTTTGCGCAGGACTGCGGGTGGAAGCTACACCTCCCTGCTGTGCTCCAGCTTTTCTTGTCAGAAGCAGACGGAGATGATGAGACGCACTGGGACCAACCTATCGAGGCTCCTTCAGTGACAAAGGCATTTGACTCCTGCCTAGCCCTGAGGAGCTCTGCTGCAGGACTTCAAGATCTTGTTCTTTCTGTGGGAAAGTTTTTGAAAATAGCTTGTAGAATTGAATGATTTAAAATAACAGCTTGTAAGGATTAGTGAGGGAATTGATAAAAATGGGCCTCAAAATTGGCAAGCTGTGTGCTGTGGCCCCAAACTGGCACTGTGTGAGCTGAACAAGTGCCTGGGCTGGGTGACCATGGTATGGCTTGGCCTAGACGGACATGTATCTCCTGCCTCTGTCAAACTTTTTGTTTTATTTTCTATGGGATTTTCTTGGGATATTTAATCAAAAAGGTGGAAGGGGTGGACCAGCAGCAAAATTGTCCTTGCCTGCATTCTGCAAAGCAATAAACTCCTGGCAAGCAGTGGGAGTATAATTAGAAGAGGGGGCTGATTAATGTCTTCGGGCAGGATGGACCAGCAGTCTTGAGCATGGCAGTGCTCAGCAGTAGAAGCATCTGAGTTTTAAGTGCTTTTCTGCTTGGAGGAATCAACAGATCCCATCCCAGGTCCCCAGGCATAGGTTTGATAAAAGCTGGCGAACTGGGCTGGGTGGAGGTAAAAACCAGGCATTGCTGTCGGGAGAGGTGTGCTCTAGGGGCTTTTCCCTCCTTTTCGGTGGAAGTTGTTCCAAGAACAAGAAGTGCACAAGTGTTTAGGTCAATCATTGGGTGGGACAGGGAGCAGTTCTCTTGTTCAAGGTTTACAGGTTTGTACTGTGGTGAGGTGAGACTCCTCTGGAGGTGGCCGGGATCAGTGGAGTAGGACAGCTCTGAACTTTCAGAAGTGCAAGACCACAGTGGGGAATACACAAGATATAGTGACTTGCAAAACCTTTTAGCAAAAGAAAACAAACCTTTCCTTCTTCCCTAAAGAGCCTAATGTATGCATCAGCGCTGATTGGGGGAGAATGAAAGTGTTCCCATGTGCACAGAAGGTATTGCTGTCCTGAGGTTTGGGTAGTGCTTTGTGGAGTCCTTAAACCTAAAATCTTGCCAGAAAAGGGTTGTTATATTGTGTTGTCATGTATATGAGGTAGATATCTATATGTAAATGTAGATTGTGATGAACAATAAATATTTTGATGGAGGCATTATGGCATACAACATTCACTGATGAAGTAGGTAGAGTAGGTGCCTCTGAAGATTAGTCCTAACCGATAGTCAGTTTTCTCATGAAAGAAATGCAGATGCCAGGAGGACAGTTACATTCATTGGTACATTAATTTCACTCACTGGAGTTACTTAGAGTTTAAAGATTGTGTAAGCTGAGAGAGTACAGTGTCTTGAAATTCTCTCTGTGGTTCTTCATGTTACTGAGTTGCAGGGTTAATGAAAAGCACGTAACTGCCAGTTGCTGATAAACTTGGAAGTTTTGAAACAGAACTGAAAGGTCATTGAATTAATAGCATACCAAAACAATGCTTTATGTTTATTTTTATTATGGGCTGCCTTTTCCAAATCACAAATTACCATTGCAGTTAGTGCTGTTCTGCAGCATAAAGATATAACCACATTGATCTGTGACGTTGAATGACTATGGTGCCACTACTAGCCAAGTAAAGCCCCTGACTGGTGCTGGGGGTGGAGTACTTCCAAAGGGGGATCACCAGTATGTGTCTTACTGCTGTGCTTCCATCAGGAGTTTAACCCAGCCCAGCTGCACGTGTTGGCTGCTGGGTGCTGCTTCCTGCTGGCACCGGAGAGCAGGTGGAAGCTCACTTCTTCGGCCAGTTGGTGTTCCTGACCTAGCATGCTGTCCCAGGCACACCCTGCTGCCAGGACTGGGAGGGGGTGGGATCGCCTCTTTGAGAGACAGTATTTGCAGTACAGACTCATACGGTTCACTTCTTTGTCAGTTGAGTGTTGCTCCTAAACTTCCAGGTTTGGCCACTATTGCCCAAGTGCTGCGCTGGATGGGTCTTGTTGACCTGCTACAGCTCTCATTGTTTTAATGGGTGTATAAAAGCTGCTGCCATTTCTAGGATGTGTCCAGATAATACGTAAACCATCCGGCTGCTACATTAGTGGTGGGAACCACCTCGTATTGACTAGCGGAACTTAACCTCCCTATTATATCTTTCTTCTGTTTTTCTCATCAAGTGAGGAACTATTTACACCACCTACTTGGTATGAAGTAGTTTGCTGCAGTTCCAGTGAATTGCAATAAAGATACCTTTGCACCGCTTAAGCAAGGTAATGTCTTAAGAGACTGACGCCTTTGTGAGAAGGTGGCTGCCATGGCTTAGGTGTCAGCTCTGCCCCCCGTGCTGTGACTGCCCCTCTGGGAATGCCAGCTGTGGTGCTCAGGCAAATGATGCAAGGCTGAGTCTCACCCCAAACCCTCTCTTACCTGTAATTTAACCTCAGGTTTCCACCAGCGGAGCAAAGTATATGGTGGCCTTTGTGTCTTAAATTGCTGTGGTAAGTTTTTTTATGGAGCTTGTTTTGCAAAGTCTACAAAGGACTGGACCCACAGACCTGAAAACTTAATCCTATGCTTTTGTTGAAATGCCCCATGTTTCTTAGTCTGAGTCCATGGAATTAAATTAGAAGGTTTAAAGCTTTGCGCCGAGATGCTGTGCTTTCCCCCACCAGATCTGTGGCTTGTCCTGTATTCCGTGCTGCAATAACTTCTCTAAATGCCCATGCACTGAGCTGCTGTCTTTCCAGTGTGCTCATTTCATTATGCACTCCCGACAAAAGCATCTTCCCACCTAGACTGCTGGTTTGGAAAGGAGGCTCCTATTAAGCAGATGAAGCTTGGAAGTTAATCTGTTCAGGAAGTTATAGTCCAGATGTCAGAGACTTACATATCCTCATGCTTTGGACAAAGCTTTTATTCAGTAATGAAAAATGGACTAAAATACAGTCTTGACTAAATTGTAATGTCCTTTTTCCTGCTGAAGTCAGCTTTGAACTGCAGAGCCTTAGTGTAGTCCTGGGTCTGGCCTCCAGAAAGACCTGTGCTTTCTGGCCAGCCAAGCAGCCTGCAGAAAGCAGATGGGCAAGAAACCAAGCACATGCGTTTTTTCCGCTTGAATTTGTTCATCCCTCTTTCCAAACATACATCCATTGTGTGTTGGCCTTTAAAGCACTGTGTGAAAGGTGGTTTATGCTCTCAGCATAGAGAAAGAGTGGGCTGGTCTTGTACAAAATGGAGATGCTAGGCCAGACTTCCAGGTACTTTCAAGACTGTACGAACAACAGCTAGGTGCTGATCTGTGCAAACAGGGAAAGAGATGCCTGGTGGTGACTGCACTCTTGACTGGAGGACAAAAGGATTTATTGAACTAGGTATTAAAAAAAATTTTTTTCCTTTTAAGCTTGCTGAGCTACATTTGGGCAAGGGATCTGGAACTTGATGTTTTTTTTTTTTTAAAGGTATTTAGGCAGCTAATGGGCTTTAAGAAGCTGCCTTTGAAATGAGTCTTACATAATGCAATGGGAATCCTTGGCCAAGTCCCAACCAGTTAAGCCTGTGGAAGCCCGCAGATGAGAATGGGGCATACAGAAGTGGTACCTGCCACGGTTTGAAGAGATGCAAATGCACCTGCAAGCCAGCAGTGTAGCTCTGGCTGTTTAAGGCAAGGTTGACTCCGCATTCAGGATTCACACCAAATCTGTAGGGGGGTGCATTATTTTCTCCCCAAGTATGTCATGAGCACAAAGTGTCGGTGACCTGATGTCCCTGGTTGGAGTAGATACTAAGGAACCAATCAAAGAGGTTGCTATATTCTGTGGATTGCTTGTCCTATCCCCTGCTCTCCCTGCCGCCGTTGGCATCTCTAGCTCTATTTTCAGCGCTTCTCTGTATGGGCAGCTTACCCCGTTTCAGGATTGTATGTACCATGGCCTGGTCCCAAATTGAAAATGGGTGGAACAATGTGTACTTTCCTGTTACAGCTCATGCTGCTTTCCCCTCGTGGTCTCTGTTGGTGGATCCTTGTGCTTAGATTTCCTACACGGAATTCCTATGCAGGTCAAGTAATTTTTAATCTGTGTTTTCCTTGGTACGCACAGTGGTTTAGCATGTGTCATGTGGGCCTGATTTTGTGCCTCACTCGGGGTACCTCAGTAGGAGCTGTACGTGCCTGCCTGCAAGCTGAACCCCACATCACATCCAGGCAGCTGCAGAGGTGGCAGTTAAGGTTCCAGAAACTATACTGATTATAAACATTTAGCCAGAAGATCATAAATGTGAAAAAGCATAACGCTGTTCCTTCACTGCAGTTTAATTTGGGCCTTTTCTGGGAAAAAAGAAAAACCACAACCAACAAACCCAAATAAGAACTCCATGCATGTGGACCAGTTAAAACTGACTTTTCTTGTCCTGAAGAACTGTGCAATTCAAAAGAATGGATATGATATTCCCCCTGGCCCTCCATCTTTTTGGAAGGAGAGAGTTGTTTTGGGACTTCATAGGGTTTTGTGTTTTGGGATGGAAACTGAAACACGGATACTGAGCTATGCGCACATCCTGCTAGAATAGAGCAGAGTGACAGGACTTGTCAAAGGATGTAGGTGGCTAATGTTATTGTTTAATTCTAGTTTATGTTTCACAATTCTTCCTCTATATAAATTAGCATAACTAATTATGTAGTGCCTGGAGATTGGAGTAGCTGATACAGAAGAGGTGTGCGCTTGGATGTATGTACATGAAAGTCATCTGTTGTAATGCTTCTAACTTGAAAACTAGTAACTCTAGTTACAGCCTACATTAAGAAAGCCCATGTCAGGCTCCACCTTACAGCAAGAAAGCAGAAGATTCGGGGAGCAAGTCAAAGACTACATCTGAATGTGGTAAAACATCTCTCAAAAGTTGGAGAAGTACTTGCGAGTCCGCTCCTCTCAGCTGCTATTTTGGGATTAATGCCTAACAAATTTGTCTGCTTTTCTTTCACTGACGTTTCAATTTAGGTAACTAAATGAAGACACAAGGTGCTAAATCTGAGGCCTTCCTGGCATGTAATTGCTGCCAGAACTGAGCAGCTCCTACTGAAGCTGTTTGCAAATACCGGCTGCAGGACATTGTATGTCTCACATACCACATTAGCTGGTATTTACAAAACGTGAAGGCTGTAAACCCTGTAACTCCCCCAAGAAAGTCAACTCAAATCCCAGTTGGTAAGTGCTGTTGTATTGACTGCTGAAATTAACAGCATGGGTGGAGCAAATAATTTCTGTTAGGGAAATTTGGGAGCTTGTTGAGCATGTGTGGCTAGAAGCAGTTATTGGGCCTGTGTGCTAATAGGTATTTGAAATAGACTGTCAGGTGTCTTGGTTGCCGCCGCCTGACTTTACATACTTGGCAAGTGCATCCAAACTTCTGTCTCATCCTTCCATTGCCAGATAACCTCTGGACACTGCGCTTAAGAAATCTGGGCTGAGTTTTATAGGGAAGAAAGAAGGAGGAAAGGGGGGAAGAGTTTTGAGAAGCTGTTCCATACCTTACTGTCCCAAAATGGATGATTTTCAGATTCTGCTTGACTGCACCCTTTCTGGCACAGACCTTTGTACTTGTTCGATGGAAAGGGAAATAGGACGGAAATTAAATGATAAACAAGGCACTATCTATGCTGTGGCAAGCTAAATCTAAACTTTGAGGCAGATATCTGCAGTTCTGCACCGTCCCATGATGCCAGATTTTGTCACTCCTTGGGGGGGAAATATTACATAAGTGTTGCTCGGCTTTTAATTTGTGTGAAAGTAAGAGCACCCATTGTAGCCGTGGAAGAGACCAGCTTTAATTACAGTCAGTACATTTAATCCTTCCCTTAAATTTGTTTACATATACACCTCACTCTGTCTTTTATATCCACCTCTAGTTACAAGATTGCAGTGACAGAGTTGGAGGTGCACAGCAAGACTTTTGGGGACGTGTGCTCTTGATTACTTCAGAGTGTTTTCTTTTCTTCGGTGTTCTCAGCTGGGCCCTGGACCACCACCCTTTGCCTGGCTGGAGCAGCTACCCTGCTGTTGTCCAGGGCACCCCAGCTGCCTTGCTGGAGAACATCTCACAGATCTACAGTGGTAAAAGATAGTAAAACCTACCACCTCATTCACCCCAGTTAACTTCATTCATGGATGCTCAGGCTGCCACCATTACCTACTCCGCCTGAGATGGCCACGAAGCTTTGGTAGGTACAGGTGCTGAGGAGGTACTAGCAAAAGAAAAACAGAAGTAGGGCTGAACATCTCTTTCTGATATTTAATTTCCCAGTCAGAGCTTGAAACTTACTTCCTTTGAGAACAAGAAAGTGATTGTTTAGGTGCTCAAGTGGAGATACAGTTGCATTAACTCTGATTAGGTTTTTAAACTGTGGTGTGAGTTGCTGTTGCTTATTTTGGTGCCTTGCACACGTGGGAACATGGAGTCCCTGCAGCATTTGCCAGGGTAGTTAAATTGGACACTTGGTATTCACTTGGCGTTTGGATGTAGAAGTACAGTGGACACAGTCACAGGTATCTGGTGTTGCAGATATTAATGCCTCACACTCTTTGTTTAACCTGATGCAGGAGAAGGTTGCTTGATTCCTGCTGTCTGCCATCCTGGGGTCTCATGCTCAGTGTATGATGGCAATGCATGTTTTTCATTTGGCTAAAGTAATTCAGCTTGACTCGCCTCCTTTAATTCAGCGTCGTAGAGTGGTGTAAAAAAAAATAAACCTTGAACACATTTCGCCCCTTATTTGACATGTATAAAATAACTAAGTCTAAAGGGAGGTTTAAAATTAGGCAGAAAAAGCTCACTAGGCCTCGTACCATGCTCAGTCCACTTAGTGCTGTGCTACAGCTCAACTTCTCTAGGCTTCTCTAAGCATTGTAGTCTTCATCTGCCTACATTTTTTTTTTTAAGATCCTTCCTGTTGGCAGCTGTCCTGAGACACGATGTTCTTGCTTAGCATTTTGATGTGGGGAAACAGTCTGATAATTAAAGCCCGTTTCAAGCCCTGAGCTGGTTTGTGAGCCGTGGCTTGCTGTGGGGTGTTGTCAGCCGATAAACGTGTAGCTTGTGTGGCAGCTTGTGGCACAGAGCCACGCTGCACCTGGTGCCATAAGCACCACGTGAGAGGGACATCCACTTGTGGGGGAGACTGACTGCATCCTCTTCAACTACCTTTTGGTGAATGGTTCATTTGTGGAAAATTAGTTACCGTCTTGTTCCCCTCTGTGTGTAATCCCAGTGCAAACCTGTTGTTACGCAGCTTTTCCTTGTTTAAATAAATGCCATTGTCTTTGACCCAAGTTCTGCAGTCCTCAACAAATTACTTGTAAGAGTGTGGTGAAAGGTGGCAAATGAAAACAGAACTGCAGACTGATGTGGGTTTGGATTTGCTGTGCACATTTGCTTTGCGGTGTTCCATCGCTGTCGAGGACCAAAGCGTTACTGCTCTCATCTAAGTGGTGGCGAGTCCTAATCCACACTTGGGGTTTCAGTGGGCAGTATATGTGCTGTAAATCTGTGTACATCCATGTATCTTCAAGTGGGAATTAAAACCGCTTGATACTGGAATGGCATGATCTTGAAGTGGCACTTCCTTATCTAAGTGAGTCTGACACTGTTCTGAGGTAACAGACAACTTAAAATCTTCTCTCTCCCTGCAGCGCTATCTAAGAAACTTCAGCGCCAGTAAGAAACTTGAGTGCCAGTAAGACAGATGGGTTTGAGAGATCTAATTTAAGAGAACTACTAAGTTGCAGTGTGTGCATTTTAATGTGTGAAACAAATGGGCGGAGGGCTGGATGAATTAGTATTTAATAAGTATATTAAAATCGTGGCTGGTTATTCTTTTGTGGACTCTTTTTCAAGTGTGTACAGTGGTATTTCTGTCCCTCGTGTACTTCCCCTGTATTTTAGGTAGGTACTGTGTGGTTCTGAGGTTGTGGTGTTAGGTGGTACCTCTCTTGCCATTGCTTAAAAGTGATTGAAAGGTAAATGTTAAAAGACAATCAGTAGATAACAGGGCTAAAAATAGAAGACACCTGAAACAGAAATTCCTTTTCTATAGGTGTAAGAATTGTTCATATTTGTCTGACATTGGCTTTAAAGGTTTAAAATACAGAAAACTCTGTTTTATAGATGAGCACAACCTAAAGGCTGAACTGTGAAAGTATGCATTGATACCTCTTTTCTTTTTTTTTCAGAGGGAAAGAACACAAGGGCAAAAAATGTATGGCAGGGCATTTCAGCTGTTTCAATAATGTTTTGTTTCTGTTGCCTCAGATTCTTGCAAGGTCAGAAATTTTATTGCTTCTGGTCAAAGGATGGAGAATCTTATACATGTAAATTTTAGGTGGTTGCCATCCTGGGAAGACAAATGGTATCCAGATGCCATTATGTTTGGTTGTGATGCTTTTGGGAATCCCTGTGTAGCTTGTAAATTCCTATTGACATTTCCTGTGAAGCACATCTCAGATTTCTGTGTGTTGCTGTTACTTATAGCCAAGACCTGAGACAATGAAGGGCTGTTAAGCCTTTCATGGCTGCTCTTCAAATAAGAGCAGCTTAAGACAGTGGGATGGCTGAAGCCTGGGGAAAGCTGTAAGGACAAGCCTGACTGCAGGGAGGTGCTGGGAAAGAAAGGAGATGAGGCTGGTTAGATGTCTGTCCTCTGGCCCTTAATACTGTGGAGCCTGAGGCCATGATTCCCAGCACTTAGATACTGGTCAGAGCTACTGGTGTCCCAGCTGCCCTGGAGTCCTTGCAGACATGGTCCTACCTGTGCATTGCCTTGCAAAACTGCTTCTCCGAGTGCCTGGCATGATGAGCCCGTGAAGGAAGAGGACTTGTTGGAAACCGATCACTATATTTTGGTTTTGTCATCTTGCAAGCTTGGTCTACAGGCAGTTCAGGCACATGGGTGAGTGTGCAGTGGGGTAGCACTGGCATGGGTGACACGTGTGTCACACCTCACACGTCCCTCTGACAGCCCGTGTTGTCAGAGGAGGCAGAAGGAGAACTTGAGTAGGATGAGGTTGATGGACAGTATGGCAGCAGGCACTAACTGTGCCACAAGGCTTTTGTTTCCTCTGCTGGCTAGAGTCAAGTGGACCTTCAGCAGTCTGTCGGCTTCTCCTGCCAGATACGCTCCTGAAGGGACGGCAGGTGGGCAATCTAGCTGTCCATCAGCTGCTGAGTCTCCAGTCAGATCCCTCATGCCGGCCTTGTCCAGGTTGCATTACAGGGTCATTCCAGCCCAAAGCAAGCCTCGGGAGTTGCTGCCGTTTCCTGAGCTGCTGCCCCTGGCTTGGGACAGTACATGGGCCACCACAGCTCACCCTCTGGTGGGAACCAGAGCAGAAGGAGCATCAAAATTGGCTTGCAGGCATATTTTGAGAGATGAAGAAATGATGATGTAGCTCAGTGCTTATAGTTTAGGGCAGGCAGCTGTCATTGCATACAGCAGGGAGCTACTGGAGGGATGGGGAAGGGAGGGAGAGAGGAGGAGGAAAACATGGGGAGCAGCATCTGCCAGGCATCCCCTCTTTTGAGAGGCAACAGCTTCCCTCTCACAGACCAACCAGTATTCACCTGTCTCCAGCTTGCATCCCAGCTAACCTGCATACTGCTGCCAAGAGGCTTAGCTGGCAAAAATGCTTACGTTTGTGGCACTGCAGATCCTTCCCTTAAATTATGTTTGCTGAAAGATGGAGGAATAAGTTCTAGTTTCATCCATACGTTCTATAATGTGAACAAGCCACAACTTTGGAAAGGTAAAAAGGCAAACAGAGTGTGGAGTTGTGGGCTGGAGAGACAATAAGTGAAAGCAAATGAAATGCACTGTGAGCACTGCAGTGTGCATCTATATTTAGTGAAATAGAGAACTTAAATTTCAGAGTGATAAAATGCATAAAACATTGAAATAGTAAGCTGTGTAACAGGCAGCAGAGGTTTCCTTCTGTCTTCCTTAGTATTAGGAACAGCACCAGACATTCCTGAGCAGTATTCGCCTGAAAACTTGCAAATGACTGAGTTTGTAGCAGCACTGACTTTTTGGAAGCTCTTTGATGGTGAGATAGGCTTGCAGCCATTGCCTTGGTAGACAGTTGATGTCTTGTTTGGATGTTTCAGAGGTACCTACCCCAAGACCACCAGCTGCCTGGTTGTTAAAGCTTTCTGGATGATTTCAGTTTTGCAAAACAGATGCACAAAAGTATTCAGCACACTGGAAATGCATAGAGAGGCTGAAACTCCCAGTTAATTTTGAAGTCTAATAAATAAAGCAGGTGGTTGCACTGATTGTAGGGCTGTTGCATTTAATTCACTAACAATAACTGCAATTAGGCAGTCGCAGCTTTTGCTGCCTGTTAGTTGCTACAGCGCCTGCTCTGGCTGTGCTGCTGAATGTAATTGCAGAGGCCTCTGAGGTGTG
This sequence comes from Cuculus canorus, assembly GCF_017976375.1. Classification (NCBI taxonomy): domain Eukaryota; kingdom Metazoa; phylum Chordata; class Aves; order Cuculiformes; family Cuculidae; genus Cuculus; species Cuculus canorus. The sequence continues at coordinate 10,298,302 of NC_071404.1, read as the reverse complement.
AGACAGGCAAAAAGTACTGCGTGGAACAAACCTTGGATGAGTCTTCAGCGGAAGCATAAACTTTAGGATTTTGTTCTTAATATGGAAAAAAAAAGTAGCATCTATTGCAGAACGCTTGTGTATTGCTGATCTTTTCTTGGATAATAAAAAGCCAAGCGGTTTGCTGTAAGGACGCTACTGAATTTTCTGGGTTTGACTCTGAGGTACTCAACTGTGAGCAAGCATTTCACACATCTCGTAGCAATCGGCACACTGGGTGCCTTGCTGTGGTACAGTGCTTTAATACTAAAGGGGTTTTCTTTCCTTTTCACTGAAACAAATTTGTGTGGTTGAAATAGATTGTGCAGCTTGAGTATGAGCTAGAGCCCCTTTTGGGGAAAAAAAACCTGTTTGAGCTATCCTTTGTAGAGCAGAAAGTATTGCAACTGTTTCTGACTGAGATAAATACAGAAGAGGCAGGATTTTATACGTCAGTGGAGGGTTGTTATCTTCCACTGTATTTAATGTTTTGCTAAAGATACACTGTCCGGACCATTACTAAATAGGTTTCTTTATTCTTCATTGTTATGTGATTGAACTTCCATGATTTCTTACAATGGAAGTTAATATCTTTAAATGCCTTTGTAAACAACTGTATTTTAATGAGTACAGGTTCATCTTTGCTAGCTTATAAAAAGTATTGTAGAGCTGTAAACATATCATTGCTGACACTTATATTAAGAAAAGTGTTAGCTCAAGGAGGAGCGAGGCAAGAGCGCTTGAGCACCAACTTCTACTAAGCAGTGTGGGGTTTGTAATTACATGTGTGCCTACATTATACATATGGCCATGATATCCAGGAATATATGAACTAATACGAACAGATTTAATTTTCAGTACCTTTACAGCCATTTGCAGCAAAATTCTGGCATTGTTCAAGAGTGTGACTGTGCACAAAATAGAAAGAGCTGAAGCCCTTAAGAGATCTTGATTTGTGTCAAGATCTAGTAAAAAAAAGGGCTGATGTTGGAGCCAGAAAGCAGGCAGAGTTTCTCTCTCTGGTTTTACCTTGGTGACAGGTTGTCACAGTCCACTCATAAGCTGACGCGTGGTGATTCGTTTCTGCTATGATCTCGGAGTGCAAAAAAGCAATAATTCAAGAAGTCAAGGGAGTTAAATTTCAATCCAGACAGGAACTTTCTTAATTTTGCTCCTAAACGGGCTTGTGATAGAGTGAATAAGGAAAAGGATGGGGAGAAAAGGGAAGGAAAAAGGGGTTTATAGCTACCACCACAGGTCCACAGACGTCTCTGGGGATTCTGGTCCAGAAGGCGTTCCTCTGCCTCTGTCTTTGATCGATGTGATCTCGTAGTGGGGAGGATCTTCGAAATTCAGCTGCTCCAGAGCTGTCTTTTATGCCAGTCAGTACACCTGGTTCCTCCTTGAGACCTGCCTTTGCTCCACCTCAATCCTGTGGAGATATGCCAAACTCCACCTGGCAGGCCACACACGTGCCAAGAGAGGATTATCTGGGGCATGGTTGTCTTTGGAGGCAGGTCTCCTCCCCTTGTGCATGTGCTCCTTCCGGCAGCGGTAGTCGACTTGGGGTCCCCGATAAAGGCTAACAGTCATCAGAGGCTTAGCACCTGACAAGAAATGTTGAGACGGAAGTCGATCCTTTGACCGGCCCTTACACAGGTGAACCCCAAAGTTGCAATAGGGAAGTTTTTACTGCTGATCTGCATTTCTTAAAAACATTGACATAATGAGAAGTTTATGAATAATGATGCTGTCTATGTTCATCCTGACCAGTGCATATCACAAAGGATCCTGAGCTCCTGTGTTTGCTGATTCGTTCTAAAACTTAAGTGCTCCCTGTAGGCAGGTATTTGCATTTCATAAATAAAACTGTGAAGAGTCTGTCTGTAAAAACACCAGCATCTTGTAATTGCAGTTAGCTCACTTGTGTATTTTATGCTGAATTTTGTGTCTTGTAGGGACATAAAAAATCACCTTTGTTTAGGGAGAAAACACAACCACTAGTTTACCACGGAGGCCTCTGACCCAGAGTTGTGGGCTCAGTCCAGACTGCTTTGGTTCACAATGTACCTGGAGAGCATTTGACTCCAGAAGTGAATTTTTGGTGCAGACATTCTTCTCTGACTTTATCCTATATACGTTATTAAGCCAGATTACATAGTCATTATGCAACAATGAAAAATTTAGTAACTGCTCTATATTTAAACCTTTGTGTATTAACTTCGTTGCGGGATAGGTTTGAATGTGAAAAAAAAATGTGAAACATGAGAGAAAGAATCTGAAATGCTTCAGGAACTCTGCTCGGTTTGTAATAATATGTCTTCTTCTAGATACGTTTCAAATAGGTTTATATTCTGGGGGGGGAGTGTTTGCATTAATTTGTACTGAATTTCCTTTGTGAGAGGGTTTGAGGCTGTTGGGGTTTTGGACTGAAATGGTTGATGTACAGAAATGACAAATTTTTAATTTTTGCATCTATTTCAAATGAATCTGTTGTTCTCACTATGTGGCTCGTGATGATTGCATTTTCAGTCTCATTTGAGTGTTTGATCTGTAGTGTCCTTTTCTTTTCAGAACATCACCAAGCAAGTATATTTAGGAGTTGATTAGAGTGTATGTCAACCTCCTGTATACACAGCTAGTTTAGTAGACTAAATTTGGGACATCTGAAATACAGACACTTGTTCAGCCACGCAAGAATTTTTAGTATTAAAAGCATCTTGCAGAGCGCACAGTTAGGCCCTTCCTGTGAGGCAAGCATTGTTTCATTCCCATACGTGCCTCAGTGATGTGCTACGGTGTTGGAGGTACATTGGGCTGTGGGTGTTGAAGCAACAACACCCGGTCTAACCCAGCCAGCTCCTGCTGGAGCCAGCACAAAGGGAAATTCAGAGCATACAGTAAAGGAATATGGAATAGTGGCTTTTTGTCCATTTCCCAGCCTTGCCGCCCGCCAGCTGGAGATGCTGCAGCTCCAGAATGCCTCCCAGTATAGCCAAGATGGTTCCATGTCTTACCTGGACAATCTGCTAGTAGGAGTGAGTGGGTGTGGATGGACCAGAGCTGTTCCAGAACTACCTATAGGATGACAGTCTTTGCAGACGGAGTTGCTCCTTCGCTTTTACAGCCTGCTGGAGAATTGGTGTGTGCGAGAGTTATTGTTCTGATTGGGGAGGCTATGGACTGAGACCTTGAGGATGTGCAAGGTGAACACTGTCATGAATTTGACTTCTGTCTAGTTGACTTTTATGCCTTTGCCTGTGGTTGTTGAGAAACAAATGAGCACATGGCCCTCTTCACCCTTTCTGCAAGTGATCTCTGGCAATGGGCAGCAGAATGTCAGCAGCAGGAACTGTTGTTTATATGTCTTCGGGTGTAGCTTTGAGGAAATGCCTGTTGTATGCCATGTGCTGTAAATGTATAGAAGGCTGCTGACAGCTTTGTCTCCATGGGTTGCCCAGCCAAGGTGGTGGAATCGTCAAGCACTCATTTCACTGTCACGCTGTAGTCTCATGAGTGTTTGTAGCCATCTAGTTTCTCTGAGGCATGCCACACTGAGGACTTGGACACTTGCTTTGCACATGCACTCACCGAAGGAAGGTTTTGCCTTTTCATTTGGCTTTGTGCAAATCAGTGGCTTAAACGATGGATGTTGTTCTTTCCCACAAATAGGGTCTATAGATATATAAATTATATGTGTATGGTTACGAAACGCCTTCGCTGCTGTCAAAACCCTGTGCAACTGCTGCCTTCACAACTGCCTGCTGACAGCTGCATGACTTTTCTGTCTGCTGTGCTGGTCCTAAAAAAGCTGCAGAGAGCCTTGTGGAAAGACTGCAGGCAGATTGGGTCACTCCACAAACTTTCTAGCGCTGTATTGATCACACTGGCACAGGTTTAAGTCGCACAATGGCAGGAGGGGGTGTGCTTTCACGTGAGTTGGAGCAATCTTGTTGAATGCTATGGTTCTACAGGCAATCTCTCATTTAAATGCTTATAGAAATGTTGTTGAGGGACCTCCAAATAGTGATGGCTTTCTCTGGGTGTACCTGATCCTCAACTTGATCTAGTGTGAGGTGTCCCTGCTCATGGCAGGGGGGTTGGAAATGGATGATCTTTAAGGACCCCTCCAACCCAAACCATTCTATGATTCTGTGATCTTGAAAAGCTTCCAAGGATGGTAGTTCTGCAGCCTTTCTGCCAACTTATTCTGATTGTGCACCACTGCCCTAGTGAAAATTAGATTCCTAAAGTCCATCCTGAACCTCTCAATTCGCGATCACTACCTCTTGTTACATCATTTGGCCCTACTAAAAAATACTCTGTTCCCTTTGCAACCACCCATCAAGTAGTGGTAGGAGTTGCTTGGAATTGTTACAGTTCCCTTGGAATAAAGATTAGCCAGTGTGAGCAACGGGCGTTTTTTGTAATTTTTATTTCCCCCTCTGCAGCTTAGTATTCTATTTCTTGGTGTGATAAAGTGGATTTTCATCTGGGATTTCATACATATGGGGAAGCTTATTGACAATCATCTAATAGATTCTTTCAGCACAATTTCAAAATTGATTAGAGTCAAAGATCTTAATTTACTTTTGCATTGCAGTCTTTTTTGGAGAAATGGTGAACCATAGCCTTTCTGGCTAGCATTGCTCCTGCCTTTTCATAGCGAAGCACTGGGGCAAACTGGAGTCTCTGAAGACTAGAGGCAGTCAGTGATATTCAGATGAACTTCTGGTGGATGTTCTTGTGTGACAGGGAAATTCCTAACAGCACTGCATTGTTGCTTTGTCCCTCCCAGTTGTGGGGCTCCAGGATTTCTTTTGTCACTGGTTCTGGAATACCTGCCAGTATTGCCCATCATGGCTTTCATAGATTCAAACCAGTTCAAGGGAATTCCAGCTGGTACCTGTCAGGTTAGTTGTCAACAAGTTACATTCCCCTCTGTGTGAATGTGATAAACCACTGGACTGCTCCTGGATGTGGCCACTGCTGTGGAACGCCGGCTAAGTCTGTGGGCTTAGTAATTAATGTTTATTAAGCATTACAAGAGCTATAATGCAGATTTATAGGGCAGTGGGGAAACACTGAAGTCTTGAACATATGAAGCCTGTTTATCTTCTGGCAGAATGGAACGTGGTAAATCAAAGACAGGTCTCCCATGCGCCTCTCCCCATGCATGAGGCCATACTCAAAGCAGAGAGCTGCACCTTTGAGGATTCAGATTCTGGAGTCATTTATTTACATCCTCACCTTCCCTGATAAATTCAGTAGCACTGACGAGGGGGATATTTCTGTGCATCCACATGAGGTGAGAAAAGTGCCCGCTTCTGTAGGCACCAGTGTCCTGGCCTGACACCGCGCTTTGTGTGGGCAAAAGTGTAATAGTCGAGTTTCCAAGCTGGAGCAGAGCATAATTACCCAACATCAACCACATTTCATGCACACGGATCGTTACCATGTGGCTCTGAGACCAGGCTACTTTTTTTTTTTTTTTTTTTTTTTTTTTTTGCTTATTTTCTAGGTGGAATTTAAGGCATGAGCTTCAAAACACAAAGCAGCTCTGGCTGCGATTACCTCTGTGAGTGCCTTTCCCTCCTCCAGCGGTCGCAGTCAGGGGAGGAGAAGCAAAAGCTGTCAGGTCCCTGTAGAAAAAGAGAGAAATCAGTGCTGGCAGAGTCTGTACGCAACAACTTATCTACTGTGAAGTTTGAGTCCCCTGTTCCTGCTGGTGTGATCTGTTAACATAACATGCCTGAAATGTTTTCTTACATTCTTGCAGTTTTTTTTCTAAGATGTGCAAAATCAAAACCATGGGGATACTTACTCCAGTACCACGGGAATTGTGGTGGGTTGGTTTTCTTTTATGTTGTATGCCATCGATTATGCTGTTGTGTTCTAATATATGAATTGACCACATAAACACCCCTGTATTTATGTACAGCTCTTTGCACTTATGCTTTAAAATCTTTAATAGTTTCACATGTGCTGAATAAATAAATGACAGAAAAAATCCCTTTAAAAAAAAAGATCAAGCAGGTCTTTTAGCAAGTGGATTTGTTATATTTAATGCTATTAGGTTTTAGTGGTGAGAATGCCTCAAAGCAATGTTTTTTAATATTAAGCTCTTTTTAATTCTTCTCATAGGTCAGTTAAAATATTCTTCTTGGCTTCAGTCATGAGTTCTGTGTGGCACTTCCGTAAAGCCCTGCTTTACCTGATGGGCAGATAACATAAAAGAATTAGCACTTTAAAAAGACACACAGCCGTGCCCACTGGATGTTGGTAACATTCCTGTTAATTCCCCAGTTGATGGTAAGGAAGTGCACTAAATCTTTATTTTCTCGCTGTGCTAAGCAGACTGTCTTCAGGTAATAGTAAAAGCAGATAAGTTGAATGTGTAGTCTGGTTTCATTAATGTTTTCCAAGATTATTATTAAGTAGCTATCAGATGAACAGTTCTGTCTATTCCTCATCAGGCTTTTAACTGCTTCAAGTATAGTGATCGTTCATTTCAACATATTTAATTCTGTCTGCTAATGGATACTATTCTCGTCCTCTTCCTTGCCACATCCTCCTTTATCTTCAGTCCCGCTTTCTTGTCAGCTGTCTAAATAGAGTTGCATCCAAGTTGTGACGCAGATGATTGCATGTGTGTTTAGAGGCCATTTACAAAACAAAAGAATTAATTTTATTTAGTCCCTGAAACAAGTGTTGGTTTGGGTTTTTTTTTTTTGTTTAAAACAAAATAAAAACAGCCAGGTAGTTGCTAGAGATTACAGACACAGAAATTAAAATTTACTTGATTAGGATTTTCTGTATTAATACCAGTAGTCCCTAATTCTGATATTTCACCTCTGGGATCTATTTAATTAGATTCCAGTCTATATTCGCAGCCACAGAAGTGCAATCTGATGAGGCTATTTTTGTGAATATTTACCCCAATCTTTGTTTCTGTTGTTTAAATAAAAGCATTTAGATGGTTACATTTAGATCCTTGTATTTAAAAACAAACACCAGGCCTACACAAAGAATCTGTCATCATTTTTCTCTTGACAATCACATTTTCACCAATATTCTTCTTTCCCTAAGTGGCTTGAAGAAAGAATTAAGAATTTTACAGAAAAGCTTTGAATTCCTGCCTAATACATTGCTCATTTATAGGCAGCCAAAACTAAGCATGTGAGTGTGTGGTGGTTACAGTACTGTATTTTAATTAGATTTTATTTTGCTTTGGGTTTTTTCCCCCATTAATTCTCAGGTTGCTTTCACATTACACTAATCATTCCAATTACACATGTGTAATTTGTCATTGGGTGCACATTAAATCCTCTTCAGCTGCATTTCAAACACTGACGCTGAATTCTGCTTCTGAACTGATTGTTCAAAAGAAAGTTCATTCTTGACCACAAGCGTTAAATTTCCTGCAAAGTTTGTTTCTTTCATGCAACATCGAGCAGATGTGAAAAAGCTGATTATTCATCTCACACTTGTGATCCGCTGCAGCGTTGCGGGGGTTGTGGGCGTGCTCCAGGTCATGGCTTTGTTCAATCTGTAACAGCCTGGCAGAAAGGAAAACATTAGAGATGGTGCTCGTATAAGCACTTCCCCATCTTCTTCCATCTCATTGCCAGACTGAAAGGTGACTTTGTATGGATTCCTGTTCAAGAATTATGTGTTCAAACCAGGAGAGATTTTCCGTGGGGTTCAACTGTAGAAACACGCTAGCAGACTGTGCTTTGGTTTGCCACGGCCTTATTTGGGACAGTTGGAGCAACTGTTTCATGGAGTATAGTATTGCCAGCTTCTTCCTCAAAGGCAAAGTTTGGAAATGAATTATCTGTAGAAATATGATAATGTCATGAGTACAGGAGAGATTGCTGAGAGCAGCAGTGGTAATATTTGCAAAGGGGTAACAGAGAAAGCAGGGCCCAGCGTGGCTGGAAGTATTTTCTCTTGTGTGTTTATAATAATGGTTGTCCTGGCTGTATGGTGAGAAGAGGAATGTCTCCTTCCCAGGGGTGCTGTGGGTCAGTAGATGGGAGAAGAAGGGGTATGAGTACCTTCCTTTTGATAAAGCATGCCTGGAAGCAGCTTGGGGCTGTGCAGAACTGTGTGGGTGCTCTGGCCTTGTGTAGCCGGAATTTGTCTATCGCATTGGACAAGGCTAAAAGGGAAGAGGGGATACAGGGTCTGCAACCTCCCTGCTGCCTCCCACAGCTCCATCTCTGCCTGCAGAAAGCACAGGGTTGAGGTAAAGTCCCAGTTTTCCTTTCTTACGTAGCCATGAATTCAGTGTGCAGCCTCGCCTGGATTTCTCAGCTCTGTGAGCAAACTCCTCCTTCATGAGGATGGGACTAATCAGACTGAGCGAACCACTTCGAAATATAGGTATGAAACCACTGTCTGAATGTGCCAAGCAGCATTACTGCATTTCAAGTGACCTTTTGATCTGAAACCTTGCCAAAGGGAGGGGAAAGGAAGCCACTGTTGAGTCGAGTTCTGCACAGAGATCCTGCAAACAGATGGTGTTTGCATATAGGATATGCTGTTTGGGTGCAACTTTACTACAACGCTCTTCATTTTTAATGATTTCAGGCGGGCTAAACTCCGGTTATATTTGGAACAGCTAAAACAGCTTGTGCCTCTTGGGCCGGACAGCACCAGACACACCACTCTAAGTCTGTTGAAAAGAGCTAAGATGCATATCAAGGTAAAAACATCTTCCATATTTTGTATTTCTTTTAAGACAGAATCTTCCAGAATGTGTATCCATAGAGGAAGCTAATTTTCACACAAAATCCATATCCATATGTCTGATCTTCTGGATGTATTGGCCTTTATTAGTCACAAGGATTTCAATCACAGTATCAAGGTTTTGTGTTCTGCAATTTACCCTGCAGTCTCAGATACGTAAAATGGTGATTTTGTGATTTCTGCTTGATTACTAATGATTTACATTGTATTTTAAAAAATAATATATATGTATCAAAACTGTTCTTTGATTAATATGTTTAATTTGTAAGGACTGAGGGAAATAGCACTGTACTGCATGCACTTCAATGTAAAAAGCCAGATCCATTCATTATTAAGAAAAACTATTGGAGTCAAAAGGATTATAGCTACTAGTGAGCCTTATCCTCATCCCACATCTTGATGACCAGATCCTGGAGCATTTGACGATCACTTAGAGGAAATAAAAAAATGAAATGCAGTCTCCTGCTAGTTGACGCTCCTGTTGAGTGTTTCAGGAGCGTCACAAGTTTAAAACAAAATCCAACCCCAACAAAATCCAACCCCAAGTCTCACCAGTGCTCCAGCAGCAGTGCAGGCTGTACCTCTGCGCAGGTAATCCAGAGGGAATTACTTCTCAGGTCTTCTTTCTCCAAAGACACCTTCACTCTCATTTTTACTGGTGTAGTTTTCAGGGGAATAGGGTTATATGCAGAAATGAGACCAACAGGTATTGAAATGTCAAAGTTAAAGAACATGTTTCTGCTGCTGTGTCCAGGACTGTAATTATTCCTCTGGCATTTTTTCAGTGTTATAGGGAAACAGGTCAAGAAAAGTGTCAGGAGAGGCTGAAAAATGCCAGTGTTCTTGGAATCTTTTGGAGAACAGCCTGCTGTTGTACAGCATTAAGATTCACTGCAGTTGCAGAAATTGGTGTAATTCATATGAAGAATTAAAAGTTAATTTAAGCAAAACCATTCTTGTAAACAAGTTTACTGAGCTGCTTCTCCAGCTCTTGTAAGCACGTTTACTCCAGCTGGGCAACCACCGTTTTTACCATGTGAGATTTTGGCCTCTTGTTTATAATTCAGGCTAACATGCATGAAAGGAACTGCATGTGGTTTTTGTCTTGGGCTGCCCCCCTGTCATGGGCTTATGCATACAAATTGAAAACCTGTTTTTACAAGTGGCAAGTGTGAGAGATTAGCCATGTCGTTACCATTCCAGCTGCTGATAAGAAAAGCTAGGAACAGATTCTTTCCATCGGGCACAATCCCAAGTACTCATTTTCTGAAAACTGAAACTGAAGTTTAGTTTTCTTTCTAAGATTTTAACTGAACCTGCCCTAACTGGGTTGCCACTTAATTGCTTCTCGTCGTCAGGCCCGCCACCTCCCCGCTGCACTGCCCTGCTGAGGCGCGCCAAGGCCTGGCTGCCGTTACTAACACAGTCATTAGTTCTGAACTTCTCTCTCACACATACCCCCTCCGCCCCCATATATTAAAACTTGCCCTAAAAGACTGGATGGTTTTGAGCCTCCTAGATATGAGTCACTGAGTTCATTCCTAAAATAGTTGTTTGGGATTGCAGCCAGGAAAATACAGGAAAAGGAAATCTATCAATTGGGCACATTTGGCTTGTTGTGTACATGGATATACCCACCCCTCTTCTTATTATAACATTGCGTATCCATGTACGATGCACATCTTAGTGTATTGCTTTAACACGCGGCTGCAGAAGTTAGATTTCATTCAGCCAGGAAGCTGCCCAGTTCAATAGTGTCAATTATTTTCTCAAAGATTAATACTTTTGCTTTCAAGTTTGCACTGGAAAAGCAAAATCCCTGAAATCGTTTTGTTTGGGGTTTGCTGTGCTGTGTCCCACCCTGCTTTCCTCTGAGAAGCAGGCATAGGTTCATTCGGACGGCAGGGAGCAATCGTCAGCAGCTTTATTGACCAGCCCCTGAAGCTCGGTGGTCATGTAAATGCAGCTCACGGAGAAATTGAATCTTACAAGTAGCTTTTACTGCTACAACCTGCAGTTTGCTTCATCAGTTAGAGTTACTTAAAACAATATAAGGTGTGCCCTTCCTGCTTTTGATCCCATCATACCCATCACACTTTCTTCCTTAATTATGTAGTCATTTTATTTAAATGGCTGTCAGTGATGTGGGAGAGGGTTCTGCTGAAATCTTAAAAGGTACTGTTTCTGTTACAGCATTTGGACCAACAGTGCAGCACGTCTTACTGGGTGTGAAGCATTCTTTTTATTTCCAAAATTCATACCTTCTTTTATTCAAGCAGAGGGGAGATTTCAGGTAGATGTGTGGAAGGATCCTTTCACAGGCTGTTCACTGAATAGTTTAACACAACTGTGGATTAACACAACTGATATTTTAGAAGGTTATCACAAAATTATCATAGTTACTCTGCACAGTTTAAGTAGAAAAAAATCAAGGATAAAAAGGATTGTTAGTAAATTCCTCCTACTATATATAATTAATACTGCTTATTGTGAATGAATCTTTTTAAATGGTAAAAATTTCCATGTTCTGCGGTAGGAGAAGGGAGCACTTAGGAGGCTCGCAATGGTTCCCTTATGGTAAGGAGTCTCTTATTTCACCTAAAGAGGTGTTACATTCTGGCTGAAACCAGAGCTGCGCTCTACTTATCAAAGATGATGCCAGTTTTGCCTGAAAAAATGATTTAAATATTCCTCACAACCAAGGCAACAATAATTTGGTCTTAGCCGAGGAATGTCTGCTGGCGGCAAAAGAGTCTTTGAAGGGTTTCCACCCTCCACTTGTATCCATCTGTCTTATTGGGAAACAAAATCAGCTCTGGCCTAGCCTGCTTAAATTGTACTGATCTATAGAATGGTAACAAAATCATTAACATTTTTAATTTAATTTAAAATTAATTAGAATATTTAAATTGTTTTAAAATTACTGTTCATGAGAAGGTCTTAAGTTACTTACGCTTTAACCTGAGTAAAAACTGTCAGCTTACTATTTTTCTCTCCCTTTAAGAAATTGGAAGAACAGGACCGAAAAGCTCTAAATATTAAAGAACAATTACAGCGGGAGCACCGCTACCTCAAGCGCCGATTGGAGCAGCTATCCGTGCAGGGCATGGAGCGTATCCGCACTGACAGTATGGGATCAACAATATCCACTGACTCTGAACAAGGTAATTGAACAAGGACATCGTTAAGGGAGTTGCAGGAGCAGGAAGGAAAAGGGAAGTAGGGAAGCAAGAAAACATTAGTCAGAATCAAAGTCAAGCTTTCAACAAAACCCAGGCAAAATTGTTCCATTATGTGATTTGCAGAATAAAAAAACTCATCTTTTTTACATTATTTGGAAAACTTTTTATTAACTAATTTTGAACCTATGAATACTGTTTGGATTTTTAAAGCTATTTATACTGCATGGGTTTTTGCCAGTTTTTTTAAACAATGTTCTGAATTTTTAGTGGAATTCCTGGTAAGGCTGGCAAAATAGTTTCTTCTTGGGGAAAAAAGATCTCATTGATCTTAATTCATTGTGAAATTTTAAAATATTTTCTATGTAACGATCACCAAGTTACATCCTCTGCGTTTGGTTCTCATTTAAGCCAGAGCTCTTCAAGATGCCTGTCACTATTTCTTAATTCCTCATTGGAAGTTTCCTGTGTCCAAACACTGAGGCTGACATTTTTGGGGCCTGTGGGAGATGAGTGCTGGTCATAGTGCAGTTAAGGGTGACAGATGGCCACGCCGTGGTCGCTGCCAGCCGACACCTGACTGGGTTGGACTCGCCACGAGCAGTGCTGCAGTCTTGCAGCCGCTGGGGGGGTGTTTTTTTAAGATCAGTGGCTAAGCACAGGTTGGAACAGTTCTGGGACAGCATTTGGTATTGATGTCATGCAGTATATTTATGTGGATGAGGACGGAAGGGATTTTAATTCTCAGGTGGACAAGATGATCCTTTCCTCGGGAATTACTGTTCCAGTTCTTTTAATTACAGAAAATGAAGTCTGATTCAGGTTTCACCTGAACAGATTGACACAGCGATACTGGCCCGTGATTACTTGCTACAACTGCTGTCGTTCTGAAAATGTGCCTTCTTATGTTTTCTTTAGAAGTAGACATTGAAGGAATGGAGTTTACTCCAGGTGAAATGGACAGTATTGGAAGTGCCAGCGATGCTGAAGACCACTACAGTTTGCAAAGCGGTTCGAGTGACGGAGGTTACACACATTCCCGCAGACTGAATGCCAGGCTCTCATAGTGCCTGAGTTACCCGTTCAACTCAGGACCATCTGACTGAAGCACTTATATATGAATATTCCAGAGGTGTCAACTGCCACTCTTCCGGGAAACCCCAGCCACAGTACTCTGACATGGAGGTTTCTTACCCACGGTTCCCTGCACTGTAACCACAATATTAGATATTCTAAATCATGGGTTTGCTGCAGAGAACTGTGGTTAGGTACAGTTGTGACTTAAAGCTAGCTTGATGTAGCCATACTGCAAATTAAAGAAAATAAACTATGTCATTCCATTCAAGAAGTATTAAATTGAAACTGTTGGAAGCATGGCGTAAGGGAGTTTGACAGTTATTTTGATTTTGCAGAAACCATTTTCAAACATGGAAGAATAAGTGGGATCTACAATCTGTTAGTGATTTGGAGATACAAAAAGCTAGAACCAGTTCTTGTGGTATTTTTTCATGGAGGGGAAAACAAAAAAAAACCCAGAACATTTTGAACGCTGCATAGCGGGCTCGATAGAGTAAATTCTTTCAGCAGTTGTTGTTTGAGTGAAGCAGGCAAATAAATCTTCAAATCTCAGATGATCTTTAGAAAAGGTCACACTTACAAGTCACTACTGTACTTCAAAACGGGGGAAAAGCCAGCTCTAATAATGACTTCATGTGGGATGATCTCAACTTTCTTTTGCTTTTTTTGTATTCAATATCCAACCAGCAGCAAATCATTCTGTCCATGTTTAACGGGCATAGTAGAAAGCAACACTGCAATTTTAACCTGTTACCATGGAACGGATGACACTTGAAGCATTTCAGTGGCTTTTTTGGGTTGGTTTTTTTCATTTCTTTGTCTGAAGAGTACAAACTCAAGTGATCCAGTTTGTGATAGTTTATCTTGCCTTGCAAGGAAATGAAATCTGTTTGCTTATTTTTTTTTCTTTTCTTTTCTTCTATTTACACATGTCAATACATTTTTATGGAAGGCATGGCTTAAAATTACAGTATTCAGCTAGAAGATAATTAATCTTTTTTTTTCTTTTGCACACTATAATTGCATTTTCTATTCTTTAAAAAGTGCAAAAAAATGAAAATGTATGCTGTAAAACAGCAAAGTTTATTTAGTACTCATCAAGCTGTTCAGAACATATTTACCCAAATCATAGCAATACTATGGAGATGTATTTTAATACAACTTCTGCTTAGTGAAGTCATTAGAGCTTGGCTTGCTGGGTAAGAAAAAAATGGACCAGTCTTTGCATTATCTGTTTAAAGAAGGTCTTATTAAAAAAAATAAATTAAAAAAAAAAAAAAGGAAAAAAAAAAAAGAAAAAAAAAAGAAGAAAAAGAAAAAAGCTATAAACACTTTTAGGAAGTGATTTTAGCAAGTGTAGTCTATATTTCCTGTAAGAGATTTTGTATTATATTTTCCTAAATGTTCTCATTTACTTGTATAGGGAGGGGAATGGTACAGACCCAGACCAGAGTCTCAGGGACTCTTCACCTTTGTCATATTGTGCCTTGGTGACCATTTATGTATGCCTCTCCTTCTCATTGTTTAAAGGACAACTAAGCTTTGTTTCCAGACCCTCTGTTTGAATGGTCAGTTGTCCACCTTCCTCTGGATGAAGCAGAGAGGTGTATTTATAATATCTCCACCCTCTCACAACTGATTCAGTGTGGCTTTAAGTAAAATCATAACATTAGGTTTTGGTGCGAGGGTTAACTGTCTTGGTGTAAGCCCTCCCTTGGATTCTTCAGCACTCGAATCTTTATTTTGTTAGCTTATAAAGTCGGGGTCTCTGTGAGACCAGCACTCGGCGGCCAGGGAAACACAAACATACTGTGTAAGGCTATGGGATGTCCAAGTGTGGTGCCATTTTTAGCATTCGGCTACAAGACCTCATGACAGACTGACCATCATGATCAAAAACAAAGATTCAGTTGTTCTTTTGACATCTGACATATGTGTCCTCCCTTTGGCTCTTACAACACAGAGTAGAAATACGAATCCATTTTGTGGCAGCTTACAGATCCTTGTTTGCACTCTCGCTTACTGCTTGGAACTTGCCAACAAGGAAAACGTCTATGTTTAATTTACATAACCTAATGGATGGCCACCCCTATTTTGGCTCTGGGGAGGGGCCTAAGGTTATAAACTTTGGCAGCTGAACAAGAAAACAATTAACCTTTTCTGTGATGCAGGTTTTGGTATTATGTTCTATACACCTTGCATATTACTAAAATCCTCGTTGTTGGGGAAAGCACACAGCAATATACTCATTGTGTGTAGCTGACAAGCAGCAGAAATTACTAGCTCCTTTGGTGCATATGTAACTAATTTCCAAATCATGGAAAAAAAAAAATAAGAGTTTACTTTAACACACGACTGTTAACAGGAAAAAAAAAGGCTAGTATATTGTTGCTGTTCATTTATTCTATAATGAACACATTCATGAATTGTAAAGTGTTTCCTTTCATGACAAGCAGCTCTTGCACAGAACCTCCTAATGAAAAGAGATTTTAAACTTACAGAGGGAAAAACAAGATTTTAAATTGATCATTATTGTACCTTAGGTCAACCTGAAATTTTCCTTTTAAAGATGAATGTGCTAACTTAATGAGTTCTTCCACGCTGGGTATCCATGGCTTTGTAGATCTTATATTTTCAATAAAAATTACTCGAATAATCTTGAGTGGAAATAAAAAGGGTTTATTTGTTTTTACTTTTTCAGTTATTACAGCTGGGGGCTATTATACCAGGAAAGAAAAATGACACTGCCTGTGCAGTGTCCTGCCTGTGCCACTCTCCCTCAAACGCAGCCCAATTTAAGGTGGTGTTTTCAGGTACGGCCCCTTTCCCTACTGCGGGGTAGGCAGTGGCACAACTGTTTCAGGTGTTGGTTTGGGGGCTGGTTTGAGCGGCCACCCACCCTCCCCCAAGCACGCTGCAGTCCAACCCTGCTGCGGCTGACTCGACCTGCAGTGACAATTGTGGCTGTGACATTCCTTTAGGGACACGATTCACCTGCTCTGGAGCAGCCAGCACAGCGCTCCTGGTGCCTCTAGCACCTGCGGGTAAAAGGGATTCTATTTTTATTGAGTTTTTTAATCTGAGTGCTGGGGTATGTGTTTTGTGTGTGTACAAGCGTTCATGCGCCTGTGCACAACCGCATCTGTGATCACAACGCAATGACACAAAGCACACTGCTTGCTGCAAGATCAAACACTGGCAGCTTTGCTGCTGCCTGTCATGATGGTGGGGAGATGCCACTGCTCAGTTTAGCTGTTTTCTCTGCAATTACCCTTGGGAAAAAAAAGGACAAGATTACAGGGCTGGTAGGTCTTTTCCTCTGTGGAAAAGGCTCTGGAGAGATGAAGTCATTGTGAAGTTCTTTTTGTGGAGATGTGGAGGTTTGGCCTATTTCCTGGTGGGAGAAGAAAGGAAGGGTTTTCCCTTGCAGCAAGCAGGTGTCGGGAGGATGTACGCCTCTCTGTTGCTCTGGTGAGCTCTTCCTCCAGCTCCATGAGTGCACTCTGCCCAGGAGAGGTGCAAAAAAAAATGCTTTAACTTTTTTAACTTTTCCTGCAGATTCTGCACTGCAATTAGGAGGATGACTCCTCCTTCAGAGCCATCCTCTCTCTGCCCAACCAGTACCCACCCACCGAGGCTGTTTATTTATCTTCTGAAAAGAGCAGGGTTTGGCCAGTAGAAACTCTACAGTGCATCGCTATGCAGAGCCTGGATCCTGAGTGACTTGTGCAAAAACCCAGATGCGTTTCAAAATAAGTTTTATCAGATTAAAGCAGAATAAAAAGCTGCCCCACCCCAATCTGTGATGAGGACAGTTTTCCATTTGGCATTTATAGACAAGTTTCAATCATAAATACTAATTTCTTAATGTATGTCTTAGGATGGAAGAAAAAAACTTATAAAGTTAATTTAACTTGCATCTAACTTAAAGAAGTAAAGCTTTTGCTGACCTTTGTTGGTGTTATTTTTCTTGACATGGATGAGTTTGGGTTCAGCTACAACACAGGCAGCCTAACATCATTTCATATTAAAAAGTTACTTGTATCTATCTAAAGATAAATAACTGTGATAAATACTAGTATTCTGAGCATCCTGCTGTGCACTCTGTGGAACCCATTTCCCTGGATGAACTTAAATGCCAGGAGAAGTGAACTGAGGAAGAGAGAGGTGATGCTGTGTGTAGATGAGCTCAGCCTGCAGCTGTGCTCCTGTACCGAGCCCCAGGGTGTGTTTACCTGCAGGATGTACTTCTTCTCTGGGAGGTGCTTACAGCAGTCTCTGCTACTGTGACAAGTGATTATTGCACCATTGTACCAACTTTATCACACACTGGTAATTATTGGGGATGTTCTTCACCCTCCCAGATCAGCCCTGTGGAAAAGAAAGACATTTTTTAAAAGAACCACATCATCACGGCTTTTAATCAAGGAATATTAAATCTATACACTTTTATTTTGTGATGGTGTTGATAAAGGAATGTCTGCAAAATGGATTATACTCTCAGAAATCTGCTTGGTTTTCACTACTAGAGACCACTGGGTTTGTACGTGGTCAGAGCCACTAAGTGTTGATATTTAATCCACTAACTTGCATTGGTTAAAACTGGTGGAAGGAGAACAGAATCCCTTTAGAAACCTTTAAGGAAGAGCTGTTCTCCCTACAAATACTAACAGGGCAAACACACTCTGAGATTAATCTCACCAGTAAAGAAATGAGCCAATTTTCTTAAGTAACTCTGTAAATGCGCTGTTGTTAATTGGTAGTCGCACAAGAAATCTCCAAGTGTGTTGCATAGCTACACAGAATGCAGGGGATATTGGAACAGAAATGACCAGAAACCCTTTGGTCACCTTGGCTGTTCTTCCTACCTGAAATAGTGTAAATTAACCACAGCAAAGAATTCCTGGGGACTCATGTCCAGCCAGAGACTCGCCTGTGGCAAAGTAGAGTGAAAGGGCTCCAATGTCAGAATTTCTTCTTTCCATTTTGTATGAGAAGCAGAAAAATTGGTTGCACGTGATTTATGTCATTGAAAGGGTCTGTAAAATAAAGGGGTTTAAGTGATTACATTTTGGCACATGTGAAGCACTGCCAGAGAGCCTTCTGCTGCTTACCAGTCAGATTGCTACCTAAAGGTAAAGCAAGTGGGTTCTGTGCCAAAGCCTCTGGGTCCCAGAGCCAAAGGAACGGTTCAGAGTCTGTAAGATGTATTATACTGTACAGATTCATTTGTTTGCACGTACATGGTGCTTGCTGCGTTCTGTAGCACACAGATAATTGTGTTGTATCATTATCTCATCATAATATAAATACAAATTTTTATACGTTTTTGGTGCTTTCAGGGTTTTTTTTTTTAAATTTCATCATTTCTATGCGCATAGCATTTCTTCTCTCTGCAAATCTTTTCACATAGGCTTAATGACTATTTAATAAGAAGTTCATTGAGTTTTAGCAATTCCAATTAATAGTATGGTGTGACGGTTAGACTGCTATTGAGAATCAGAGAATCATAGAATAGTTTCGTTTGGAAGGGACCTTAAAGATCATCCAGTTCCAACCCCCCTGCCATGGGTAGGGACATGTCCCACCAGATCAGGCTGCCCAAGGCCCCATCCAACCTGGCCTTGAACATCTCCACGGATGGGGCAGCCACAACTTCCCTGGGCAATGTGTGCCAGAGCCTCACTACTCTTACAGTGAAGAAATTCTTCCTTATGTCTAGTCTAAAATCAAATTTAAACTCAAATTCTGTTACACACATTGGCCCAATGCAACCCCAACAGTCATTAATGTTATTTGCCTCTAACCATGGGGGCTGTATAAATTTCCAGTGTTACATTTCTGAAGACAACCAACTTGTAAAACAAAGTGAAATTGAAACGCATTAATGTCTGCTCTAAGCAATTATACTTGAAATCATTCCAGCTCTGTATAAGACAGAAAAAAAGTGTTAAAAGGCAGCCTACAAGTTCTGCATGTGTATTTTGTCAAATATGAAAGTCACATCACAAGTGATGTACAGCCAGACAAAAATGAGCATTTTAGATTCTTACCAGGAAAGAAACTTTTGCGAATTGCATCGTTATACTCTCAACTGCAGCATGTAACATCCACTCGGTTTTGTTTTGCGCATGTTGCCCATAAATACAGTGAGGTCTTAAAAATACAGAAATAGTGGGTTTAGGTTGAAATCTTGGTAAGTAGCTTGTTGATATGTTTATGTTTGACTCAAATAAGCTGAGCTGCTGAATCAGTAAAAAGATTCATGCACAAAGCAGAGTAATTTTTATCAAAGCTTTCTCTGAAATTACCACTATCACAGAATAAGCATAAAATGCAATCCAGCGCATCATTTGCTTATTATATATTAATCTTCAACAGGAAAATAGCTATAATAAACATTTAGCAGTGCTATAGTTTGCACAACTTCTCTCAGCACAAGATAGAATTGCACAGTGTAACAGAATTATGACAAATTTTGTAGCACTGTTGTTGTAAATCCTCTTCAGTTTATTACCTGTATGGCTTCTTTCCTAACATTTGTAATGTCTTATGATTTTTCATAAGAAAAGTGAGTTTCCTGATTGTGTTAATGATGAATACTTCAAATTTAATATTAAAGGTCCAGAAACACACCTTGCCTATCAGGATGAAAATCTTTTGCCGAAGCCTATTTAAATGAAAAAGAGCCTTAAATTATAATTAAATACATGATGATCCAACCATCGGCTTCCTCTAAAAGAGACAATTTAAAGTAGTTTCAATGGCAAAGTTCTCAGTTATTGTAATTATAATGGAAACTGGGAATTACCCAGTGTTTTTAAGGACTATGGCATGGCAAGAAAGGTATGATTATAGTGTGGTGGATGGAGGAGGAGTGGAGGGCTGGCATTACTGCTACTAGAAGGGTTGGGTGTGGAAGGGCAGAGATTGCTGCTGGTAGGAGGCTGATTTCCTTTTGCCTGCTAGGATTTGACGCTCCCCAGGGTGAGGAAGCAGCTCCCTGAGAGCTTGTTCTTCTGTGTCACTGCTGTGCAGAGGAACTGCTGCCCCACTCGGGAGGAGCTGGCTGGAGTCTGAGGGCACAGAGGGAGCAGAGGAAGGAGGCTGGAGGGGTCAGGCTGGTCATTCACTGTCCCTGCTGAGGCCCCTGCTGAGCCCCAGTGTACATTCCCACACAAAGGTTCAGTTTCTTACAAACAAAACCCATTTGCAGACAGTCCAGCTGATCAGCCCTGCTCAGGGTTTTAATCCAAAATGTGGTCAGAAGAGCAAACTATTTCCTAGGAAAATCAAATCACCATGCGCATCGTGTGTCTAAATACACCAGGAGTGTTAGCCCAAACATGTAAGCACTTCATTTTCATTTATGGCATTGACTCCAACAAAGCTGAAGAAAACCAATCACATCGTCCTGCTTTTCTGGAAATACAAGGCCCCAGAATGAAATCTACTGCTCCTCCAGAGAGAAGATACATGTGTTCCTGAGAGGGAGCGAGCTGGTGCCAAATTTCTGTCTTCTGACTTTGTTATAACAGAAGTTCACATGGCACTGTGAAAGCTGTGCTTAATTCAGAATACATTTGTTTAAAGCAATGAATTACCTTTTAGGTCAAGGTGTTTCCAAAGAGGGGTTGCTACTCCAACAGTCTGCAGCAGGGACCTCTAAGACCCTGTTGCTGCTATGAGCAGATGTGCAGTGTGATACAAAATTAAAAAGCTTCTACACTGCTGCAGTTCACCAGCTGAAAACTTATTTCCATGTCTTCTCTCTCGTTGTTTTTGATTTCCTCCCCCTAAATGAAACTCCTAAAGCAGTAATAAGCAAAACACTTTATAAATAGAGTTTTTCATCTGGCAGATGTATCCCTGTGGGAGGGTTCATGTTGGCCAGCTGCAATGCCTGTGTGATGGCAACAGCGCTCCTTGGCTGTTTTTTACAGCCTTGGCCAATGGGAAACTGATAGCTTCTCTCTGAGGTATCAGGCACAACGATGTCCTATTTTGCAGTGGAAGAAACGCAACACGGCATCAGTGGAATAGTGCCGAGCTTGCAGACATCCCTCCAGAAATGTCTATGTCTTAATCTTCTAAAATCCACCATAAAATGGCTTTTAAAGGCAATATGGTATCTAAGCAAACTCTCTGGTTCTTGGACACAGATGCAAAACAACTGCTCCTAGAATGGAAAAAAAAGGGTAAGGTAAGCCTTTAATTATGTTTTGACTGAACACAAGCAAGAAAAAAACAAATCAGAGAAAAACAATCTTGACCCATAAGGAGCTGCAAAAACAAACGCTGAGGCTCATGGGGCTGTGGTTGTGTGGGGACAGGGGCCGTAAGACATCGAAGAGATGTTTGTGACATGTTTGTAGGGGAAGGCTGTTGTTTAATCTCTGCCCTAAAAGCCGATCGATGGTCTAACATGAAAATTTGTTTCACATTGGAGGCTTGTTCTTTCAAAATGAGATGTTTAAGTGCACAATGTTCTGACCTAAAATATTTCAATTCTAGCCTGAATTCCTATGCCAGCGGGGATTATGAGATCATGCTGTCTGTCAACTCCTCTTTCATCCATCTGTTCCCCTCCTCCTTTCCTTGATAACTTTTGAACCTTCAGGCTAATTTTCACCAAATTTTACAAAGCAGAGAGGAGGTGGAGGCTGCAACGATAATACATGGTGAAAACGTCCAGAAAAATTCCACATCTGGGTAACTGGAGAAATAAATCATTTCCTGCACTGACCATGCCTGAAGGCTGGCCCAATTGAGCTCTTCGAGAGGTGGCTACTGGCCAGCATGCATGTAGCTTCAAACCAGCTACAGAATGAGCATACAGTCCTGCTTGCCCAGCTAAACAGATCGGGATGGAGGTTGTGCGAAAGGCCACAAAGGAGGTGGGGCATCGTGTGCCTGGAACTGGTCACACAGGGAACTGAAGGCATTGGTTGCAGCAATACAGATGGGCAATTTGATAGACAAAAGACAGACAATCTTCTATTAGATGTGTCTTCATTCATCTAGGATACAGACTGCAGTTGCAGAGCTGAACTGCTCGCAGGACAGCAGAATATTAGAAATTTTTCTAGGTTTAAAATTTGCTTTTACTCAGGCATTTTTTAGATGAGTAAATCTGCTGTTTATGAAATTTAAAAGAACCCAATGTTGTGAAGCAGAAGCCTCCAAAATACTACTGTAGGACAAGTTGATTTTAGTGCAAGTAACTGACTGAACTGGAACGGCATCATTTTATGAAATAATGCAGTGAATGCTTTTGTTCCTTCCCTGCTGGAAAGATGCAATGCACTCTATCTGCAGGATGATTTCAAAACTTCAGCTAGCCTAAATTGCAGCTGCGTATCAGGCTGTAATCTGATGGGGAGGAATTCAACGCTACAGCTCTTTTTACCCATGAGAACTCCTGCCAGGTTAGGGTTTAATTTAAAAACGTCTTGCACAGACCACATTATCCCAGAAATCAACTTTCTTCACTGTGCAGGTGATACAGGTGCAGATTTTGATCTAGAAACCCTCAAGTGAGTTAGCCTTAGCTGTGCAGAGCTGCAAGGTTGCTCGTTTCCCTGTGTTGATCCATTTCAACGACTGCATTAAGTGAGATTAGAGAAGCTGCACATTTAGGACAAGTAGTGGGAGGGCTCAGCCACCCACATACAGCCTGTGTCAGTGCCTCATCAGGGTGAAATCTAGAGGTAACGTTTCTGAATGCAATAAATGATTTCTCTCTAGAATAACTGGCCTTAGAAACAACATGGGAAAAAAATCCTGAATTTAGTCTTCAGCAGTGCAAAGGATCTAATTCAGGAGCTATTAGTGAGCTGCTAGCAACCATAATATAATTAAGCTTAACACTGTCAAAAAATAAGAGAGCAAGACAAATAAAGCAAATGGATACTCAATTTTAGCAGAACAACTTACACAAAAGATGGGGAAAACCGTAAAACCCTAAATGAGCAGTTCAAAACTAAGAAGCCTACAAACACCCAGAAGGCTTAAAACGTACTGTGCTGGAAGCCTGGGTAAAGGGTCTGACGCAAATAGAAAACCATGGCTCTAACAACCCTCCTGCATGACTTGATGAGATAGTTAAGGAGGATATTGTGAAGCAAGCAGGAAAGCCCAGGAAAACATGGCATGCAAAATGTAAACAGGAAACAAAGATGGCTAAACTCAAGGAGTGGCTGATAAGGGATGCACACACTGCTAGAGAATAGTTTACATCATGCTCGACCCAGACCCAGCACTCACAATGCAGAAGAGGTCCTGCAGTCATTGCAGAGAGCCTTCTGGTGGCTCCATAGGCAGCAGCAGCCAAAAAGCCAAGAAAACGGGGAGCATCGTAACAAAGGGCACCCTAAGAAAAGGTTTCATAGAAAACCTTGGTGCACCCAGACCTTGAGGACTGTGTGCAGTCTTGTCTCTGCACCTCAAGTGAGATGTGATGTTATAAAAATCACAGAATCACTAAGATTGGAAAAGACCCACAAGATCATCCAGTCCAATCATCTGGCACAGGGTAGGAAAACTGAAATCATCAGGAACAGGAGGACTTGCTTTACTGAGGCCAAATTCTCCAAATAGGAGAGGACAGAGATGAAGGGAAATTTATTTGTGGTTTCTGAATTATGATGAAAGTCACAGATAACAGAGAACACAAAGGTAGTATCCACCAAATCCTGCAGTGCTAGAGCCAGAAATCATTTGACGGGGTTAGGAGAGGGTAAAAAATAACATATTAAAAGTGCTTTTTAGGCCATCAGGTGGTGACATTCTGGGATTTGTTGCCTTGTGGAGTTTGGGGAGTATCAGCAGGTTCAAAATGAAGTTTTGGGGGGGTATCAGTAGGTTCAAAAGGTAATTAGGCAAATTTACAGGCATAAGGTCTATGGAAAAAAAAACAAAAGGGATGAATCACTGATACAGCAACTGTGCACAGCAGGCTGGTGGCCACCACTAGCCACATCTCACAGCTTCCGGGAGGCTGATGATCACACAAGTCTGCAGCCTGGTTTTGGTCAAGGTTGAGCAATGTTAGCATCTTGCCCTGTATCAGAAACAGCATGGCCAGCAGGACCAAAGAATCACTAGGTCGGAAAAGACCTCTTAGATCATCTAGTCCAACCGTTCCTATCTGCCATTAAACCATGTCTCTGAGCACCTGTCTTTTAAACACCTCCAGGGATGGTGACTCAAACACCTCCCTGGGCAGCCTCTGCCAGTGCCCAATAACCCTTTCTGTGAAACTTTTTTTCCTGATGTCCAGTCTGAACCTGCCCTGGCACAGCTTGAGGCCATTCCCTCTCATCCTATCACTTGGGGGATGAGACCAACACTGACCTCTCTACATCCTCCTTTCAGGTAGTTGTAGAGAGCAATAAGGTCTCCTCAGCCTCCTCTTCTCCAGGCTAAACAACCCCAGTTCCCTCAGCTGCTCCTTGTTAAGACTTGTTCTCCAGCCTCTTCACCAGCTTCGTCGCTCTTCTCTGGACCTCAATTCCCGTGTTCAATTCCCTGGGCCCCTTGCTACAAGAAGGATGTTGGGGCCCTGGAGCATGTCCAGAGAAGGGCAATGAAGCTGGTGAAAGGGCTGGAGAACAAGTCTTACGAGTTTAGCCTGGAGAAGAGGAGGCTGAGGGGAGACCTTATTGCTCTCTACAACGACCTGAAAGGAGGATGTAGAGAGGTCGGTGTTGGTCTTTTTTCCCAAGTGACAGGTAATAGGATGACAGGGAACGGCCTCAAGTTGTGCTGGGAGAGGTTGAGATTGGACATTAGGAAAAATTTCTTCACAGGAAGGTTCTCAGGCACTGGATCAGCTGCCCAGGCAGGTGGTTGAGTCACCACCCCTGGAGGTATTTAAAAGGCGAGTGGCTGAGGTGCTCAAGGACATGATTCAGTGGCAGATCAGAATGGTTGGACTCGATGACCTAAGAGGTCTTTTCCAAACTAGTGATTCTATGATTTCTTCACTGAAAGGGTTCTCGGGCGCTAGAACTGCCCAGGAAGGTGGTTGAGTCCCCGTCCATGGAGTGGTTTAAAAGACAGGGAGATGAAGTGGTCAGGGACATGGTGTAGCAGTGGCCACGGTTGGGCTGGATGATCTCCAAGCTCTCTCCCACCCCAACCCCTCCACGAGCTCCAACCCCCACCCCCTCTCCCGCACCCCCAGGCTGCCCCTCTTCCCGCCCCGTGACGTCATAGCCCGCCAATCCTCGCGCGGGTCCCTCCCACGGACGAAGGGAAGGGCGGGACGGGGCTCTCCCGCGCATGCGCAGCTGGCGTAGCCGCGCGAGAGTTGGCGCGTGGCGGGCGTTTCGAGCCTGGCGACCCCGCCCCTTCCCCTCCTCCCCCCCCTTACTTCCGCCGGCTTTTCCCGCCATTTCTTGGCTTCCGCCCCCCGCGCCGCCGCCGCTGAGGTGAGTGAGGACCGGAGGGGTTGGGTCGCTTCTCGCTGGGGTTCCCCCCTGGGCGCAAGGACGTGGCCGTCTGATCCGGGCCTCTCGGGCTCCGCTCCCGCGTCCCGCAGGCGCCGGATTTGGGTAGCTGGTGGCGAGCGGCGGTGCCGCAGCCGTGCAGGGAGCGGGTACCGGGACAAGGAGTGCAGTATTTTTTATTTAAGCTAAAGTAGAGTTAAGTTGCGTCCAAATAATTTTGTGATTTGATAGTGGGACAGAATGTTCCTCTGGTAACATGTTTTATCTTCTTTCAAAGAGTGTTTTTTTGAGACACTGTTCGTTCTTTGGAGATTAGAACGTCTTGTGTGAAATCTGATGTGGGTGCTGAGGCCCTGGCACAGGTTGCCCAGGGAAGCAGTGGCTGCCCCATCCTGGAGGTGTTCAAGGCCAGGTTGGGTGGGACTCTGAACAGCCTGGGCTGGTGGGAGGTGTCCCTGCCCATGTTAGGGGGCTGGAATTGGATGGGCTTTAAGATCCCTTCCAACCCAAACCATTCTATGGTCTGTGCTGAACAGATATGTCTTCTTCTGTGATCATCTCTGTTTGCAGCCTTTCCCAAACTCAAGGTCAGGCAGAGCTGGCTCCAGAGCTTGGAATTAGGAAGAGATTAGACTGTTGTGAAGTTCATAATAACATTAAAATTGGTCCTTGGGAAGTAAGAGAATATGCATAAGATTTCTGGGTAAACTTATACGCGTGCCTGTAAGTGGGAAACATATTCTGTCCCCAGCTCTTGTCTCACTGCACGATTGATGGAGATCGCTCCCTCGTGTTGCCCAGGCCTGATAAAGGATGCTTGCTTTCTAAAACTCCAAAACTAGTCTTTGAGAGTTTATTTGCTGGCATTTTCAGTATCATTAGAATCATGGAATGGTTTGGGTTGGGAGGGACCTTAAAGCCCCTCCAGTTCCAACCCCCCTGCCACGGGCAGGGTCACCACCCACCAAATCAGGTTGCTGAATGCACACATGAAGCTGTGTGCACCCCTTTTTATTTGTTTATGTTGACCACAGCCCTTTTTTGGCATGAGGAGCAGGGGGCAGTTGGAAGGCTGCCCTGTGACAGATAACTTGCATGACAAATGCTGTTTCTTGTGTAATCTGTAACTCTAAAGTAAATTTAAGTACACAGGGAATTTCAGAAGGATGCATTTACTTGTTCAGCACTGGTACCCTCCTGCCCTGCTGGCAAGGTGGGGTTTTTCTGGTGAATTGTATGTTCTAGAAACAAAGTGTCAAGTAATATCAAACCATAAAGAACCTTGGATATTACCAGAGTATTGCAGGCAACTTTATTGGTAATTTTTCCTCTTCTTTGTTGTCTGTTGCACTCCCTTTAGCATTCCAGAGCTGATGATTTTGCTCGGAAACAGCCAAACAGCAAACTGCTTTGCTCTTTAACATTTAGATTGTGACTAAATTCACAAGAGTATTTACACTGTTCTTTATTTTTTTTTTATAATTGTTGAAATTTTTTATCGTTATTTTGAGATATTTTTATTTTACTTGATTTCTTGTTCCATTTTCACAGAAAACTTTGAAATGGAGGTTTAGAAGACAAGATTCTGCTTGCCACTGAAGCGAGATCTGTAGTGTGACATCACTGTAGTTTTATTTTCAGAACAAGCTGAAAGCTCCTTTCATTTTGGAAGAGTTATTAATTGTGGGTGGGTTTTTTTTATTTAATGTGAAGAAAATTATGTAACTCAAGTTTGCAAGCCAATGAATTGCTCAATATTTACACCTATTGCTTTTTAAATAATGGTGGTATTCTATTTTAATAGTAAACTTATCTGAATTTAAAAAAAAAAATGTTTGCAAAGATCAGGGATTTAATTGATGTAAAATGTGTCCTGATTTGGTGAATAAAATATATTAAGACATCCCTGAAATAAAAAATGGTTCCTAGTCTTTGAATAACCTCTCTAATGCAGAATAGCATTCAGTTTACTGGTATGATCTGTGCAGACTTTTTTCCTTTTTCCTGTGCAGACTCTTTTAACTAAAATACTGAATATTCATTTAAAATGAGGAAAAAATTACCACTGGAATAGTACCCCAGATTTTTTTCATATATTTGGATCTTTTGTGCTTACAAAAAGTACTTTAATCATGAGCTGTGGAAATGATTTTGTGGAAACTCTTAAAAAAATTGGATATCCAAAAGCTGATGAGCTTAATGGAGCAGATTTTGACTGGCTGTTTGAATCTTCAGAAGAAAAAGCGTTTCTGGAATGGTTTTGTGGAAATATAAATGAGCAGCATGTGTTATCTGAAAAAGAACTGCAAGATTTTGACAGTCTTCTTGAGTCTGGTAAGCCCATTTTGGAAGGAAAGGCACTGGATGAAGTCCTTAAAACCTTGAAGCCCGTGAATTCGAAGAACGGTAGCCAAGAGGAGGAGGAGGAAGAAGAGAAATTGGAGGATAAGCTTCAAACTCTTCAGAAGTTGAAAAAACTTCAAATTCATCGGTATCATAAGCTTCAAATGCTGGTTTCTGAAAACAGACATGTGTTACAAATGTTAAAAAGAAAAGAGGAAGAAGCACAAAAAGATTTGAAAGAAGGACTGGAAGTGTTTACTGCAGCAAATAGTAGGCTTAGTAGTGAACTGCTGTCTCTCACGGATGCAGCTAAGAAACTGGCTTCTTTCTTTACTGCTTTGAATTCAGAAGAAGGGTCAGGTCCACACCCAGTGTTTTTTTCCCAGCTTTCTTTGGACAGGTACTTGTCTCGGGAAGAACAAAGCACTGCAGCACTTACCTTACACATGAAAAAACATTTTGATCAAAGTATGCCTGAACCAGCTGAAAATTCACACGAGGGCAGCTTTCAGCTTGCGGATTTAGGCAAACAAATCGCTTGTGATGAAACTACTGAAGTTTGTGAAGAGAGTCAAGAGGTGGCCAGGCTGCATACAGCGTATATTTGTGCTCAACATCAGCTAGTTCAGATGCTAGCGAAACAGGAGAGCGTGAATTCAGCTATCAAATGTGCAGAGAGCATGCTGCAGTCCTTAAATGACAAGGTAAGCCGCAAAAGAGGTCATGGATTCTATCATGGATTCATGGATGATAGAAGGTCATGGATTTTAAATGGGCAGGCATGTTCGACTGGATATAGTAAAAGAAATTGCTGAGTTGTTGTTTCAACTATATTTTACTTAGTAAAAACGCACTTTTATAAAATTCTAGTCTTGCTCACAGACCTCTTCTTGTGAAATAGTTCCAGTTACTGTAGTTAAATTCTTCAGTATGGCAGAGTACCTTTAATTCCGTTTTCTGGAATGACTACCTTAAACCTAGAATTTAGTAATACCTTTCCAGTTTAGTTTAACTTTGAAATTTCACATTACAACTAGCACTCAGTCGTTTGAACAAAACCCAAAATCTTAACTTTGCTTGAAATTTTGTTGTATTGATAAACGTATTCCTGTTTAGATTCCATAGCATAAACTTCAAAAGTTTTAATTCACTGACTCTTTTGAAACTCAAATATTTGTAATATGGTGACATTATGCTGGTGTGTTTTAAATACCAAATAAGTAGATTGGATAGTTGAAGCCCCATAAATCTCTTGACAAGCGAGGGATGGGCAGATATGACTACTGGAGTTTAAGAATGTGAAGAAAACAGAAGTAAAAATATTGGCATATGCCAGCCATGGACTGGCTTGAGGCATCCTGTCAGTTTGTATATATTCAGTTATGGATGGCTGGCATGGAGGGCTTGGTTGGTTGAAGTAATTTGAAAAAGGTGGATTCTGATAGCATTGTTGATAGTCATCTGGCTGAATAAAAAAATGTTTGCTTTTGAAATTTCAGTTAGACATGCTTGAAACCTAGGTGCTAAGTAAAATTATAGGTTTTGTTTATCACAATGGAGCTGTTCCCTTGCCCTGCAATGGATTGAAATTAGTATTTATTAAAATACTAATATTTGATATCTAGTTCTTAAATTGGTATTTGTCTTACATTTTAAAGTTCTATAAAACTACTTGTGGAGTTTTTGTTTAATATTGTAGATAAAGATGTAGTTATTTTAATGTAAAATAAGGACATCAATCTTGTGTGAACTGAAGAAACTGTTAGGGAAGTGGCTTGGGGGAGCTATGAAGACATTGACAAATGTTTTGCTTTTTGCAGGATGTGGGAAAACAAGAAAACATGGCTGCCAAAATAACCAGTCTAAATAATGACATTTCAACAATTAAACAAGAAATAACTGTGATAAACAATGAAGAACTGCTTCCCCTTCTGAAAGAGAAAGCACGACTTTTCACCGAGCCTGTGGTGCAAGGATACTTGGATCATCAGATTGCTCAGCAGGACAGTTATGCTTCAAGACAAGATGAAATACTCAGGCATATGGTAAGACAGAAAGCATCATATGAACTTATTGTGCTGGCCTATGAAATGGAGTTGAAGAAACATAAGGAGATCTGCTGTCAACTTGAGAATTTGATAGAATCACTGAAACGGAGCAGTAGTGAGTTGCAAGAGAGAATACAGGCAATAACTGAGCAAACTCAACAAGCAAAGCCGAAAAACATCATTAGTTCAGATGATGGTTTTGCATGCAGGTAAGCATTATAGTTACTGTGGAACTTTGACTTCTTTGAAATAATATTGGGGAGATAAAGCTCTAGGCAGGCTAAGCCCTTTCTTCTGCTAAGTTCTTGGTTACTTGCTATAGCTAATTAGTATTTTCAGTTCTCCAGAACTGAAGCTTCCAAGATAAGAGATTTGCCTCTTGCTCATCCTTTGAAATTATTTTCAGGTTTGCTTGAGGAAAAACTGTTCAATTACCAGTCTTGGGTAATATTGCTGAAGCAGTCCCAAGCAATACCCATAATATAATGAATGTGTGAAGCGAAACATGTCTTATACGGTGCCTTGATTTAGGACCTCTTGAAAGCAGTTCTAGAAGTATAGGTGTAGTTAATACTAAGATCTCCTAGATCATATGCATGGCTTGATCAACTTAGCCTGCAAAAGCCCCCATGTGGTAGAAGAGGGGAACGACTCCTTCAAGATATGAATTGTTTAGCTTGGTTTTACTGCTCGGTTTGCCGTCCGAGTTCAGTGTCCTGTCACCCATGTAAGTGGTGAAAAAGCAGGCTCGTAAGTAAGTTGTGAAGCTCAGGTGACACAGGAGGAAAGTGTTGCTGTATTGCTATCACTTCAAGACTAAACATTTTTGATGGAGGTGTATTTTATAGTTATAGGTCTGTTAATGTCAGACTGTGCCTCCTTCTCTAAAGTGATGCTTTAAGTGTTTTTTAATAATTAAGCGATAGCTGGGTATCGTCTTACACAGTGAATAACTGCAGGAATTAGGCAGCAGTTTTTCTTCATTGTACCTTTGCACTGACAACTTGTAACATTTTGGCTCAGGTTTATTATTAAGTCTCCAAATCACTGAATGTTGTCTGGCTATTTTTTCCACTTTTATTTTTAAAAAGGGAGGGGAATTTGAAAGAGTTATAAACCCTTAAGATTGTGTAAACGGAAGAGACTTGAAAGAAACTCCATTACTTCTGAAATATATTTTCTGCTCTTATTAAAACCAATCTGATTCTGTATTGGGGCTCAACTCAAGATTTTACTATGCAGAGGTGGTAGTAGTAACCAAGCAAGGTTGTCTGTAGTAATGTTATGCTGTTGCTGATGCAATGTAAAGGTACAGTTCAGTATAGCAAGTATTACTGTGTTTTGCATGACTCGTAACTAATTGGAGAATCTCTCCACAGCCTCTTCATAGACAGAAAATAGGCAATACTCCAGTAATACTTTGAAAATGTCACAAAGATTTCTCTTATTTCTCATTAGCCTTTGAAGTCTTCTGTGTTTCAGCGCTTAAAAAAATATCCATAGAATCATTGAATGGTTTAAGTTGGAAGGGACCTTAAAGATCATCCAGTGCCACCCCCATGTTGTGGGCAGGGACACCTCCTGCTGGATCGGGTTGCTCAGAGCCTCATCCAGCCTGGTCGTGAACACCAGGGGTGGGGCAGCCACAGCCTCTGTGCAGCTTGTGCCAGTGCCTCACTGCCCTCTCAGTAAAAAAATTTCTTCCTAATATCTAATCTAAATGTCCCTTCTTCCAGCTTAAAACCGTTGCCCCTCGTCCTTTCACTACACTCCTTGATCAAGAGCCCCTCCTCAGCTTTCCTGAAGGCCCCCTTTAATGGCCTTAAGTCTGCTGTAAGGTCTCCCTGGATATCTTAATTTATCTTTCTTTGCAGTCCTTGAAGTGCTTGGAAATAGTTGGCAAAAGCATATTGTCAACTTCTATTGGCATTCACTGTGTGCTTGCTAACTGTTGATTTGGTATTTCATTGCTATTAATTTAATATTGAAATATTTTGGAGTTCTACTAATCACATACTAGCTGTATATGGATAGACTCATGATATCAGTGGGAGATCCAACAGTGTAGTAAGAGTACCCTGAACAGTACTATCTTTTACTAGTCCTCTGACTTCTCAACATCAACATCTTCTCTTGACTAATAATGACAGGACTACTTAGGGAACTTAAAAATACTTGTGTGTCTAACTTCTTTTGCTGCAGGCTTTATCAGCTTCTGGAAGAAGAAAATAAGAACCCATGTTTGTTTAAAACATACAAAAACCTGGAGCAGATGGCTCAGAAGTTGAAGCAGGATTGTGATACAGTACAAGGTCAGCTAGCGTCATCTTCTCGAGAGCAGTCTCTCCTTTTGTCCAAGCTAAAAAGTGATGTAGATACCCGTTATGAGGCTCTGTATCGTGGAGGAAATCAGATACAACTCAGTAGTCAGGTAAGCCTTATCTAGTTATTAAAACTATTACATTCATGTGTGTCATGTTTTTACTGAGAAAAAATGTAGTGTGAAGGCTGTAGACAAAAACTGGCTCCCATATGTCAGCAACAGACTTACTAGCATAATAATGATGGGCCCAGTATTTACATTGGTTTTGGCAAATGTAAGATTTTTGAAGTGTTAGCAGGTAAAAACTTCTTGGTCCTGAGCAAATCACTGCATTTAACTTCTAATTCCTTTCAAAAGCATATTCAGTCCTGTATTGTTAGTAAGTTTAGCGTGTGGGAAATAGGTTGTCTGGACACTATGTCACTGGAAAATTAATTTAAAATTTCCCCTAGTTTCAGATGAGCTTCTTCCTCACTATTATCTGTAATGCCCAAAGGGTGTGATTTGGCTACTTAAAAAGCCTGGCCATGGGTGTCTTATTTGGATAATATAAGAATATCAGTATTTTGAATGCAATTGTAATAGGACAATCCTGCTGTAGAGTTCCTAGGTGTTGGGTTTAGAGCCTGCCTTAAATGAGAATAGGGATTGTTAAATGCAAATTATGTTTTTTATATAATTGCAAATGCCTCAAAAGTGGATTGAGGGAAGTCTTCTGTTGCGTTATACTTCCTTGGTTAAATACATAAAAATACAGTTAACACTTCCATCTGTCAAGTGAATTTGCAACATATAGAACAGTTTTATTACAAAAATGAAACTGTAATTGTAACAATAGGTACTTGGGGATTACATATTATTATATCAATCAAATACCTTTCTATTGGTTCAAGTCACTTCTTAATACATAGTGACATCTCTTGCTATTGCAACTTTTTTATCAAGAAAAGCAGTTCCTTTAATAAAGAAATAATGTAGAAGCACGTGGCTAGCCTACTTACACTGCGCTACTGTAAGAGTGACAGTTGGGAAAATGAGTGGTAGAGCAATGATTTAATTTTAAATTTAATTGGCTTTTTTCTTGTGGGTTTTTTTGTGTGTTCCCTTTTAAGGTTTGACTAACTCTGAAGAGTTGTACTTGATTGAAAACATCATTCAACTGTCTAGTTGAGGGTCAGATTCTTATGGTCTTTCTTCATCTGGTTTAGTAAACAAGTAATTAAAATTACAGTTTCATAAACTGTTACAGATAGCTCAGAAGTTACATTAATTGAATGGAATCTCTTAAAACCGGTGTTTTTGTGATAACTTTTCACTTACAAATGAGTGTGGCTTCCAAAAGCTAACTTGTATATTTGTGGGTTACTTAGTGTATTGACAATATAAAAGTAATTTTTTGTCTTGCATTTTTTGTTAGGAACTTACTGAGCAGTTTCATCAACTGGAAGCTGATTTAAATAAACTAAATCAACTCCTTATGGATCTGATTTCTGATGTGAAGTCAAAGAGAAACTTTATAGAGTCCAATAAGCTGTATCAGATGGAAAGAGACTTGTATGTGTATTTTTTCAAAGATGAAGACCACTTGAAAGAGATTGTGGAGAAGCTTGAGCAGCAGTCTGAGGCTAAAGCCAGTGGTCTGGAAAATTGGGATTTCACCACCAGTGAAGTTCTTGATGTTTAAACTTGAATGTACCCTGAAAGGAAATAATTTTAATGTAAACTGTCTACAAGTTTATGGAATAAGTATTAGGTTATCAAGGTTAATATTTATCTGTCGTTGCAATGTATGTTTAGCTGCCACAGTTATCAAATTTCATTGTATGCTGCTTTATGGCTTTTGGCATCTGCCCACTGAGTTCAAATCTCAGTTATGTCAAAGTTCTTTGATACAAAGTAATACATTGGTTATTTGAACAAATTACACTGGGCTGCTCTTCTGCTAGCCTGTATGTTCACTTCCCCTGCACGTAGCGCAGCGCAGAAAGGAACATTTCATACCCTTGAAGTTTTCTTGCATACTAAGAACCTTTTGATTTGTGAACTGAAAAATAAAAGTGAAGAAGGCATTCCAGACTTTGGAACTTGAATGTTATGTGCTTCTTTTTGAAGAGTAGAGTTTTCCAAGGCAGATACTCGGCGATTGTTTCTCTTGCAGTTCTCCTAAGAAGATATGAGTTTGTTAGAAATGTGTTGGAATACGTACCAGAATCCATTTCAAGTACCACGACCATCTGTTTTAAGACCATTCTGATATCTCTTAACTTACGGCCTAATTTCTCCGTTGGAACGAGTCCCTGCTCATACTGGACTCTTCAAAGAAAAAGTTTACATTTACTTTTTGGACTTCTGAATTAGCTCTATAATTTATAATGATAGGCATTTCAGTTCAGAGTCCTGACGCTTTCATACTTCTGCTTTCATGTGCATTGTTAGGCTTTCTATCAAATTTTTATATAGTTTCCTAATACAGCAATGGAACTAAATAGGCTTTTTTTTAGCATGATAACTTCCAGTTGTTTGTATTTTGACGGGATCAGCTGTGCTTGCTTTCGAGCACTGTAAAAATAATGCGGGTTACTAAATTAGCTTTAACTTCAGTAACACTCGTGTTAAAACTATTTTGATGGCAGATCTTTAAGTTTTATATGAATGTAATTTATTTTTAAATGTTTAAAATTTTTTTCTTTCCAGTTATGTCTTTCTATCTGAATTTCATGCTGCTTAACTCTTCATATTTTGTTCATTATTAAATGCCAAAACCTGTAAATTCAGTGT
Organism: Cuculus canorus; assembly: GCF_017976375.1. Classification (NCBI taxonomy): domain Eukaryota; kingdom Metazoa; phylum Chordata; class Aves; order Cuculiformes; family Cuculidae; genus Cuculus; species Cuculus canorus. The sequence goes on along the minus strand of NC_071404.1, from coordinate 10,263,330 downwards.
AACCAGTATTTATGGTGAATTTGTGTGTTGATTTTAAGCTTATTCTCATGCATAGTGACTTGTTTATATTTTGTCTGCTGCGTTCTCATTTTGGTGTGCCCCTGAGGCTTTAAAACTGCTGCTTTTCACCTGAGAAGTCAGGGAGTGGTTTTACCTCCTATAATAGGAAAGAAATGGTTGCTCTTAATTCAAAAAGTTAGGAGGAGCTGTGAGGGGGGGGAAGGATGATACTTCTGACTCCTGGAAGCAATTCTGCCTCTCTCTCCCTTTCACGATATAAAATTTGAGCTAGGTAGGTAGACAATACTAAAGCAGCCTGATGGATGTTCCTTTTTGAACCTAGATACAAATGTTTGTACTTAAAAGTATTCGAACTTGCAATCGGCCTATGTTCTTCAGCTAAGAAAAAAATATCTCCATGTAAGCAGAGGATATATTGTTTACTTGATGATTAAACTTGACCTGAAAGTCTTCTCGTGCACTGAATTTAGTGAGAGAAGACCAACATAACAGGACTGCAGTTATAAACTTGTATAGGAATCCTTTATTTAACAACAGTTTTTGGAAGAGCGGTTGACTTGTACAGCTTGAATCCATTAAGTATTTTGAAAATGTTGGCTATTTGTCCTGTTTGTGGTGAGTTTTATGCATTGTTCTGGTCTAACTATAAAGTCAACAAAGTCCTGAGTGTGGATACCGTTGTTTCTAATTCTCCAGAGGCTCTCTGAGTATTTGATGTGTATTATGGAATATGGATACAGGTCAACTGGAATAGCAACTCTTTTTCAAAAAATGGATAAAAGTCAGAACAGAAATTGCTGCAGTCAAAGCTTGTAGAGTCGTTAGGAGTTGATGACTTGTTTCTTGTACAGACAAGCTATAGTAACTATTTTAATGCTGTTAGTACTTCATAGTAATTGGGTACATCAGTTATACAAAGTGTAAGGCATAGAGGTCCTTTATGATTGGTATTTTCTGAAACAACACATCACTAATGTTTCTACACCATGGTAGTAATACTCGTTTCTTTCATCTCATATTGGTTCCATTTTGGCAGTTAATCAAAAGATAGATAAGATCTGAGCACCAATGACAGTAAAGGTATGCATACACTAGCTATAGACTAGTTTAAAGACATTGGTATGGGGGGAAATATTTCAGACAAAAATGGTAATTCTTGTTTTTGTCAGTTTTTTTTTATTAGAAGCTCACTTTATTTAATAGGACTGATTAATTTGTTATCCATGTATTTAAAACGCTCTTTCAAAGAAGTTGCACTCAGCGGTTTTTGTGAATTATTACAATTCACTAGTTGTTATTTACAGTAATTAGGAACTGATAGTCCTGTCAGGGTGGAAATGTCATTTTCTATCGAGAAGAAAGAATGGCTGAGCATATTCACTATATCTTGCTTTTAATTTCAATAGAATATAAGTGAGATTGTTCTGTGGCCCTGATATCCTGAATAATTTGTATATGTTCTGTGTTTAGGTTTAATCTTAAAAATGGAGCAATACACATCATATGTAGAATGTGAGACTTCTAAAGTTCCTTTGTCTGATGTCGCTCAGAGGATTATGACAGCTTTGCAGTCTATTCCTGTAGAAGTTCAGACTAGCAGAAATAACATGCAGAGTGAGTAAATCTTAGCCTATTTAGGTGTTTCTGTTTTCAGTTGAAAATCTGAAATACAAACAAACAGCATCAAACTTCTAGTCCTTGATTAAAAAGAAAAAAAAAGGTGAGAGTTTAGATTTCTAGGTTTAGAAAAGAATTAAGCTGTAACTATAACATTTGCTAGGACTTCTCTGTGAGCGTAAGGAACTGGGATTTTACCAGTACCCTCAATTTCATTGTTTTGGTTTTTTTTTTTTATTCCTGTTCCTGCCATGTGGCATAGAGTACATGAAAATTTCAAGCTGTTAATTAAATAATACTGTAAATTAAGTGTATACATTAACTTGACTCTGAACTGATATTTAAAGATCACTATAGGTACTGGGAACATGCCAGAAGGCCTGTGAATTCTCCAGACTCATGTCTGTCCTTTAAATACATGTTCATTAGCAGCTCATTCCCTGTAAAATTCTAGGGGGAAGAGTGAATGGAAGTCCTAGTGGTAGAGCAAATTCCTTAAGGTTAAAAGTGCCTCAGCAGAACCTTGGCTGTTGAGCAAACCTTACTCAGTGTTGTGGTTACTATAGAGGTTTTGTAAGGTAGAATTTTTATTCTCAATTCTGTGCCCTTCATAGTCTCCCAGTCTTGTAGCTCTGGAAAGAAGTACATAGGAAGATAGTTTTGCTCAATTTCAGTTCTCTGTTTTGTACTGAGAACAATATCCTGGAACATTTTCTGGTTGATAAGGTTTAAATCAGTTACTCCTTCCTATTCCTATGCACATTTGTTTTGTTGCTGTCTCAGTTTAATTTGGGGAGCAGTTGAAGCATCTTCACTAGTAAAGTGTGTCAGTGGAGCCTGATGGTGTAGCAGTGAAAGGAGTAGTAGCTCATTGCAGTGTACATCGGTGATACGCATTTGAAGAAATATAGGATGGCTTCATTTTAAAATTGTACATTTGGACCAAAACAGATTATTTTAAAGAAAAGCAGTTCATTTTTTTCCTGCCTCAGTTTAACTGCTGTTCTGCTTTGCTTGCTACCTTGTCATTTTCCCATTCCTTAATTTTCCTGTGTATTGTTTTTATTTTAGATTAGAGAACTCTGTACTGTACAATATCTATATCGTGTTATGTTGTCGGCTCTTGATCCATTCACTCTCTGCCAAGCTGTGAAATTACAAATTCTCTTCTTTTAAAAGCACCATGAAGGTGTTGCAGCTAGATCCTTATTCATTGGGGAGTGAAAGAACAATATCAGCATTTAGTGGTGGCAGGTCACATGATAGCTTTTCTTGCTCTCTTTTCCCATGTAGTAATTACTCACAATTCTTTCTGGTGTACAGGCTTAAGAACAGATTTATTTGAATTGCTTTTAGCAAATTGCCTGTATGTATAGCTTTAGTTGATCAGTGTGGATCTGGAGAGAAATAATTTGCCTCCCTTAAACAAATATAAAACCTGTCATGTCAGTTGGCCTTGAGTTTCAAACTGTGTTTTATTGATAGATCTTTAAAAATTAAATTCTTCTCACTGGAAAAACTGTTTTTCTTCTAGAAGGTAAATATTATATTAAAATAGGGCAAATATCTGCGATGTTGAACTAGTGGTGAAATTTTGTGGTTATCTTGGCAGTAGAGCTTGTCCTGGTTTCATTTAGCCTCAAGGAGCTTGAAGGCAAGAATGGATTTCTACTGCCATCTGGTGGTGCTTTTTCATAAAAAAAATTGAGGTTGTGTAGCTCTTTGATTCCTGCAACACTGAATACTGTGCTGAAGGAGGCAAAAGTAATCCTCCTTGTCTTCTCTGGAGGGTGAATTTGTCAAGAAAACAGATCTAACTGTGAAATTTAAACCCACTGAATGTAAACTTAGTAACTAGCATTCTTAAATTGTAATTTTACTGTAGGAAGTGCCAAGAAACCCAAGCGCAAAATGTTTGAAGCTACAAATACAGCTATCTAGAATCATAAGATGGTTTGAGTTGGAAGGAACTTTTACTGGTCATCTAGTCCAAGCCCCTACAGTGAGCAGGGACATCTTGAACTAGATCAGGTTGCTCAGAGCCTGATCTTCAGCCTGACCTTCAGTGTTTCTAGAGATGGGGCATCTACCACGTCTCTGGGCAACATGTTCCAGTGTTTCACCACCCTCAATGTGAAACATTTCTTCCTAATATCTAGTTTAAACTTCTTTTAGTTTAAAGCTGTTACTCCTTACTCTACAGGCCCTGATAAAAAGTTTATCTCCATCTCTCTTATAAGCCCTCTTTAAGTATTGAAAGGCTACAATAAGGTCTAGGAGTCTCTGCCCCAACTCTCTCTGCCTCTTCAAAGGGAAGGTGTTCAGGCCTTGGATAATTTTGGTGGCCTCCTGTGGACCCACTCAACAGGTCCATGTCCCTCCTGTGCTGAGGCTTTGGAGCTGGATGCAGTTCAAGTCTGAGCTAGAGATAAAGAACTGATTGGATATATAGATGAACCTTTCAGTAGATGGAAATAGATGACCTTACACCTTAACATTGGTTGTCAGAACATTAGCTTCAGAAAGTGTCTTGCTGCAGGTAGTGCAAATTTCATAGCTGATAACAGTAGTGGAGTGTTGTACTCGGTCTGGACCAGGTGTTGGAAGGGAACAAAATACATGTTTTGCCCATGAGGTGTCTTTTGGCTGGGCAGTAAAAGAATCTAGAGATAAAGGAATCCTACCTAATGGCAAACTCTGGAGAGAACTGCACTTCAGTGAAGTTATTTTATCTTGTTCCTTGTCTTGGTCCTGCTGTGTTTGTAATTACTGCTAGCATGTTGCCCGTTGTTCTTTATTCCAGTCTTCATTTTCTTCTCTTCTTCAGGCTTCTGGGCAGCATTGAGGGGGAACGAAAAAAAAAAAAAAGCATATCTTAACTGTTCCATCTAGCATGGTGCAGAGAGTCCTGAGATGCATTTACAAAGCCTCCCTTAAACTGCAACATCTGCTCTCAGAGCTGTAGGCTAAATGTCACTGATGGTTCAGTGGTGGGCCCAGGCTAACAGCTGTGCTGCAGCACGGCACTGTCCCAGGCCCAGCACTGAAGCCATCCTGCTTCTCCTGGTGCTAGCCATTACCTTTTTTCTGTCAGTTTGGTAGGTCTGAATTCTCCTTGCTCTCTGTTTTTGTCTGGTCCTACAATACCTGCTCTGTTGCAAGGATGTATAATGTGGAAAAAAAAATCCTCTGCAGGTGAAGCATTGTCAGTTCTCTGTAGGGCATAATGTGCTAGAGATCTATACACAAATAGTATTTTACTGAAGAAAATTATCGTGGAATAATACTTAGTAATTCCAGTTAGGAAACCGTTAAACTGGGTGTAGAGTTTAGGTTTTTGTTAGCCTTTTTTCTTCTTGTCCATGGTCCCAGCTTTACTTTTACCAAGATAGGAGCTGTTTTCTTGGAAGGAGGAAATATGCATATTTATGGTATTATAGTAATTCCTCTTCTGAATACTGTGAAAAATATCTGCTTTGTAGCAAATCTAATTAATTTTTTCTTAATGGAGACAGAGCATGCTTTTGTATATGCATATTTGAGAACCTGCAGGGCCCTTTTAGGTATGAATAATATTGATTTGGGGAAAATGGTTGTCATGGAAAATTTTATGGCGTTTATTTTAGATTTAGTAAAAGTGTCAGCAGTGTAACACTGTGAAACCTAAGTTTATGTGCACTGCTCTCAGATTCATTTGTATTGTAAAATGTTTCCCATTCTTTTTTTGAAGGTATAGAGAAGACAAAGGGAAATAAACTAGGCGATAAGGATGCACATCTGAAAAATGAAAAGGCAAGCATATTGTAGGACCGAAGATTACTAAAAGCAATCTTTTTATAAAGGTTTGAAGTTGATATAGAATGGCTTTCTAATAACAAGTGTTACCACAACATATTGCATACACTTGTCGTTCAGATAGCTTTCCTCTGTCTTATTTTGCACTTGGCGTCTATTTACCTGTGAGAGTCTTGGCCCCACTATTGTTATCCTTTTTACAGGAAGTCAGTATTTTGTGATGGATTGATCAGAAATCAATGAGGCTGCCTTCTTTCGTTAGTTAGCAGGGTTTAAGAATGTTCTCACACATCTGTCACTGAGCCATCACTAGCATGTAAACATAAAGTGAACAGAATCACGTGGAAAATTACTTTGTATGAGGAAGTTTAATTTTTGAATTAATCATCTCTCCGAATTTTGTTTAATGTGCATTCAAGTGAGTGCCAGTACAAGAATGGGAATGAATAACTATGGCAACCCCAACTCAGGCTGTGATCGATGTGCTGCAGGTACTGCAAGTGTACTCCTGTTCCAGCTGCAGGTTTTACAGCCTTCCTTACTCTGACTGCTGCATGTCACACACTTCAAGTCCATTCAGGTTGTTCCAGATGCAGAAAACTGGTTTCATTTGCAGGGTAGGTAGTTTCCTAGAAAATAAATTGGCTCATAGACATGCAGCTGTGGGTGCACATGGATAGTAGTGGAACCCCTTTTTATGATGATGAGGTGCTAATTTTGACTCGCTGCATCTAGTGAGATTTTCCTACGTTCGCATAAATTACACCACTACATTCTGGGAGTTGTTTTCTCTACTTCCAGCCATGTTGTTATTTCTGGTAGAGGCTACTGCTGGTTAATCTCTATGGTTAATCGCAGTTCCAGCTGTATTAATCTTATTTGATAATTAAATTGCTTTATTCTTTTTAAACCTTTAAAAGATAGACACTTATTCATAGAATTATTAGGTTGGAAAAGACCTTAGAGATCATAAACTCCAACCGTACCTGTCTATTACTAGATCATGCCCCCATGTCCATCCTGATGCTATAATTACTTGAGTGTCCTAATGCGAAGTCTAATTGTGTTAAACAATAAAACTATTTGTGGTTTGACTGGGGAATACACTAGAGTGAATTAGTTGTCTTTCTATGGCTCTTAAGCATTTGGGCCTTCTGTTATGTTGTTTTTCCACTTATGGTAACTTTTTGTGTCCATTTTTTTAATTAGAGTTGCCTAAATCTGATTAATTTATCTTTATTCGGCACAACCACCAATCATTTGGTAGTGGTAAAAGCTTAATTAGCTCCCTTTTTTTCTGTTTATGTAGAACCTTTTAATTGTACTTTTGCTGTGGAGTTGATCCTGTGAAGTATGATCTCAAACAGTCTAAGCTTTTTTTCATTTTTTGACTCCACACACAGTTCTGAGGTTGGGAAAATGGGAATTAGGTTGAAGAATATTGCAAAATTAGAAAAAAAATTGTCTTTGTCATTCTGAATTTCTCAGTCAATAAAGTAGAGATGGATGATATCCTTTGGTCAGTGAAAACTGTCGTCATGGGGAATGAATGGGAGCCCTGGACAGCAGTAACTTGTGGATCTTTTGAATTGAGAAAGCCTTAGTTTTTTTGAGTGGTAATGACAACAGAGGTGCTGAAGGAGACTGGCTGTGATACAAGAGCAAAAAATATAGTAATTATGAGAGGCTTTGGTTACTTTTTAGTAGAGTGGGTGAATGTTAATGCTTATGCATGATGCTGAAACTAAAATTAGGAGACTGCTGCTTTGTGGAACGGTTAGAAAACTCACAAGAAAAATTTGTTTATTTGATTCTGTGTGAGATCTGGTTCAAAATCTTCCTGCTGAAAGATGCTCTGACTGGGACTATAATCCTTCTGAGTCTTTGTAAGATAGATAAGTCGCTATAGGAATGCTTAATTTAGAAAATGGAAATGAATAAAAATGAAGGAGCTTTTAAAAGAAAATATATGGAATTTTCCTTCCAAACCCCAAACATTTGTAGATAATATAGAGATTTATTCAAAACAGAATTCTGGGGACTTAAACCAAATATTAAAGTGTGTCTAGGAAAAAAAAAAGTATGGCTGAGTGACAGTATGAAGGAGATTACTAAAAAAGTCATCATGCAAAAAGCTGAACTTATACTCTCTTATGGTTGCCTCATTTGCATAAATTATATGTAAATATACAATATACATATTGTATATAAAGTATGGTATATACACACGTACACTTGTCCAAATAAACTCTTGAGAAGCAGCTTGCGAATGTCAGCAACAGTACTTATTTTTTCAAATGCCTCAGGAGTTGAAACCCTGCCAGTGTCTGTAAGACCTGTTGATTATCAAGGTGTGAGAGGAGTATTGAGGGAAGATGCAACTTGGTGTAATCTGAGTAGTTAAACACAGGCTTACCTTGGGTAATTTTGGAAAGATTGCCACTTTGCATTCCAAGGTCCTTGTTTATGAAATCAAGACAGAGGAGCTATCTCGGCTGAAGAGGTTGTGGAATTTACTAGCAAAATAAACAGTAAGAAAACCTCCTGCCAAGGGGTACTTCTGAAGGAAATCAAGGATGAAGGAGTAGAATCATAACATTACCATGCAATTTCTTAATTGTATTTAATAGCATGCTGCTGTAAAGGGATCTAGAGACTATCTGGAGCAGGAAAGCTGTTCTGGACATAGTGGATTGAACACAGTAGAATATAGTTCTTACTTGTGCACCTGATATTACTTCTTTGGTGTGCCATTGCATATATTTTTGTGTCTTACAGTCATGTGAATCATTTGAAGAAATTGGAGATCTAGTTGACTCTCTGTGTTTGGATTTCCAAAGTGGTCATTACAGTCTCTTGCTACAGGTTTTTTGATAAACTAAGCTGTCATGTAAAAAGCTCTGAATATTGAAACTAAATATAGAAATGAATGGTCTCTTTTCAAAGGTCACTAATAACCTAGCCATCCTGTGGAAGACAGGCTCCTGCACTAGAGACATCTTATAGTTAATTTGCCATTTTTAGTGTTGGACAAATATTAGATTTTAAAAAGAGTGGGTTTGGAAGTGAGCAATATAAATCAACAAAATAATGTTTACTGATTAAATATTTGGCATCTTTTTTAAGTAACGTGATTCCTCAAAACTGAGTCTTTGTTTTGTAAGTATCGACGCTTTTCTTGCAGAATGTCACTTCCTTCAAGGGTTTTCTATTTAAACTCGGGTATGTTTATTTCTTTATAATTGGTTCACTAAAAATTTCCAATTTTTCCAGGAAATTCATGGTTCCACAATTGCCTTATTAAGAACTTCAGCCAGCCCTAAAAAAAGTACTGCTGGTCAGATAATTAGGACAGTGCATGCCAATGAAATGCTTTGCTGTCAAGAAAAGAAAATAGTGAGCTATTGCCAGGACTTAGACTTGTCAACAGGGGAATGTAAAGAAAGAAATCTTACAGTAGAAGCAAAAAATGTGAAGGATGGTGAAAAGAATATATCTAGGGCCCTTAAAAGAAAGCAAGAGATGCCTAAGTGTTGTTCAGAGAAAACAAGAAGATTACCTGTAAAGACCTACACTTCTTCACATGAAAGAAGAAACAATTGTACTTCTGGACAAACAGAGTCTTCTGAAAATAATCCTTGTGATATCAGGAATTTGGAGTGTGAAGAAAAAAGAGAATTGCTTGCAACTATAGAACAGGCAGTGGCTTTTGTAACTACTATGATATTTCACGATGGTTCTTCACAGCTCAGCTCAGAGCAGGTCAGTGAATGATGTGTTTTGTTTGGAGTCAGTTTTGTAAAATCATTTCAACTCTGTGTATGACTGATAAACACAAACCCATGTTTATTGGAAGCTTGGCATCTGGACCAGTTCTATGTTTTATTGCTTACAGAAATACAAATGTAAAATGAGATAAACCTTTACTTCTGACTACATTTTTATTTTTACTTACCAAGACTTAAAGTAATGAAACTGCAAGGGCTAAACAGGCATCTGTAAAATGAGTGAGACTTTGAATTGTAAAATGCACGAAAAAATTATTCTCATGTCTGCCACTGTGGATATTTGTTTCAAGGCTGAAACTACTGTGTCAATGATGCATGCAGCAACTCAGGTGTACATAACAGATTTTGTATTGTAAACTATTTGGGAAATTTTCTTTATAAATTGTGTAAAATCTGTCAGAGGAAACACTAGTGGAATTATGCTTAACAGGCCTTAACCTCATCAGTAAAAGGAGTTGTTGTGTTAGTGAAGAACCAGACAGATCACCCTTGGCCTCTCAGCTGCTCTTCACCTGACTACAGTTGGAAGGCTGCTAATGACAATGATAAGTTAATTTATTTGAAAACTGACTGGTCATCTCTTTGGGAACAAGAACAACAGGCTCACAAGAAATTTTCTGGGTGAGAGTATATAGAAAATAATACTGTTTTGGTTTACATGCGCCTTTAGCAACAATGATATTTGTTAAACGGCACAGCCTTAATCTCCTTAAGCATCAAGCTCATTGAATTTCATATTAGCCTTATTAGTTCTTTGTCAAGTCTGGGCTAACATAAACCAAACAAGAATAGGCTATTCCTTTGGGCTCACCATATCACTGACTGCAGCCCTGCAGAACTACATTGGGATTGTGGTGGAAGCTGTTTATGTTCACCTTGAAATCCTTTGTGAACCGCTTACAGCTATATGACACCAAAAAATATGATTAATCCAGGTTTATCTTCTTTGTATCTTATCTTCTATTTCTTGAACAGCATATCTTATGCATTTCTGATGGATGTTGTTATGGTAAACATCCTTTTTGATGTCTTAATATTTTTTATTTTTTTGAGCACAATAGGGTTTTTTTTATTGGCTTTTGATATCCCAAATAAAGCTTTCCTAATATTCAGTAATAATGCTCCATCAAAATGACAGCACTTTTTTTTTGACTAAATGCTTTATGTATCTCTTTAATATTTGGATGAAATTCTAAGGAAAGTTGGATTATGTTTTAAAGTTCCACTTAGTATAACCAAAATCAGTTTTTATTCCATTCTATTAACTTTGAAATAGTTTCCCATAAATCTTATTCCTAGGTATAATAGTCACATGTTAAAACTTTGTTAATGTTTTATGACTTTTAGTAATAGCAGCTTTATTGTAAACTGCTGAATTTGGGTTGTTATATTATGAAGCATTAATTTTGAAGGTGTTGCACTTGGTTGTTAGTTGCATCTCTACCACTGCTCCATTGTGATTTGAAATAAATCACTTTACTTACTCATATTTCTCCAGCTTTAATATTGGAGTTATATGACAATTAGTTTAATAACGTTGTTAATTCAGAACAACCTATATTCACACTAATAATAACATATCAGTAAAGCATGCATATATAAACAGTAAAAGATGAATCATACTAGATTTAAATAGCATATTAATGCTAGGCAATTATGACAATTTAGATTGTCTAATAACTTCAAAATCATGATTTTACAATACTACATTAATTCAGAAATCTCTGTGATCTTATTTGGGTATATTAAAGTATTACAGGGATGCCAGTTGCTGTTTCATATTAAGATTGCATTTAATTTTGAGTGTCAAAGAAGAATTTGTTTTCTTTATGAATGCATGATAAGGCATGTCTATGAGGCTTTTAATTTATTATAGATGAAGCGTTAGGTTTCTGAATTGAGAATTTAATATTAAATAAGTGTTCTTACAGGAATAAAGAAATGTCCTGTGTTGTTTAGTATTAGTTGCTAATTAATGGATAATGTAGATAGATTCACTAAATCTAGTAGCAATATAGTGTGTGTTAATACACTATTTCTGTGCAGGCAAGTATTGCTTCAAATGCTACATTGCAAAGCTCCCATTATTTGCTTCAATGCAAAAGATTTCTTGAGGACTCTACTTCAAATTTATAGTAATGAAATCAGCTGGAAACAAGGTAACTATCTAATTGAATCTACAATCTAATCTTATAATCTCTGTGCTTTTGATGTTTCTGCTAAAATCACTGGATGTAGATGTCACTAGATTTGTGGTTAAGTAATGTACAGAGTTTTAGTACTATGAAAACACCCTTCTTGGGGGAGGTTGTGACCAGAGGCTTGCCATACCAAGATGATTTATTTCTCCTCAGAGCAGGAACCAAATCATTGAATAATTTAAGGATAGCTTCTAATGGAAACAAAAGCACTCAACATAGTCCTGACCCGAAAAGGTCAAACTGACTCAAGTTTCATGTTCCCTAGAAAAACTTTCTCTGCTCAGAAAGAAAGGCTGAAAAATTCCAGAGGTGCCCATAGCTGTCAGAATTAGGAATCACTCGGATGAGTCCTTGTTATTTTGACAGGAATAAGTAAGACTGTTTTGTATGGATTTAGAAGCAACTACAAAGAGAAGATATAAGAAGTTAAAATAATTTTTTTTTCTTGGTTCTATGTATCAGATTGCTCAGCCCTGGGAATGGGAAGGAAAGAAAAAAACGTCATGATGGTACTAGCACTACAGACAGTTTTCTACTAGATCTAGGTTAGATCCTATCTGATGCATAGGATTTGAATCTGCAATTCCTCATCCAAAATAATTCTTGCTTAGGTTTTTTTAAAGTTTGGAAATTGTTGCTTCTTCACCCGTTACTTCTGCTATGGTTAGGAAAAAAGAAACAACCATGACACTCTTGCCTTTTTTAAGGTAAAAAAAATCCTGTCATTGTAAATCAAGCAAATACTGAAGTCAATTTGGGTCAATTCAACCCAGCTTGACCCTGGTTTTGCTTCACTCCTTTCAACTTAGTTCTGTCTCACTTCCATATATGCTCTCTCCTCACCTTGAAGGTGTCATCCTTTTTCCATGACTAAATTGGTGGCTGTAACTGATTACTGCTGCCCTCCCCTTAAAATTTTTATTTGGGAAGGAAGGTGTGGATGCATAGTTGAGGAGTTTGATTCTTTATCCTTTTTCAGCTGACTGTAAATAGAGGCACGAGAAAAGGATCTTTGAGGTATTTTGGGAGACTATTTAGTAATACAATTCTCCTCTTCCACTTGTCCTTGGAAAGATGCAGTTGTTAGAAAAATCAATGCTTATTTTGTGCAGTCTTCACTGAAGCTTGTGACGGTCCAGCATCTCACTAGGCAGAGCCTTCCTGCAGCCTCTGAGCGTTACTGCCTCTCAGCTAGGCTAAGTTGCCTAGTCTGCCTCTTTACAAGGCGTCATCTGAAGTGTGATTGCTAGGATATAATCTCTCCCGTGACCCTCAATAGCAATTTTATGGATATGAATCAAGTTAACAGCAACAACAAAACTGTACCAGAGGGAGACACTTGCAAGAAAAACTTCAATTTGAAATTTTTCAGTGATAAGAAACACAGGCTTTTACCATCAAACTTAAGAACCAAAGGTTCACGTACATTTTTTTGTGCTTCAGTAAAGCCTTTGGCACCATTTCTCACCATATTCTGCTTGAGAAACTGGCTTCCACTGGCCTGGGCAGATGCACCCTCTGCTGAATAAAAATCTGGCTGGCCAGGCCCAAAGAGTTCTTGTAAATGGAGCTAAATGCATTTGGAGGTTGGTCACAAAAGGTGTCCCCTGGGCTCAGTGCTGGGTCCAGTTCTGTTCAGTATCTTTATCAATGATTTGGACAAGGGGATTGAACGTACCCTTAGTAAGTTTGTGGATGACACTAAGCTGGGAGGAAGTGTCGATCTGCTTGAGGGTAGGGAGGCTCTGCAAGGGGATCTGAACAGGCTGGATTAATGGGATGAGGGTTAACAAAGCCAACTGTAGAGTCCTGCACTTGGGACACAATAACCCCGTCCAGCACCACAGGCTTGGGGAAAAGTGGCTTGAAAGCTGCCTGGCAGAGAAGGACCTAGGGGTGTTTGTTGACAGCTGGCTGAACATGAGCCAGCAGTGGCCCAGGTGGCCAAGAAGGCCAATAGCTTCTTGGCTTGAATCAGAAACAGTGTGGCCAGCCGGACCAGGGAAGGGATTCTGCCCCTGTGCTCAGCATTGGTGAGGACACACCTGGAGTATGGTGTTCAGTTTTGGGTCCCTTACTACAAGAAGGACATTGAGGTGCTGAAGCATGTCCAGAGAAGGGCAATGAAGCTGGTGAAGGGGCTGGAGAACAAGGATTACAGGAAGGGGCTGAGGGAACTGGGGTTATTTAGCCTGGAGAAGAGGAGGCTGAGGGGAGATCTTATCACTCTCTACAATTGCCTGAAAGGAGATTGTAGAGAGGTGTGAGTTGATCACTTCGCCTGAGTGATAGGAGGAGGGGAGGTTCAGATTGGACTTTAGGAAAAACTTCCTCACTGAAAGGGTTATCGGGCAATGGCACAGGCTGCCCAGAGCAGTGATTGAGTCACCATCCCTGGAGGTTTTTAAAAGATGGCTAGATGAAGTGCTTAGGGATATGGTTTAGTTGTGTACAGGTACAGTTGGACTTGATGATCTCAAAGATCTTTTCCAATCTAGGGATTGTATGATTTTAAAATTTGGGAAAAACAAATTCCCCACAAAAAATCCGCTTCAAAAGTATTCCAGATGGAATTTATCCCTGTGTAGTCATTATATTGACCGTTATTTACAACTGTAAATTCAATGTTTAACGCTTTTATAGTGTAAATGCTTGTATATTTATGCTTTACATGTACATATTTCTTGGTATGGGAAGCAACATAAATACTTTGATTGCCATAAATAACTTATTTTTGTAGTTGCTGACAGTGTCGTGTTAGATCCAAGGATTGCAGCATGGCTGATAAACCCCAGCGACACAGTTCCCTCTTTTGAATGTTTAATACAGAAGTATTTTGAAAAGCCTTTTTCTATGGGAACAGTAAATACAGATACTGGTACTTTGAGAAATGCATCAGTAAGTAGTTTATTTCAAATTGCTTGTGGTTGGGTTAAAAGGGGAAGGAAATGATGGAACAACTGCTTTTGTTTCCAACATAAGACAGATAATGCTTTTCTGATGGAACAAAATTATTATATTAATACTACTTGTTGGAAATGTAATTTTAAAGAAAGGAGGGGCGTAAGGGAAGGGTTTGCTGTGTTCTGCCAAGATGGCATCATATTTTCCGGGAACTGTTTCAAAACTGTAAAGCTCAGTTACAATATTAATTAATTAATGTGTAATCTGATCTTTTTTTTTATTATTTTCACCTCCCTGCAAACTAATTTCCAGCTTTTCTTTCCAAAATTTCTAATGCCTTGTTCTATAATTCCTGTGAACTTGTAGCCTGTATTTAGTTAATTGTTAATAATTTTGCTCAGTTCCATGTCTCGTAAAGATGTCACATCATAAGCTGAGGAACAGTAGAGAGTCAAATAGAGACCTTCAAGTATGTGTGTGAAAAATCTGTGGATTTTTATTCTCAATAAGAGAGAATGATAAACTTTTTGAGAAGTTAGTCCCAGCACTATATAAATGTCTTCCTGTCTAGTGAAACTTATTTACTGCATGTTATGAAAATTTGGTATTTGTATTTTGGGCCATGGTGATCTACTCTACATACATTAGCCTTCAGAGATTGTTTGAATGATAAAAATAGATGTGCAGTAACCTAAATGATGGGTTTTTTTTAATCCTTTCATTTTTAGAGACCTTGCTTGTTCAGACACAAGTATTGTGATGTGATTATAGGGCTTCTAGGGTACAAACACACAGATGTCAAGTAGGCTTAGAGCATGGATAGAGGTCAGTTGTATCAGCACATACCCATCAGTATAGATACTGCTGAGAAAACTAGAATCAGTTAAAACTTTAAAACACTAGCTGGAAACTGCAGTTGTTCCGAAGCTACTTTGTTCATTAAACTGTTAATGTAGGGAATGGACAGGCAAACAGGCAGAAGCTAAAAAGTTGTTCATTGTTTCTGTACGTGATGTCCCCTCCAGTAAGTCAGTATCCTAAATCTAGTCTCTTTCCTTAGCTTGACTCAGTCTTTTGTTCTTCATATATCACATCTATTCTTAGTTATCATTTCTCAGCTTTTTCATCCTGATTCCCAGCTCTGAGTTAAATATTGAAGTCTTCCTTCCTGCCCTGCTTCAGGTCTAGTTTGTTTCCTTGCCCTGGTCTAGTTTGTTTCCTTGCCCCAGCCACCTTCAATGCCTTTATGCTGATTGTTTAACCTGAGACCCAGTTAAAGCCTCCCTCTAACATCCTGTGATTATTCTCCCCTATTCCTTATGCAATTAATTTGTTCCCTGGACTCTCCCTCTTTCTTTTTGGCTTCTTTGTTCAGTGAGTCCCAGTTCTTCCTGTGAATCCTAGCTCTTTGCCAGATTTATGTCTTCAGCCTTCTTGTCTTGACTTGACTGGTAAGTTCCTAACAGTTGTCTGCGCTCCCAGAGTGAGCCAGGCCAGGGGATACTTCACGTCTTGTGCCCCACTACTTCATTTAAGCTCCCTCTGTATTGTGCTTGTCTTGTCCACCCAGCATAGTAGTTGGAAGGGCTGCTCTGTTATTCTGTAGCCCACACACTTGCCCACACACCTCTCTAGCACAGAATATGTGCTGCTTACTGCTTGTGTGTTTGATGCTGTCCCAAAAGGTTCAGTAAAAAGAGGCATAGTCCAGATACCCTAAAACCTTTGCTAAAACAGGTGCTAAGCATCATACTGCTCTTGTCATTGCTGCATTTTGCTGATGAAGAATCTTGGTGTCCGTTGAAGCCTGTCATTGGTCTTACTTCCACCTCCAGATGGGATGAAGTAAGCTGTCTGTTGCTGAAAGCGTATGTTCTGGTTTGAGCTAAAGTAGAATCAGATTTCTAACTTTTCAGCTAAGCCTTGTCTAAGTAACTTCATTTTCTGCGAATTAACTGCATGTTTTTCAGACTGTGTTTCTCTCTAGAAGTGATAACTCGAGGCACTGGTTTACAGAAAGGCCGTTACTTATTCTTCTAGAAACAAATGTAATCTTCGAGCTGGTGAAATGCTGGAAGTGAAAGGGGTGAAACGGTCACACCTGCAGGGAGGGATGGACAGGACAGGTAGCCCAAATTTGACCAACAGAGTATTCCATCCCATCTACATCATACTTGATATAAAACTGAGGGATCATGAGGGTCAATCTGCCTTCTTCAAGGGCTGGTGTCCCGTGAGGTCCTCATCTGTCTTTTAGCCTGGATCTGTGCATTCCTGAATCCAGCCCCTGAGTGCAGCTCCCTCTTGCTGCTAAGTCCAGACCTTTCCGCTGTGCCTGCTCTGCAGCATCAGTAGTGGTGTAGTCACTGGGGTAGGGGCAATTTTGATCATGATGATTATTATTATTATTATTTCATTAAAGCTGTTTTAGTTTCCAACCCACAAGACTTCTCTTGTTTAGCTGCCAATCAAGCTGGCTGGTGCTGAACAGTGACAGCACAGTTTCACAGACAGGTTGGTTTCAGAACCAGTGGGTGTGGACAAGGTTTCTTGGAGATGAGTTGATGGCTTTTCACTGGAGTATCCACCAGTGGATCTAGGTATTTCAGCTTCGAAGAGAGCTCTCTGCCCCCACCCTTCAAGGGCCCACTGTTCATCAGTCTTGCAATGTTCAAGTCTGTAGACTAGTGGGAAGCCTGTACAGTAAGTGCCCATATTGGCTGCTCACAAGTGATCAACACAAACAATGCTGAGGTTTTACAGACTAATAGCCCTCGAGCAGATGGGGAAAGCTGCATGACCTCTAAGTGGAATTCACTACCTCATTTTAACTCTTTTCTGATGCTGTGTCTTTGCTGAGATGTGCTTCTTGCTAACAGAAATCAGCTTATGTAGAACATGTTCAGTTTTAACTGCGGTCGTCTTGAGTCATATTGTCATGTCAAAATAAAAAAAACAACTATGGTCCGGGTTTAAATGTGTTCTGGATGACTGCAACACTAGTGCCCCTTTCTTTTATGGTATGTGATAGGAAAATGTGTCTGTGGCAAACATTACCCCTAAATTTGAATAATTCTGTTTTCAGCATGAAACATAACTTCTTCTAGCTAATAGGTGTCTCCCACACTTCTGTTACACTCGGTGCTTCTCTTAAATAATATTATAAAATTCCTGTGATGGTTCTTCCCCAGCTGTGTACCAGAGTGCGTGCCTCTCTAGCAATAATGTGTTATCATTTGTCCTAATGCAAACTAATTTTTAGTCAGTTCTGGTTCTGTATTGTTTATGCAGCAACAAGCAATTTTAATTCCTTCCTCGTTCTATTTGGATCAAATACTGGATGAAGCATTGCTCTCGTCATACTGCATCTGCTGTAATGCTTTTGTTCCAGACTTCTGTTTTAATTTAAATAATGGGGGAGTTTTGCAAACAGTAGGCCAAAATTATGAGGTTTGGGTACAAGGCAGATTTTTATACACCGTTTGGAGGGTGGATTTTATTTACCTGTTGATTTACAGCTGACTTTCACTGTAAGGGCACACAATCAGGTACTTAAATGTACTGTTGTCTTAGTCCATGCCTACTCGGACTCCACAGCCAAGAGATTCTGAGAGTCATCCTGAAGACAAGGAGATAGTGGCATCTGGCTCAGGGAGCAATTCCTGCCAAAGACCCTGTTCAGATGGAAAAAGGTGTCCAGAGATATCTTCTAACAAAGTCTGAAGGGTCCTTACCTCCCAGAAGAGAGATGAAGATCTTCCCCTATCCATTGGTGAATTGATTGATATGAATTTGATTGTTTTTTTTTTTTTTTTGTTTTAGAAAAATCCTTGATTTGGAGATCTGTTTAAACTTTATAGATAATAATTTAGGAAAAATTTTGAACATTCCTAAACCACTTTTATTATTACCTAATTTTGCTTCAAAAGAATTGCTGTTCTGGCTGGACTGATTAAAAGCCCTCGAGGACCATAGTATTCTGACATGAGACCTGTTCTTGAGAAAATGTTCTTGGAAACAACTTCAGTGGCAATTTTTCTGTTTTAGTCCATAATTCATAGTTTAATGACATCCGGTTCAGTAGCGTGATATCACATCTGGTTACATTGCATATACTCTTCCGAGTGATAGAATCTTAAAATTGTAGAATCATGGAATAGTTAGGGTTGGAAGGGACCTTAAAGATCATCTAGTTCCAACCCCACTAGATCAGGCTGCCCAAGGCCCCATCCAACCTGGCCTTGAACACCTCCAGGAATGGGGCAGCCACAACCTCCCTGGGCAACCTGTGCCAGTGTCTCACCACTCTCAGTGAAGAAATTCTTCCTAACATCTAGCCTAATTCTGCCCCTCTCAAGTTTATGCCTGTTCCCCTGGTCCTATCACCACAAACCTTTATGAATAGCCCCTCTCCAGCTTTCCTGTAGGCCCCCTTCAGGTACTGGAAGGTCACTCTAAGATCTCTGAGCCTTCTCTTCTCCAGGCTGAACAACCCCAATTCTCTCAGCCTGTCATCGTAGGGAAGGTGCTCCAGCCCTCCGATCATCTTTGTAGCCCTCCTCTGGACCTGTTCCAACAGCTCCATATCCTTCTTATGTTGAGGATTCCAGAAGTGGGCACAGTATTCCAGATGAGGTCTCACAAGAGAGGAATAGAGAGGCAGAATCACTTCCCTTGATCTGATGGCCACGCTTCTTTTGCTGCAGCCCAGGATACGGTTGGCCTTCTGGGCTGCGAGTGCACATTGCTGGCTCATGCCGAGCTTCTCATCGACCAGCATCCCCAAGTCCTTCTCTGCAGGGCTGCTCTCAAGCACGTCGTCCCCCATCGTGTACTGAAATCTTGATTTTCATCTTTACAAAATATTGGATGTTTCATTTAAACGAAATATATGTTCATGGATTGTTAGTCAGAGGTGTAAGAACATTACAAAAATGTTGACTATAACAGGAGACATACAGAAGAGTATGTAGTTTAATCCTTTTTGACATAGATAGTATTCCAAATATTTTTTTTATTATTAAAATGTTTGATTTTTAAAAATTTATTTATAGCAGTACCAAAACCTGGGTGTGAACTTAGAGAAGCTTTATAATGTAATGATGGACCTTACTCGTGACTTACAGGTAAGATATAAAAAGTAGTTACTCAGAAATAATTTCTCAGACATTATCCTGAATTAAAGAGAGTTAGTGATGCTTTTCATTGAAATAAGAATCTCTACTTGGGTTAAATAGAAAGCTTCAGTCCTTACTGGTTTACAGTGCTGGTCAACCTTTAAAATACAGTTGCCCAACGAATCTGCCATGTTTTCTGGAAGGAGAAAATGGTCAGTATCAAGATTAATCTTTAGAATAAACTTTTCCTATGCAACAGTTAACTAAATATTTAAGTGAAGATTCTAAGCACAGGAGATGTTCAGATTATTGTAAATTTTCTTTTGGTATTTTAAAGCTATATAAGAACAGGCTGAAAAGTGTTAATGGAAAAACAGAGTGTAACTGGGTGTTTTTGATGTATTCCCTGGGTAAAAAAAATTCTCAGCATATCTCCTGCTTTGGGTAGTATTAGCCAAACACTGGAACAGCCTTCCTGGGGAAGCGGTCAATGCCCCAAGCCTGCCAGTGTTCGGAGGCATTTGGACAATGCCCTTAACAGCATGCTGTAACTTTTGGCCATCCCTGAAGTGCTCAGGCAGTTGAATTGGGCGATTGCTGTAGCAGCCTTCCAACCTAGCTATTTTATTCTATTACAGTTCAGAATGCATCTCAAGAATTCTTTTAATGTTTTAGTGGTTTTTTTTGTATGCGTTTGTCTTTTCTCCATAACCATATACCTGGAAAAGTGTCAGAATATAGGGATAAGTTCAGGTTCTGGCGGAAGGTACATTATTGAATCCTAGGCGGTTTTCCTTGAAATTGATGGTAGCAAGAGTAGGGCTTAGGCTATTAGTTGGTGGAGCCGTATTAATCTGGATAGCTGTGGCCCAGCAGTACAAAGAAACAATCTGAAGGAAGGCGAGGGCAACAGGGAAACAGTGGAGGCACAGAAGTACCAAAGGCACAAAAACACTGAGAGCCAGCTTACAGGAGGAGGTTTGACAGAAGTGTTTCTGTTCAATTGCTTCAGTGGTTAAAGACAGGACAGACTTCCTATTCTTTGTGTCTAAATTGAGTACGTAACCTTATCATCTTTTATTTTCTTCCTAATGAAAACAAAGTTATTAATTCTGAATGCTTGCTTAATTGTTCAAGTGAATAAAGAAAAAGGGATAACTATGTTCTATTATAATGGAGCTTGCTCTAAAAAGACAGATGAGAAAAATAAGGTCTGTAAATTTCTTTATTACTATTCCCATACAAAATGATTACTATTACAAAATGTATTACTGTTCCCTTCAAAATGAAGAGATAATAGACAACAGAATTTAGATGCTAGAATTCACAATAAGTAGTATTTCATTCCACAGACAATGTTGTCCTATAAGAAGGGATTATATAGAAAGTGAAATACTGCTTACTGGAAAATAGATCCATATGCTGCTGCTGCTATATGTTGTAAGATTAAAATTGACTGACATTGAAGAATTATTTGTATCTTGCTTTGCAGGTTCAAGGTTTGTGGAAATTATTTTGCACACTAGAGCTTCCACTTATAAAAATTCTGGCAGGTATGAAAGTTCAATTCAAAATATGAATTTTCACACTCGCTATGCTAGAGTAGAATGATATACCTTGGAATATTAAATTGTTGTCTTAGCTTCATAAGAGCAGTGTGAATTTGAGTTTCCATTTTACTTACTAAGAAAGAAACATGTAAGATTGAAATTGTCATTTGTAAGTGTTCTCAGTATATAATTGTATTTACAGTGATGGAAACACACAAAATACATGTGAACAAACAAGAACTGAAAAAAACATCAGAAATTCTGGGGGTAAATTCTGTTTTTATTTTTTCTTTGTGAAATTTATATAGCATCATCTTTCTGCATTTCCTGGTGATAAGTGATTAAAAAGAGAAGGAATCTGTTTTGTCATGTTTTACATGACAATTTGAGATTTCTAGTATTTTTGTTATAAATATAACTAAAGATATTTGCATTTTCGGATACTTCCATGTTTATTTAGGCAAGCAAACAAGAGACATTTACTTCATTAGTCTTGACCCAGAACTGAGATGACTTTGCAAAATGCACAGGTCATTTTGAGTTACGTGTTGTAGAGTAAACATTGTAATGACTTTTTCTGAACGTACATTTATCAGTAGCCATCTTCTCGAGAAGCAATAGATATTTTTATTTCTATTTGTAAATAAAACACTCTTTATTACTTCTGTGTTCTGGGAGTTCAAAGTTTGCCACTTCCCCATTCATAAAAATAGCTATAGGAGAATCCTATTTTCTGGCATAAAATCTGACTACGTAACCATAGTGGTCTGGCAGATTATTAATTTACTAGAGTAATTTGCATAGCTTCATTTTTGTTGAGTCTTCAGTACCCTAAATTATTTTCCCACAAATTTGGTACTTTTTGCTACCGTAAATCCCCTTCCCAGATCGTGAGAAATACAGATTAAAAGAGTATATAAGGAATCTGCTAAACCAAATGTTGATAGCCAGCAGTGATTAGCCATTATCAAATACCATATTTGTAAATAGAAGTCCAGTGTATTTGTTAACCTAGAAAGTAACAGATATTGAAGAAAATAAAAATGTAAACAGAATAATTCTGATAATTCTAATTTGTAGTTGCGACTCAAAGAGCTTGAACAGGAAGCTCATCAAGTTGCTGGAGAAAAATTCCTTTTGACCAGCAGTTGTCAACTCAGAGAGGTAATATTTTTGCTACTATTATTAAGTAAATTTTAAGTTATGTAAATTGTTATTGATACAGAAGAATTATAAAGCATATAAAATTTTCCTTATAATTTCAGAATTCTTTTTCTTTAATCTTAATTATCTTTATTTACTGATTTTAATGGAGGACATACCAGCTTTTTATAAAGCTGGCAGTGTTGGATAATTTGTGTGTGAATGTATTTACATATATACTTGAGCTTAGTAAATACTTTTTCAACAGGTCAGAAATAAAAATTTGATCTTTTCAATTCTGTGTTAGTTCTCTTTGCTACAGTACGTTCCATTTTCCTTACAATCTGTTTTCTAGGCCTATGTTTAGGCACCAAACAGTTTTCCTTTCTGTTTCAGCACTTGAAACACTGACACATTTCTCTTATGTGTTTTTTTTTATTACCGTAGGTACTGTTTGAAAAGTTAAGACTGCATGTGCTGTGTGAGAAACTTCACAGAACTGAAATACAACAACTTGTGTCCACCTCAGAAGTTGTGGTGAGAAGGGAAGGGGTTTTAAAACCATTTGCATGATTTAGCAGAACTTCTAAGTGTAATTGTAGTTTTTCTAAAGTTCCCTGGAGCGTCTTGATTTATTCTTGTATATTTTTAATAAGGTTTTCCCTCAGCCTCCTTTTCTTCTGACAGAACAGCTCCAGTTCCTTCAGCCACTCCTTGTAAGACTTGTGCTCCTGCCCCCTCCCCAGCCTCACTGCCCCCTCCCCAGCCTCACTGCCCCCCTCTGGACACGCTGCAGCACCGCAGTGTCTGTCTTGTAGTGAGGGGCCCAAAACTGAACACAGTATTCGAGGTGTGGCCTCACCAGTGCTGTTGTGGCCCAAGTGCAAAACCCAACACTGAGCTTTGTTGAACCTTGTACAGTTTGCCTTGGCCCATCGATCCAGCCTGTTAAGATCCCTCTTAACCATCCTTCCCCTAAGGAAATCAACACTCCCGACACATCTCTGTGTCGTCTACAAGACTTACTGAGGGAGCACTCAATCCTCTTGTCTATATCATTAATAGATCATTTTGTTAAGACGATGATAGTAGTGAAAGCATCTGTGTAGCAGCACCTTTTGCTGATTGAGTGCTGCAATTGTGTTGCTCTGGTTTACATGGGAGTCAAATTGAAGGATGCAACTCGTTGCTCAGAATGAAGCAATGTGGAAGCAATGTGGAAGAATGAACCTCTGTGGAAGGTAGAAAGGTGTTTCCTGTTTCTTGTGTGTGAAAGAGGAAATTCAGCTTCTAGGCCAAGTGTCTGGACCACCAGATACAATCTCTGAGGTAATATCAACAGTAAAACGTAAAACCCACGCGCTACTCAAGGAGAAGGATGTTTCATAGGTCAAACAGGTAATCTTAGAGAGTGACAGAGAGCCTTGGGAGATGGGGAGGGATCAGTGAAATAAGAGGCATGTCATCTTTCTGTGGGAATGTAAGATTTGTTACAGTAATCAAAGCAGTGCACTTATCTAGTCCTGTATTCCCTTTCCAACAACTGCTGTGATTTGGTTATTTAGAGAAAGGTAGGCTGAAACCTCCTGGTAGATAAATACAAGGTAAATAATCTTAATATGTTGTCTCTTCCTGGTAGCAAGAAAAAAACTTAAGCTTTTAGATCTCTGTTGTGGTTCAGTTGCATCTATTTTTTCATGCTGAACTGTTGTAATTCCAGATATTTTAGTTGTGCTTGTTAAAATAGACATTAGATATTTATAATTTCTTTTTTTCTTAACAAAATTTTATGGCAATTTATAATCAAAGTAATTGAAAATATGCTTTATTTCATTGCTTTTGGATTAGACAGCTTCAGTTTTTCTTGAAGGTCTCCTGGAACTTGTATTAGGGGATAAACAGCAGAAATTCTCCTGTTGCATTTTATGTCTGTATATATATGTATTGGTTTTTATACTTTTATCATGTTCTCTCTGGCATTGATGCCGTTTGGCACAAAAATTAAACAAAGGACCGTAAGTCCTCCATGCCCATGCCCCAGTGTTCTCAGAGTTGTTGTGGAAAATTTTTTGTCTGTCTGTTTGTCCCTGTCTGGGACAAGAAAGGAGCTGAGATGGGAGGAGGTAATCTCTAGCCCCCTGCTGAAGGCAGGAGAGAATGAAGGCTTCCTTTGGCCTAGGGTGAGAGTGCTTACAGGACATCATTCTCAGGCCATTATTTTGTCCATTCAGCTTGGCAAGATTTCTTCCTCCAAAACTTGCTCTCTTTAGACTGTTAAATAATATGATGTAACAGAAAATATACCAGAAATTCACGTCCTTTATTTTGCAGCTAAATAAATTGAAAGATCTTCATCCTTTGCCTAAGATAATTCTTGAATACCGTCAGGTGAGCTGATATTTTTCACATAAGGTGGTTGCACTGGAGCAGAATTAGCAAGAAAGATAACATTCACAGCTAAAGAATTAAAAGAAGAGTTGGCTCTAATGTAATTTCATCCAAATATTTATTTAAATTTTGAAGTTATAGGTATTCTTAAGAGTTCATTTAGTGTTCATACTTCTGTTTTCTTTCTTCTTTCTCTGTTAGATTATAGCTAGCTAGCAAGCAATTCTGTTGCAAAACACTTGAAAAAGGTCACAGTTTAATTTGTGTGGTGCTCCAAATCACATCCTTAAGGCAAAGCATTTATTTTTTGAGTTCTGAAGAAGTACCTTGCAAGATGTGAGGGAGAATAAGTAGTTATGAGATTGTTTAGGTGACAAGTCTCCTCAAAATCCAACACGACCTAGTGAGTCTGCTCTCACACTTTAGTGTTTGGGTTTTCAGTGGATGAGTTTTCAAGATTTAGGAATAAAACAAGCATAGGGTTGGGTTTTTTTTGTGTTTTTTTTTTTTTGGTGTGTAGTGCATTGGCCTGAGCATAGAAGGTGTGAAAGAATAAATTGCAATAGTTAATTTACTAGCCGGTTATACCGGCTTTACAGTATAACCAAGCACTTAACTAATTTCTGATAACAGGTTAATCTATTACTGAGTATGCAGCCATTGCTTACTACGATAAAACTGTCTTTTAAAAAAATTCTACAAAACAAGTTAATAAGCATTCGGAAATAAGGATCTTTAATTTGAAAAATCTTATTTTTGTAAGTAAATATTTACATAATCATTTATATAATTTAGGTGCATAAGATGAAATCGACTTACGTGGATGGACTACAAACATGCATGAAAAAGGTAGAAATATAAAAAGTAGCATATAAATAATGGTCTTTCAAATAAATCATAAAAGGATGTGAAATGACTGCATTGTTTACCATTTAAGAACTTCTATATATGGAAAATTAAAGTATTTCTGTTTAATTTTGTAGTCCTTATTACAGACAGTTAGTGATACATGTAAATTTTATTTAATGCAAGTATTTCTTCATCCTTTTCTTTTTGGGGGTTTTCATATTACTTGACTACAGGGATTTATTTCTTCTACATGGAATCAGACAGGAACTGTGACTGGCAGACTTTCATCCAAACACCCAGTAAGTGAAACTATTAGAAGGTTTACATTTTAATTAGAAATAAAAATTAATGTTATTTATATAAAAGATGTAATTTTTAACCCTTTAAATGTTTGTTGTCATCTAAGTCTAGCAATTGCCATTTTATATGTAAATGGTGGACAGAAAAAGCTTATTAAATGAGTGTTTTATTCTGGAACATTTATTCTTATGAATATTTTCTCTTATCTGGGGGTCAGAATTTAATACTACCTGAGGTTTACCTGAAATAGAGGGGGAGAATTGTAAGCCATACACGCAGCCTTTAGATTTCCAATGAGTCCTTATTTGTAGTGATTTCCTCGTGTTTGTGAACCACTCCTGGTAAAAGATTGGGGAGCCCTGGAAGGTACCCTGGGGATTATGGGGGGAGGAAGCTCTTTTCTTCTGGAATTTGGCTTCAGGCTTCATAGCAGCGAAGGAGTAAGCTGTTGTGCTGTTGCTCTGGAAGTCTTGCCAGGCGCTGATAGGGCTGTGATGCTTGGGCTCTTAGTGCTCCCTCTTGTCTTTGGCTGTAATGATTTCCATGTACATCCTTGTGGCTGTGTATTATTTGACTTTCTAGACTGCTAGAGGCTTGGGTTGTCTTTTTACCCCCCCCCCCCCAAAGTGACGTTTTTAAGGGCATACTTGAATACATTTTATTATACCATTTTACTTTGAGTTAGGAAGCATACTGACCTCTGACTCTAGGGACTGCTGAGGCCCTTTGTGTTTCATGTCTGTTCCAGCCCATAGCTGCATGGATGAGTGCGCAGGACCCTGGTGTGGGAGGAGACAGTGTTGCAGACTGCTTCGGGAGCTCAAGTCAAGGCATAGGCGAGGGAATAGTAGTAGAAAAAGTAGTGAATACCTATCTGCAGAAACGTTCCATTTTCTTTAATCATGGCCTTTCTTAGGAAAGACCTGATGTCTGGTGCTGTGGGAGAGAGGGAATAGATGCAGAAGTGTGGCTTGGCACATGAAGGCTACCGGGAATCCATGAGGACATTGTCCTTCTAACTTGTGTCCAAAAGTGTTGTCAATTCATATCCATGCAGATTTAAGTACTGCTTATCTGTCTGTACAGGTATTAGCCTTAAGCTTCATGGGTACAAACCACATTAGAAGCTTTCTCCAGTGCTGGAAGAAGGGCTGTGGTCTTCCACAGCTTGCTCTAGGAGCAGAGGTCTTAGGAGTAGTTATGTTGTGACCACTTTGCATGGGTGGGCACATGTGGTTCCTTGCAAGTCCTCATAGGTATGGTGACTTTTGGAGTTCTGGCAGAAACCTCTCCTAGGAGGTTCTCATCTTCACAGTATGGATGACTTCCTTAGCTGCTCATTTGCATATTTTCACAGTTTAGATTTCATTTACATCTTCCTACCCTCGTGGTATGTATTTCCATACAGTTTGTCATCAAACAATTTATAGGAAGTGCTTGTGCCTTTTGCTGAGTAAAAAAAGATATCTAGGACTCTAAATTAACAATGGAAAGGAGGAATTGATACTGCTGCTCCTGCATCGCATCCACAAAGGTGGATGGAAGTAATGGGAGAAAATGGAAAAGATGATCATGAAGTTCACAGTTTGCCAAATATTCTGATGTGATGATCAGGTGGTTACAAGTCAGAGCTGAAAAGACAGCTGTCCTGAACAACCGCGTACACCACAAGGTGACCTTTGCCCCATCATATTAGAAATTATATGAAATCTACTTTTCTTAAAGGTTGTTTTTCTCCAAAATAATGCTGCTGAAGTTAGCATCCGGGGTTGCCTGAGGCTGGCTTTTCCTTATAAGGAAAAACATTGGCATGGCTTTTTTTGTGTGAAATGTTTATGGAACTTATGCCATCTGTTTCTGAATCATTTATTGATATCGAAGATAAGATATACTGCATTGCCCAGTCACTGAGTATTAAAGGATTGGGAACATTTTTGCCAGAAATCATAAATATTGTAGATATTTTTGGAGTTACTCTGATGTTATGTCAAATCTTAGCTGAATGTTTGCTGAGGTAGTTTATTTTTAACTGTGTTTTAAAATGCTTTAAGAAGTGATTAAAGCACAAGATAAGTGTAAATCAGATAAGGTGAGAATTCAAATAGAAAACCCATCCCATTTGCTGCAATAGGTGTGGGAGATGAGGTTCCAAAGGTTTCTTTATCTTTCATTTGTTTTGTAAAGGTAACGGATCTCTCTGTCCTCTTTGCTTTAAGGCATTAAATGGACTCCAAGAGAGATTTACTCAGGTTTGAGGGGAAATGACAGGATGGCAGGTACAGAGCAGGATTGCTCTTTCAGATAAACTCTTCTGTGATCTTCTTTCGGGTAGATCCACATCTGATGTATGGATGATGTATATTTTTGGCTGTATGTGAGTTTCTCTCAATAGATAAGCTTATTCACATGAATTTTTATGACTTCTGTGTTGCAGCATCTTAGAGGGGGTTTCTTGGTAGAACTTTACTTCAGCGGCTCTCCATGCAACTACTTTAGTTAACTGTCAGTTCGATTTCTTTTCATTTGGATTCTTCTTCTACACTATATGTGATGCATAATTAACGCATTTTTCCCAAAGAACAGTGTTATATTGTACATTGTTAAACAGGGACACATTTAATATTGTGGTCTCCTGCTATAGCATTGTAACTGCTACTCCATGAGAACCTGCATATCTGAAACCTAAACGTAAACATAAACCCTACAATTCTTCAGTCAAATTATTTTGTAATATATCCATAGGCGAGTTTTTTTCCATTCTATGATGGATTGCTTGTGACTATTAAAGGAAGTGAATTAGCTTTATTATTTGAATATGTTCTTTTTAATTGTTTTTTTTTTTTATAAATGTGTTAGTCTTGTCTACACTGGAATACTCCTTTATTATATTGCTCAGAGATAACTTTCCTGTTAAATATATGTATTACATTCATAAAGACTTGCTTCTGTTCTCCAAACCTACCTTGAAGTACCACTTTCCAGCCTTTCATCTTTTAAAGGAAAAATAAGTCATGACAGAGTTGGAAAGGCATAAAGCCGATTAAGATCAAGCCTCTTTCAGAATGTACAGAGAGAAATCCTAACTCAAGATATAAAGATTACTTCTAATTAGATGTTATATTTTGGTTTAAGATATAATCTCCAGTGCTAGAATCAGATATTCTGTATTAAAGTTTCTTCCCTTCAGGCTTCTGCAGCAGAGAGAACTAAAATGCTACTAATGAGTTTACATTTCTATACTTCAGAAGATGTTTGCTACATTAAACTGAAAAGCATAAAGTGGTGGGCTTCAGGGGGCATTTCCTTCCTTTTAACAACAAAAAATTATACTGAAGATAGTTTTTTTTTTTTTTTTTTTTTTACCTTCTCAGAACAAGAGGGAAAAAAAAAAAGGAAGCATTTCTATTTCTCCCCAGGAAAAATGCTTTTACCAGGCAAAGAAATAAAATAATTTAACCCATCAGTCAAAGAAGTATGTTAGCCTTTAATTGGGAAAGCAGGAATGTAGTTTGAAAGAGAAGATAATTAGGGTATGTTGAACGTTAATGTGCTCAAAGAAGTACCATAAACCCCCTGAAATACTGGATATAGAATCATCGAATGCTTTGGTTTGGATATGACCTTAAAGTTCATTCAGTTCCAGCCCCCCTGCCATGGGCAGGGACATATCCCACTAGCCCAGGCTGCTCAGTGCCCCATCCAACCTGGCCCTGAACACCTCCAGGGATGGGGTACCCACAGCTTCTCTGGGCAATCTGTGCCAGTGTCTCCTCAGTCTCTCCAAAAGACATAAGTAATATTTTCTCATTGTGAATCCATGATAGAGAATTGCATGCTTGTTTATTAGAAAATATTTGTTACCCTTAGGGTTTTCTGTATGAATAATAAATTACCCATCTGGTTTTCGTTCTAATGGGAGAGACAGTCTCTTGAAGTAGAAACCCCTCTGAGCAATTGCTGTCAAAAATGAGTCTGTTCTGTCAATTAATTTAGCGAACCAGGTAGTTTTGTTATCCATACTGCATCTATATTACTTCCCTTCTGGACTGTCTTCAGGAGTGAACGGACTAATTATTTTCTGACATAAAACTCAAATGTAATTTTGGAATACTTTTGGGATCTTTTATGGACAGTATGGATGAAGTGCTGCCTGTTTGTCTCCCTTTCATAACACTGTCCCAACAGGTTTTGCATCCTTACCATGCCCACACACACACACCTGACAAGGCAGACTGTCAGAAGCGTGCTGTTCTAACAGCTCTCAGTTTTCAGGCATTTTGTCCCAGACCTCTCATTAAGGCTGCAGACTGATCTGTGATATTACCAGGGCTTGTTCTGAGCATTTATAGTCTATCGTCACAATCAGATTCCAGAACAAACAGGATGTTCCACAAGTTGTTTTAATATTGGTGAGCCACTGTACAAATTTGAAGTGTCCTGTTTTCCCCCGTCCCTTTTCTTAACAGCTATTAGAGAGTTTTAGAATCATAGAACCATGCTTTGTCAGACCTGAGGCAATGTACTGAGCCAGACACCATGTCTGGGACCAGGGATGTGATCACATATTCCTTGTTTTTAATTCTGTTTTTGCAGAAATGAACCAATGCCTTGGCTGCTTTTGAAACAGCACTATTTGGAATATTATTTTTGTAACCTTGTTTCCATACACTCTCCTGCTGAAATGAATGTTAACTGAAAATGGACAGACAGTATGGGTTTTATGTTTGCATTGACCTTACTTGAGGGTGTTTTCTATTTTTTTTTAAAAAACTACTTTTATTGGAAACTACTGGGGATACAGACATCAGATATATTACAGGTTCGTATAAAACATCTTGACGAAAGTCTTCTATAATATCATCTAGGCTAAAAAAATAATTTTTAGCTAAGTACTCTCTGATGTGGCCTTCACTAAAATAGTGGTAGGTTCTCAACAGAGGTGAGAATGTCTGTGTTTTCTTGGATGAAAACCATTTAGTTTCATGTTTTCTAGTAAATGCAAAAAAATGTCACTCAGGTGAGGTGATATGCTGTTGGAGAAAGCCGGAGTGCGCATGCTGCTTGTTATTGTTGTTCTATGTTCCCTGAATATCTCCTGCATTCAGAATATATTTTTGTGCCATGTTTCTTTTAAGTATATTTTTTCCAATATTCTTCAGTCATGCTAACTATGACTGCTCTGATAGTACTAAAATAGTATCTAATTTTATGAATACTTAGAGTTTTGATTCTTTCATAGTCTTCTTTGCTGTTGCTTTATTTTTTTAGAAGGATATTTCAGTGAAAGCTTTGGAAATTAAAGAAACCATATTTGCAACATTGGAGGCAAAAATTTGCTATTTCTTCTCTTTCTCCCTCACTCATTACAGTTTTTGTTTTATGATATGGAAATTCTACTTAGAAATGAGTGAATAAGAATGTTGACTTTAGCTCAGTTATATTCATGATGAAAAATTACATTACCTTGATATTACAAATTGATGTGCCTAGTTATTGGTTTGAGACATGCAGTATGAAAATCACTGTTGTTCATATCGTAACACTCATGTCGGATGCTCCGCAACGTCATCACGTGGATTTAATATCCAAATGCAGAAATAAGGTTTCTGCATCATAAGCCTTTGTTCTCTTGGCATCTTATGTACACATAGATTCCTTCTCTGCGATATATGCACGTTTTTGCCTTTGTCTGTAGTAAGGCTCTTGGTTTATAAATTCATTAATCTTATGGCAAGTGTGGTGTATCCAATACACGGACTGCCTTTTATAGCATAATCATTTCCACTTGGCTTACTAAAGCCTGGAGCATTATCTGAGCTATAATTTTGTAGTACCAAGAGCAGTTCAATCTGTATAAAACTTCTCTTCTATTTGTGATTCTCTTTGTATGTATAGTTGTTCTGTATCCTATTTAAAGAAAGATAATGTTTAGCCAGTGTAAATCTGCTTCTATGCAGTAATCAGCATACAAGATGCTTGCATTTTATGTCATTATTTCTTCTACAAACTAAATGTAAGTACCGACATGTATAAAGCAATTAAAATCAACAGCTCAAAAATGAAAGATTCTGTACAACTCAGAATAATATCAGCTGAAGTATTTTTAGCACATTATGAAATATTGACTGTGGAGACTGAATTCCTCCTTCACTCTCCTTCAGATTCTGGCAGAAGACCTTAGACTTGTAGAAATAGGAGAAAAGAGTCCCTGTAAAACTTCTGTGCTAGAGAGATGATGGCACTGCGTACTTACACCTGTTCTATTAAAATCTGAAGATACTACATTTTGATACTCTATGTATAATTAAAGTGCCAGCACTTAAGTGCCTACTACTGTTGAGTGGGCTCTGTTAAGGTAGCTGGTTATATGCTGATTCATTTTATCCTCTGAATGACTTTTGCAGCAATGTTTTGGGAATGCTGCAGGTAGGAGCCAAAACTGTGCACTGACCACATTGTAGAAATCCATGCTGGAATATAGCTAGTGCTACTGCTGTGTTAGTTTTCTCTAATTTGAATGTGACTGGAGAACATAGCTAACAAGAAAAAAAACTGGCGTAGTTTTTTATCAAAATCAGTGTTGGTTTAGCCATGCAGCTTTTCACAACCTCACAAATTAAAAGGTGTTTTTAAAGTAAAGTAGTTACAGCAGTATCTGTTACTTATTCTGTTACAGAAGTCAATCTATATACTGTGTGGTGTCTCCTGGAATTTTCTTGTCTAATTCTATGTAATTTTAGAATGGCTTAATATTAGCATGCTATTGTGGTTACAAGAAGCAAGTAGTGCTATTCACTTGTAGTCTATCAGTCTCCGTTCTTCCCTGTTTATCCATGCAAATTTCAGCTCCTGGCTGAACAATTTTCTTATACTTGAGACTGGTCTGTGCTGGCATCGTTTGAAGCCTCAGTGTGGTCACGGTCATTTTACCTCTGCTTTGAGGAGTTTCATAGAGCCCGTGTCCTACAGAGTTTGTTTTCACTGTCCTCATCTGTAAGACAGTTGCTCAAATTGAATCTTCAGCAATATGCGGAAACACAGGGGTGATCTCTATATTAGTTTAAATATTTGTGCCTATTTGTTATGAAGTTGCCTGTTGGCACCTCTTGTGAGTTGATTAAGATTCTAGAAATTCTGCTTGAAGATTTTTTTGTTCTTCGCATGAAGTATTCCATTAGTGAGATTTTTAGATTTACACTTTTGGAAATACTCGAAGCTTGCAGACGTGTTCTGACAGGACAATTAAAAAAAAAATCTCAGACCACAGATTGTGTCGTGTCTTACAAACTCAAAAGTAGGGGGTGTTAACACATTCCTCTAATGGCTGAATTTCTTTTTTTTTTTTTTGCAAGGACATAGCATAGTCTAATTCTGATCTCAGCACAGGTTTCATTATATTTTAACACAACAGAGGTATTTAGTTTATTTTGCTATACAGTGTTCTACTGTACATCGTTCTCTCCTTCAGAATCTCAGTCAGCAAAAATTAAACCCCAAAAATCTGAGAGTTCTGACAAGACAAAAAATGGAGGAGACAGAAACGAGGAATGGTAAAAAGAGAATGAACTACACTGGAAGATCAAAAGTTAGGTACAGCAAAAGAGCCTTTTGTCCTTGATGGTCCAGTTTTCAGACTACCAGTTTTCAAAAGCTCTGTCATTGGCATCCCAAAGAATTTCAGGAAAGTTATCTCTGTGGCTTTACATCCTTATTAACATTCAGCTTTCTCTGCAGATAGTTCTTTTTTTCTGTGTCAATGAGTGAAAAATTTGCCAGTTCTTTATTTCAGCATCAATTTTATAAAACCTCAGGAAGTTTTGCACGGAGTTTTGAAGATGGGTGCACTTACTCAGGTTTGGAACAACGACGACAAAAGCCCCAGTTGTGTGTATAAGGGTTACTGAAGATAGAACAGGACAGAGGTCATTTTACAGACTCTGACATGGCATCAGTTTTCTTAGTCCTGTACTAACACGATGCTCTGCTGACTCTTAAGAACTCATAGTTAGGGACCTCTCTATTAAATCAAAAAATGTCCTTTCCTCACTGTGAGCTAAGAAAGAGACATGGTTATTTAGGTTTCCTTAAACTCCTTCAATCAGTCTTCTGTTCACAGTCTTTTGTAGCCTTTTAAGAGGAATCCCCTGCTAACATATGCTGAGTGAATTCCACAATATGTGGAACAGTCTTGTTTGAGATGCTAAATTTTACCCCTACATAGAACAACTGTTACATCTTTTCTTTAGAAAGTAAATTCCTCCAGTCTGGAAGTCTTGTAACTTTTCATGTGTTTAAAGGTCCAGCATTTGTACCTTTGGGCAGTGTTCCCTGGCTCTGTTTACTCTAAAGCTATATTGTATAGCTAGCGTATAACTGTTACAATGTTTACTAGCTCCAACTGCCAGAGTTATCTCTATGCCTTAGCACCATTTTTTTCACCAAAACTAAATCATATCTTCTTGGATTTCATCCCAGAGTTTAATAGCCTCCTCTGTTAATGAGCATTAGTTTAACAGAGCTTATGTTCCAAGTGTAATTTTCTTGCAGGAAAATGAAATGAAATAACTAATTTAATTTAGTCTATTTATATATAGGAAACAAATGCAGTCTTTGTCTCTTTGAAAGATTTGTAGAGCTGCCTACATATAGACTCCCTTGCTTGGAGTGCAGAGGTCAGTAATCTATCAGATACAACCAAGCATCTGGGCTGAACCCACGACTTGACAAAATAATTTGTCACAGACATGTTAAATCTCAATGTGTTAGTAAAATAGGAGGGTTTTTTTGTTATTTTAAAAAATCACTCATTGGGTACTTTCTCATGTGCTGCTACAACATTGTTACCTGAGGTTATTGCCTGGTCTAAATTTGAAAGAATATGGAAGAAAGAGGATTAGTCATAGGAAGACCGAGTCACTGTTCTTATGACCAACTCTCCGTCATAAGAAGTCAGTATTTCTGGTTGCGCTTTTCTTCTTCCTTTGTATTCACTTTGAAAGCTGCTTAAGCCTGTGGGAAGATGATTAATTACTTCTACGTTTCCCACTTGACTGACATCGAAAACCCAGATAATTCTGTGCTGTTGGGTAAGGCAAGAGGGAAGGCAAGAAAGGCATTAAGATTGAATGATTGTACACTGCTGAAAGGCAGTAACTAGTACCAAAAATTAAAAATTCCTTTACCAGAATTCTGTATAATTCTTTGTTTGTTTTGACAAGAAAAATAGTAGTCTGTCTTTAATTTTTAACTAGCCACTAGGTGGCAATTGCA
This sequence comes from Cuculus canorus, assembly GCF_017976375.1. Taxonomy (NCBI): domain Eukaryota; kingdom Metazoa; phylum Chordata; class Aves; order Cuculiformes; family Cuculidae; genus Cuculus; species Cuculus canorus. The sequence continues at coordinate 10,228,387 of NC_071404.1, read as the reverse complement.
CACAAGTCAAGATCTGCTCAGGAATGCACGTACACATACAGACCAGGCTGCTATTGCTATGGTGACCTTGTCGTTTTCATTTTTTCTCTTTGTATTGATCTACAGACTGTCTTGAAATTTTGTCTCATATAGAAGTCATGGAAAATAACTGTCCATTCCTTTACAATGATAAACAAATTCTGCTATGGACAATAATTAAATAAGGCCATTTTCCAAAATATAAATCATGAAGGTAATTTTTTTATTATTATTATTTTCCACTCTGTAACTTCTCATAAGTGAGTTTCCACCAACTTTGGAGATGCCAGACAAATTAAGTGAATGGAGATTTTGAGTGCCCTCTGGACTGGAAGTTGCTTTGTGTTGCGAGAACACCATGTTGGGCAGCATGCAGTTTTCCTCGTTATTTCTCCAGCAGCTTTGGCCTTTAACAAAGGAGTGAGCACAGTATTGATGGGTAGGAAGCAGCTCACTGAACCTGTGCTTACATTCCTTCTGAAACAGATTAACGGAACTATGAGAGCACAATTTGTCAAGAGTTGTGGCCCTGTGGAGGGCAAGATAAGGCAACTGGAAAAGGAAATGCAGTGAGAAAATTTTAAAGAAGCAAATACATGGGGGGAGGGGGGGGAAATGCCACTACAAGAATAAAAAGTAAAAGTAATTATAAATGCAGAATATAAATCTTAAAGGAGTTGTTGTCTACCCAGCTGTTATCATTGTAATGAAATCTGCTTTTACAGACCTAAGTATTACTTCTGCTTCCAAAGTAATACAATGCTTGTCATCAAACAGATGCCAAGAATTTAAAAGCTTACTTTATGTTTTATTGTGCAGAGCTGAGCTGTTGTTCAAAGAGAACAGTTGTGGCCTAATTATTTTTATAAACCTCCTGGATAAGAAGATATTAAGAGAGACTCCATAAACTTTTGGATTTATAGTGCTGCAGTTTTTGCTGGAGTGGTACATTTAATGAGAAAGTAGAAATTCACTGCTCTGAACTTTTTTCAAACAGAAGGGAAAATCTATGTTTTTCTCAAGTATTAGGAAATAGGAAATAATTGAATTCCTGAAGCAACTGCTGTTAAAGTATTAAGTCTGACAAGATCCCGGTCTCAAATATTCTTGCTTATAAGAAATGCAGCTGTTTTTTGCTATTTGCTGGCATTGGTAGCCACAGTAAAACAACAATTAATTCCTCTGTTGTCTTTTTTTTTCCTCCAGTATTTGGCACTCTACCTCACTGTAACAGCAGGTGGATTAGTTGCTACATCTATGGATGTACACAGTATAACTGTACCTGGCCTAACTGGCAGATGAGAGGAAAGGCTAACTGCCTCCTTGTATCTGCTCAGTCCAACACATTGGATGGTTTCATTCTTCCCTCCTGACACATCCATACTGTATACATTTATGAATGTATACTCTTATCTTAGTAGTAAGTTTTGTCTCTATTTTTATTTTTCAATAAGTCCTTAGATCAGTGCAGAAATTAATCATAATCAAATGTCCATAGGATTACCAGCAGCCACCTCCATGCATTCCCATTTATTTCAGTAACTTACTGTTGTTTTTTTCTGTTCCCCTCCCTGTAGTTTGTAGATCTTCAGACAGAGATATTCCATAGATATTTAAAAATGCAGATCTGAGCAGTTAGCAGATCAATGAGCTATTTTCTAGTTGAAAAGAATATACCATGGCTATAGATGGTTTTGTGTTCATATATAGGCATCTGTTTCTATTGAGTTACCAGGGTTGATTGAGATGGTTTGCTCAAAAAATAGCAATTTATGCTCCTGAAAACGTGTGTGAAGAAGAAGAGAGAGAGGTATGGGTCAGCTGTATCAACATAAATAGCTGAATGCAGAATTTAACATAGGAAATATGATCAACATAGGGTAAGAAATAAGTAAAATTCACCACCAACCTCTGTGGTTAGATGAAGTCTAACTTCAAAGTTAACTTATCCAATATGTTTGAAAGAACCGGAAAAAATGTACCGGTTTTTAACCTAGGAAGGAATCCATAATCAATTGCAAATGTAGATGTAGAACTTTGGATACCAAAAATGGAAGCTCAACAACATTTCTCCAGACTTGATGTCCCTCTGGATCGTAGAGCAGCCATCTGATGTATCAGCCACTCCTCCCAGTGTTGGATTCTCTGCCATCTTGCTGAGGATGCACTCGGTCCTGTTATCTAGGTCATTAATCGAGTTGTTGAACAGTATTGGCCACTGGGACTCGCTGCTAGCACCTGGCTTCCAGCTGGCCTTTGTGCCACTCATAAAAACCCTTTGAACCTGGCAGTTCAACCAGTTATCAGTCCACCTCGCTGTCCACTTATCTAGCTTGTACTTCATCAACTTGTCTATGAGGCTTTTATGAGAGATTGCTTTGAAACACTTGCTAAAGTCAAGGTAAACAACATCTGCTGCTTTCCCTTTATCAACTGAGCTAGTCCTGTCATCTCAGAAGGCTGTTGTTGGTTAAGCATGAGTTCCCTTTGTAAACCCATGCTGACTAACCCAGATTATCTTCTTGACTCCAATATGTTTGCAGATGTTTCCCAGGAATTGAGGAGAGGCTGACTGGCCTATAGTTTCTGCATCCTTCTCTCACCCTCCTGGAAGACAGAAGCAACATTTGCTTTCATCCAGCACCTCTCCTGATCATCACAACCTTTCAAATGTAATTGAAACCGGGGCGTTGGCTTCATCTATTCTGTGCGTTGGAACCTCTGGAAATGAATTGTGGGTTATAGTATGTTTTTTATATAAAAATGATTTTCTTCAACCGAACTACTGCAGTAATTTCAAACTCCTAGTCTGATTTTCTCTGTGTTTCCTTTATTTTTTTATGTTACAGTTACTGTTTCTTTACCAGGTCCACTTAGAGCTAACTGACTTTTTTTTTTTTCTAACCAAAGCTAGGGTTTTCTTGTTAATCATCCACCAGACTAACTTTATCTTTTTCCCCCCTCGCTCAGAAACAATGAAGAGGAGTATTAATAGTTAACTTTCACAACCAGCTTTTCCATCACTCTGTTTCAAGTATATTCATTCATGTTTGTTGGAGCATAATTGTTCAGAGAGCAATTTTGTTTCTCTATAACTTCTAACAAGATGTGGATGCACCTTACTAGCAATGAGGAATGGCAGTCACATTGCAGATTGGATATGTGAAGGTTTTGCACAAACATATTTGAAAGAAGTACCTAAAAGCAAAAGTACAGGCTGTATTATGTAGTCCAAGGTGTTAATGGTAAATTACTCAAGCCACATTAATCTTCTACTTTTGATACAATAAAACTGTCACCTAATTTTCAACCTGAGCACAGGAAAGCTTTCCACTTGAAAGACTCTTCTGAGATCGTCTTCTTATTTCTCCATCCTTTTAAGTATCTAAATTAAAATTATCTCATCAAATTTGATAATCAAATTCTTAGAAACCATCATCTTTAGGGGAATCTTAGGTCAAATTGCTGTAAATGTGTCATATACAGATAGATTGAACTAGCCACTGGAGGTTCCTGTCTTTGTCTTGTGACTGTAGAGGGGTTCTAGACACTTAATTCACACAAATGACTAGCCTAAAGATGTTTAAATTTAGGTGAGAGGAGTCTATTAAGCTATTCCAATAGCCTAAAGATAAGCATTACCACTTTTCATTTTTCTTGAGTTACTTATTTTCTGAAGATTTATTTGAATTATGAGTTGTTAACTAATTTACAAGTGAAAGTACATTTTGCACTTGCAATTACTTACTAGCGTTATTAGTAACACTTCTAAAACTGCATTAAAAGCAGACTTCCCGCATACGCTGTAAGTGAAAACAAGATGGCAATCTAGTGGTTTATTTTTACCATCATAGATTTTGAAATAAACTATTACTTGTTTCATTTCATTTAGGATTTTGAAGCTAACGAGTTAAGGAACATGCTGATACCAGTGTAAATCCTAATGCAACGTCCATGCAACGATCTCTACCACTAAAATGATTGAAGTCAGAGTATTGGTTTTTTAAATGTGTAAAATTTGCCTGACACACTCATGTCCAGGTGCATAATAAAGGATTTAGTTTTCTAAACTTCTAAGGATCCACTGGCTTCCGTGGCCACTTAAGTTGCATATTATTCATATGAGTAAGCACTGATTCTCCCCAGCTTATGATTGATAGAAATCAATGATCATCATTAGAGATGTTAGTTTTGTGCCCAGGTTAAACAGCTGCTTATCTCAGAATATGGCTAATAGCGTTGCCACAACTATATTTTGAAATGCTTCTAGAAATTGAAGAATAAAATATTAAAGATGGTAAGAGTTTCATCTGAATCAAACTTCATATTGATGGATTGAAAGCAGCGTTTCTAACTTACCCATGCTGTGAAAATGTTTTGTATATTATGTAGTAGTTTCCTGTCTCTTTCTATGTATGGTACTGTTGCAGATGTTCAGCTTTAATTGTAGATCTTTAAGGGTGATTCTAAGACTAGAAATGTTTCTGTTCTGTTTTGGGGATTTTTCTTTTAATTCCACTTTAAATGTCAATAGCTTTTGCTTTTGATAACATCCCTATTAAGTTTAAAATAACAAATTTCAGTTCAAAATTACATAGAAAATTATCATTCTGATTTGGAAATTATATGGCGCTATTCCAGGCTCCAGGATTCACAGTATTACTTAATGTTAGTTTGTTCATCTAATTCCTGAACCACTTGTAAATTAATTGCATGGAATTACAAAAATGAAGTTTGATACACATCATCTCGTCATGTGTTACCTTTCTATGTCAAGAGGAATAATGACATAAAATGACATGAGAAAGCTATCATGTTTCACCTTTTGTGCTTTACTGGAGGTGTATGAACCCAGATCATTGAAGAAAAACCTTCTGTTATATCTGGTCCCACATGTTTGTTGATTTACTTACTTCTCACTTCTAGCCTTGGGAGATGACATCCTGTAGTAAATGAAGAGTTCCTACTTTATTTTATCATGCATTTCAAAAAAAATGGTAATAGATACTAGAAGAATTTCTAGAGACTGAAGAAGACTGTTCCTTTAGCTTAAGGCAGAGTTCACACGTATTCTTTTCTTGACAGTAATTAACAATGTGTAAAAAATACAGGTTAAAATATGAAGAAAAATAGTTTTATTTGGTTTCTAATTATGCTTTATGGTGCATCCAGAGGTTAGAGAAAGTCTGCCCGTGAGAAGTAGTTCTTATGAGCTTCCAGTCATCAAGGAAAAGCAAATATTCAAAAGTTTCTACCATCACAGAAGTGAGAAGAGTCCTTTGAAAGGCAAAGTGATTAATCTTCTTATACAGGAAAAACTTGTTGGTATCAGCATCACTAATGTTCTTATGCTGCTTGTAAACTGTTCATAGATGTGTTTTGTAAACTTGAGCTTAAGCATTTTTGTTCTTCCCATTTGTAGAACATTCAAGGTATCTCCAAACATCCAGTTACAATTACAAAGAAACAGTACATAAAAGGTAATCTATGTTTTTATTGATTTTATTCAATTATTTTACTAGATTATCTTATATTTTAAGGAGACCAACAGCTTCAGCATTAATGAATGGATTAGATTATCAATGCTTACGTATATGTTATCACTTAAATCAATGACCTTTGGCTGGCTGTTCCCACAAAAAATTTGCAGTTGCAGCACTGATCTAAAAGTTTAGGACTATTTAAATATTTTTTTTCGCCCTGGACTATCTTGGTATTCCCTTTCCCTGATGAAATTAGGCAAATTAATTCCAATGAATACTAAGGGATAGGTTTGTGTGCATTCAGCTCATAAGGATCTTCCTGAGGAGATGTAAAAGCTGGGTCATTTTAATCAAACTGGCAACACACCACCACACACCACCCTGCACAACACATACTGCACAGCACACACCACACACATCACAACACACCACATATCACAGTCAGATGTGTTGGTCTTGATAATGGAAGTGGACTTAAGGCAGATGATTCAGAGACAATCAAAGTAAAGTCTAGAAAAGCGTTAAACGAAGTGTTACAGAGAGAAAGCCACAATAATAGACTCAAGTATAAGAGAGAGATACACCAACATAAACTCTCCTTCTTGAACGCCTACAGCCATAGCTGGGAAATGCTGCTAATTTGTTGCACTTGGTTCTCTGATAAGGGCAGGCTTGCCTTTCCGCAGCTATTCACTCCCTGCCTTTGAAATAATACAGATCATAAAACAGGAGTCTGTTGGAGACAGCCTAAAACCTTGATGACAGTTTTATTTTATCTACCTGATTAGTTTTTATGAGTATTTTAGACTTTGTTCTAAAAAAAAAAAAAAAAATAAGTGCAAGTGGTGTCTGTGTAAACCTGAGCTTCCAGGCATAACTGCAGTACACAGACCTTGCTGGAAACAGTCTAATCAATTCTGTTAGCAGGTACTTCTCAAAACTGTATTTCTAAGTTTTTCTTTCCTGTATCAAGACACACTTCTTTTTCCATTTTTATGCTGATCAGATGAATTCTGTTGTATTTCAAACCACCATCTCTTTCTATGCCAAGGCAGGTGGTATTTTCAGAATGCACTGAGTTTCTAATACCTTATCAATGTACATTATTGTTTTGTGATACTATAAGGCCTTTCAGTCATTAGAATTGGGATGCCTATGTCAGCTGTATGTTCTCAGTGTTGTATTCCCCTATGCATTGCTGCAGCATGTTCAGAGATGAGAAAAATACATATTTTAGTTCATCTGTATAGACCCTTCCTCATCTGAATGCCTCCTGCACTAAGTAATCTGTGTTCAGTGTTCGTTATTGCAAATATTTGTTAGCTAGGGTTTGGTGAAGGGTTTGGCTTTGAAAAAGACGTGGTACTGTAAGAATAGCAGAGATAAAGTTGTTGTACATGACTGATAGTGTAAAATAATTGTGATGCTGGCAGCTGGTGCTCTGCTACGTTGCTTACACTGTCATTTGTGGGTTTTAGTTGTGTGTTTGTTAGCATTTACAACCTCCTGTAGTTTGCATCATGGTATTTTTGGACTGGGTTTAGAATTTAAATGTCTATCTCCTGTCTAGGAAAAGAAGAGCAAATAGTAACTATTTCCCCAAGAACATTGTTTGTTTCAAAGAAAGGATATACATTTTTAGCAGCAGGTAAGATAGTATGTATCATTATTCTCATACATATTAATATTTGCAGTTCTGTCATCCTCTTTCCATTCTCCCTTGGATGACATTGTATTTTACAAGGCTGTCAAATCCCTTAGTATCAATTAATATCGTTATAGGATTTGTACTCCTTAGTGTGCTTTGGTAGTGGATGATATTTAAGCCTTGTCAGTAGAAACAAATTGCTAATAAGATTAATTGACGCCTGAAGATAATGAAGGAATCAGACACCTTCTGATCTGTTGCATGAATGTAACTTTGTCAGGAGGAGCCTTTTCTGGGTTTTCTGAGCGTGAGGAAATGACTGAACAGTCCAGGCTTGCATTTTAATTTGTGATAGTTTGGTTAAAATGCAATGATGTTTTTATTTTAGAGCAATAGATATATTTTTACAGCTCTGTTTTCTAGACTTTTCCCATATTGAGTTAAGAATTCTTGCTGACTTATCATCTGAACCAGAACTTTTGAAACTCTTCCAAGAACCTGAAACCAGTGATATCTTTTCCACATTGGCTTCTCAGTGGTAAGAATAAATGTTGCATTTTCTTGATAGTAATTAGACAAAGTAGTAAGAATAACTTAAGGTAATGTATTACTGCATAGTGATAACAAAAGACAGTATTGTGCTACAGTATTTATTGTTAATGCTCTTTTAACACTGAATTATAATTCCTTTTGGTCTTTCTGAGCCTTTCCTCCCCCACTGTGGTAATTACTGTATGACAAAATGTTGCAACCCAATTGACCAGCATGTGCCTTGTGACTAAAGCTAGTGCAATAGTGTCAACAGTGCATGGTGGTAATTTTCTCACTGTGTTGTTGTTCACAAACTCTTTTTAAAAATCCAGAGCAGCAGTTAAGTAGGTTTTTCATCCGAAAAACTGCAGAACAGTTTTCTCAGTAAAACTACAAGCATTTATGAAACCTGCTTGGTTATCCAGTAGAAGTATTGGAATCAAATTACGTAGATGCAAGAAACAGAGAGACTAGAACCCATGGAACTCCTTTGAACTCATAGGGTTTAGTGCTTCCATCTTCTTATGGATGATGTGATACTTGGAAAAAGTGGTGCTTCAGTAATTAAAAAAAAAAGATTTCTTATCTCCATTCCCAGGTTGTTATTAACTGATCTCTTCAGCAAGCAGATCAAAGGATTAACTATCAAAAAAGATGGATTAGTCACTTAGCTGTTTGAAGGTATTTCTTGTTACTGCTTGTATCATGGTGATGCCTAGAGATCTTGCTTGAGATTCCCCCTGTAGCCAAAAGTGCATGAGCATTCAGTAAGTGACAGGATAGATGGCAAGAAGCTTACAGTTTGAACAGATAGGTCAGAAAAAAAATTCAATAAAATACTATGACATATAAGCAGATTGAAGAGAATGATGTCATGTAAATTCCATGCAATTTTCATATTTACTCTTTGCTCCTTTCCCTCTTTTTTAATCTTTTGACTCCATTTTTTTGTTGGAAGATTATTAGCTGAAAATGAAAGCAAAAATAGACATTATGTGTTCACCACTACTGATCTCACTCAATTCCTATCTACAGTTTCTGAATTTTTTGGATGCATAGCTTTCCCAGCCACAGTATTTCCTACTCACTGCAGTGTTTGCCGGTGTAATGTGAAGTAGTACAAAGAAACAAAATGGAGCTCAAATTATAATTATCCTGCTACCAACAACTGAATCAGTGCTTGAGGCATGTGCATTCTGAGGGAACACAACTCAAGGTCACAAACATCCCAACAATAGCTATGGAAACATCACCTTTCTCTTCAGAATAACTTAGAAGATTCTACTGATGTTATAATCAATTCTTAGCTCTAACATGATATCACTAGAACCTCGTGATGGAGTTAAATCCTTATTTTAGTTTGGCAATATATTGCATATGTATGCATGAAGATGAGTCAAATTTTGTCTCAACTCTGGGCAAGGCTCCAGAAATACCATTCTATTCAGCAACTTCACAGCTCTTGGCAGCCGTCAACCTCTTATAGTTGTTACACAGTAACTTTAAATTTAATGAAATATTACAGGCAAATATTTTTATCAGACAGAAATGTCATGATGTGTCTACGAAATCATTACATAATGATTCTGCTGACTTTTCTTTTAAGCTTCAGGAAAGCTAATGCTTGGAAATAACTTTCTATAGAGTCTATTATATGACTTATTAATTACAGAAACACGGAGGGTACTTGTAATCTCAGCTAACCTCCTATACCTGGAGAGGTTCATTTGACCTGCTGTTGATGTCCCCTGTGTAGTAAGATCAATCGCACATTGAAAGTGTTGACTTCTCACCGTTGGGAACAAAGTTGGCCTAGGATGGCCAGCTCATCTGAATATGTTTTGACAAATTAAGTTCCTCCCATTGTATCAGTTCTTAGTGAACGCACCTTGGGTTTTGGAATCTTGTCCTTTATTTATTTAGCACCAAAGAGAAGATGTAATATCACAAGCTTTAGAGATACTTTACCATTCCAGATACTTATTAATCTCTCACAGTCCACTATTATTTACCCCTAGGGCAAACAATGACTTCACTGACTTCGTTGTAGTTGATTCTACCCCATTGGTATTAAAATTAGTTATGAGAAGGAAGAGCAAAATAGACAACAAACCTTTTATCTCCTCTTAGTCTCCCGATTTCCTCTGGGTCTTAATTCTTTAAAGTGGGTGTAAGAGATATACCAAGTGGCATACTAAATGTTTTATTCTGTTTGAAGAAACTGCACATTGTTGCTATTTGTAAATCTTTTCTAAGACATTTTGAACAAATGGAAAAATTGTTCACAAAAGGTTTTTTCTCTAAGAGGTCTCTAAAGAATGAATTAGTTTCTGAAGCTCCCTCTCAGAAGAAGAAAAATTAAGTTAATGTCAGCATCTGATAACATTCAAGATTCTGAATGATTGTCAGTTTGTATTTTTCTTTTCTACATCTAAAAATCCTTAGATGAGTGAATATTAAATCATAAATAGTAAAGAATATTTTCCTGGACAAAAATCTGAGCCACATCCAAGTCCAGTTAAGTTCGTATCAGTATATTCCCTTTTTTTCCCCCCTAAGCTTTATAGCTTCTCCAGTGATATGTACCTCTATTCCTTAGCTGTCCTTCAGGCTAAAGCCTTCTATCTGAAATCCGACTTTGGAAAAAGCTTTACAGGCTTTTTATAGAATTCGGCAGCAAATACACATGGTGGGCAGTTTCTGCTAAGAGCTTAGCTGTATGAGTTTCTGATTGAAGTGAGATTTCTTATGTGTAAATGCTTTCCTTTCATAGTTCAGTTATGCTCTACCATCACTCAATCTATCTTAGAGACCTTATAAATACGTCGCTTTTGGAAACCATGTTTCAATTAAACATAATTCATAGAATTGTAGAATCATAGAATCACTAGGTTGGAAAGGACCCACTGGATCATCGAGTCCAACCATTCCTAACAATCCCTAAACCATGCCCCTCAGCACCTCGTCCACCCATCCCTTAAACACTTCCAGGAAAGGTGACTCAACCACCTCCATGGGCAGTCTGTTCAAGTGCCCAATGACCCTTTCCATGAAAAATTTTTTCCTCATGTCCAGCCTGAACCTCCCCTGATGGAGCTTGAGGCCATTCCCCGTTGTCCTGTCCCCCGTCACTTGGGAGAAGAGGCCAGCTCCCTCCTCTCCACAATCTCTTTTCAGGTAGTTGTAGAGAGTAATAAGGTCTCTCCTCAGTCTCCTCTTCTCCAGGCTAAACAACCCCAGCTCTCTCAGCCGCTCTTCGTAAGACTTGTTCTCCAGCCCCCTCACCAGCTTCGTTGCTCTTCTCTGGACAAGCTGCAGAGTCTCAACATCCTTCTTGTGGTGAGGGGCCCAGAACTGAACACAGTACTCAAGGTGCAGTCTCACCAGTGCCGAGTACAGAGGGAGAATCACGTCCCTGGACCTGCTGGTCACACCGTTTCTGATGCCAAGATGGTCAAGATGCCATTGGCCTTCCTGGCCACCTGGGCACATTGCTGGCTCATGTTCAGTCGGCTGTCAACCAACACCCACAGGTCCTTCTCCAGGTTGTTGTGCCACAAGTGCAGTACCTGGCACTTGGCCTTGTTGAACCTCATGCCATTGGTCTCAGCCCATCGGTCCAGCCTGTTCAGATCCCTTTGCAGAGCCTCCTTACCCTCCATCAGATCCATGCTTCCACCCAGCTTAGTGGAAATCCGCAAAAGATTCCATCATACGGAATCTTTACACTGGTCAACAGTGCAGAATAGAGATGTGTGTCTCTGTGCATTATAGCAAAAGGCTGAATCGAGATACTAACTGTCACACTAAAATTCAGTGCATGTCTAACACTATACCCAACCCAATAAACCCAGCTGAGCAGCAACTCTCTCTGCGAGATTAGACTACAATCTTGTACTCCTATGGCGAACTTAGAGTGATAGCTCATTTCAGAGGTAACACAGGCTCCACCAATCTGGTATTCCCAACGCTGTGCTCAGGTATTTGTGGTCGATGCTGTAGATAGTGCTTGCTCTAGACAGTATCTTAAGTATTGTGTTCTGTTTGGCAGAACTGTCTTGAAATTGCCGTTCAGATAAAGCTCCGAAGCTAGTGCTAGCAAGTCACTTTATGTAAGTTTATGGGTAATATTATGCTTGGTGTTGTGTTTTATCTTTAAAGTGCTTTTTTTCACATGACAAGAAAGTTCATGGAATTAATGGAATAAAATAAAAATGTTGTGTGTTGGCTGCTTTACAATAGATTTGCTTCTATTGGTTGTATTTGTTAGTGAAAAGTCCCAGCTTGTACATCCAACATATTTTCTGGTCATCTAACATAGTTATCCCGGCTAACTCTAAGATGATATATAAATGGATTTTAATGTTTGCTTTTATATGCTTAGTACTATTCCTGCTCTTATCCTAGCCTGTCTGCAGTGACGATCATATGTTATTACCAGTGTTATCCTACAGTGAGTACTGTGTCATGGCCTACAAAGAGTGAGCCTTAAATGACAGATCAATGCCTGCTATTGCAAGAACACCAAGAGTGCACTACACTAATGACCTGCTTGCTACTGAACACAGTAAAGTTTCAAGGCTTGCCTAAACTTTTGAAAATTCATAACGTAATGGATTCCAGCTACCTGCAAGATCATTTTGTGTTATATTGTCTTGATGTCCTGTGACAATTATAGCCCTTTGAAAGCCAAATCATCCTCCTAGTGCTGAAGGTGATGAGAGTTGTCTTGGCAGCTGCCTGACCAGCCAAGAAATCTAACTGCCGTAAGACATCCAACTGTCAAGAAATCTCAGAATGAAATTGCTGTCACTTCTTCTATCTAGCTTTTACACAACAAATGCAAAATAAGTAGTTGTATCCAAAATGGTGTTGATGGGCATATCTTAAAATCACTTTGAAACACTGAGTCTGAAAAATAAGTCTACAGTCTTTGAGGTATCCTACAATGTTTTTCTTAATTAGAGGTGCTGTGACTACCAATCTTTTTCAAGCTGTTAATTTATTGCCCTTCTCAAGGATTGACCATCTTAAGTTAAAATCCAGGAAAAGTACTTTAACTAAGTGATTAAGCACAGCATGAATATGTGACTTCATTCTACCTGACTGATGCCTACTTTCCTGCCTGAGTACTTTTTTGAATTGGGATAATACTGCTACAGAGTTCCTATGACTCGAGCATTAAGCTATGCTTAAGATATTTAGATAAATCCTTTCCCTTGCTTCCTTAGAATCTGCTGTAGAGAACTGGAATTCCTTGGTAGTGTGATGAGTTCAGCTGCATCCCAGCAGAGCATAGTGGTGTGCTCCATCAAGGGTACTGAGGGCAGCCCAACCATACAAGTGCAACTATATTATTGTTCATGGCTCTGGAACTAGCTTATTCATTCTCCAAACTTGAAGGTGTTGTCAATGTGTTCCAGTGTTGAATACAGGCATCTCTGACATCTGCAAATTGTATTTGCTTCCTATATTTTGGATTCCTGAACCTGAAATAGAACACAAACCCCAATGTTGGGTTGCCAAGCTTCGTGTACAGTCCCAAAGTATGCATCACTAAGGGTGAGAAAGGCTTTATGCTGGCATCAGAGCTGTCATTATGGTAAGTTAATGAGAAATTCTGATTACAGAAGTTTGCATTTTAACTTCTCTTAGATAGCTTGAACAGAATGACAAGGACAGCCGGTAGTCCAAATTCCATACCTGAAGATATTTGCTAGATAGGTAGTGTTCCTTGAAAGAAGTGATCAGGATTCACTCTTTCCAAGTAGCTCTGGTGCCCAGCTCTTATATAAGACATACGTGTGGGGAGACCTCAGTTCAGCTTTTTGAATCTTAGAGCATTCAACTCTCCATTTCTCTTCTCCCATGAAAATACAAAGCAAGGTTAAACTTTGTGTGCTGTAGCTGAGATTCGGTTCAGCAAATATTGTAAAGTTGAAATAATTGGATTTGTTTATTTGAGAGAAGATATGATTTATGAAAAAACTGATAAAAGTCTTCAAATATATATGAGGTTATTTCAGAGAGTTGGGCAGAGTGAACGAAGCATAATGAATGGGCTTACACTACTGTAAGAGATGTTTCAGTTAAAGAAATCTTTTGAATACTAAAAGGAGATAATTCTGGAGATGGGCTGTCTGTGAAGGCTGTGGCATTTCTGTGACTGGAAGGAATGAGGCAATCAGACTAATATTTCTGAGCATAGCTGAGATGACTTCCAAGTCCTTCTCACAACCATATTTTTATGACACTGATTTTCTTGCAGGTTACTTAGAGCACTCAGTTGGGAAAGGAATTTGTTTATTTCAGTCCCATTTGGGGGATTTTGTTTTTTACTTAGTGACTGTTTTATACTTTTTGTTAGTAGCAGATACAGGGACAGAAGTCAAAGATATATGACTGTCATACAAGTACTCTAAACAGAAGAGTGAGTACTTTCATGTTTGCTTTCCTTCTGAACTCATGAGTTATGCTATTTGTTGTTGTTTAGGAGTGGCCTGAAGGATGCCAAACATAGCTTGTGGCCTTGCAATTAGACCATGCTTTAATTGCATATCACTGAGAGGCATAGTTGTGGATGTGAATCCCATCAAGTGAAGAGACAACTGAGTTGTTGCCCCTCAATAGCCAGGCAAATGTTATAGGGTGGTACCTCGTCCCCCTTACACTAAGAAAAAGCCAATAAATCCAAATCTGATCACCAGAAACTATCAGTGTGAATAATGACATAATCGGATTATGTGGGGGCTTGAACTAGATGATCTTTAAGTTCCAACCCAAACTAATCTATGATACTACAATTCCTAAACTGGGTCCTACAGGAATCACAGATGATGTCAGGTGGGCTCAAAGGGGGTCTATGATGACTATATGCATGATGAAGAATTTTGAGATCCTATTGAGCTATCAGGAGGAAAGAGTTTCCCAAAGTAGTCAGAGAATTCAAGGACATCCAGGATGAAGGGACCACTCAGTGGAATGCAAAGAGTTGGTTAACAGTTTTCGATATAGACATCCAAATTAATTTCTTGAATTTTGTCTAGGACTAGCAATTCCTTATGAAATTGCCAGTATAGATTTGTGAGAGATGGACTTCTGAGACTGTGATAGACAGCTGGCCAAAAAATAAATGCAGGGTTACTGTTCTGAGGTGACCGTCATCCCAGTGGCCAACTCACTTAAACTAAGTGGGTAGGTTCAGCTTCAGATGTCTGCTTTGTGTTTTAGTCTGTAGGAAAGCATTACTGGGTTATGCTTTTATCTGGTGAGTGATTCCTAAGGCATACATTGCACAGCACCAACAAGATATTGTAGGTATGCTTGCTGCTTTTGTAGTCTGTAACTCTTCAGTTTGGAAATCATAGGATATGAATCAGAAAATGCACAAGAGATTTGCCCATATGTGGTCGGTTTTCCTTATATACTTCAGCTAAAGAATAAGAGAAGTGAGAAACTTTAATAATATATATTAAAACCACTTATGTGTGTGTATACACATATTTATGTATGCTGTAGTGTTCAATGTACAGATTTATTGTGTATTAAAAGATAATTACATGAATAATCTGATAACTGCCACCATTCTAGTATGAAAACAGGCATTGCCTTTAAACTATTAATTTCTACCTCTAAACTATAATTTAAACTGTGCACATCGACTGCTGATGGTGACAAGTAACAAGGTAATTAGTGGATACTCTTCAAGGGTGATATTTACTCTGATTATACCGATGAAAGGATGATTTGTGACAGTTGTGTACAGTGTTTACACTCAAGGCCATGCTTGAAAGAAGGCTTGAGAATTTGATGGTTGTTTAGTTGCTCCTGTTTCACTTTGAGATCTGAGTTTTGTAAAATCCAAACCACAAAATATTCCATTTTCCTTGTCTGTCATCTGCTTCATGCTATTAGTGCTCTCTTTTGTGTGATGATAGAGAACAGCATGAATACAGGTCCTCCTTCAGGCATTGAATTTACCTTTTAATAAGTACTGGACATAATAATTGTTCACTTGAGTCTATGTGGCTTTTGGAGAGTTCCAAAAAGTGACTGCAGAATAAGAGGAAATTTCTTGTTATTTCTTTGTAGCAATGGCAGCTAATATCTCAAATAAGAAAGTGTGTTACTGTCACGGAATCCAAGAGATTTATAAATTCTTTACCACTAATAATTTTGAAAAACATCCCTTTCCATTTTTGCAGTGTGGCTTGGTTGGCTCACACTTTAAGACATGGAAGAATCTTTATCTTATACTGTCCTTGTCAGAATCAGAGAAACCTGAACACTTGGTTTCCCTTAATCTTGTGAACTGCAGGCTGTTTATAAAATGTGCTGAACATAAGAGTCCATCTCTTATGGGATCTCTTATGGGTGTGTATGGGATCATGGTAACATCTGTTGGGAACAGTTTTGGTAAGAGACAGACATGCTAATTCTGGAAATTACTCAAGGAAAAACCTAGAGACAAATAAAACACAAAACTGCTTGGGATTATGTTTTAGAAGGACAAAAATCTTTTTTTTTTTTTAAAAAAAAAATACAAGTTCAGATTTCAATAAAAAGACCGCAGTGCAGAAAGGTTTGTTTTGCTCTTTGCAGACTGTCTTCCACGAAGTGGGGAAATTTTATTTCCTTACCACCTGCCAAGCAGGGGACTCAAGGAACTGATTAAATCAAGTAATGGCAAGGTGAGCCAAACTGTTGCACACTGGTGGTTAGGACGGCAGGAACTATGCCAAAATAAGGACTCTTGTTTTTCCAGCCGCTTGGTAATTCAGGATACTTACTGGCAGTAGCTGTATCTGTTGATATCCTGCCGAGATCTGAAGAACACAGGAAATAAGCAGAGGTATTTTGGATAATCCTGAAAAAAATCAAAGTAAGTCCTCATGGGCTGAATTATACAAAAAGGTTGTGTCCTGGATCTGTTTGGAAAAGATAAGGTCAAGTATGCACAACTGCTTGGTGGTAGGCTGACTAAATATATATACACTTGCCCATACCTGTTTTATAGAACTTTTTTTCAAATACATTTTCTGTATCAAATAGATTAAAGATTCATCCTCAGCAAAACGCTGTCTTTTTTAGGTTACTTTGTATAAATGTACGGCATAGCAGACATCAAATTCAGTTAAGCTGCCTACTCCTCTAAACTGTTTTTGCTTACAAATGCAAACATTGAGTTGAGATGAAGCTGAAAAAAATAGTGCTAACACTAAGACTTAAATTCAGGGTTAACGTTAAACAGCAAGAACAAAGGCCAGTAGATCAGGAATGAGATAAAAAGATTCTTGAGAATTGAAAACTACATGTGTAGCTAAATGGTATTTAAACAGATATGATTATTTGTGTTTCTATATTAATTTTATGAAAATGTTATCAGCAAGCTCTTAAGAGTCGTTATTAATCACAAAGATGTCACCTGGTGTTAGGTGATTAAGGAATAATGAAATAAGCTTATCCAGGTGGACTTGTACCAAGGAGACAGGAAAAGCTGTAGCTCTCCTCTGGTCCCTGTTAGCAGACATAATTTTACAAGATGCAGCTACAGGGTAACAGAGCTCTCTTTCCTCCATTTAGAGATCTCTCAGGTTTGTTCATTCTCTAAACAATGAGATGTTGCAGCTTAGGACTCCTAAGGCTCTATTGTTGTCTAAAGATTGTTTTAGGTAGTCCATACTATTTTGTACACTTCTAATGAGAAATTAGAAGACACAATCTCTTGAATTCCATTCTCTGCTTTTTTTTATACGCTTAACGTCAAGTCTAAAATGAATTTGGAATAATTCATTTCACTTCATACATTGTAGAAGAGTGAAATCTTTGGGTTTTGAAGCTGCAATGAAGAAGACACGTTGCATGTCATGCAGCACATATCAGATCATGAAACTATGCTTTGCAGTGTTAAGACAAATTACTAGCATAGCTGCTCTTTACTATAGAGTTCTTAAGGGTTACTTCTAGAATCCTGCCTTTGAAGAGAGTGGAAGAAAGTTTTCTTGTATATCATACAGCTGTCTCCTTAAAAAGTGTGACCAAATATCCCTACTGGAATATCCATTTAGAAACACATGACTATGGTGTGATCTTTCAGCAAAGCGTGGCCATGTAACTCACCTGGTATTGATTCACTGTAAATCTGGAGATCCTAAACTCAGTGCAACCTGCTATGAGGTTCCTGAATGTTAACATTATATTTCTTTCATTAGCCTTGCATTACTCACTTTTGTTATAATTTTTAATTAGTTTCAAGGCTTCTGCTTATATTTCTTTTGTTGAAATAGATTCTGAGGAAAGAATTGGTGCAGTATTTGTAACTGAACAATTATTAATACTTATCTATTCTCTCATTGTTTATGTATCCTTTCCAATGCTGATTAGTATCCAAACTATGTCTCATTTTGTATGTTTTCCTTCAAGATTATTACTGATCAAAAGAGAGGAATCAAGATTCTCTTTTGTATATGTTGTTCTGGGAGAGGCACAACTGGCACAACTCCTTTACTGGAATGTAAAGGAGTGCTCTTCCGAATCAAATCACATTCAGGTGCAGGTGTGTTGTGGCTGAAGATCTAATTGTGAACATAATACTTCGTATGAGCCTGGTGTTTAATAACAACTTATGTGGTGAGGTAGTTATGAGTGAGGCAGCTCTTGCAGCTCTTGCAGCTGCATCTTTGCACATTGTTCTTAGGATTGTTCTTGAGACAGTTTTAAAACCTATAATGTACTATAGCATAAACTTGAATTCTTTGAGAACAAATATAATCTCTTGAGGTAGGAAAGGATGCTGATGTAATGTAATAGAGAAGCATACTGAAGAGAAGCTCTACGAAAAAGTAAGGCAGAATCTCATACTCTGCTGGGCAGTGCCTTATGCTTGGTAAGACAATGCCTGGTCTCACTCAGGAGTATCCATCTGGAAGGACCTTTTAGGTCATAAAATTGGTGCATGTGACAAATGCATAAAGTCCCCCTCATAGACTGATGAGGTCTCAACACAGAACTTGTTTTAGCCTACATAATGCTGTTGGAAAGCTGTGAAATTCCCTATTTCTCTTCTGGCTCAAAATCTCATTTTACTTTCTACCTTATACTTATTCCTACAGTTTACATACCCAAATTATTCTTCCAGTGTGGCCCATTAGCTTTATTAGCTTTCCTCGCCCCCCAGTGTTTGCTTTATATAAATACTTCAGGAAGGCAATCAACGGTTCTCAACCCTCATTCTTCAACAGACAAGCTTTCTTAGGGTATTTGTCATCAAAATCTCGTACTGAACAGTATTAGGAGCATCTAGTTATGACTACATGGAGTTCCATGTATGTTAATCTGTGTTCCTTCCCGAAAAGGAAAATGAGCCTCTGTGGCACTGACTCTTTCACAGAACTGGTTTAGCTACCAAAACTACCTATTTAGCAAGCTTTGAAATCTCTTCACTACAGCACTGTCTCTGGTTATACTTGTGTCATGGTCCAGAAACACAACTTATTTCATGGTTGTTCCAAAATTATGGCTGGCAGAATCATGGATGAAACAAACAACATCATGACTTGAGAGACTACCTTTATTCTAAGATATTTAGTGCCAAGGAATTGCCCTGATTGCTGGCGCTCAGTATCTGGCTTGGTAAATCGGTCCTTATCATGGTCATGGTCCAGAAGGACCAAATAATTCTTGGGCACACTTGCTGAATTATCATGAACTGGGAATTTTTTCCACCAGACTGCTGCATTCAGCACCGTGTTTGCATGGTAAGAGTTTTAAAGTATGGATATGTGATGGTGTTTTCCAGTTAGCCTCAGTGAAGCAGAATATTTATGAGCAGGTTTAACTTCTTAATATTGACGTAGTCAGTTAGTTGATATTTTTTTAATCTATTCTGCATTCTGATAGCTTATCACCACGAAATCATGTTTCTTGAACATCATAACTAAGTTATGTTAATGACCCCAGATGAAATATCACCAACACGTTGTACAGCAGGACTAATGTGGTCCTGTCGTTGGAAATAGCTCACTCAACGCATCCTGAAATTGCATTTGTCTTTCCACAGTCAAACCATAATGTTTCCTTGTCATTCCGTGTTCAAATGTTACATCTTTTCCTCTGTTTCTAATTCCTCATCCCCTATTTTGTACAAAGATACTATACTCTAATAGTTCTTATTTGCAAATAAAATAGCTTTGCATAAAAGCAATAGTCTTTATTATTCTTCAGACTCTGCAAAAGAGCTTATTTCTCAAGCCATGGAGCATGTAGGGAAAGGTTCACGATTACTATAGTCTGGAGAGGGGAAATTTTGTTCCTTCCTGGTCTGCTGGTCTGTTGGAGAAGTTTGTTGTGAAATAGTTTGGAAGGCAAGCTCCAAGATCTGTGTATTGCATTTCTGTTTCTTTTTTCTGTCCTCTTATTATACTTATGTGAAATTAGCTAGTCTCTTGTAGCTACTTGAAAACATGGTGAAATCAGCTGTAATTGTATTCTCAGTTTTTGTCTCTGGTTTTTGCCTACGAGTATATACCCTGGTATGTCAATAATGGCAAAATTCATTACTTCTACCTAAATTTCTGTAAAGCTAACAGATTAAATCATTGTTCTGAAGTAGCATCATTATTTAAATCAGGCTTGGGTGCATTAGGTAAAAAGCACTAATTTTGCATTAAGATTTTCATCCCTCTCTGAATAAACATCACTTGTGAATGCAAAGATTCTGACAGGAAATGGTTGAAAATCATTGTATTTGCAAATATAATGGTTGTGATAGCTCTAATCATTTTTGTTTTGCCTTTGGAATACCTTTGTTAGGTAGCTCTTCCTCCACAAATGAGGTTATGAATATACATATGTATACATGTTTGAACTTTTCTGTTGAGATATGGGAGGCATATCTGGGGTCTGGCTTGTGGTGTTTAATCATTGCAGTGGTTTTTCAAAAAGCATTCATGCAGCAGTTTAATTAGCTATTTCTTTCTCCAGCTACTCCCTTCTACTCGCTTGTCCCATCCCATCCCATCCCTAAATGCTGAAATTTAGTAAAAGGGAGGGTGTTCAGTTTGCTTTCTCAGAGTCAGAGTTTCAAAAGCTCTGAGTTCAGTGTCTCATGGGTGTTGGTGTGGAATATTTTAACAGTTTTGCTTTTGTAGCAAAGCAATTTCTATCTGTTTTGAAAGCTCACTTGCAATAGTTGATATTAATGAATATTAACACTTGTCTTGCTTTGCACTTTGACAGACTGTCTATATGGCAGCTTATGGAAATTTCACCTCGTAGTTTATAGTCCCTTGGAGAAGTGCAGCTGTGACATTTGTTTAGACTGGCAGATAATAAGGCAGAGGGAATAAAGTCTTCAGGAAGCATAATGGCTTTTGTTTTTAGAAGAGCTAAACAATAGCTTTAAATAGACTTGTTAACTGCAAGCTTAACCAGACAGCTTAATTTCATGTCACATTGTAAGCTGATTATTATTGCACATTAAATGCTTTCTTGGTAGTGTAGAATAAATGAAAAAATTTTTGAATTTTCACCACCACAACTAATGCACAAACTAGGGTAAAAGCCAACTCTGAGGGTGCTGGACAGTCCTCAGTTGTTTCATGATGTCTAATAACATTTGGCTTTGCCCATTTCAGGGAGAAGCTTTCTTGTGTGTGAAGAGCTGTCTCCAAATAGAGTGACTGATAAAATGCTGCATTTTATGAACACACTCCAGAGCTTAATAAAATGCTTCTGTTTATTTCATTGAATTCAATTAACTTTAACTTTAGTGTCAAGCTCGATTTTGGTGAAATCAAGAGTGCAAAGGCAATTTGTTCTTCACTTTTACTTTTGCTTTTAATTCAGTGTGAACAAAGACAAACTAGAAATTTAAGAGCTGCAAGAGCTGTTTTTAGTGGAGACTGAAAGAGATGGGATAGGAAGGATCTCATCCCTCCCTGCAGAACCCATTTGTTCAAGACCCTTGGCATGACTGATTTCTTCCTCTTTTGCTTGCCCTGCCAAGATATTTAAAAGTCTACTTCTTATCTTTTTCTGAACTACGTAGATTCAGTTTGATGTAGTGTGACATCTCCCTTTTTCCCCTTCATGTTTTTCCTGAGAGAACTGTACATTGTGGTAACAACATTACAGCTCCATGTTTTGTTCTGTGTAATACTTGAGATGGCGGTTACATCAACTTTTGATTACATATCAAGGAATTTTTATCACTTTTCTAATATTTGCTTAAGGCTGCTGTGAAGGTCCATCTATTTCTTTATAAATCTAAGAGTCTTATTACGGGTCCAAAGTGGATAATAACTTCTTACTCTGCTACAGCTACCTGTATCATCTCCTAAAAGTTTTCTGTTACTTCTTAACTATTTGAAGCCTCTTACAGAAAAGCTTGAAAAGTAGATGTGGTAAGTGAAGAAAAGAGTCTAAGAAAATTCATTTGTATTTGATCCCTGGCTTTGTTTTGTACAAATGGCCTCTGACGACTTTTGTCATCCCAATTTGTACAGATTCCTTAATCTGTTTGCATTTATTTGTCCTTTTGGTGATGGTGTCTGTCACCGTTGTTGTTCACACTGGCACCTGAAGCTGGGATTTAGTTACCCTGACTTCCTTTTATTCTGTGCTTGTAGACCTGAAGACCTGACAATGACGATGTCCTCTATTAATTAATTCCTTCAGCATTCACATGACTCAGAAATAGATACTACTTGTCGTGTAATTCACTATGTAAAAGAGGCCATGGGTGTGAGAAGAAAGCATTTTTGGTTTTTTGTTCCTGCAGGAGTAAAGGAGGGAAAAGGTGGAAGTTGCAGTGTAGGACGTGCTCTTTCAAGCACATTCGTTGATGTCAGGGAGTTTCTGTTCTAACCAACAGATATCCAGAACTACGTCTTTTTAAAGAGAAACCTCAAGGTGATCTTTTTTGTCAAGAGCACTTAAATAAGTGCTATTTAATTTATCTCTTCAACATCGAGTATCTGGTATCAACTGGTATCGAGTATCAACATCAACACCCTGGTAAATATCTTAATGGATATAATATAAGGGATTGCTTTACTTCCAAATGAATTCTTCAACAAATTGGTACTGATGATAGGTATAATTTATGACATGATCTTGTTGCAATCTCATGTAGCAAGAGAAGACTTCTGGCCTGCAGAGCAAACTGCAAAGGTATGACTTTATTTTATTTTCCATATAATACATGAAAGATAGATATCATGATCTTCAAAAGAAGGTGGAGGACTAATGAAACAAATCTTCATGCAATGGACTACAGAGACTTCTAAGACAAAAAAAATATTTTTTTATTATATTAATCACTGGAGGACTTGTAAAATCCTAGAGTGCTTCTGGAGTCTTCAAAAAAAAGTTTTATAGGGGTTGTAAAGCTTTTCCTGGTGCTAAAAAGATATAAAACATATTAAATTGCAATTTGGTAAGATGACATATAAAGAGGGAAAAGAGATACAATGACGAAAATGTTGCAGGGTTGGCTGTAGTATTTGGAGCATGATATCAAGCTGACAATACTGTAGTGTTACATTCAATGAAGTTGAGCACAACTAAAAGCTTTTATAAAAAACTCTTAACTAAATAAAGCACAAATTTAAACTCCCTGAGTGGGAGGTTGTGACCTTATATTTACAAGGGAGATCCATGCCAGAGATTCTCCAACATGTGCAGTGGCCAGCTCTGCTGATATAAAGATGGGAATAAATATACATGAAATAGGGACCTTGTGTATTAGTCTTTAGATAAGGAGAAAGAGATGTGAGGAATCTGTTGAACTTCTTGTGATATTCCAATGCCCTAGTTTGTTGACTCATTTATTGGTGTGTATCCTTGGGTGAGGAGTTTCTTCGTGTCATTCTGTAAACTTATATGTCACTTGTGAAAGCCAGGTTATGATAGAAATGTGAATACAATCATTTGACATAATAACTGAATCAGACGGGAGAAGTGTTTAGAGGTGATATAAATAAAGAAACAGAAGAAAAAATTACTTCATTTCTACTTAGGTTACATCAGAGAATTATAGAATCATTTAGGTTGGAGAAGACCTTTAAGATCATCAAGTGCAACCCTTAATCTGACACTGCCAAGCCACCACTAAACTGTATCCCTAAGCGCCACATCTACACTTCTTTTAAATCCCTCCAAGATGGTGACTCAACCACTTCCCTAAGCAGCCTGTGCCAGTACCTGAGAACCCTCTCAGTGAAGAACATTTTCCTAATATCCAGTCTAAACCTCCCCTGGTGCAACTTGAGACCCTTAGGCCAAAGTTATTGCCAAGGACCATTTAGTGTTATTTCACCTCAGTTCACTTCCCAGGACTCCATTTAACTATGCTATGTTCCCCTCTCCTGGGGGGTGGTTGGATGTGACAGGTCTGTCTTTCTCTTAGCTGTTTCACCTGCTGTTTCCCTTCTGGCAAGATGTTAGTCTGTGTTTCGGTCTTTGTAGATTATGCTTTCTTTTTTTTAGAGAAGTATCTTAACTTTATTTCCACTCTTCTGGGCAGTCTAAACAAATTTTATCCTGATGTCTCTGTGTTCTTATGAGGAAGACAATCTGGCCACTTTTTGTTTAGAACGTAGTTGTGTCAATGCCCCAGAGGTATAAAAGGCCTGTCTATGTGGTTATATATGTGATTTGCACTGGAAATTCTGTATCAAACCATGCATTGAAACTGTGTATGATAAAATATCTAGTTGGGCTAATTGCACGTACCTTATGCCTGGCTCTTAATTGACATGTATGGCAAAAGTAGTGGTCTATTTTGATATGACAGTGGCTTCAGGAAGCTATTTCCCAACCTCTTCTCTTTCTGTATTTTGTAACAGATAACCCAGGCAAACTTTGTTCTGAGATTGCTTCCATATGTTACCTTAAAAATGTCTTGAGATGACTTTGCCTAAGCCTTGTCAGCATTTTTCATTAGTCATGGAATAGTAGTTTTCAAAAAAAAATGCTTATTCTTGTCCATTGCATTAACAGTGAGCAGACTATGTTACGTGTAGCCAGTCTTTTCCATATGCACATTGTGGTGTATGTTTTGCTTACCTTAATTATGGTGAGGCTGATGTAACTGAAAAAGCAAGCCTTCTGCATTTACCTCCTACACGATCTATCCAGTGGTGATAGCACTGTAAAACTGAGCTTTTCTAAAGCTTGCAGTTATCAACAATTGCATAAATTTTCTGTACCTGTTTCATATGCCAACACAAAGTTCCAGGCACAAACTTTCAAATTATACAACCCTTGCCTACTATTAAATAGCAACAGCTGATTAAAAATGAGAGATTTACATAGTTCCCTGATGAAGTTTTAAAAAGCTGTAAAAGCAGTCGAATGAACTCTCTCATATATTCATTCATTTATTGGACATTAATGACCATGTATAAAATGAATTTAATGGCACTCCGTCTCGTTTCCCACATCAACAACTCACAGGTAGGACTTGGATTTATTGGCAGATGCAGGAGAGCAGCCAAGAGCTTTGTGGCTGTTATGACTGAGCTTAGCTTGGCTGGGATGTAATGTGGATCAAGGCAATGCATGTCTGCCAGATATTGTGTTTGAGAAGTTTGCTCTGCCTTTTCCTGTACATAAACAGACGACTTCCGTCATCATACAACATTTCCCAGAAATGCTCAAATGCCTTATCGCATTCTTTTAAGACTGATTTCCTTCCACTTCTACCTGTTCTCAAAGTTTTATTTTGGCATCGCTCAAACTCTATGCCCTATTACCTCTTAGATTTTTTTTTTTGTGTGCATGTACTGTGTGTGCTCACTTCTGTACACTACAATTTGCATTCTCTCTTTTTAACATTGTAGACAAGTTAAAAATGAATCCATTCAGCTTTCTACTCTATATTAAATGTCATTCCAGTTTATAGTTAAGCTTTTTTAGATTACAGATAGAACTGACATATTTTTCTTGGGTATAAACAAACTAGGTATTCATATGTTTTAAAGACTTAAGCTTAATTCAGCAGGAACCCTTTGTAATGTCCATTAGATCCCATTAATATATGAAAACATATATTGAATTTAGGGGAAATTATAGAAGATATTCAAGATATTCTCTCTGAAAATGTAATAAATTGCATATACTTGGTTTTAAGTTTCATGTCTGCACTGTAGGTTTCTTACTAATAATTTGATGTTACCCTTCTTCGCTGTTTCGCTAGATTTTTCTCCACATTTTACTTCATTAAGTAGGCAACTACTCCCTTTCTAGGCATACAATTGAGTTCTTAGTAGAACCACCTTTTTAAAAAGCTTGTGTATCTCTACTCTTACTATGTTTATCAGATTTTCTACAATTTTTGGCTATAAGTTGTTTTGTAGTCCTTACAGAACTTTCCAGGTTGCTTAGCTCCGATAACTGCTTTCAGGTCTGTTAACCTGAACATGTCTTCCAGCAATGAAGTCCATTCTTCATTCTACCTAATATTAATTGATAATTATCAAGTAAGGTACTATAAAGCAAAATACTTGCAAAGCAGTGCTAAACAAAGGCAGGTAAAGGACAAACAAATCAGAGATGTGGCAATTGACAAGTGTGCAGGCCAGGCCAGGAATGTAGGAGGTGAAATATTGCACATTTGGAGATGGCAAATCAGGAGGAATTTGAAGATGATGCTAATATTGAATGAACAGTGTATTTGAGAGAGTGAGTAATGAGAAGGATGTAATAAAATGGAAAAATATATTTCATGCTAGATCTAGTAACTGCATATGTATTTCCTGCAGGACTTCAGAAATTGTGCTATTTCCACAACAAAACCTGCAGCAAATTCTTTCTTCTCTTGAGCTTTTTTTCCTGCATCAATTTCAATTGCATTGCATCAATGTTCTTCCTGTTCCTCCAGATGTACATGCAGTACTGAGCCGAAGTCTGCCTCCATGTCTCTGTCTGGGCCCAGCAGCTAAGGCATTTCTACGCCCACTCAGCTTCCTTTTTCAAATTCCAGTTTATTTAAAAAAAATGCGTCTCCACAATAGATCTATTTTACATCATACTACAATTCAGGGCTGAGTATTTTCATTCATTGCGTAGCTGGCTTAGTGATAGTACCTTCAAAAATTCTTAAACAAGTAAGCAGATGTCTCCTTTTCAATGTCATAGTATTCCATGATGAGTCCAAAGTTCAAATTGAAGTTTTAACTTTAAATCACTTCTCACCTGTTGGGTAAAATAGAAAGGAGTAAATATTAAAAAAAATAAATTATTACAGGTATGTATCTTTTTGGTAGAGGTTACAGGCTGAAGAATAAAGCCCCCTGGGGATTTCTAACATGACTACCGAGTCTCAGAAATCTGTTTCCCCCCTATTTTATTAATCAAAGGAATAAATAGTCTTCACTTCAAACTGCAGGGGTGCCATTCTGTGTTACAGAAAGGATCAAGTATCTTTGGTAGAAACCAATCATTGTCAATACAAACAGGAAAAAACCCAACTATTTTCATTATTAGAAAAAAAAAAGGAAGTTTTTATTAATGACTTCTGTTTTCTCAAGCACTTATGATTTATAGGCCAATTTCATACTTTATTGTCCTGGATGCTTGAACATGGTACATAAATCTACAAGTATATAGAGTGCTAGATGTAACGCCCCTCAGCCAAGTGCTCCCATTTCCCACTCTGGTGCACTGGGAGGTGTTGACTGACCATTTCGGTTTTAGCATTATATTAAAGGAAACATTTGACACAAAACTCTGAAATTTTAATTGCTTCTCATGTGTTTCCATGAGTAACCAAAGATCAGGAAATGCTCAGTGACTGTTGTCATTGCCACAATCACATAGTGCATGTACATCTGCACAGGTAAGTGTGATACGCAAGGTTTTATTGTGATCGCTTACAATGGAAACACATAATCCTTCTCCTGACAGTGGCTATCATGATTATAACAATATGTCTCTTTCTGTTTTTCCCATTCAACCCTTTCAAGCTCAAGCTTGACTAATGCAAAATCATCCTTAAAATCCCAGCAGTGGGTCTCGCTATGTGCATAATTAAGTTGTCATGTCATGTTTCACTGTTAAAGCTTCTCTAGAGCCACCATTCCCTCTTGCTTTGCGTCTTCCTCTACCATGATCTGGTAAGTATGAGTATTCCTCTACAGAACTCCATGACTTCTCACTCACTGTGTTCTTTCTATTATAGCCGCTCTTTTTCAAGGTGCTCCCTACCAGCACCTTGGCTCTCAGTCGTCCGTAGCCTCAGACTTAAGTAAATCTGCAAGTGAACTCTATTGCTGTACTCCGGTCTCTTGCCCTCCTCAGGCCTGTAGTTTGAATCGTGCAGCATTAGGAAAGCAGTATTACACTTTGTATTGCTTCCATAGTTTCAGCATTCTTAAGTTGTGGTTCTTCCTCTCAGAAAGGTCTTCAGGTATGATCTACTCTCTCATCAGATTCTGTTTTCGCTCCAGGTTCTAGATTGTTGTTTTCTCAAGTGTGTATGTAGCTTTCTGCCAGGCTCTTCAGGAAATTCCTGCAGACTTTCTGCCAGAGGTTGCTTCAGGAAATCCTTAATGATGTCTAGTTTCCTAACACTGCACTTATTAGCTCCAATTGCCACTTTGTCCAGGTACATTGGGGAATCTCAACCTACTTCATTCAAGTCATGAACTTTTGACCTGGCATAACTAAGAAGGCAATTTATAAGAGTCTCCAGCTACTAGAATGACTGACTTAAGTGGGAATAGTCTTCATTACAGATGGAAAATACTATGTATTAGATTATCTAGTTCTTCATATATCTTAGCCTAAAACGAGCAGTGAAAAGTCCATTTTATCTTTGAGCAATTAGTAGCATTCAAAATAGCATCACTCACATCAAAACGATGTGAGCTTCTACAAAACTAGAGACTATTTCACCAATAATGGTTTGCCATTTTAATTTTCTTCTACAAAGAATCTCTACCTCCATAAGGACTTCTTTAAACCTGATTGCACTCAAGGTCTGCCTGTTTATCATTCAGAGTACCTAATTATACCAGCACTATGCATAGGCTTGGCTAAAATCAGTGTATGGGCCAAACAAGCAAAAATTTGTCTTTGCTGATTTTCTAGGTGCCAAAATTTTCACAACAAAGAATCTTTCAAGGCAAAAAATCTTGCATAACAAAGCGTAGCAAACTTTGCTTTTGAAAATGCAACCAAGTCATCATGAATAGACTCATGAAGGGACTTATTCACAAATTGTGCTTATGTCATCGGTATCTCTGATAACAGTTCATCTCTGTGTTCCAAATACAATTTGTGTAGGTGTTTGTTTTCAGAGGGTGAGTAGATGATCGAGATTTCCCCCAATGCACTTCCATTGAAACCAAGTGATCAGTATTCTTCAGTGTTGTCAATAACGTCAGTGTTCTTTCTGAAGCTGTGTTTGGATAAGGAAAAGCGTAGGTGGCACGTACTCTATGACTGTGGAGTTCTAGTTTTATATTTTCTCACTGCTAAATCTATTAGCCTTTCCGTAGAACTGTTTACATCTGTTGATGAGTGAATGAGAACTGGGAAGGATTATACTTTCCTGGAAGTAAACTATCTACACTCTCTAGTTAAGTATCAGCCAGTGCTGCTGTTTTATTCGGTGTTTCTGTTGTGGAGCTCTGCAGGACATATTGAGAGATTCAGCACATGCTTTGATCAGTCATTATTCTTGATTAAGGGCTGTATGTTAGTGTTGGTGAACCCTTGATGTAACTTTTGTTTAAATAAGCTTTAGGTCAGACTCATGCTTTGAATCTATATGCCTCATGTTTTGAAGAAATGCTATCACTGGAAAGATTTAATTTTTCTCTTGAGTCAAGTAGGAATTTTCCTAGCCCATAATTTTATTTAAAAAGAGGAGAGGAGGAGACGAAGATTAAAATAAGGTTTCATTTACTATGGAATATCACCACCAAAATTTGTACCGAAGTTCTGTTTCTGGTTGAAGACAAAAGCCCTTCTCTTCATATCATGCAAGTCTGTACTTATTAAATGGTTATTGAATTTAAATACTTTTTCTGTAGTGATAACAATATATTTGCTGTTAAAACTAATTTATTTTTATTTGTTTGTTTAGGAAGGGAATTCAACGTGAACAAGTGAAACATGCTGACAGAGAGCAAGCAAAGCGTGTGATTTACTCAGTAGTTTATGGAGCAGGTAGGCAGTTTTAGAAAAAAAATGAGCTACAATAGATTAATTCTTTAGACGTAACTTATATAGTAGACTGGAATTCTAAAGGCGAATAAGATTTTGTCAGGGTATTATTTTTTATTGTTTTAATCAAGAATTAAGTGGTCTCCTGGTATCAAAATTATCAAATTAATGCAGCCGTATTCACAAATACAAACATTACTCTGATTTTGTATTTATTTGCTGCTGACATAACTGAAGCATTTGTCTTATCTCAAATTAGTTTAATTTTGAGTGGACTTAGCATTCTGTCAGTTTATATACAGAGATGATAATAACTGCATTGAAATTAGAAGAACTCCAATATTGTCTCAGAACACATTTATAGAATCACAGAATGGGTAAGGCTGGAAGGGGCCTCTAGAGGTCATCAGAACCAACCTCCCTGCTCGAGCAGGAACATCTAGAGCTGTTTTTCCAGGACTGTGTCCAGGCAACTTTTGAATGTCTTCAAGGATGGAGACTCCACAACCACCTTGGGCAACCTGTGCTGGTGCTCAGTCACACAGTATAAAAGTGTTTCCTTACTTTAGATTGTAATGTTTGCTGTCATTTCTTCACAACTACTGATAACTTGCAAAATTCCATACTGGTACCAATTCTGCCCAAGTCCTACCAAGGTCCTAGATGAGTCAAGATATTCTGCATAATTTCCAAAACTGCCTACCATTTCTTAAATGATGCCCAACTCTCCTTATGTTTCATGCATGTTTTGAATTACCTTTTCTGGGAAGACAGATGCGTATGTATCATAAGCCTACAAGGCCTTGTGAATTTGTTTTAGTATAAGGCTAACTAAACTTTATGTGGGTCTTCTGGAGAAATCGAAAAGCTCTACAGAAGATGAGTAGTGGAAAGACCCATTAAGGAAACAAAAGCTGTAAGTTGCAGGCTTTATTTAACTTGGTAGAACTTATAACTGCATCTTGGGTTCCTGAGTAAGAATGCTTTCTAAAGCGTTTTCTGCAGTGAGCCATCAATAGTCCTTGACCCAAAGGCAGAGTTGGTCAAAGGCATTCAATTTATTGTTTAGGATGTTCAACTGGGAAGGAAAGAGAAACACTTCAATTTCAGCTCTCCAGAATATCTGTTTTATGTATAGAGGTGTGTGTAGATTATATACACGCATACAAGAATATATATATACACAGACACATGCATTTTTACATTAAGCTCTATTGCATTTTAAACATCTGTGTTTAAAATCTAAGCCAAACACTGTCTCACTGCAATGTAAATTCAGACCTTCCAGTGCTGAGACTGGAATAAAATCTCCCATTTCCAGCCTGAATGTTTTCATCGCCAGATTATTTTATGAATGCAAACATTAGCATCCCTGCCCTTGGCCATGCAGATGCTATGCATTTTTTATCCGTTCCCCTCACTCTGGATGGCACAGGCAGATAGCTGGCTAATCAGACTGAGTCACCACCAGCCAAATGCCCTGTAGTTCTGTATCCAGGCATGGAGAAAAGGAACCGCCTTGGCCCCTGGTGCTAGAGCCTCCCTCAGTAGCGCTTGTGTCTGTCTCCTCGTGCTATAGGGAATGTAGATCATTAGACTAAGCAGACTACTGGCACTCCCTCACTTGCTCTGCACCAGGCACTGAACATTTCAGTGCAGCAGTGCTTGATTTAAGTATCCCCATTTATTTCTTTGTGCTGTATCTCTCTCTCTTAAATGAGGGCAATTGAAGCACCTGAAAGATTACAAGATGATTCAGTGCCTTAGCAGTGCAATCGGATCCTAATTAAGACATAACATGGAGTGATATCATTAAACTGTTTAGTTAGAAACTGGGCTAGCAAAAATTAATTGTTAGATACCTGAAACTGATGGACTGAATTCCGCCCACAGTTTTGTCTCCCTTCAGAAGATGGCCAAGACATTTTGATAAAACTGAAGCATGCGAATAATATTTATTTCACTTCTTTTGGGATTGAAAATAGAGATGCATTCCCTGGGGAGCTTGCCTGCTTACTGGAGTTAATGGAAAACTTTCGTACATAAATAGTAATCTTTTTTTTTTCTTTTTGTTTTCTTAGCTTCAGGTTATACTTGGTTTATATTTTCAAAGTCTTTTTTTTTTTTATAATTGTGGAGGATAGAAAATAGTATAATTAAGAAAGAAGAATCTCATGTCTAGGAGTTGGTACTTTAATAAAATACACCAAATGTTGAGAGGGATGGCAATATTACTGTCTGTTGCTTGGTTTGCAGGAATTCAATATACCTGCTTCTGCCTCAGTCATCTTGTAAAACTGAAGCACAGACAACTTAAACAACTGTAAAATAAGGAATTAATTCCATTCAGTGACAGTATGTTCAAGCCTTGAATTGTCACAGAGGGATGTCAAGGTGTTTAAATGAAAATCAGAGAAACTAATGATATTTTCAGCTTTGAAATATAATTACAGAATGGAGAACACTAAAATGCATAGGCTGCTGCTAACAAGTCCCCTGGCACGGATAAGGAAAGTACTCAGGGAAGGTTTAGTTCACTCCCGAGGATTGCTTCACATGGCCTATGCTCCTGCATTGCGGAACATGATCTAACACAATTATGTGGCTGTACAGTCCCCTCTTCTTTCTTCCCAGGAATTGTATTTCCCTGGAACCTTTCAGGCTTCCTTACTGATATTGTGGCTTAATTTTCCTACTATTTTATGCAATACTTTGTTCTGTACATCAATAGTTCTTTAAATGGATAATGTGGACAAACTTAGATGTTACAGTTCTCTAAGGAAGCCACAGCAGTCTCCTAGCTGTTAGCAATACGTGCTTTAGCAGATAGATTTGTCATTTGCTGACCCAGAAGACAACCTAAATTAATTAGATGTCAAATAAAAGTACAGAACTATAATAGCTCAGCAAGAGTCATCCTGGATGTCTTGTGAATTTCTTCTAGCACCTTGTCCAGACTGGTGTTCGTGCAGTTCCTGGCATGACTGAGAACAAAATGCTACAGAATTGTTCTGAAATGCACATCAGACTGACAGTGATGATGTTTACGTGGCTGAAATCTTCTCTCATTCAAAACTGCCAGATAATTTTTCTTGGCAGTGTTACTGCGACAATAACTATTCTATGCCTTTGGTGCTTTGAGATGTCGCCTCTCAGGTTAGGTTATTTGCAGACGCAGTTCTGGTTTTGTGGTGCTGTGCAGCTGGCATAAATACATCTGTCTTTCAAACCCTATGTGACTAATGTTGATGTATGTTTTATTTTTGCTGGAACTGTTTGGTTTATAGATGTGTCTAAACTGTAGCTCTTAGTTTATATTTTCACACTCTGGAGAACTTTTTTCTACCTTATCATACAAATGCTCTTAGATCCAACGTAGTACCTATTGTGGACCTACCTCCTATCCAAAAGCTATCATTCCTGTCTCTCTCTGTTGAAACGTTTTTTTTGTTTTTAGTTGTTTCCAACCCTTTTACCTCACAACTTGGTCCCATATTTTTATAGACATTGAGGAGCCTAAAACTGAAATTGGAGGGACTCACTCCTAACAACATTTCTAAATTAAAGCTACTTAGTCTGATGGCTTCAGATTTGTGTTTCTGATTTCAAATTCTTTATCTGCTCCTCAAAGTTTGCAGACTTCAACACTGAACTCGTAAAAGGATATCTAAAGCAACAAAGTTATTCTGTGAACAAAAGACATTTCAGTCACATTATAGGTATAAATTATAACTAGGAATTTCTTAATTACGTACTTCTTATATACTTCTTATTAAATATATTCTTAATCCAGTAACTTCAGCAAAACATTCAAACTCAAACATTTACTTTGAAATATGATTATTGTATTACAGATCCGTCCTCTTTCATACAGATAAGTAAAGGTAACTAATTCCACTAACTGGGAATGTAACAGTGCTATTGTGTGTAGTGGGTTTCTGTTCTGCTTTATTGTATAGTAAAGAAAATTTCTTTACCACCAGGTAAAGAACGTCTTGCTGACTGCCTGGGAATTACTCCTCTTCAAGCCAGTCAATTTATAGAGAGTTTTATGCAAAAATATAAGAAAGTACATGAATTTACGAAGAAAACCATTGAACAATGCAGAAATAAAGGTAATCCAAAGTCTGTAAGCATGTTTTTGTTTACTGATCAGCATTGTGTGACACTGGTGAAGACAAAGGTTCACCTTATCTCAAATTCAGATAGTTATAGGATGAGAAAAAAGATGGAGTATCATTTCTTGGTGAATTAGGCTTTTTCTTTTTTAACCCCAAGAGGAGTTGGTTAAACCTGCTTTTTCTCAGAAAGATGCTAACAGAATACGACATCTGTTCTCAGAGTGAACCCTACTTAATGTCAAGTTACACTGCATCATTTTGACATGTAATGTACTCCAACACAAAAAAGCCCAAGGAATATTTGGCTTAATAAATACGCTACATGGCTGCTGGACCGTGGAAGTTCAGCCATTTAATTGAAGAGCCAAATTACGTGGCCAATTTTTTTAAGCATATTTTTTCTTTGCATCAGTCAGAATTTATGTTCTTGATGACAGATGTGTGTGGAGTGCTTCTTGGAGTCAGCAGCTGTAAACTCTTCTTGCATCAAATTTCTTGTTACTCTACATATTCATTTATATTTAGTGAATCCTAGGAGGGCAGTAATTTGAGGAGAGAAAATATAGCTGCTTGAAATATTGTCTTTTGAAAGCTAATTAGCAGAACTGTAAAACTGGATTTATTTTGTTTCTTAATAGGATATAAAGTACTAAGATATTTTGTAGATATAAATAGTAAATCTGCAATATAGTATTACCCATCTTTGTATGGGTGAATGTCATCATAGAAACATATAACTGACTTCCAGTCGCAGAAATGGATAGTATTCCTTTTTTGTGCTTTGTAGGGCTTAAAAATCTCCTGGAAGCATGAACTCTCGTTGTGTCATGCAGATGCATTCCTTTGTTCATTAATATTGCTAAACAAAAGTGAAGTTACTGAAAATCTTTTTTTAGCCATAATTAAGGCCAACGTAAGGTGTCTAGTAAAATATTACACATTCTTTATACATTTTTGATCTATTTAAAATAACAGCGTTCTTTTCTTAAAGATGAATGAATTTCAGTAACCAGATTTCTGTGATAAAGAATCTGATTTACGAGTTTAGTAGAGAAGAGTCTCATGACTTGATCATCATTGAAACACATTTGTCTAATTAGTACTTTCTCCTCTTCTCACTCCCATCTATCAGCCATTGTTTTAACATTAATGGTAGAAGAACAATCTGTTTTGGTTGTTCTGGTTCAAAAAATGTGCAGCAGGTCAACATTATTTAATATTGTTCTTATTAATCCACCTCGGATTCTAACTTTCCAACAAAAACATTCCAACCTACTGAGCTCATTATGAGATCACTTTTCTTTATCTGCGGTTCAAAGGTGAACAGCACACACCAACTGATAAGATTTAGGTGTTATGAATGTCTGATACTCTGTGTAGACGTGATGAGTATATAAATAATGTTAATTTGTAATGAAGATGTTTTTGTTGGCGTATTAGTGTGTACGTTATTATATTGTTGATATTGTTTGATTAGATTATCAACATATTAAAAAGACTATGTTAAGATCGCATTCAGATATATTCACAGATTAATCTTAATTAGCTGAGATAAACCATGTGTTATTTTGACAAAAGGATCCTTGCATCTCTCTTCCTTTCTCAGCTGCTCTCTTTTCCCCTCTAAAATAATTGTTTTGGCAAAATATGTCTTTAGGCCTAACATAAAGCTATAACTGTGTTTTCATGTGTCTCTTTTAAACTAAAACCCCCACCACACTGGAGTCTAGGAAGTTTATCTATGAAGGGGACACAAAAATATCACATAAAGAAAATGGAAAAAAAAAAGTTATAACTTTGGGCTTTTCCCCCAAAATGATTTGGTAATTTGGGGAAATATTCATTAATGATTTAATTACTCTACAAATTGATTTTTCTTTACTATTCCCAAGTAAACTATTCATCGCATGGAAAGATCTAATTATGGCTGCTAATGGATGGCCAGTTCTGCTCGGTATTTATAGTTTCATCTCCCAGAGGGAAAGTTTGCTGGTATATCTGTAGACATTCCTAATGAAATTAGAACTTTAGTGAACAGAAGTTTTCCTTGTATTACACGAACCAATTCTCTGAATGAAGTAATTCTTAGCCCAAAAATACAGTAAGCATTTAAGGTTTGAAAAAGAGAAGCTCTGCCTATTTTCAGAGGGCAAAATCTTAAATGGGCTCAAGCTGAACATAATTACAAAAATCCATATTATCTTCGAAAAGAATTTTTGAAATTGAATTTTAATCACTCTAAGAATACTAATATCTATTTAAATCCTACAAGGTTATGTCGTTTCCATAATGGGACGTAAAAGACCACTGGTTAATATCAATTCCCAGGATTACAAACTACGCACTCAAGCGGAGAGGCAGGCTGTCAATTTTGTTGTTCAAGGTAAAAATCTGTATGCCTACTTTCCAACTTCCCTACCTGTTTCTGTTTCTGTCCTTGGCTTTAGAGGACAACAGCTCTGATACCTCAATGGAGGTATCAATGAATATTCTAGTAGTCGGCTAGTGTAGACTATTGAGGCATGAGTTTTACTATAGAAGAGAAGTTTAAAGGAGGTATTGTATCTATCCTTGGAAGTTGCCAGTAAACAGAAACATAATATTAATAATAACAGCAATGACAACAACAACAGTATCATTGTTCTGATACACTGTAAGTGCTTTGTGGTCATTAAAGAGAGCTATGGATGCAAACAGCATGTGGAGAGAATATCTAGAATTCAGTGCTTTAGATGTATTGTGGTCCTTTAATTTCCTTTCTGTTTTTGAAAAGTTCCTATTCCAGGAGAATTTCTGTCATTACACCGCTTACAGGTTCTGGCTTTTATTTTGCCAGATAGGTTTTATTTTAAGAAATATACAACATTACAATAACTATGCATTGTTATGATTTGTTTTGAAACCAAACTCATTCTTTGTAAGGAACATTCAAACTTAATTTTGTGGAGGGCAAGAAAAAAAGGTGTTTTTTCAACAAGAAAATATTGCAAAATTGCTGCATAGTTTAGAAATGTGAAAATCAGCTTAAAATTAATCTGATGCATGAATATACTTTACTTAAATTGCTTTGGGCTCAGTCTTGGACAAAATTTAGAAACCTATTGAAAAAGCTAACAAGTGAGCTGGCAGGCTAGGACCGAGATCCCTCATACCAAGCTACGCCTTGGAAAAATTACCTTTTCAATTGGTTGATGCTGACAGAGTTTTCATTAAGTTGTATTGGAAGCGGACAATTCACAGGCAAGTAAAAAGTGCTTTCTAGATATGGTGGTGGTATGAGTTTTATAAAATGATTTGAATTTTCCTTTTGAAAGGGTCATTTCCTTTTTTCCCCCCCTCTTCAAATATTATTCATTGTAATATTTCATTATTTGAAATTTTGAAATTATTCAAGTATTTATATCAGATTTGGTGCATTGATAATTATTAACTGAATTTAATACTGTCTCTGCAAGGAGATATAGGATTCTACTATACACTCTATTGCTTGAATAACAGTTGTGCTCAGGTGGTGGCTGCCTTGCTGTAGTATGTGCCCAACAGTAGAATTTTAAGGAATCCTTATAAAGTCTGCAGCAAAGCTTGCACATTTTCATGCCCAGGCAGCCTTCTCCAGAGACTCGTGTTCTGCTTTCCTGGGTTTCCATCCAGCTGGTCAGCAGCCCTCTCCAGTTGAAGGCACGATGCTTGAGCTAATGCAGTGAGACCTGCTGAGTGCATGAGGTAGCATGAATAAAGCTACATGGCCTCTGAGCAGCGCTTGCTTATGTCCATTTGTCCAAAGAGCTTGGAGCTGAGGCAAAGTGATCACAGGGCTGTCTACGAAGCACTCACTCATATCTACCTACAGTAATAATATTATCATTTTTCACTGTCGATTCAAATAAGACTGGAAGATAAATCAGATGAAAAACAGTGTAACTGTTATTCAAAGCATGCAAATTAGACGGTGTGATGAAGTGAGTATTGAAAACTCTGAAATATCCAGTATTCCCAGATTTTATGAAAAATTTTATTCTAGACCATGATTTTTTTAATTTCAGGATTTCAGCTGTAAGGTAATATTTTAAGATTGTAAAATCTTTCTAAATTGTGCTAAAACATTTTATCACAGTCAGTGTATTAAACTGCATTTAATATATGTTTTATAATTATATGTAATAGTCTAGTTAATTTAAGTAGTTTGCGTTTTGATTTTGGTGGCAGCAACTGACTGCAAAAGATTTCTTCTAATGCACAACAATATTGAGAGGAATGTAGAGTTTCAACTTTACCTTTATACAATGTGATTTCCCACAGTTCTTTCAAAGTGTTTTTGCTCATTTTCAGTATTTCCAATTTCCATAGAATCACAGAATGATTTGGGTTGGAAGGGACCTTAAAGATCAACTAATTCCAGCCTCCATGCCTTGGGCAGGGACACCTCCCACAGGATCAGGCTGCCCAGTGAGCAGTACTTGATAAAGGTAATGAGTAAAACAGAGCCTCAATAGCGATTCAGAGGGGGCAGTTTGTCATAGAAAAACATGAGGAAAGAAGAAGTGTTCAGTCTATCTTCTCAATCTCTTAGATATTTCTCTTTGGCAAAAGGACCAGCCATATCCTGGGGTCCACCAAGCCCAGCACAGCAGCTGCTCAAGGGGGGTTGTTTTTCCACTCAACACTGCACACGTGCAGCCCCACCTCGAGTAATGTGTGCAGTTTGGGGCACCTCAATAAAACTGTTTGAAATCAAACTCTTAGACTCTGTCCAGAGGAGAGCAGCCAAGATGGTGAAAGGTCTCAAGAGCAAGACCAGTGAGGAGAAGCTGAGGTCACTTGGTTTGTTCATCTTGGAGAAGAGAAGGCTGAGGTATGCCCTCATTGCAGTCTACAGTTTCCTCAAGGTGGGCAGCAGTGGGAGAGGCGCTCATCTTCTCTCTCTGGTTGCCAGCTGTACGACACGAGGAAATGGAATGAAACTGTGTCAGAGGAAGCTTGGACTGGACTTTAGGAAAAGATTTTTCATGAGAGAGTGGTCGGTCACTGGAACAGGCTGCCCAGGGACGTGGTCATGGCACTAAGTTTGTCAGAGTTCAGGGAGTGTCTGGACGACAGTCACATGATTTAATCTTGGGTTGTCTGGCAAGGAGCAGGGAGTTGGACTTGATCCTTGTGGGTGCCTTCCAACCTGAGATATTCTGTGATTCTATGATTCTGTGATTTCCTCACTTGCCATTTGTCTACCTAGCTGTTCTTCATCTCTTCTCTAGAAGGTCAACCATTTGGAAAAAAAGAATTTCAAATTCATGGAGTTAGAGGGGGCAAACTGGTAGAACTCTACAGACTTTAGGATATCTGATTGGACAAATAGAATGATGGCTTCTAACCATGACTTAAAGGATTGTCTCTAGATTTTATCTGATAGATCCTTATGTAAAATGTATTAAACCCCTCTTGCATGGCTCAGAACAGAGCACTTCACCAAAATGCAGGCCTGGGGAATCATTCTGCCTCCTGATTACCAGAAATGTATATTCTATTATGTAACATGGCACCAGTTTATGCAGCACTTCTCTTAACACTGTAATGTAAGGCATAAACATTACATACACATGGAACTAAGAAAGCACATAAAATTATGTTTCCAAATGGAAATGTAGCACTGAAACAATGTTCTAAACTCTTGTGATATTAAATTTTAAATTCTTTATAGGAAGTTTTAATTCCAATTTAGAGTTAGATAATTTCAAATATTTTTTATTAAAAGCAATTTTTCAACTCATAGCCATGGCTGACAAATTGTCCTTTAATTAACACCTAATTTCATATTATTATTTTCTCATTTTAATTAGTATGTAATTATTTAGTTTGCTATTTATTAATCTTATTGTCAGGTTGTCAAGTTACATGAACTGAATCTGCTAGTTTTGCAAATTCTTGTAATTCAGAATCTTCAGCTGTTTTTGGTTCCTATACCATGGTTTCAAGAACATTTTCCTTTTGCATGCTTTAAACTAAAAGCAGATCACTTTCTTTCATAGGATCTGCAGCTGATCTTTGCAAAATGGCTATGGTGGAGATTTTTACCTCTGTTGTCATTTCTCCAACTTTAACAGCCAGGTTAGTAAGGAATGATTGCAAAGCTGTTTGATTTTAAAACAAAATTTGTTGAAATGAATATATTTCTGGCATTTTAAGCAACTGTAGAAATACTGTGTATGCCTTTGAATCTTTTAACAAACAAGGACTTATGGCATGGTTTTATACGTTCAAAGTTACATCTCTGTGCTTGAGTAGTTCGATCTGTAAATCCATCCCAAATCAAGGAAGTGCCCTGGGGCCGTTCAAACTCAGTCAGCTGTAGTTCAGTGGTAGTTCCGCATCTTTGAAATCAACCCCACTGATCATATCCTTCCTGTATTTTGAGTGTTTTGTACAATGGGAGTTGAATATTCAATGGGCTGGGAAAAAAAACAGGAATCAGGAAACTGGTGCTCAAACAAAATAAATGAACATTTTTTATTCTTGCATAGATGGTTTTCCTTTGCTAGAGAAAAGCTAGGTCTTCATGATTCTCTTCTGTAGTGCCTGCTAACAGTTGGGTAGGAGCTCACAGAACATCCTCAGTATTTTTATGCTACTAGAAGAAATAATGAAGTCTACTTTCCTGGAGGAATGATGTGGAGAGGCAGTGAGCATCATTATTTGCTGCAATGGAAAGATACTTTGAAGTATACTTTGAAAGATACTTTTTTGGGGTTGAAAACCCCCAAACAGATGGATTCATGCTTTTTATAATGCTGTAGTAAATAATCCAGTAGAACATGAATTTTTGTAGTTCAGATAAAAGCAGAGATAGCAGGTAGTGCAGAACATTGGTGTTTCTGTTGTCATCCAGAAGGGGAATTGTTGAATTTCCTGGTGTTGTGAAAGCACTTGGGAAGAGCTGCATCAGACACCAGAAAACTATCACGGCCTCTCCTTCTTAATCCTATCATAAATGTCACAGCTGAGAAAGACCAAGACTGCAAGGGCATCTAAAAGAGACAGACTGTTTTAAACCAGAATTTTGAACCCCTGCCAGCTATTAACAACTGGATGGCTTTGCTGAAGGAGAACTTTCATTAATGGCTCCTTCCTGTAATATTTAGTAGGTACTTCAAGCCAGGCCTGTCAGAAAAGCACAATCAATGCCTTTATAAAATCGTGAACACTCACCTGGCTGGATGGTGGTGTTTGAAAGGATCTTTGTGGTCTTGCCAAAAGAGTAAGGGACTGAGACTTGAAAATTTATGTTTCCACTTGTCTGCCAGGTGACATTCGGTTAGTTATTTTTTCAGTGGTCTGTTTCTTGATTTTCTTATCAGTCAAGTCAGGATAATCATCCTAACATCCTTTGTAAAGCGCTTTGAAAAATATTGTTAAAAGGAAGTGTATACATAATTGGTGCTGTTGTTGTAAGAGTAGGAATGCACAGTAGCTCTTCCAGAACAAGAAATATAATCAATCTCCTATTATCATCACGTCAGATCATATTCATTCCAAAGATAGCACACTACTGCCTTTTATTCTATCTTTTCCCCCTTGTAAGTGTTCTTTTTTTTTTTTCCCCTATTAGAGCTTCTAATTTTGTAAACAGGGATTTCACTTCAAACAGCCTGTCAAGGAGAGAGATCTTTTATGTTTGCTTTAGAAGCAATTATGGACCCTACATTTACACTGGGGGGCAATGTCTTATTAGCCATAGCCAACTAATGGCTAGCACTCAACATTTTGTCTTCCTTACCTTGAAAATAAATAAAAAAATGAAGTAAATTCTAGATAAGGTCTTAGTTTTTAGTGTTTGTTTCCAGGTATATTTGCAGTCTTCTCCACCGAGAGCATTGCATTCCTTCTTTATACTCTGTAGGACATTCAGCTGTGAGGAAGCTCTGACGGGAGTATGAAGCTTCATTTTTGTAGGACTACTAGTTAGCAGGTTTTCAGTTATTGTTTGCACAGATGATATTGCATTTGAAACTCAGGGAAAGGTTATATTACATGAAAACTACATTTTCATGATGCTTCCTCAGAGGCCCTCTTGACGAAACAGTGTATTCCACTGTGACTGACTGACGGCTGTTCTATCAACCAGCAGTCTCATTTTTCTCTGTGAGTTTCTTCATCTTTTAATTCAAATGCCAGACTAGTAATTTATGCTGTTGACAATAAAAAGATAATCCATTACTTGGAAATAATTTTACAGAAATGGGGAAAAGTAGCGTTAAATGCAGTACATATGATAAGGGACTGATCCTGGTATGGGTTAGCTAGGGGCATCAGTGTTAACACCTCTGAATTTTGTGTGGCAGTGATGAGTAATCAAAATTATTTCTTCAGACTTCTTCCCTATTACCTAGATCTTTGTTAAGATGCTGTTCTGATGCTGATGGCCAAGTTGCTTACTGAAAATGTGCTGCTGACATAAATTATTCAAGTGCCATATTTCACCTGTCTGATAAAATTCACAGAACCTCCACACATTTCCTGCAGGCAGATGATAGCAAAGAAACTTCTGAAGCGAGATCAAGGCACGCAGCAGCTGTAAGAAAGATTTATAGAATTGATGAGAGTGAGAAGGTGTTTGGTGAAATCAGATGGACAATTGTATTTATTTCCAGTGTTTAAAACACTGTTGTAGTGCAGATGTATGGAAACCTGGTAAGAAAGAAGGATATGGCAGATTGTGGATCAACTGCTCCCTGTGGCAGTTCTTGTAAAAATTATCATTCTGGAAGCTGAAGATGCACTGATATTACCCAAGCCTACTGAGTGCAACATGGACTTCTCAGAAAGTCATTAAAGATGATAATATATCAATAACATGCAAATTAAATTTAGCAAGTCTACAGAACTATTGAAGAATTTGGTGTGAATCCAGCAATTCTGCCTTCTCACCAATTTATTGTTCCTTCAGCACTGGACCTGTGCCACAAACACACAGCTTTACTTCTCAGCATGTCCGGAGCTGAGTTAAAGAGGCAGGTTCAACAACAGCCTGGATATAAATGAAAGATCCAAAAAAGAGGAGCCACCAACAAATAAAAGGAAAAGGCATGATCATATTTTCTTGGTCCCAGCTGCTTTTCAATAGCAGTGGTTGTTGAAGGTTTTGTCTGTCTTTCTCAAGGAACAAACACTTTAAACAGCCTAATGGTTTATTGCATTGGTGAACTGTAAGTGCAGCTCACTTCTACACAGATAGCTAAATTATAAGAAACAACCCTAATAATTGTGGAAAAAAGTATTGTGTTATGGGACCTGGATGCTTTTCAGATACAAATCACATGATAAGTCACAAATGATTCATTTGTTGGAAGTGGCTTCAGTTTTTGTTACATGAAAGAGCATAGAGGCATTTTTATAAGGTGTGCAGGGCATTAGTACTTTGTTGACTGGTTTTAGTTTCTCAGATTCATACAAAAGGGCATACTAATAAAACCCGCTTCTTGATTGCATTACATTCAGTAAACTGCTTAGTGCTGCTGCTATGTGTGATGAATTTCTTTAATTCTGGGCATAAATCTTATGCCCTTCTGTCTGATTCTTCAGGAATTAAAGAACTGTTTTTACTCGTGTTTCTTCTGCAGCAATTATCCAGGATTTTCAAGCAAATGTTTATTGTTCTGGTATTCTGCCCACATTTCCCAGTGAGTGGTTGCAGATGTGCTTTAAAAGATTAA
This sequence comes from Cuculus canorus, assembly GCF_017976375.1. Lineage (NCBI taxonomy): Eukaryota > Metazoa > Chordata > Aves > Cuculiformes > Cuculidae > Cuculus > Cuculus canorus. The sequence continues at coordinate 10,184,709 of NC_071404.1, read as the reverse complement.
TTCTAGCAAGGTTGTCAACTTTTATCCTCAACCTAACACTGGAGAAATAGAATTATAAGGCAAAAATAAAAGCTTTGGATCCTGCTTGAGAGGAGACTAAGATTTTTGTTTCACAGACACATACCTTTGTTTCAGCAGCAGAAGGAAACATCCTAGATCATATTGCCATGTCAGAAATGACTGAGAGCTCCTCTTTGCTGCTCTCTCAATCCAGTATGCAGCTCTTTGCTTCCCAAAGTGGCCAAATAACATTGTATTTCTAGTTGTGCTGTGACAGCAAAACCATTACTTTCCTCAAGCATACAAAGCAGTATTTTGCATGTATCCAGAAGATGGTGAACTGTTACCTGAACACTTCGTAAGCCAGAACAAGTCAGAATGATTTATTCTTTCTAGAAAAAGCTGAATATATTTAATATGCTTTAATATCACAGCCAAGAAGTACATTCAAAATGTAGCACGTTCTTCAATGTTCCTTTATTTGGATCATTCAACACAAATAAATAATAAAATAAAAAAGAAATTAAAAAAAGGTTTTAATAAACCTTCTGTAGATCACCTTTTAAGTTGGTATGTTTTAAACTGCTTTGGGTACATGCAAAAGTCCTATTCTCTTCAGTTAACATTGTATTCAACTTCCGGCTTTTCATGATGTGGCTGCTGGAAAAACAAATCTCACAATTTTGCTGAATTTTTGTAGTTAACATATTAAAATGACAAAATATTGTGCTGGTTATTAGAGAAACACTGAAAGAGAGATTAAAGTTAATGCAGGCAATGTGATGTATCTTAAGGTAGAGCTGTTGTAGCACTGCACTGGAAATCCATACAGCTGCAGCTTTGAAAAAACTTGAAAAAAACTACAAAAAGTTACAAAATTATTCTAACCTCATTCCTTAGTTTCATGACAACTTAATAGACATTCTTTGCACTGGAATCTCTATACTTTTGTGGGAAAAATGTGCATAAATTATGTAACAACTAGTATCTTAGTATCAGGAAAAAATTAATAGCGTTTTAGGGTAAGGAACGTAGAGGTTTCTAAGAATCAATTCCAACATCCATCTGGTCCATCATCGTTGAGTGTGGCCAGCAGCAGATGCTTCAGGAGGAAGGTGTAAGATTTGTAGTAGAAAGCTTGTCTGTCTGCAGATTTTCACCTTGCTCTGACTGTGGGGATGAGTCTCAGTTCTGAAGCACAAGGCTTAAGTCTGCCCTCTAAACCATGCATGTCATGATTTCTATATGTTCTAGAAGTCCATAGAAATATTTGTTACATGAGCAACCATTCTGGCTTTTTCTGACGTGTTTCATTACATGCTTTAGAAACCAATATTTTGGTTTATTAAATTTGAATTTATTAGGTATTAATTTCCCAAATTTCCAAGTAATTGAATTCTTGTTTTTTCAGTTACAGAATGCAAAACATCTTTCCATTTGTTATTATGTACACTTTAGCTCGTATTCCCCCCATTTTTCTAATTTCAAAATATCTTATTCTTTTTATATTTTTTTTTCTAAGCAGTTAAGAGCTTTTTAGATCTTTTGGGATTTTTTGTAAACTTATCATTATATACAAAGCTTTTAACCATGTACATTCCTGCCTGCAACTTCACAGGCTCCCATTATGCATCTAGAGGTATCAAATTCAAAATGAGAAAATGTGATATTATTAGTTGGATGGTTATTCTATTCATCGAAAAAGGGGATGATATGGAATGACAGACAAGGATAGTAGTGCTTGGGATGCAGAATCTGATAATGTTGTATTGGAAAATGGTATTAAGTTCAATGATCAGAGACAAAGTGCTTTTTAAAATAAGAATAAAGCTATATGTGAGTAGAAAAATACTGATTTTTTTTTTTTTAGTATTCCTAAATGTTTGTTGGTCTTTAGTACCTTCCTAAAGGCAGTGTGATTTTAATAACTATTTTTCATTTATACTTCTTTGTTGTGTCTATATAAAAACTTAAGAGCATAAGACAACATTATAGTTAAGTAACGCATTATCAGAGGATTTTTAGTGTAACTGCAATTTTTACTCAAACAATTAAGCTATGATGCATTTCAAATAGCTCATCTCTTTTACTCCTTCTCCAAAGAGAATCCTTTGGCTTTGGGAAATCTGCTGTTCAGTTATGATTTAATTCTCAGCATGTCTTCAGATTCGAAATAAAATGTGTAATTTTTCATGTGAAAATTTACGCTTGAGTACTCTTAACTCCGAACCAGACAACCTGATGGTACCACACCATTTTACTTACCCACTTTTAAACTTTATTTTGTTTTATTTTCTATTCAAATTCTTAAACAAGCCAGCTGGATGTAATATGTGAGCTCTTCTCAGATATACTTCGAAGAACGTACTTACATGTATGGCTTAGTCTGTCTCATTCCCTTCCTTTGTGTCGCCTGCGCTTAGTTAGACCTCCCATAGGAGCCTCGGGGGCTGTGGTGAAAGAAGTGAACAGATACAGCAGTTGAGACTGAGGTGAATTTTGACTGGTCTGGAGCTGGCATGTGGAGGGTTCAGACTGCCTGCTCCCAAACGATGGAGTAAATTAACCTGCAGTTAGTCTGTAGGACTTCCATTGGTGGTTTATATGTTGTAGTATCTTCATGCAGACCAGTCTGGAAAACGAGACCATATTATGCTTTGGACGTGTTATTAACTGCCGTAAAAGTCTCCCTAGGGATGTAAAAAATCTATGACAAATACGTGCAGAGGGCTGTCTAGTTTTAGGTATCTAATGTAGGTGGCTGTATTAGGAGATGGCAGTCCCACCAATTCCGTGCATAAAGATGGGGTTTTGAGATGTTAACTCAGAACCTCTAAGTCAGGCCCTACCTTGGCCCCTGACTATGGAAGGAGTATTGATTTAATTAGTTTGAGCATCTTTTGGCACATTGCAGTCACCTGAAAGGCTACATATTGCTGTTAAAAACCAGCTTCCACACCACAGTCACAATCAGATGCAGGTCATGTTTCTCAGTGGAAGAAATCATGCGTGTGCTCATCGGAAGTCATGCCAAATCTGCAGGCAATCAGGAAAACGGTTAATAAAATATTAACATGTAAATGAAAGGCATGCTTATCATCTGTAGAACAACAAAAATACTAGTCCCTGCCTAGTTTGCAGTCTCTAAGTTAGCAAGAGATAATGAGAGAAACTTGCTATTTCAGTATTCCTTCAAAGTGAAGATGATTCAATTAAGCTATTAAGCGAAAGTATAGTTTTTTTTCGAACTTCTTTCACTCAAGATGTTCAATGGGTAGGTGTATGCAGGGACTGAAATGGTGAAAGTGGTGAATTTTGAATGTATAGGTTGCTTTGTATTTTCTTTCCTCTCTATCAATGTCAGATTCCTTCTGTAGAACAGCATATTGCCTGTGAATCTTATAACTGTAACAATCCTGAAAAAGTACACGTGGCCTTGTACTATAAACCTGCAAGAGCAGAACCTATGGCGAAGATGTGAGACGGATAAGAAAAAGAGACAAAAAATCATTTAAAAAAATTTGACTTGTTTGGTGAACTTTAAGGAGGAAATAGCGTATACTATTCTACTTCTCAGCATCAAGCTAGGAAATCATGTTTAGCATGAATTAAAACTTATATAATGTCTTTCATTTGAAAATATGAGTGTATTAGAAATATTTATTTCTTCAATGTCGCATTGGTGCGATGACTATTATCCCTATTTTCTAATTGGAAGTGCACAGCTTAGCAGGAAAGTAGCAGAGCTAGAAAGAGAAACAGTAACGCTAGCATATAGTTCTGTATTTTAGTAGACAGAATACTGTCCTGAACTTTGAATGAATCACTAGATGTTTAAAATGGGGTAGATATAATTCTGTGCCGTTACTCCGTTAACTGGCAGTATAACTGAAATCATAGGCTGTGCTGTTCAGGATGATAAGTATTGAGTCCTTCAGCCCAGATGGAGAACCAAGCTAAAAGATCTGTTCTTTCTGTTCGTCTGCTGTTCTTTCTGTTCTTTCAGCAGATGAATTGCAGCATGTGGAGTTGTCAAGTCTATTGTGCTGTCCACACAGAAATGTTGAGTTCAGTTCAATTGATTCTACAGGTTTTCCAACTCACGTAAGGTAGCACTGATCTCTGGCCCGACCTGGCTCATCCTGAATTCGGTTTTGCTTTAGCATGGAGATGGGGTCATCAAATGAGCCAATGATGAGTGGTTTTGAAAATCCAATTATTTTTTCTCCATTCCTAAAACCTGATGAATTTAGGATAAAATCTTTAATTCCTGTTATAAGTTCTAAGAAAGGACTATGAGGACAGGCTGAGAAAGTTGGGGTATTCAGCCTGGAGAAGAGCAGGTTCTGGGGAGACCTTATAATGGCCTTCCAGTACCTGAAGGGGTACAAGAAAGCTGGGGAGGGACTTTTTACAAGGGACTGTAGTGATAGGATGAGGGGAATGGCTTTAAATTGGAAGGGGGAAGATTTCAATTATACATCAGGAAAAAAATCTTCATGATGAGAGTGGTGAGGCACTGGCACAGGTTGCCCAGGGAAGTTGTGGTTGCCCGCTCTCTGGAAGGATTAAAGGCCAGGCTGGAAGGGGCCTTGAGCAGCCTGGTCTAGTGAGATGTGTCCCTGTCCATAGCAGGGGAATTGGAACTGGATGATCTTTAAGGTCCTTTCCAGCCCCAACCATTGTATGATTCTGTGAAATATGCAGAATATATGTTGCTCCAGTCCTGATTGAAGGCACAAGACACTACTCTACTACAAATGATCAGTCTATCACATTTTCAGTGCACTGATTTGATCAATGCAATTATTTTCACTTATTCCATAGATTCACAATATATTCAGAGGTTTTAATGTTCACAGTTCTTTCTGATTTATATCTTTTTACATGTCATTCAATGATTATGAGCAATCTCTTGTTTTAATTAATTTACTTGCATTGTAAATTATAACTTTTCACATAACTCTTGCTACGGATGATCCTGGTCTTTTCATCTATTTCTTTTTGTATCCTGTGTCCTATTTTTCTGTTAGAAATATGTTAACCTGTTTCACTCTGCTTCTGACTGTGTTGTAAGTGACTAATAATTTAAGATCTATTATTAGAGCTCACCACACTGTTAGTCAATGTCACATTGTAATTTAAGGCAGTGTGAAACTATCTTAGGATATTTTCCTGAAAGCCGTGAAATGTTATAAGTAGTAACCATGTTGATGTTTCAGCCATTTGTAAAGAATTATTTACTTGAATAACTGCTAAGTGTTAAGAAAAGTCTACAATGTGCATTAATTTAAATATTATCTACAAATTACAAAGCAATTTGGAAATGGGGGGTACAGTTTCATGATTCCCAGCTACAATGATTAAAGAAGTAATAAAATAAAGCTAGTAGGAATACAGTCTGATTATATACATGGTATTTTTCCTTTCTGGGTGAGAACTACAGTCAAGGTTTATATATGTTAGATGATTGTATCTATTTTGCCACAGGCTTCAGTCAATCAAATACATTTATTATTCCATTACAAAAGTACTGTTGCACCCAAACTAGCAATTTAGGGTGCTATTCCTGTAAGAACCAAACAATTAAGTCACAGTCCATATGCAAGAGACCTATTGATAATACAGACAAAGATAAAAACAAAGCAGCAGTATGAATTCATTACAAAACAAGTCTAACTGAAGAGCTTGGGTACTTGGAGTTGTATGGGTTTCAAGATGTTACTGCTTTCAGCTGTACCCTGTTCTTAGGAAGGCAACAGATCTGATACCAGAGGCAACAGGTCAGGTCGTTTATTTGTGTCTGCATTTTTCTTCTTCAACCTGCTTGCTTATCAGCATGAGGACTCCTACTTTGTACTTAAGTGAAAAGATTATTTCCTGGAAAGGACTCAAGTCACTGACCAACCCTACACTGGGAGTTCATACCAGTCTTACTCTTGACCTAACTTGCATTAGTAAAACTACCCAATTGCCCCAACTTTTATTGCAGCTCAGCTTGAGAAAAACAATCTATGTTAATAAAACAAAGCCTGTCCCTATAATTTCTTGCAATTTTCTGCAAATTGTACTGGTTTTAAGCAATCCCTTGTCGCATCATCAAATCTCTGAATGACATTCATAAACTGGCAAACACAATCTGGGTTTATGGTCATGGCCTTTATGTTTTCAGGACATGTTGAGTGGCAATCCTTTTAACTCCATTGATGAGTTTTTCATATTCTTAGGATATTTTTACTTTAACATATCTATTGTGCATGTGACAATTAGTTAATTATATGAATGGAAAGCACTGTTAAAAATTTCTTGCATGTGTTACCTTAAGTCTCTGAAATTTTTCAGGTTAATTGCCCAGATTCATGATGAGTTGTTGTTTGAAGTAGAAGACTCTCAAATCCAGGAATTTTCAGGTAAATACAATCTCTTTCTCTCCCACACCCCTTTCCCTCAGTGACCTGTGATTTTTCAGAGGAAAAAGAGTTAATTACACAAGAAGCACCACATCGATTCTCATGATTAAGAAAATGTGTACTAAGCAGAATTTTCTGAATGTTTTTTTACCACTGGGTTTTATGTAGATCAGATATGATATACTCATCTGGAGTTCTTCAACATGCTTATTTGTATTAGTTTTCTTACAAAGATTTGCTCATCCGAAGTGTGAATCCTATAAAGCAAGATTTCAAAGGGTTCTAGACAGAAATAAAAAGAATGGCTTGGAAAGCAACTTTCTAAGTACTTCTGATTGGGGCCTGTTACATAAGGCACTATGAAATTCTTTATGTATGAATGCAATGTACTGTGATTTCCAAGTTAGTTTACTGCTTTTTTAATATTAAGAGAACTTTATGATGGAACTTTCCGGGTTAAGGGTTAGTAAAATTTCCCGCCCACATTTTTATCCTCTTATCTGGCTTACTTCCAGACATTACTTCCTAAGCCAGATTTTGTCTCAGCGTCCGGCACAAATTTAGCTAGCAAATGAGAGCACATAGGAGGCTGTTGGGTCTCTTCTCCAGTAAGTAGTGGATTTATTCCTGTAGGCACCAAACTTATATTCACAAACTTTGGTCTAGTTTGAAACTCAATAATACCTTCAGCTAAAGCAATGAGCACAATGTCACAAATATTTTAAGTGAACCAATACAAAAAATATCTTCTATTATAACCTAAGCATCTAAGAAAATATTAATTTCACTTTCCTATGTTAGGTTCATTTAAATAATACAATTTGCTGTATTAGTCTCTTTTCATCACTGATCCCTCTTGTGAGTATTAATTCATAATGGGAATGTTAAACCTCCATCTAATCAAAACAACCTGGGAAATATTTAAGTTCATTATATTAGGGACATTGTAATTAATTAATATATTAGCATTTGACCTCTAAATACAGGAGTTCAAATCTGGTTTAAATTAAAGAAACACCGTACTATTTATCAGAGATTTCAGTATCTGCTCAGGAAAGGCCAATGTTGGAAGTACCATAGTTTCAGAGTTAGAAAGTATAGTATATTGAATGAGATCTGCAAAATAACATAGAATGATTTTTATTATCTTATTTTACATCAGTTTGCTTTAAGTATAAAGCTAATATTACACCCAAAAGATAAAAATTATTCATGGTTGCCTACAGATATAGAAAATCACAGATTCTGCCCTCATCAGGTCAAATTCTGATTTCTGTTACTAGTATGAATTTGTAGTAAATTCAGCAAAATCAAGGCTATTCCAGTCAAATGGAAAAACCCTCTAGCTATCAGATGAATAATCATAATAAATTATTCCACTGTCTGAACATGATGACTAAAGTTTTTTTCTGATAACACAAAAAGAATCCAGATCTAATTCTCAAGATGTGACTGCCCTAGACACTACACTGTAACCAGTTTGCAGATCTCCACGTCTACCAGCTGTGTGCAGAACAAACATCCCAGCCAACTCTTTGTTCTGCTTCAAACCTATCACCATGTAATTGAAGTTGCTAGAATGACCTTTAGGAAATGGACCTGGGCAGTCTAGAGCTCTGAGATACCTTGGAAATTGTTGTTGCACTTAACATAGGCTTCGAGGCTTGAGTGTTCAAGATGGAAGTTTATTTCATTCTACTGATTGACGATTGATTTTTAGGTTTGTCTCAACTTCGCCCTAAGAGGCAAGGAAAAAAAGGAAAATTCTCCATTACAGTAACTTTCAGATATACTCACTTACCTGAGAACAGAAGAGTGCTAAAATGTCTTTTTTCTTAACACTAAAGACCAACCTAAGACATTCCTTTCCTTTATTTCCTCATTCATTCATTTCCTTCCCCTTTATTCATCACTGGTGAGGCCACACCTGGAGTACTGCATCCAGTTCTGGGCTCCCCAGAGAGACATGGACACACTGGTGAGGGTTCAATGAGGGACAACAAAGATGATGAATGAGCGGGAGCATTTCTCTTATGAGAAAAGGCTGAGAGAGCTGGGACTGGTCAGCCTGGAGAAGAGAAGGCTCGGGGGCTGGGGGGTCTCATTAATGTCTATAAATACCTTAAGGGAGGGGACATAAAGGGCAGAGCCAGGATCTTTCCAGTGGTGCTCAGTACAGGACAAGAGGCAATGGGCACAAACTGAAAAACAGGAGGGTCCTTTTGAACATCAGGAAACACTTTTTTTACTGTGAGGGTGACTGACCCCTGGCACAGGTTGCCCAGAGAGGTTGTGGAGTCTCCATCCTTCGAGATACTCAAAAGCCATCTGGACACAGTCCTGGGAAATGTTCTAGATGACTTGGTTTGAGCATGGAAGTTGGACTAGATGACCTCCAGAGGTCCCTTCCAGCCTCAACCATTCTGTGATAATAGTACTGTGAATAGTTCTGCTACTGGTAAAAGAACGAATGCAAGTTGTCTTGAAAGTGACTGAAGCTGGCTCTGCCTTCAGTGTCATTAACGAGAATTTTGCTTGATCAGAATAGGCACAGAAAGCAGCATGTAGCTTCCAGTCAGGAGTACAGTGATGAAGCAGATCTCCCTATTGTCCCCAGTCCATGGTGTGAACAGTCTTGGTTCACATCACAGAGCCATCTGAGAACGGTTGACCTAGATTCCTTTCAGATAAAACTAAATGGGAAGACTCTTTTCTCCTAATCTTTTCTAATTATTTCAGGAGCTGCTAACTGAGGTAACAAATTAGGTATGTGAGTTTCAAACGAAAGAGGGAATGTCAGTAGGATATGTGCTCCTAGCTCACTTCAGTGCTTTGAAAATCCAAATATGGATTTAATCTCTTTGTTCAAAGCTCTTTCTGTCTCTTAAAAAAAGTTCTTACTCTTCTTACTTTTATTTGCTGATATTCTTTAGCTGTCAGCTTTGTCTTTACATATCTAATGAGCTTCTGTCCATTCATAAACTTTAAATAACAGAATCTGCTGACTTGCAGATTCCAGCCTGCAGCTTAATGATCCAGAGAGAAATCTCAGTTGTACAGTCCCAAAGCTTGGTAAAAGGAGAGACGTGGACTTAAAGCTGAAGAGTAGTGTTTGATGGTTTTAATGGACTACAGTTCAGTGCTGTGTTAGTCTGCTAGTCTCCTGCATTAAGTGTGATCCAAGAGGCACTGGCATACTATTCAGTGTTTGCATTCTGATTCCAGTCATGCTTCTGATCTACATTTTCAAGAAAGCAACAGCAAATATACGTGTCTCAGGTTTTGTTGTTTGCAGAATGGATAAAATACTTTTAAGAATTTATAAATCAATAGCATAGAGGTAAATAGTGTTATTTCAATTAGATCGTAGGGCAGAACATAAGCCTTCTCAACAGCATTTCCCTTATGGAAAGTCTTTTGGTTTTAATTTACCACATTAAAACGTCTGTTTGCTTCTGAGACTCTCCTGAGCGGAGGCTGAGAATTGCCACACAGCAATCATAATACTGGTGCTTTCTCTATTCCTTCTTAGGATTTCATAGGCAACAACAAGAATTTTCAGTACTTTTCAGTATATAGAAATCCAAGTTATAGTGCACCTAGTAATTTATGCCCAACAGATGATTTTAAATCTTTTGAATTTGATGAACAATGGGCAAGCGATATATTTGGGGTTTTTTTTGTAATATCTACTTCTGCACAAAATACTGCATGTAACTTACTTTAGGTGCTATCTGTATTTTGGAAGAATACCTTCGTCAAGCAGAATCAATCACTCACAGTTTTATAGTACGCATATGGTGCACTCCAAATGGACAAAGCAAAACTTCATTTGTTTATAACAAAGCTTTGAGCCTTCAAGTCTCAACATACTTTGAAATACAATAATACATACTGCACTGAATTGTGTGATTTTTCAACAAAGATATGACATATTGCTTGCTTCATTTCTCTGCTTAGGGCAAGAACAAGAGATCAAAAGAGGGTTTTGAACATCCTGATTTTCTGTTAGAGATTGTCTGGAAAGTTCAAATCAAGACATTTGGCAGAAATTAGTTTGGTTTCGGCAGAAGACTGCCAGCTTTACCCTCAATAATCTGCCTGGTTCCTAGCCAGCTTGCCTGTCTGGCTTCATCACGGCCAGAGCTCTCCAGCAACCCACGAAGCAGAAAGGCAGATGATATTTTGGGAATGCCAAAAATTGGGTTGTTGGATCTGAGAGGGCTCGACATCTCTGAGTTCTGGAGTCTGTGTAATCAGGTAGACAGACTGTCCCCAAATCAAACTGTGAATTTGTTTAGGGATTTGGGAATTTGGGAACTGCAGAACTCAATTTTTCATTTTGTAGAGACTGTTTCCGAGACTTCCTCTCTATCCTCTGTTTGAAATTCCTCTTTGCCCTTGGATTATTCTGAATATATTACTGCTAAAAGAGGGAATGCACTTTGGGGTTATGAAATGCAGAATCATTTCTTTTTCACAGTACAGGGATAGCTGTAGTTACAACTATAAGATCTGACTTCTGAAGTATATTCCATGTAAATCTGGTGGATTTGAAAGGTAAACTTTGCCACTAGCGATTGCTGTGGATTGTTCCTTGTCACTATGCTTGCTTAATTGCATCCATTACTGAGATGCATAATTAAATGAAAAACATGTCTCTTGAAATAACTGATTTTTTTAGAAATAATGTGTATTCCGGTACTTTGTGTTAGACTGCTCAATATCAGTGTGCATTATGGCAGTTTTAAAGGTGTTTTAGAACTCATTTATAATCACATGTTATTTATAGAACTAAAGAATTTAAATTCTATGTCTATTGTTACATTCGATACATGTTAAACACAGAATTTGAAACTATTTTTTTGATATTTTACCAGGTATAAAATATATCAGTTGAAATACTTTAACTGTAAGAACACCAAAAGGACCAGTCTAAGAAAAAAAAAAAACCAGAATAAACTAAGCCCATTTATTCTAATAGTAAGAGTAATTAAGATTTTTACTACCTAAGCAACAATATGTTAGGGTTTCTTTACATCTGCCAATATAAATTTTTGGCTCATGTACATGTTCCGTGACATTTCATTTTATTCTCCTACAATTTCCAACTTAATGGGTACTGAAGCAGCTGCATAAAAAGTGCATGTGTTCAAAGAGGGACTAAAGTAACAGAAGAAAATGAACTGTTCATCACAAGTTAGTGACATTTTCTGTTTTCTGACTTGAAAAACACTGGTGCATAACCTAAAGATGCCTCCAGATAGCTTTCAATTTGAAAAAAAAATCCCTGTTCCATAGATCATGTGTCTGGCCAGTTTCGATATGTTTCTGGAGTCATAATTTCATAGGTGAATGAGCTTGAAAAATGTCTTCAGTTCGATAGGGACAAATAAGCTTTTGTTTCACAGCAGGCATGCATGTCTTTTCTTTGCTCCTATTCACACCACTTTCAATAAGCATATTTAATCTGGCCAGTATCAAGAAAACCTGATGTATGTTAGAATACATGTTGGAATTTCAATTCCTCTATGACCTTGTCCCTTTGCTGTCATGAAGTTTTTTAAAAATATAATATTTTAATATGACATTAGCACTCACAAAACATTCTAAGATGAACATAATCAACAAATTTCATAATTGCTGACTATGGATTTTGAGAGATAAGTGGCGAAGGCGGAGAGAACAGCATTTTGCTTATGCCTTTGCAGTATGTGGCTGGCTGCAAAGGAACATTTTAAGATTAATAATTTATGTGCCCTAGATATACAAGATTCTTGACTAAAACAGAAATAATCATTACTCCAAAAGCCTCCAATCTAAATCTGGATAAGAAACAAAAGATTAGGAGTTATAGAAACATATCTATTTAAATATAGCAGTCACTTTTATTAGTGAACACACTCTATAATGTATATGAGATAAAGAAGATACAGTTGTGTATGCCTGGATTATTTATTTTGAGCACTGAGAAAAAGGAGAGTTTTCAAGGAGATATGAAAGGCTAGCAGGAGAATCAGATATTATATACATAGGACTAAAGGGGGCCTCTCCTGCAATTACATTCCACCATGCCATATGGTCTCTTAAAAATTATCATCTCCATATGAAAAATTACTCCCACCTGGAGACTTTTCTAGAATTTCATCTAGAACTTTAAATTTCCATCCTAAATATATTCAGCCATTTATATACCTATTTATTTTTGTGCAAAGATTATCATTTAGTCTAAATACTTCCTTCTTCACTGTTCATTGTCTTAGCAGATGACTGAATAGGAATGGTAATCCAGCAGGTTGTTTTTTGTATTTCTGTTACCACCGTGTATTTATTATTTCATTCAAATTATGTTTTGTAAAGTAGACATAGATGAATCTTTTAGATACTTTCAAAGGTATCGTTTCAGAAGTCTGAAACACAGGCAAAACTAGTTCACGTTGCTTGAAATGAATGATTTCAGTAAGCCACACACTAAACTCTGGGAAGACATGGAGAAGTCAGTGTGACGTTAGAAAAAGAACAGGGAGCCAAACTGGCATAGAACAAAACAGTGAAGAAAATGGAGCGAACCCATAGAGAGTTTTTTTTAATGGGTTGTCAAAGGGAGTGAGGAACCATTAGTTTGTTCACTGATTTGGCCACTTTAATCTGCGGTATCTAAAAGGATATCAGTAAAGGATGCAGCAGAATTCTGATCGTGACAGATGCCTTAAAGTGAAAACTGTGTGAACCGTCAGAGAAAGGTGTTGCAATCATCACTGCCATCGTGAATCCCCTCTGGGGATAACAGTTCTCTGGAAGAGAACTAGTCAAGTTCCTAGGTCTAGAGAACTAGGGGGAAACTGGTCTAACTCAGTGCCTATGCAGACAGCACCTTTTATCATACCTTTCACATCTTTCAACCCATGAATTGATGCTACTGAACCATGCTCCATCTTTTGGTGTCTGTTGGAGCTCTTTTTTTTTTGTCAAAAAGACCTATTCCTCCCATTGCCACCATGCTTTATTGCTCTTTATTAGTCTAACAGCTCAAAAAACATTAAGTGCCACAGAGCTGATTGTGCCCTTAGGTTCTTTGTAAATGCTTTGGTGGAACATACAGAGCTGAGTGAATCTGCATGAGTAGGGCAGGAGTGTTATGCTCTCACAAAAGCTGTGTGCAGTCGTAACCCGTTAGAGAGCTTAATGGTGGAAAAAACATTTACCCAGGGACTGACTGACAATCCACTTAGCCCTCTGAAGGCACGTCACCTGGTCAGAGTGCCCTGATGTCTGCTGCATTGTTGACCTTCCAGAGCTGGCAGCTTGTTTAATTCAGAGTGGGGTTCTCAAGACGGAGGCAGTCCAGTACTCCTCTATTAATAGCCACATTGACTTGGACTGCATTTTAAATGGATAATTATTTAGGCCAGCACTTCCTCTTTCACTGTCTGTGGATGTCACGTTTGTTTCTGCACTCCCAAAGTGATTCCACTACCTGAAATCCAACTTGGAGCAAATATATAGGTGTATCTGTACGTAGATGTGTCAACAAATGTTTGCGTCCTCAGGCTTGGCACTTCAGCTGCTGGTCTTTTGAGTTACTGCATAATTCAGAATTCTGGAAAATCTTATGACAGCTCATTAGCACGCAAGTCTGAGCGAGCCAGCATGGTCTGAGCACTCTACTGCTGTTCAGGCAGAAGCTAGTTATCATCATTAATATCAAGCCAGCCTCAGTGTCACAGATGTGAGACAAAACATTGCATACTACTCCTCATTGCTGGCATTGTTAGAAAAGGTTTCGACAGCAGCCAGAGCAACACTGTGTATGCAGCTTCTTAGCTTCTTAAAATGCTTGTTGTTCCTTCGCATCTAACCTCAGCAGCAAAAGGACCATAATGTGTATTGAGGGATAAGTTATGCTTCTAAGTAATCATGTGGGTTTCAGTCTAACAGTTATCATCACATATTACATACCTTGATATATCTCAATTCAATGAGGTACATAATGACATATATTATCTAGTCATAGATTCTTAGAGTGATTTAGGCTGAAAGGGACCTTAAAGATTATGCTGTTCCAACCCCCCTGCCATGGGCAGGGACACCTTCCACAGGACCAGGTTGCTCCAAGCATCTTCCAGTGTGGTCTTGAACACTTCCTCATATGTAGCATCTATGACTTCTCTGGACAAACTGTTCCAGTGCCTCACCACTCTCATCAGGAAGAAAATTTCTTCCTAATATCTAATCTAGATCTCTCTTCTTTCACTTTAAAGCCATTACCCCTTGTCCTACCTCTTTACATGTCCTTGTAAAAAGTCCTTCTCCAGCTTTTCTGTAGGCTCCCTTTAGGTACTTGAAGCTGCAATAAGGTGTCCTCTGAGCTTTCTCTTCTGGCTGAACAATTCCAACTCTCTCGGTCTGTCTTCATAGGAGAATTGTTCCAGCCCTCTGACCATCGTCATGGCCCTCCTCCAGACTCGGTTGAACAGGTCCATGTCTTTATGTTGGGGGCTTCTTAGCTGAAAGCAGTACTCCAGGTGGGGTCTCATGAGACCAGGGTGGAGGGGCAGAATTCCCTCCCTCAACCTGATGGTCACATTCTTTTGATGCAGCCCAGGATACTGTTGGCCTTCTGGGCTGCAAGTGCACACTGCCTGGTCATGTCCAGTTTTCATCAACCAGCACCCCCAAGTTCTTCTCCTCAGGGCTTCTCTCAATCCATTCTCCTCCCAGTCTGTATTTGTGCTTGGATTGCCTTGATCCAGATGCAGAACCTTGCTCTTGGCCTTGTTGAACTTCACAAGTTTTGTACAGGCCAACCTCTCGAGTCTGTCAAGGTCCCTCTGGATGGCATCCCTTCCCTCCAACGTGTCAACCTCGCCACACAGCTTGGAGTCATTGGAAAATTTGCTGAGGGTGCACTCAATCCCACTGTCCGTGTCTCTGTCAAAGATGTCAAACAACACCGATCCCAATACTGACCCCTAAGGATTGCCACTTGTCACTAGTCTCCACTTTAACATTGAGACATTGACCACAACTCCTTGAGTGTGACCATCCAGCCAATTCCTTACCCATCCACTGGTCCATCTGTCAAATCCATGTCTCCAATCAAGAGACAAGGATGTCATGCAAGACAGTGACAAATGCTTTCAACAAGTCCATGTAAATGATATCAGTTGCTCTTTGCTTATCCATCAGTGCTGTAACCCCATTGTAGAAGGCCACCAAATTTGTCAGGCATGATTTCCCCTTAGTAAAGCCATGCTGACTGTCATCAGTCACGTCTTTATTTTCTATGTACCTTAAAATAATTTCCAGGAGGATCTGCTCCATGATCTTGCCAGGTTCAGAGGTGAGACTGACTGGCTTGTACTCATCCATCCTGTTGGAGTGATGAAGGTTGCTCTGTAACTTTTCCTCTGGGGGCTGTCTGGTCATCCTGTTTCACTTTCAGCAGCAGCTTCTCCTTTTAAAAAATCTGTTCGTCCACGGAGTTTCCCTTTGATTTTTATTAGAACCATATTGTGTTGCAGCAGCAATCTTTGTCAAGTGAGACACTAACTCGCATGACCAAGGATGACAAATCTGGTCCCAAATGACTGAGTTGGAATAATTATAGATACATTTTCACAGTAATAGTGAGGATAGTGTTATGACACAAAGAGTTCTTAAGTTACACAAATCATACTGAAGTTTTACTGTTTTGATTTTTGATAGCTCCAGTGTCCCACAGGAAACATTTCTTCTTTAAATTTGGCCCTAATCTTCTTACTCTGAAGAATAAAGTATTTTAGACAGTTCAGACTTGTAGTATTTTTTCCCCAGCTTTTTTTCTTGATTGAATTTAATGACTGCACAAGAAAATTAAAACATATAAAATATCCCCAAACATAAGAATACAGACATGCTGTACATCTGTATGAAATAAGTTAGTGCTCTGCTTCTGTACTTATGGGATAGATAAGTTAAATCATTCTCCCCCAAAATTCAATTTAAAATAAGGAATTGAACCTTCCACAATAGATAAAGTATATTTTTTTAAGAAATATGAAAAATATTGTAAATTATTTGATTTTTTTTCTTTTAATGCAGAAATTTAGGTGCTGTGTGACAAATATAAAACAAGTAGGGTTTTATATATAACAATTCTAACATAATAAAGCTCTGGGTTTTCATATTTACCTTACAGCACTGGTAAAAAGAACAATGGAGTCCTTGCAGCAAACCACAACCTTGGAAGTGCCACTAAAGGTAGGGACAGTTCTGAATTTCCATTAATATCTCAGACATACTTAGTTTTGTGTTATCGTCATCATTTGAAGGATCTAGAGAAAACTATTTTGCTTTTCACTTCAATAGTTTCGTTTTCATGTTTGTGGGGAATTGCTTTTTTAGATTACTATAAAAATTCTAAAGGAAAATAACTGAAAGAAACTCGACATCCATTTTCGAAAGTGTGATTGTCATCTGCTCTTTGTTTTAGCAATGCAGTGTGGTAATTTTGAAATCCATTTCGTTTATTGCCATGAAATTTCTTTTGGGTGTGGTAAAGTGAGAAATATGTGCCTTTAATAGGCTCTTTAAATGTGCCAGGCGTTCATTACTGCTGAAAAATTATTGCAAAAGATCTTTCTTCAGTTATTTCCACTTGGAAAATTGTTCTTTTTAACATTGTCATGTGGATGCCTAGCATAAAAAGCAAAAAAAAAAAAAAAATTGGAATATTGGTCGTTGTTTAAATACAGGACGTCTGTAAAAAAATTAGTATATTCATATGCAGCTATCATATCTATGTATGTATTGGGCCTAATCGTCTTATTTTATAAAATAATTATATTTTTCTCTCTGCAAGGCTAGTACCCTTCACCCTAGCCTACTGCTCAGCTTTTGTGGCTTAATAAGAGATGGTAGTTCCTGGGAATCCTTTAGCTGATTAAGTGAGCAACAGTCCAAGGGTTTCCAGTTTCCCGAAGAATGAAGTACTTGGTGTTGCCAGATCACTCGTTTGGCGGTATTACTGAAAAAGCTTTGGGGACAGAGAAGAGTTTATTGTATTTATTTCAGAGATAGTTGCAACATACAGACTTGCACTAGTGGAAATGGTTGAAAAAGAAAACCACTAGGTAATTTCTAGCTTACGTCTTCCCCCAGATCTTCCGTATCTATTTCAGCATCTCAACCACTTTGTGAGGCTTTCTCTGGAGGTCTCGCAGTTACGTATTCCTGAGTCCTTATGCAGCCCATCTTTCCCACAAAAGCTGTGGGGAGAATGAAGGGTATTTGAGATCTAAATTATTCTTTCTGCTTCCCATACTGGAATTGCCCCCCTGACTGTTCACTTAGTCCTTGTAAGAACTTGCACTCTTGTGTGCCACATTTGGTCAAGTGAGACATTTTGCCCAAAAAAGGAAGCAAAACCGTTTTTCAAGGTATACTACATCTAAATAGTTTTAATGACAGTATTGGACATCTGGCACTCATACTGCTTTAAATTTCATTAAAATAATCACATATGGTATCATTGCTAGTATATAAAGCGAATAGCAATACTGTAGTCCTTCTTTGATAGTTCTGGGGAACTCTTTTTGGCAACTTTGTCAGAGACAACATCATTCATACTTGGCAAATGGCCTGAGGAAGCCATTGCCATGAAATAAAGTATGAACAATTTAATATATTCCTAAGAAAGACAAATGTTTACATGGTTAATGAGTGTGTTTGTAGTTGTATGAGCAGGATATCATTTCAGGGTTATATATTTCAAACTAACCACTAACACGAAGAAGGTTTTAATGTCCTATGGACAAAACAGGACATACCATCTTAGACCACAATTTCTTTCACCTCTAAAGTGTCTCCTAACACACTGACAAATTAATCTTGATGCTTTAGCAAATGCATTCAATATGTTGTTCCTCAGAGAACAGCTATCCTCTGTTAAACAACAACTACATTTTAATAGGTGAAAAGAAACACGTTCTTGGACCACAGGTAGTTGTCTGGGGTTTTGAAAGAGTAAGACTTTGTAAAAGGCAATGGAAGTATCTGGAAGTGCATGTTTTATTACCCTTGTTTTGGTCTTTTTTTCCTGAGCAAATTACTATAAGAGTCATGACATACTTTTACTCCTACTGCACATTAGCCTGTCTGCATCATGAAGACACTTCCTCTGAAACATCACGAATGGATCAATGGCAGAAGCCAAACAGAAAACATAAAGTACCAACAGCTTGATTTCAAAGGAGAAATTTAGAGTGATCTTTTAAAAAAAGATCTGTATTTTTGTTCATGTTGTTTACCCTTCTACACAGTAAGGATATGTCTTTTAGGATTAGAGATGTTGAAGATGAAAAGATTTTTGTGAAATGCTCTCCTTCAGCACACTTCAACTAAATATGTATTATGTGCTCGGTTAATATGAATACTATTTTTTAATACAGAGGAAAAATGTCACTAAAGTAGAGCACACACATAGTCTTAATGGGGAGAGATTTCTTTTTCTTCTTTGTGGAAAAGGATGCTTTATCTTTGAAGTAGCACCTTTTCCAAAATATAGTCCTTGCTAATGAGGCAGCTTTCATGTCAGAACATCTACTGTGTAACTGAGCACCAGCAACTGCAAAACAAACTGAAATAAAACCAAAGCAACAACAAAAATACTCCAGAACTGGAAAAGTGGATGGTATAATAAAGAGCCCTAGTATCTTTATGAATTACTGACAAAGTTGCTGATTATAAACACTCTAATTTTATAGCTCTTTTGAAAAGCGTAATAAGATTAATTTTGCTTTAGCCTATTCCTTGCAATTCAGTAACGTGTATTTGCAATTTCAAAACTGAAGGTTAGTCTTGTTAAGATGTTTTAATCAAAATTATATTTATAATTAATAGATATGCAGAACATTTCATATTCAATAGGCACGTAATCTAGAGCAGTATCAACATCCAAAGGCGAAAGCAAAAATAGTAATCCTGCTATACGTGATGTGTTTGTTTGTTTAAATTTTTATATTTTTTTTCTGACAGGTTCCCTTGAAAGTGATTCTTACCGCTGGGAAATCATGGGGGTGTATGACAGAATTGCAGGAGATGTAAAGCAGTCATCGGGGATGTTATTCAGTACCCGTACACCTCATTGGCCTATGCTGATTCCTCGCTGAATCACTAGGCAACAGCGCTGCTGGATCTTTCATAAGCACCTAATACTCTGCATGTGAATTTTTTTACTTCATTTTGTCTGTAGCCCTAGGCAACAGCAGTGAGATAAAACTGGTTTTCACCAGTTCATTATGTTTCCTTTAGCCAAGGTAACCAGCAGGGAGCTGCTTTTGTTCAGAGCTAAATTACTACATGTAAGAAATGAAGCAAGACAATATTAACCCTTTGGGAACATGACAAATATATTTGAATTAAAGTGGTGTTTAGACTTTAATGCTAAATATTTTGTGAAGAGCTTGTGTAAAAATACTTCTAATCTGGCATTAGAAAGACACTATTGCATTAGAAAGACACTAGTTGAACTGTATCAGCAAGTGCGTAACTGTTGCGTTCAGCTTATTTTATAATTTGTGAGTCGAAGACAGCTGCTTGGTTTGCAGCTCGTATAAAATGTCACGTTCCACAGACTTAGAAAAGGAGTTCTTTGGAAATGAAGAGTCTCCACCTTAATTTGTATTTATGATTTTGAAGCAAAACAGGTAAACAAAACTGGATATCTAAATGCACTCAAAATAACCAGATTCTTGTCAATTCAAATAATTTCAAACTCAATTTGTACACTGTAGCCTTGGCATACTTTAAGCTAAGTATAGTTTTGCTTAAGCTGTTATTTTTACTATTGCTGCAATGCTAATATGCTTAGATAAATTTTGGGATTCAACATCATACTTTTTAGGATTCAAGTTTCTACTTTAATGTTTGGATTTGTTATTAATATTCTGGTTTCCTGTGGAGTTTATTCTTGAAAATTTGTTTTATAATATTACTGATTGCCAAATTCTGTCTTCATGCTTGTGGAATATGAAACTGTCCTCGAAGTCCAGTAATTATTTAGAAGTTTAAGTCAAGCACAAAACTTTTAAGAGGTGTTTAGTATCTTTCGGTGTTAGATCTGATGATTGAAGTAATACAATTTAAATTTTAAGTGTATAGTTACAGAGATTTTGCAGCAGTTTTAATTTGTATCATTAAACAATTTTGCATTGTGCTTAAAGACATTAAACTATTAAACATTGTAATATTGTTTTCTTATGTTGCATATTAATCATGCATTACCTGTCGGCTGAAGTGAGTCAGTAGTTTTTAAAATAGTCTCTTATAGTTATAAAATTAGCAGTGGTCACATAAGCAAAGTCAAAGCCTTCTGCATATTAATTGGGGGTCAGCTTTGTGGCTGGGGAGCATGGGTGTGACACTGCACCAGGTGATGTGAGCCCTGAGTCCAGTTCCACCTTTCCAACAGAGAAGGGATTGCATTAGTTTTCCACCGCTTGTTACCATTTTCAAGCTTTTTGTGTTGCAACAGTACTGAATAAGTGCAAAATGTTCTATTTTCTCATCTGTTTCACTCCTCTAAAAGACCTGCTGTTTTCAGCTGGTCTGTACTGATTAAGCCTTGCTTCTCTATGCAAGGCTTAGATTTCTAACCTTGCTACTATAGGAAAGAAGTCAACATTTTTTGTAGTTTCCCAGCTGATTTCCACCTTGTGTATGTTTCTTAAGATGCATACTTTTAAGCTAGGTAGATGGTGTATTTTTTCAAGTCCTGAACAGTAGTAGGTATACCGTTCAGGCTAACCAAAAAAAAAAAAACCAACCAAATTCACACTTAAGAACAGAAACAACCTTGATCCTGTTCTGTCAATTGACAACTGTTCAAATATGAAGCTACAGAAATGCAAAGGTCACCATACAGAACAAATTTGCAAACACAGCCCTTCACAAAAGACTCTCAGTCACAGTTCCCCACACGCCTGCACTCACCAGTGGTGTCATACAGTGGGTAATGTTAGTATTTTGTTCTCCTTGTGTCCCTCGTGTGAGTTCCTCTGGGCACCAGGTTTACCCCTTCTGCTTTTACAACTCTTCTTCCTGGTTCTAAATTTCTAAGCACTAATGGCACCGCTTTATCATATCTGAACTCATTCCGGACACACTGGCATGAGGGGAAAAGACGAACTGGCATACTTTTGGAAGATTTTTGATGACCAAGGTCTCAAAATGTGGTGCAGTTTGTGTTCTCACAACTTGCAGAATGCATACCGTGAACCCAGGATATCTTTCCAGTACTCCAGGTTTTCTAGTAAAGAAACTAGTCTTTTCTAATTGCAGCATATGAGTGAATTAGCATATGTAGGATTATGGCATAGCTAGATGGAGACCACAGCTTTTTGATGTACATGCACCCAGCATCAGCTGTATTACGAATTGCAGATACTGGGATGTGTTCTCCAGTCCTTGGTTTCTGTTGTCCTTGGATAGCCAGGTGAGTATCTAGTCTTCACTATGTCCCCTATCTTAAGGTGTAGATTTCATGGATTATTAGATCCTCAGACCTCAGTGAAGTGTTTTGGCTTCAGAGTTCCTCAGTTTTTAACTCATAAGGTCCCAGATGTTGAGAATAATGCTGAGTCTTTGGGACAATTTCTTTTACTTCCCACTGCCTTCCATCTTGTATGGCAATATAGGTTTCGGGAACAGTTGTATTTTTCAAATTGTGGATTTGCAGTAATATATCTCCATTTAGCATGGCAGTAATTTCCTTAAACAAACTGCCTGAGATAGGGTCTTGTTTGTAATTCATTTCCCAACAACATCCTCTGGACAAGGCATCAGTTTTGCCACACTTTTGTGCTGATCTATATGTAACTATTAAATCAGGGCAGCGCAGTTTTTCCAAACCGTAGGCAAGCTGCCCTGCAGCGTGCCTGAATCTAAAGAGCCATTATAGAGAA
Organism: Cuculus canorus; assembly: GCF_017976375.1. Classification (NCBI taxonomy): domain Eukaryota; kingdom Metazoa; phylum Chordata; class Aves; order Cuculiformes; family Cuculidae; genus Cuculus; species Cuculus canorus. The sequence continues at coordinate 10,162,355 of NC_071404.1, read as the reverse complement.
GCACGGCCAGTCCTGACCACAAATTTCCTCCCAAATAAATATGGGTGAAAATATCCTATATTTGGTGACTGCCAGGAATTCCTTTTGAGTTGCACAATAATTTCACACCAGATAACTCAAAGCCCTTAATATAATGAATGACCACTTTTTCAGGTTATTTTAGTTCTGCATGAAAGGAACTGTAAAAGATGGGTAGACTGGAGCAGGAGAAATCCTAAGAGCCCTTTTAAATGCTTAAAATTCTCAATCTCATCTTTAAAATTATTCCTTTTTTTCTCACAGTCTATGAAAAGGTACTGAGAAAGCAAGAAACAAAACTTCTCTTTGAAGTGCAGAACCCTGCAAAAGTACTGATCAATGGATGCAGGAGATCACAGAACAGATGGGGAAAGGGCAATCGCTGGTTCTGCTTAGCTTCTGCTTAGTGGACAGAAATTTCTTTAATTGATTCTCTGAACACAGCAATAACTCCTTTTCAACTCATTTGTATCCTTGGGTTTAATTTCAGTGGCGTCAGTGGTGGCCTGAATCTTCCCTTAGATCATCTGTAAATCTTTTTTTTTGCCAAGTGGAGTAGTGGGGAAGGAATGCTCTTTGAAATCACTTTAAACTCAGCGTCTGCAAGAACAGCGGAGCTATTTGCTGGCATTTGCATGGGGATGGCACAACCGATGTATATCTGCTCAGGACTTTTGATTCCTACGTACAACTATAGAGTGGCAGGACTCTGGTGTTGCGTGTTGGCCAAACTTGATAATAACCATAGTTAAAACACTGGTCTCAGATTTTATGTGAGCAAGATATTTTAAACATGATGGGGCAGAGGAGGAGGGGGAACCTCTCAGTTTTTAAAACTGAAAGCAGATTAAGAGAGGGAATCTGCTGAAGCATCCAGGAGATCATTTGTTCTTGATAATGATTGAGAAAAAACATTAAAAGTAAACTCATTTCATTTCTGGGAGTCCACGGAACCTGATCATCTCATTTTTCTTGTTTAATCTCATTTGAAAAGGAGGCCAAAGAATGGGTTGAATGTTGTATTATGCCTTCCTGGTATATTTCCTCAAAGGCCTAAAAAAGTCTCTTCTCCCTTCACCACTGAAAGACCGGACTGGATAAATCCTTGAGTAACCTGATTTTGACCTCATAGCTCACCCTACTTTGAGCAGGAGGTTGGACTAGAGACCTCCTGAGGTCTCATCCAACCTGAATTTTCCTGTGATCTTATTTCATTCTTCAGTTGGACAAAGTCATCTGCTTGAAAGACAAGTCACAAATTGCCTTCAAATATTCTGCTGTACCACACTGAACTACATAGTGCTGTACCAGAAGAAGCCCCAGAGATGTTTGGAGATTTCGTTCCTCCTCCCCACCTGTGTTGCCTCATTCTCTGCCAGCATTTACTATATTCCCTGGCTTTTGGCTGGCATACTTTTGGTATTAGCAGGTTGTCAGAAACATTCACGAAATTGAAAGGAATCCGTTGTTATTTCTGCTATTCTGCAATGGTTTTAGTAGGCAGGGTGTCTCTGGGATTTTAAATAAGTTTCAATCATGTCCTATCTTTGCCTTCCTGGGAAAATTCTCCAGCCTGATCAGCTTATCTCTGCTGAAAACAGCAGCCTACAAATCAGCAGGTTCTCTTGAGACATCTTCAAAGTGCACTTCTACCACCCATTTTTGTAAGACCATTTCACTATCAAGTGTGTCTTTATTATCCACTGTAAGTCCAGGCAATTCGTTATCCTCTCTGCTTGTGTTTTGAATTCTGGAGGTCCAACTTGCAGCTGGCGTTTACACATTTTTGGTGCATTTTTCTACGTCACCTTCTCCATTCAAGGTTAATTAGTTTGCTTCTTTCTTCCTTGGCTTTTACTATTTGAGCTGATAGTTTAATCCATTGCTAACCTTTCCGCCGCACTTCGTAGATACTGTTATTATTGGTAGTAAAACTCTCACTATTAGTTGTGTATGAGTTAAAAAAATAAGTTGCTTCTCCTTCTACCTCTGACCTTTGTGACCCCAGCTTCCTTCCCTCTACCATTTGGCCCAGTGTTTATTCATTTATGGCATTTTGGAGACTATTTTCTGGGTAACTACATTTTTACTGTACTTGTTTGTAGTTCATTTCTTGACCCATTTTTCCATGGTATCAAAAATTGGCTGCAGAAATTCTCTCTTCTTTCCCCTCTTTCATTTTTGGCAGATTCATCTGCTGTGCACACTGAATTTTTCTCTTCTAATTATTCAAACGTGTCGTGCATCAGATTAAGATCCCATTTTCCAATTTGTGTGTTAAGAAGAGAACTACACTTACAGGCTCCTGAGAATCACTCTCCATCCTCCCCACGAGTGGTTACTGCCTCTTATGCTGCATTTCTGCACAGAATTGACTGAGGCAAAATTGAATACCTCCCTGGATTACCTTGGCCTCCTTGCACTGATGCATTAGTCCACATCCAGCTGAGTCCAGAAACAAGTTTGTTGCTGATTTATCGTAAATTTCTGGTTGGTATCTGACTAGGTGAAGAACACAAGTCTTGTCTGGACTTCTGCCAGAATTTTTTCTTTTCTTTCTCCTTTTAACTCTAATCTGGGCCCCAAAGCCTGTTCAAATCAATGATTCGCTCCAAACTCCGTGTGAAGGACACCTATAAGAACTTAATTTCTTTACAATGAATAAATTCTGCAGCAGTTTGAAAGCTGGGCCACCCTACTTGCCTGCCAGCAATCTCCATCTCTGTTTATCTTCCCGTCCATTCACTTGAACTGTGATGTTAAATTAAATAAGCTTCCCAGGGAGGTTTTCCTTTAAATATAATGAGCTTTTGTAACACTTGAGCTGGGAGAAGTCAACATCTTCCCTTGGGGCCTCTTGTGGGTCACAGATGAGGTTAAAAAAGTGTTGTAAATGTTGTGCTTCTATCACGTTCTCTGTCTGGTTTGTGCTTCTTCTGATGCTATGGCTTGTGATACATTTGATTTTTCTTTTGGACCTGAATTTTTTTCACTTTTTTCTCGTACGTGACCTAAATCTTAACCTTTTCCTGGCATTCCCCGTATCCCTTAATGCCTTCCATTCCCTAGAAATCAGGTTTCTAGTCACCACTTGAATTCATCTTACCTCTCCAGGCTGGGCCATTCATTATTCAGACATTTATAATGGTGCAATAAACCAAATAATTTTCTGATAATGAGTCATCTCTTTCTTTTCTCAGTCTTGTTTATATTGCTTTTGTAGAATTTTACTCTTGCTTTAAATCCTTCTGGCCAACAGGCGTATAATTGAGAAGGATTTTAACACAGTCGAATAATAGTATGCAATTTATTAAAGGAATTAATTCAGCGAGGGTAGGTGCAAAGCTTCATATATAAGAAAACCCAGTTATCTACCCAAGTGCAGGCAACATATTCCCCAAAATGTCTGGAAGAGCTCGTTAGGTATGACTTTCAAGAAAAGACACGGGGACTGGTAGGTGTTTGTGCAGTGATCAGGAATGGTGCAGCAAATCAACCCTTCCACTCGCTTCAGCCCCAACAAGGGCTCAACTGCCTGCTCTGCTCGATATTCAGAACTGCATTTCAGAAAAGATGTGGAGCATCAGGAGTCCCTAGGAGAGCAGCTGGAATGATTAGAGCTATAGACGGTATCACCTCTGAAGAAGGGCTGAAAGAATTTAAGTCATTCAGCCTTGAGGAGTCTGAGGAGAGATCCGAAAGCAGTCACTCAGTATTAAATGGACTGTCATAAAGATGGTAATAAACTGCTCTGTGGGTCCCCTGGAGACAGAATGAGAAGTCAGAGGTTTAAATTTCACTAAGGTACAACTAGGGAGGGTGTTAAGCAAGCCTTCCTAAAGAATGCTAGTGATAATTAAGCATTTGAATGGACCTGAACAGGGCTTTTGAAATCTTTATTACTATATATTTCTGGAATAGACTAGGTAGATATGTGTAAGAATACAGTTCTGCTTAGTTGAACCTGCTTTGGGATAGGGACAACGAGTTACCTGTTGTGATCCTCCCCAACTCTAGATCTGGCTTCTGAGGTTAAGACGTAGAGAACTGTATGTACTACATCAGAACAAGTGCCATTGGATCGATACCAGAAAACTGAACCCTCAGTTTACTTCTCTGAAGAAAAACGATAGTGCATCTCCTACAATCTAAACTACCAGTTCTGGATGGGCTCTGTGCTAACTAAAAAGAAGTAAAGCTGCCTGCTGTACCCATCTTTGAAGCTGGCCTCACTTTGAGCTGGGGATTGGAGCAGATGACCTTCACAGATCCGGACCAACCTCACTTGTTCTGTGAGTCTAAGTGCCAGTAGCAAACCTGAAGCACCTTGCTTTCCTGCTGAGATATTCCCAGCCAGAAACCCACACAGTTTCGCTCTGCAGCTGATCTGGGTGACAGTGCCAGGTTTGAATTTGCATCAGGAAAAGAATTCACATAGATATTTTTTATTACTAGAATGGAGAAACTGGAGTTTTCTGCTGGAGTGTGGCTCAAACTAGTGCAGATGTTATTTTTTTCATACTGAAAAAGAACTGTTAAGGGTTTTTCCTTCTGACCCACCATTGATCTTTAAAGGATATTGTTCTTTTGATCAAGAAAAAAAAAAGTAATCTTCAAGCTCTCCAGGCTACTCTTTGATGTTTTCCTTTTCACCCTGCACACCTCCTTACTTGCCACGGCTGTTGGGGGATACTGTGCAACAAGAATGACTGCAACAGTGTGTTGCTAGGCAAGCTTTACTGGGTCCTTGTAAATGGGGCAGGTCTTGATCACACAGCTCTTGGAAAGGATGGGTGGTCACTGCCTGAGGGCTGGTGACAGGAGTCCCCTCAGCAGGTCTCAAGAAGGTGTCTTGATCTGGGTAAGGTGAAACTCCCAAAGACACCAGCACTAGGAGCTTTTATCTGTACCTTCATACATGACTTGCTCTTTTGGTAGTCAAAGTTTTGACACATTCCCTTGCCCACGGTCACCCCTTCTATAGGTATCATCATAAGCACAGCAACGTATAAATTAAGGTCTTTTCCCTAGAAAGAAGTTCAATAAGTCGTAAAACACTATTCCTAGGTTGACTTGCAAGTAGCTTCTTAAGATGGAGCAGGGAGTAAAGTTTGTGATCATCAGTCTTCCATTAGGGATTGCTGGGGGTTTTTACAATGTTAGGCAACACCTAAATTTCTTAAAATATTATTCCCATGTATCCTAATATGTTTAAGGTACACAATTATGACTTTAGAGATTATTTTTTCCCCTGCTTCAATTTTGAGAAAAATATGGCTCTGTGACTTACAAGCTCAAATCACAAAATGGGCATAAAGGCTCGTAGTCCAAATACAACGTGTGGTGTGTCTGATAGAACTCATATCGTCACCATGAGACACCAACATGTTGATTCTTTTAATCTTTTCAGCCAGAAACACTGAACTTTTTCTGTCTGAAGACTCTACTCAGAACTACTGCTGTCACTTTATTTGGGAGCTTGGAAATAGCAAAACCACGTGCCTGTGACTTATTGAAAGGTGACTATGAGGATGAATGATTTGAAAGCCATGAGGACCCGGCAGGCACAGTCTAAAATGTGTTAGCTTTTTCTTCTTTTGTGTCCCATACAGTGCCCCTTATGCTTCTAGCTGACCATAAACTGTGGTTTTGTATCCCACCTCAGATCTGGCACTCAGTTTCCTGCTCATAGGTTTGATGTGTCCATCCTTGCCACTCAGAAGCTATTCCAGTTTGTGAATGACCTGTCCAACTGGGCAATTTATCTTTCCTTATCCAGAAGACCAGCCTGGGTCTAATGAACTACTGACCTCTCTTTTCCTCAGCTGTTAATATCAGAAATACTCAGTGTTACTCAGCCTGGCAGGAGTCACAGGAGCTGGCAGATTGTTGGTGTCACGCAGCATTTTTAGGATCGGATATACACTTAGCACTCCATAAAATTCTTAAGACCTATCCTGTATTTGCCAGCCCTCTGAATACCTAAGTAGTCTGCACAAAACCCCTGTGCACAGGGAAGCATGATCGATTCTGCCCCTCTGGGATTTAAGTGCCACCTTCTGCGATTCACCTCCCTACCACCGATATTCATGGTTTTTCATTCTAGCACTGAGAAGGCAGTTGCTTCGTTAAAAAGGCAGCCACATCAATAGATGTTGCTGTTGCTCCTGTCCTTTTATCTACAAAGTCTAGGAAACCTTTCTCCCTGAAAGGCTTTCAACATCCATCATCCACAGGAATGCATGAACCACCAGACTACAGGATGTTCTGCCGAGGAGCTTTCTGTACTCCGTCTTGGGACCAGGCACTGTATATAAAATCATCAATATTCAATGCGCCAGAAAGCTTAAAGAAAAAAAGAAGAACGAAAACAGCACAACTGTCCAGCCTCTGAGTTACCATATCCCAGAGAAGAGCCTAGATTCTTGATCCAATCTCCAATCTGAGGAATGCTTTGAGTCATTGTACGTAAATTAGAACAATGCAGAATTTACTCTCTCTTGTTTCATTGCCTGTAGGTAAAAACACAGTGAAATTCACATTTTTTGCCCTTGAGCTGAAAGATTTTTTCCTTTGAACATCACTCCTGTATCATGCATCCTCCATGTCCTTTTTCTTCGTGCTCACACTATGGTACAGAGACAGAGGTGAACTTCTTTGTCCCTGCTTCCCCTCCATCGCCATCTGACTCAAAAGTGAGCATTTAATCTATTTTTTGCAGGATCTCTTGGCCTTAAAACTCATTTCTATTTTCCTTATATTTCAGTTCTTTCTATAAACTCTCTTGGCAGTAGGTGTTATTCACTCTTTCCCCTGCTCCAGCGCCTGCTCTTTTTTTGCTCATCGATACTTCCGTACCTAACTGTCAACGACATTTTTTATTTCTTAGCCCCAGGACACTATTTCCTAAGCAACAGCAAAGTCTTTCTATGCTTGTTTTTTCTCCAGTTCTGCCAGCTTTAGTTATTGTCCTGTTTGTGATGGTGCTTAGCACATCATTAATAGTAGGGAAACTGTAGAATTGAAATCCTTTTACTGCCTACATGAAACTCACATTGTAGACCAAGTGTTTTATTTCCAGATATCTGCTTTCTCTGCCTTGAAGAAATGGGGAAGCAAACCATCTTGTGGCCTAATTCATAAAGCTATTAGGCTATAAGTCAGTTTTGAAAACACTTCTTGATATACAATTGAAAAATGTGGGTTTTCTTCCCCAAAGACTAGTGATACAAGAGAATCCAGCAGGTAAAACAGAGGCTAAAGGAAACCTGCATGGAAAAGAATCAGCTCAGTAAGGATGAAGATGCTATAAAGAAGCCCATGTCTTTCTGCTTTCCACAATGAAGCAATTAGAAGCAAGGGTTTCAGCCCTTTGGTTCTGATGATTTTGAACTTGGACATCAGTGCTGGAATACAAAGTCTCAAGCCTCCCTTGTAGTTTCAGCATCAGCAAGAGGTTAGAGTAGAATCACAAGGTACAACTTACAGCTCTTCCAGTGTGTGTCTCAAAGTGCATCATGATGTCTTGCCTGAGGCTGTTCAAATTTCACCTGAGCCATCAGGTGTCTATAACATCACCCTTCCAGACACCTTATTGCTTAAAGGCCAAGGGGTTCCTCCTCACAGTGTACGCTGGGAGAGCTCTTGATTTTTTGTTAACAAAGAATTGAGGCTTTTGGATTGATTCCTTGTTGAACGGTTGAGTCGTCCGCTTATTCCATAAACATGTGGCCCTGAACTCTGACATGATGCTGTTACCAAGGGGGTTTGCATCAAACAGATTTTATGAGAAGTGGTCTTGCATTTCTTGTTTTCCTTAGAGTCTGACATGCCTCATCTCTAGAGACTGTTTTGGGTTCACCTGCACTGAATGTGACCTTTGATGGTCCATCCCAAAGGACTCCCGTCTCACAGCCAAACAGATTCCTTGTCTGTTTGTAAACTGAGGGCTGGAAATCAAACTGACCTATTTAAAGCCTTGGACTTGTCATAATTGGGATGGTTTGTAGGTAGAAGTCATAAATAGGATTTGCTAGACTGACCAGGACTGACAAAGTGCATGGCATTTGAAAGATAAATGTCTAAACCTGGTAGCACTCCCAGTAATGATTAAGCAGGAATAAAATGGCCTTCTTTGATTAAAACATTCTACCAGGGAAATAACAGTGAGATAGGTATCTGACTTCCAAGGATTTCATGTCCCAGTAAACTAACCAAAAAATGTTACTGTTCTGAACCTCAACAAGTGTCTCCATGCTCATAACAACAATCAGTTCTTAGTACAGTTAAAGTGACTCAGTGGTGTTGCCACAGCAGGAAGCACAGTGTGGGCTGCAAAAGCCATTCATGAAGATAAGTAGTCCACTGAAGGTCCCGTAGGAAGCTCTGCACCACAGTGCTTCTCAGCTGTGGCTCCTCCACTGGGTTCAATAGACCCAGAGGAATCCCTTTATAGCCTTGCGCTATGGGTATTCCTGAAGAAAAGGAGGAGCAAAGACACTCTAGCCCACCTCTTAAAATGCATGCAATTGGCAGAGTCAGCCTTACCATGAGCTGGGGAGCTGCACGCTGATGAGTGCATCACAGCTCTGAGAATTCTGCTTTAGAGCATCTTGTTCAGAGCAGATGTGCTAGAGTGAAAGTGGCTTGAACTTACTCATTAGCGGCAAGGTTAATATAAACAGGGCTGTATAACACACTGTAGTTTAGTGGAACAAAGAAACAGGCTTTAATATTGGCCCTTACCTTGACCTCATTCTCCACCTAACAGATTTTTATATGATAATACAATACCATAAGCAATGGCTCTGTGGCCCCTTCCCAGTCACCTGAATGCTTACAGAATGAGCCATGTAACCTGCAATTAAACATGTAGTTGCTTACACACAGGGAGTATTAGGCTATTGCACATTGATGTAAAAATATTCCTTCAGTTTAATCACACGACTTTTAAAAACAGGTTTCTAAGAATGAGTTTTAGAGTATAGGAAGGAAAATAAGGCAGCCTTAGATATACTATTCTAATATTAGCATGCTTAAAGGATGTTAAATTTACAGCTTTTCAATATCAGACTTGGCCTTTTGTAGGGCCTGAGCTTCTGTGCTGTTTTCCCTTAAGACTTCTTTACATATGCAAAAAAATACTGAAAATCTGTGTGGAAGCTCTGGTGACAAATCCTTTGACACTATGACATGATGAAGGAACAAACCATCTCAATGAATAATTCTGCAGTTTATTAGTATATTGAAGTGTTTTGATCAATTTTGCTTAAGTGAATGACAAAGGATCTGTTTTATCATGTACTCTGCTCATCTCGCTACTATTTGTCTTATTGAAATCTATCTTTATATTTAATTAGGCACAGGCAGCACACATTCCTAGGACCACAGGTGTCATGACACCGATGTTAATTAAAAGGCGACAGCAGAAATATAGATAATCGTGGAACTGAGTTGTGCTTTTTAGATGTTCCGAGTCTAGGAAAATAAACAGTCCCTTAAGAGGAAACGATATTTATTCTTCAGACTACGTAACTTGTGGTGCTTGTGTGCCTTGTTCACATGTGCGATGCAAATGTAACATATAATAATCCTAAATGACTCAGCATGAGAGTAAGGGAGAAGACAACAATACTGCTTCCTTCTCCCGCTTGTGAGCTCTCCCAAAGCAATGCACACGGGCTGGCTGGGCTCACTTCAAGTCATCTAAACACAGGGTTTCTCAAGCGATAGCAGATCCTTATGTTTAGCCAGCTGAATTGTGTCCTTTGTTATTGGAGAGAATATTACTACTTGTGTCAAAATCTAGTGTGCCTGTGTTAGAACAAGAGTGAAAAAAACCCAGCCTTCATGAAATACAATATTTGTGCAAGTCACAGTCTTTCCAGGATGCTCCAGATATCAAACACTGGTTTCAAACACTGCAGAGACCTGATGCACTAAGTGAAATTGCGGTCCTCTTCCCAAAGGCCAGACTGAAGGAATGTGTGTGTGATAATCCTAGGTATGTTCTGACATGTAGGAGACTAATGCTGGAATGATAAAAAGTTCAGATCTAGCATCAGCGAGAGACACCTTAGCCTTGTGAAAATGTAACAGCATATCGAGGACATTTTTGCTGCAGTTTAATGTGCCCAAGCACCAGCCATGCAAGTTTTTGCTGCCTGGGAACCAAAGTAGCACAACAGCTACTGGAAGGTTTTTCACACTATGGCATTTGGAGAAATTAGTTTTCAGTGTGGGTTGTGGTTTCTTTCTTCTTCTTCTCTTTGCAAGGCTTTTCATTTTTTTCATTTGCTCACCCTTCTTTCAGCTCCCACTCTTCTCAGGACACTGACATCCTGCTTAACGTTATCTGAAACAAAATCTGATGAACAGAACTGTTTTTTTTTTTCCTTTCTATGTATAACACCTACAAAACTTAATGGAAATGGAGGCAGCGGTAGGTAGTGTGACCAGCTCTCCTGAGAACTCACCTGGAGTACTGCATCCAGTTCTGGAGTTCTCGGCACAGGAAGGACGTGGATTTGTTAGAGCAAGTCCAGAGGAGGGCCATGAAGATGATCAGAGGGCTGGAGCGCCTCCCACATGAGGACAGGCTGAGAGAGTTGGACTTCTTCAGCCTAGAGAAGAGAAGGCTCTGGAGAGACCTTAAAGCAGCTTCCAGTACTTAAAGGGGCTACAGGAAAGCTGGGGAGGGGGTCTTGATCAGGGAGTGCAGGGATAGGATGAGGGGGAATGGTTTTAAGCTGAAAGAAGGGAGATTTAGATTAGATTTTAGGAAAAGTTTTTTTACTGTGAGGGTGACGACGCAGTGGTTGCCCAGAGAAGTTGTGGATGCCCTATCCCAGAAGGTGTTCATGGCCAGGTTGGATGAGCCTTTGAGCAACTTAATGCTGTGGAAGGGGTCCCTGCCCACGGCAGGGGGGTTCAAACTGGATAATGTTCCTTAAAACGTTCCTAAAGAAGTCACAACCTATAAGACTATCTACTTTTTTTTTCCTTTGGTTTTCTTCACCTTCCACAAAGAAGATAGCACAAAAGATTAATCTTCGAAGCCTACTTCATCATACAGACCATTCTCTCCTGTACTTGAGAAATAAGATCTCTTTAGATTAAAAGGCCATAGGAGCTCCTGTTCTTACAAGTGAGGCCACCAGATGTTATCGAAAGTCTTTCCTAAAGAACTGAATTAAAAGAACGATCTTGATTTTTAATGGCTATTATTCAGGGTTTCTGCAAGATACAACGTGATAACATACAAGAAATAAAGTGGAGTCAAAGGTAATTCAATTTGCTCCAGTATTCCTTTCCTCCATCAAACCTACTTCTCTGCAGAGAAACTCATAGCAGCTGTTTTTCTTATTTACCTACTCTATCAGTTCTTTCCTGTTTAGGAAAAAAAAAGTCTAAGTAATTAGATTGTAGTATAAATATTACTGGTGAGCAATTGATGTTCATGCTTCTCTCTAGTAGATGGAACCACAATGCAGGTGGCCAATGCAGTAGGAGTTGAACCAAAACACATTCCAGTTGAGTTTTTGCAAGTAATTTGTCCTTACTGAAGCACCAAACCTTTGATTCTTTAACAACCACTTTGGATTATTTCTAGGAGCATAGTTGAGGCTTTACATTTTGGTGACTGAATACAATTGGTTACCTTTAAAGCCCCAATGAATATTTGCTGAAAAAAGAGGATACTGTTTGTCCTTCAGCCTCCCTGAGTTTTCAGGTACAATTAAAGCTTTTCTACGGAGACATGGTGTTAGGATTTATCTCACCTTAGGTATTTCTAGGGTAGACATCTGCTGGGCTAGTCTAGCCTCACCTTAAACTGGTCATTAATGGAGAAAATTGAGCACCTCTACGGCATGATTCATCTGACCCTGCCTTTGAAATCCATATAAGAAGATTGATCTCTCTACAATGTTCATTCCTCTTCTGTTATAACTGACTGCAAGTATTGAATTTACCTTACTGCAAATGCAGTCAAGCACAGAAAAACAAAATGTACCTCAAAGAAACGAATAGGTTAATTTCTTGACAAACTTTTATAAGAAATGTTATTAGCACACATTACCGCATACGTGGTCCATCTGCCTCCCATACCAACAGCTGATATTCCAACATTTCATTCATAATTGTTGTTGACAGAGCTGTCGGATCTGCAGATTTCACCTCATAGGAAGATCAACCTGGAAAACTGTGGTGGCAAGAACTGTCAGGGCCTGAACACACGCTGGCAATAACATGTAAGTGCTATGCCAAACCGTGGGCTGTGGGCACTTCGGGGAGCCAAGCAAACATCCTGTGGTGCCTTATCCTGCTTGATGAGGAGTTTGTTATGAAAAGAAGAGTTCTCTGAAGTCTTTGCTTCCAGACCAGAGTGGCCATACCTTGAGATGATGGGGCGGTGAAAGAAGCTGGTTTGCTCTGCTTGCTTTGGTGAGCAGTGTCGTAAAAAATCTTTGGGATGGGGCAACTTCACCCTCGCTGGAATACATGGGTGTTTTTTTCCTATTTATCAAAACAGAAGAGTTGGTAATTTTGGGTCTTCCACTTGTGTAACAGAGGCGGCTGTGGAGCTTGTGAAGCAGGGCAATGCTTAAGGGAGTAGAGATGGAAAAGTCAGAGCAAGCTGGTGAAAGACTACAGGCAGGTGAAGGAAACCAGGTTGAATCCTGCACTCCCTCGAGAGCTCCTCAAGCAGCCTCTGGCTATTGGTAGGTTGAGCAGTGTCTCCTTTGGCTAAAGCCAAGTAGATGTGTGAGAGCTTTCTGCGAGACTGGTGGGCAGTGGTGGGACGGCTTATAAATGTGAGCTGTTGATGGAGTAGAAACAGCCTGGGGCAGCAAAGCTGAATGTCCTGCAGCCAGACCGTGTGTGGGAAGGGAAGGGGAGGGAGAAAAGCAGCTATTTTGGACTTCATATTCTTAACAGTGTTTGATCCAGGGTCCTCCACTTAGCTCCAGCCTCATCCTCGCTCCTTTTCTTGGGAAAGCACTAAGACACTAAGGGTCGGCCACTCTTACAGGGGAGGGAACAGCTTGGGGTGGGTTTGTTTTGGCTTTGTAGGAAGCATTAAGGTGTACAGAGCCAGCGGGTGCACTACAGAGCCTGTACCAGGGAGAGGGATTGTGAGGTTCTGTCCCATCGAGAGCATGAGGCACATGCCCGGGAACGCAGGGCATGGGGGAAAGGTCTTTGTCCCAATGAATTTCATTTTTTTTATGCAAAGCAAACTACCATGAAAGGGAAGGAAAGGAGGACAGGACAAGAATGTGTGGTCTCTACGTGGAGAGTCAGAGCCCAATTAGCAGTTAATTGGGGTGTTAAGGCCCACAGCACACCCACAAAGCAGCTTCTCAAACTAACAGCTTTTGTTGCCACATTCCTGCTGTTTCACTAAAGCAGCTTTAGGTGCGGGTTTTCTTTGGTAGCTTTGGTATAAAACAAAGCTTGTGCACATGATGAGTGTACAGCTGTTTTAACCTGAGAACCCTTCCAAATCCCACCACGCACCGCTATCAGTCCCAGAGGTGTATCACCGCCCCCTCATCTGCCTGAGATGCTGCTATCAGGTGTCTGCGTAGCTGGATAAAGCAGATAGGCCATAGAGGCCAGAGCCATGCGGCAAAGGCACTAACCTTACGCCCAGCCAGATAACGCCGAGCGTCTCAGAGCCTCGATCTGCACCACTGGGAGAGCGAGAGCCCCCAGTGCCCTTGCTGGGGTGCTGCCTGGGTGATCTCCAGAGCCAGTTTGCCGGGGGGTGGTGCAGCTGGGTGTCCCCGAGCTGCTGGCTTGCAGGTCTCTCCTGGCAGCATTCATAACTTCCACCAAATACTGATTTTCAAGAATAAACAGCCCCAAAGGCCACTCCAGCTGCCATTTGTTTATTCCAACTGTATCCAATTGGACCAAAAGCTGGAGCCCCATTCCCTCTCCCTACACTGGAGGCCAACAGTTCCTTGGCTTGGAGATGCTCAAGAGCTGGTCAGAAATATCCTCACGCAGGTCTAACACGCAAACAGCAGGGGAGGGCCCCCTTCTGCTTGTTTTTACCCAAGGAGATGCAGAGGCGCAGGAAAGAGAAAGGGGCTTGTGTGGTTCAGGGATTCCCCACAGATGTATCTCCACAAAAATGTCCTCACCTGCACCACCCACTTTATCGCTCCATGTTCTTGGTGGTAGAAAAAAAGACATCGCGTGTTTTCATTTTGTCCTCTGCTCCAACAGGACATTCCTCAGGGCTGTCTCCAGTCTCAGGTGGGGTTTTGGGTGTCAGTGCTCAACTATCTACTGGAGGCACGTGGCTTCAGGCAGAGCTGTGCCGGGTGGCCAGGGCTGAGCAGGGTCCCCTTGCAGGGCAGCACCACCAACACCACAACCCGAGTAGCTCCCTATTTTCTAACAACATTTACAGTTCTGAACGTGTTGGCATTAGTCAGTGAGCTGGAACAGAATGGAAATATAATCCAAGGACACGCATGACACACACATAACGATATTCCTATTTATCAATGAAAACAGGAACAAGTGGTGTTTGTGCTGGATTGGGAGCCGGAAAAGATGCAGGCACCGTCTGCACTGGGGTGTCAGAAACTCGACAGTAATACAGTTTAGGAAAAAACTGACGTAAGTTTTAGATTTTATTCATTCATACATTATTTACAGCAGTTGCTTTCATATTACAATTCTCTTTCATCTTTTCAGTTTTCACTTATAAAAAATTAACCAAATAAACCTTATATAACCAAATTTATCACAGCAGGTCTGGTTAATTTTCACAGTTACAGCGGCCATCAGGAACAGAACTTAAGTACCTACAAGTCATTCATCCAGAGTACCTTGCCCAGCCCTGCCTGAGGAGACCCTGCTGTCCCTCGAGAGCTGCCTGGCTCCCGGGGCTCTGCCGACGGAAGATGGAGAGACCACACTGCATTGGGGTAACAGTGTGTAGGTTGGAGCTCAAATGCCTCAAGCACACGTCTTAACACGTCCTGCCACACCAAAGAAACTGGTTTGTATCGATATGCCTTAACAGCAGGCAAACAGCTGGCTAACAGAGCTGATTGCTGCTTCCTTCCATTGGAAAATTACATTAGTTTATTCTATTTCTGCTATTGTTGAGCCCCAGTAGTGCATTAGCAAAGTACGCTGGGGTACGAGACTGCGGCAATGAGCATTTACCTTCCTCTGAGTGACTCTGATCGCTCTTCCTTGTGTCTGTCTCTCCCATGAGGAATGATACTTGCAATAACTCACCCTTAAAACTACAGTAAAAAACCCTGCACTGCTTAAGAACAATTCAGACAGAGGAATCCTACATGGGCAAGCTCTCTGCAAAGGTGAAGACCAGTCCTAGAGACTGACGGCCTTTCCCAGTACTTAATCCTGCTCTCCAGGTGCAACAGCAGCACTGATGCTAGTGCCTTCCTAAGGGCACCATCTTCATTAACTCTCTCCCGGTGCTCTCCCCCCATGTGCTCATTTGCTTTACAGTGGTAATTATTGCTGTTTTAAAATATGTTTGATTTTCTTTGAGGACTTGTAGCCGCTTTCTGTTACGAAGTACAGTACATACTATGCTGAACATAGAAAACACAAGACTCATTTCACATCGGTCTTGTACAACAGTGAAGAGATGCAGAGTAAGAGGCTGTTTGGGGGAATCCGAGTTTCTGTTTAGGCATGAGTTTAGCCTGCAAACCATGAACTAAAAAGCCACTACCTTAGACAGGAGCAGTTCTGGTAAGCAATTTAGCCCCAGTTTTAAGTTATTTTTTTTCTTTTTCAACTGACATCGGACATTTTTCAAATGACCACACATCTGCTTAACACTACCAAAAATATTACTTTTTTCTTTACCGCATTTGTCTCAAGAAGACTTTTGCTTTAATAAAATAACACAAGCACACAAACTGCTTAAAGCTAACGGCCCAGCACAATCATAAGTACAACTCACAAAGCAACGGATGCTTTGTTAAACCTAATCATATTTTAGAAAAGCAAATATACATATTACAAGTCAAAAGGACTAAGCTTTGGAGAAAAAGAAATTGAAAACAATGTTAGCTATATGTTCATTACGCTTATATAGCTGCTTCTGCATTCAAACGTTACTCGTAAGTAAATTTACAGTTGCATTACGTATTTGTTATGCTCTTGGTCTCAATAAGCCCATCTTCTACTACTTAGATGTTCAAAGCATATTCTCTCCCACAGTTGACCATCGCATAATACAAAGAGAGCACTGACAGTGATTTTAAACAGTGAGCAAACTCCAGATGCTGACTTAGAGCTTGTTGTTTCAAATGATACTGTGTTTTAAACTAAACTACGTTGTTCAAATTATTCTCTTATTTTCAAAAAAAGATTCTCTAAATGACCATTCACGTAGCAGTTTTTTGGTGGGAGATAAGCATCTTCTCTGTGCATAGTCTCTGTTACCGAGGGATACAAGAACATATGTTTTTTCCTCAAGATTGTGTGTGGATTTATTTTCCGGGAGAAAAAAAAAAAAAGAGAAAAGTAACCTTTTGCACGTTAAAGCTCATTTAACAGTTTGCATTCCTTCATTTTCTTTATATGGTACAGTATATTCTACTGCAAGACTCCAGTTAGTGTGGAATTAAAATACCTTTATTAAGCTTTAAATAGAGTGCATATCAGCAACATCGTACTAGTGCTAATGAAACACAGGCTCCCAGCACCCTGAAAATAAGACTGTTAATTCAGAGGTAACAGGAGCTGGTTCCTGGCATCGTGTGTTTGGCAATTCGGAAATCCCTGCAGTCAGTCTCTATCCAAGCACACCTTGGCCAGCAAATCTGGCAAATTAACAAGCAGCAGACCTGCATCGCAGACGGATACGGTTCAGCAAGCAACAGGCAACAGCAAGGATCATAACAAGGTTTTGTAAAACCACAGTTCCCTTGGGAATTCTGACCATGGGACATTCTGTTCTCACCCTCCAGGGCTTTATCCTGCTCTCCCCAGCACCAAGGTGTAGTTTGCCACAGCAAGGAAGGTGCCTGAGTGCCCCCAGACACTGAGAACTTTCTGCTCCTGCTGTGGCACCAGGAACCCAACAGACACATCCAAACCCCAACAGGCACCTGCTGACCCTCAGTCCTGCTTCTCCTGCACAGCGACCAGTGAATTCACATACCACAATACAAGGTATCACCTCCATTTCACATGCGGACAAACGCAGGGGGGAAACAACTATCCAGGTCCCAGCCCTGGGGTCATCTACCCTTGCATTCACTGAAGGGCAACACTGAAAGAAGTTAAAATGCAGAGCCGGGCTTTGGGATTAAGAATATAGGCGCAGCCATCCTGCACATAGCTGAAGAGAAATGAGTTGTGCCCAGCAACGTTTGATGCTAGATTTTGGGAGGTGTAACTACCTCTATGGCATCGCCAACACTGGTCTGGCTTCTGTGCCCTACGCCACCCGCAGCGCACACTGCCTGCAACCACCAACCAACTCACCTCTGCAGCGCTCCTGCACCTCAGACCCACACAGCGCAGCGCATCCTCCCCGTCTACTTAACCATTAACTCATCTTGCTTCCAACAAACATCTTGTAAAACAAGCCTGCTTCCCCCTGACGGGGCTGACTACGCTGCAGCTCTCTCATTCCAAGACTGAAAAGCCTTGCAGTCAAGGTCCCCTGCGGTTGCACCTCTCTCCTCCCCGAGCAGGCAGTGCCCCACAGCAGCCCCGTCCCCTCAGCTGTATGTACTGCAGAGGCAAAGCAGATGGACCCCCGTGGCAAAAGCCCAGCTCCCCACGCTCAGCCTCGTGTGTGGGTCCAGCCTGCAGGGAGGTAAACGCTTGCTCGGAAAGACTGGCCCACATACCGCATGGCAACAGCGAGGCAGGGGAAAAGAACGGCTTTCAGCTCATGGAAGTGCCCCAAACTTTCCTGTGGCAAAGGGTATCTCCCAGCAGAGGTGAATTACAGATGCTATTTTTAAAGCATCTTACAGGTGCCGTCTGCTTCACAGAGGGAAAACATGGCGTGATTTATAACAAATACCAGTTCACGGGTTGCAAGTAAGATTAGAAACCACTTTCCTTGTTGCTTTGATTGCTGAGCACTATTGTCCTGGGACTTCAGTGGCCAAGCTTGCAGGAGGGCTGGGACAGCTCCGAGGCTGTCAAACACCAGCCACAGCAATGCTAAGTTTCCTCTCCTTTTTGTTTTCCTGTATTTTTAAAGCCCAACCTTTTTAAGACACATCTTTACATGAACACAACACTCTTGACTCTGTAAGGTGCCTTCCTCAGTAAGAAAGGGCTGTGCTCCAGTCCCCTCCAAGCAGAGGACACCCGAGCAGTGTCCACTGAACAGGGACTGGTAGAAAAAGCCACAATGCTAAGGAGAGAGGCAAAGTGAAAGCAGGCACCCGGTACAGCTGGGAAAAATCCTTCACATCTCCAACAAATACTCCACTAAAATCTGAAACAGTCTTCCCAGTTATCACATTTACCAGCCGAGGTTAAGGCTCAAGAGATGTTCCACTCTTCCCCACATTTCACCTAAAAGGTTTCCCCTTGGAAACCTTGGAAGGGGAAACCACCAAAATAAATTAGGAGCATTCCTTGCCATCTCATACTGATGGGAGTCTGTTGGAACTAGACAACTGGCAGCAGGTCCAAACCCACAACCATCTTATGCTGCTCTGCACCACTGAACTGGGAGAACAGCAGTCAGGAAGTGATGCTCAAGCGGAGAGAAAGGTGGACGGTGATGGCCTCACTGCAGAGCGGTGCCAACCACAGCTCTGTGGAGCAGAAGAAGCAAGAAGCTCCCCCAGGGGAGCTGCAAGACCAGTACTGAGGGGCACAAGTGATAAGCTGTGGGATCTTACTTTTCCACATAACACTGTTCAAACCAGTGCGCCCTGAAAGCAGCACAGTGGACGGATGGATCCACCAAAGGCAGTTCAGCCTCAACACGTCATCCTATGAACCACAGCGTGGTCGACTACCACACAGACAGTGCGGGCACATGAGCCCAGCACAGTGCAGAGCTCAGGACTTGCAGAGAGCAGCAGAAAGAAGCTTTCTTGCTTCAGAGCTTAGCCTAAGCTATCCCATTTAGGCAAACCTCCCATGAATGTAAATGAAACAACAGTAAAACTTGGTGCTCCTAAGCCCAACCTTGTCTAATCCTATCCAGAGCAGCTCTGGGTGGGAAAGCAGCAGCAACGCCGGAGGTCCTATACCCCCACCCTGTGCCGCTGCTGCCAGGGACACAGCCTTGGCAGCCACATGGGCTTCCCAAGGAAAATGAGGGCTCCGACCAGCAGCATTTCACCTGCCAGCCCTCTCCATCTTCCAAGGAAAGCAAAACCCAGCCTGTTTGGCACCCAGCCCTTTCCTTCAGAAATGAGCTGTCCTGGCTGGAGAGCTGGGATCAACCAGCTGGATTTTTTCCAGAGAGCCTGGTCACAAAGCAACCGGCAGAAGCCTTAAGGGAAGAAATTTGCTCAGCAGCTACCAGCCAAGTGGCAACGACTCAATCCTTATCAGCGCATCTCCAGAAGCCGGTGTGCCCAGGGGGGATGCAGGCAGCACCCCAAAAGCTGCACCTTTCCAAAGCACCTCCTCCCAGGCAAATCAACAGGTATTACGATCAGATACTATAATCATCAGTTAAGGTTTACACGTTTTGAAAGAAAATACTGGTAACCTGATGGTACTTCTGCATCTGTGGGAGCTGGTGGGATTTATTCCAGGTTTGGCTTTTCTGATAGGATGTGGAGTTTTATTACAAAGGCACAGGTATCAAATAAAACCAGCAACATTCTTTTAATTAAATACCCCAATAAAAAAATTAACACTCAATTTAGGCTTTACGTATTCCTCCCTTATTAAGAGACTAGTTTTGTTTTTTTTTCCTCTCTGGAAAGGTTTTAGTGCAGTGATTATATAGCAACAGAAAAATAAACTAAAAAAGGCACAAACTGTTTTGTGTTTTTTTTTTCTTTCACCTTTCGCTAACACTTTATATTTGTCTATTTTACTTCGGTTAATAAATCACTGAATGCAGCAAGAAAATATTCTGCCAATTTCTGTACACTATACAAAAACCCCGACCAACAGTACATTTTTTTTTTTCAGCTTCAGGAGAAATGTACAGCATAGAAAGACTTTAAAAAATATAGTGCCCCATACAGAAATTTTGTTAATTAAACTTACGGTCTCTTGCTACAGTGCCCTTCACCATCCTCATCTCCCCCCTTATTGCTGGCGCACACACTGGGACACTGCCCCTACGGCTCCTCCATCCCCAGCCTCCGTGCCTGGTCCAGGGCGCCAGGTGGGATGGGGCGAGCCCCCTCCCCCCTGAGCTCATTCAGCACTTCCAGCCTTGTCTCAGTGCTGGGAAAGCTTTCGGATGGAGAGGAAAGGGCAGCTCTTGGTATGAGCGAGAGGGAAGCAGCATCCCACATGTGTGTCCATGCCGGCTGCCCCTCTATTCGCCCTGTGGCTCCTCTCCACGCGCCCCACACCACCTCCTTTCCCGTGATGCTTCCGTTGTGTTTGCAAGTGCAAGCGCGGTTAACACATGCTCTACTCTTTCACCAAGCTCATCATGATAGGTGGTGTTTCCCCCTCCCCCCTATGCATACTTCATAAAATAGTAACTTTTTTCCCCCCCAGGAACTAAATTAAAGTTGTTTTCCCTTTAAATGCATTAACAGAGCTGAACCCCTCCACCCACCCCAAATTAAGTGCAGCCAGAAATGGTTTTCATTATACTTCTGGTACCACATCTTAAAAATTAAAACCTACCGATCTTTTTCTTCCCCTCCAAGACATAGTTCATGCAAAGTTGCTGTTTGTTTAAATAAGTTATAAAAGTTGATATCTCAGGCTAGAAGAAGCTGTAGTCTTGGTTATTCTTTAGTTGGCAGGCACTGTACATACATACCGGGTACAGACACATGCCGAATCTGCTTTGCATTGCTTTTTGCATTGTACAATTCACAAATCTGACATCATTAAAGCAGTTAATACCTTGGATGGAAGGCTGCAGTGAGGCCATCTACATTTATCAAACAAGCAGCTGGTTAAGATAATACATATGCTCCCCTCCCATATTGGCACCCCCCAAAATGCTATTATCTGTCACACGTTGCTTCTCTGAAGTGGTTAGATTTGGTGCACACATTAAATGTGCAAATGTGTTGCCATAGGAACTGCAGCCTCCATTACGCCTCAATGACACCATTCAGCAAAAGCCAAAACTAAAAATAATAATAACAACAACAACATCAACAAAAAAAACCCCTTAAAAATAAAATAAAAACAAACAAAAGAAACCCCAAAAGGCAGCAAAGAGGAAGTCCAACGCACATGCGGAGTCTGGCCCAGGACTGCAGGTTACGCGTGGCTACAGAACAGCGCAGGAGATATTTAGGTTTGATCTTAACTTCACACTATGGTACAATGGGGCTCAGAGTTCAGCCGGTCCGAGTCTGTGCTGGCTTAGGAAGGAGGAGGGGAATGGAGCGGAGTCGTGGTTACCGGATGCACCAAGGGTCTCTTAGACATTTGGCAGAATGAGGCACATCCAAGAAAAGTGCAACACCAGTGCCGTGGTGGCAGTGCGATGTGTTTGAGTGCGTGCACGCGCTTTCCTCTTCATGCATTGTAGCAAGCGGGTTGGGGCAGGGGTTTTTCACCCCCTACCTTTTCTTTGAAAACTATTAACCAGTAAATAACGGTAAGACGAATGCATATTCTACTTACTGGTGCATGTAATACTGAAAACTGCATTCAAGTAATATTTCTGCACTATTATGAATGCATCACTATGTTATGTTACATTTGGAAAAGGAGAAGACTATGTACACCAGAGCAGTGGTACAATTTTGCAGTTACAAGTTTCTGTGCTTTACGGAGGTACCTGGGAAGGAGAGGCCGCCGGTCCGCTCCGCTCTGCCCCACCAGTCGCAGGACTCCCAGCGCCACCACCTACAGCATGCGAGGAAGGAGCGCTGCTCGGCTGGACGATTGAGCTGCACGAAGCAAACCAGAAGATGACATGAGGGAACAAAAACTCAACCCAAAATTGGCAAATCAACAGTGGCGAGGAATAGAAGGGCAATTTATTATTTTTGGAGGAGGAGGAAGAGGAAAAAAAATTTTTTTTTTTTTGTTTGGTTGGTTGGGATTTTTTTATTCTTCCCGCAGCTGCAGGCGGTAGCGGTGGTAGCGGACCTGGAAAAACATTCTCTCCAGTAAGGAACGAGTCATCCCTGGCAGGGCATAATGTTCGACGACACCCACGTGCTTGAACCCCAAGGACTCGTAGAGCTTGTGGGCTGCCATCTTCACGGCTGTGGTTCCCAACACAACGGAGGAGTAGTTGTTAAGCATGGCAAACTCCAGCACTTTGCGGCCCAGGGCCTTGGCGATCCCTTTGCCACGGTAGTTGGAGTCAACAGACATACGGAGCAGCTCCACCGTGTTGTCCTCCTCGTTGCCCCGTGCCGCCACAATCCCCACCACGTTGCCATCCAGGACAGCGACCCAGAAGCAGGAGCCTGTGGGAGATAAAGCAGCACATGTAGCTGGCCAGTCACCTTAGACAGGCGAGACAGGCTAGGCATTCACTTATGAACATGATGGGAGCTGGGCTTGGGGTCAGATATCACCCCTCTGTCACACATGGGGACTCAGGACCTCCATAAATAAGGACCAAACCTTATTTTAGAATCATAGAATAGTTTGGCTTGGAAGGGACCTTAAAGCCCATCCAGTTCCAACCCCTCTGCAACAGGCAGGGACACCTACCACTAGATCAGGCTGCCCACGGTCCCATCCAACCTGGCCTTGAACACCTCCAGGGATGCGGAAGCCACAGCTTCCCTGGGCAACCTGTGCCAGTGCCTCACCACCTTCATAGCAAAGAAGTTCCTCCTTACGTCTAGTCTAAATCTGCCCCTCTCCAGTTTAAGCTCATTGCCCCTAGTTTTATCAGTACAAGCTTTTGTAAACAGTTCCTCCCCAACTTTCTTGTAGGTACTGGAAGGTCGCTCTAAGGTCTCCTCAAAGCCTTCTCTTCTCCAGGCTGAACAGCCCCAACTCTCTCAGCCTGTCCTCATATGTGAGGTGCTCCATATCTTTCTTATGTTGAAGATTCCAGAACTGGACACAATACTCCAGATGAGGTCTCTTTTCCCTTGACACTGTGAAGGCAACGTCATTTTCCAGAGGAAAATGGATGGGGAAGTCACTACAAACCAAAATGTGAGATTCCTAGAGATCAACCATTATAAAGTACATCTGGCTGCCACCACAGATGGGTAACGATCCTCAGCTGATGGTGGCACATGATGGGTAACTTCTGCCCCACACACAGTTACACTCTCCTGTCCTTCTACTAACTTCACTACAGTGGAGTCCTGGATCCCACCCAGTCCAGCCCATCTTTGGCTGTGAGCTGCAACCCACCCTGAGACTCAGCAGTGGCACAGGCAGCCTTTAGTACGCTCTGGTGCCAAATCCTGCCCCTCCTAGGAGCCACCGTCTGCAGAGGCTCTCATCTTGAGGTGAGCAGCTCACCTGCAACGCGGGCAGTGCATGACTGGGCTCATCAGCTCAGATCCACTGCTCCGGGCAAACCTGTGGTCTCCAAAGTAAGCAGAACCAGCTGTACAGAGTCAGGGAGTCCAAGAAAGAGAAGCGTAAGGTGGTGCACAAAGGATCCCTGGTGACTGGGGAGAACAGGATCTGACGCTAATGCCAGTGAGGGGAGGGGAAAGCTGGGAAACTTATGTATGCCAGACGCCAGACACCCAACAATGGAACTCATAAGGATGTTGAGTTTGGGGTGCAATACAAGAGCTGCCCTGACAGCTCGGGGCTGTGAGGGAAGGAGGCAATGCTACCCAGGCACCGGTGCAGCCATTTTCTCCTCCTTCAACCTCAGCACCTTTCCACCACTGCAAGCAGCTTGCAACGGAGCACGGAAAACACTCTGGAAGAAAGATGCCATGGGAAAGGCAGTCCTCTGCAGAGAAGTTTCTGCAAGTCCCCAGGAGCAGAGAAAGATCACCCCTCTTCCTCTGGGACATTCTGCCCTAAGCCAGCACCCAAAACTTGTTCACAGCCACAACCACAGCCTCGCCAGATGCATACAGGTGGCTGCTGCCCCCGAGGGAAGCTGGAGAGCCGCAAGCACTGCTTCAGGCAGACAGGGATGGCAGAGGACCTGGCACCCCTTCGGCACCCGCCACCCTTCAGCATCCACCTGCCGCCAGCCTCTTCTCCCACCCACGAAGCCTGGCTTGTTCCTGACCTCCGCTATGCACATCTGGACACATGAGCACATCCTCATCTCGTGGGCTTGAGGGGCTCAGTGCAGCACTTGCCCAAGTTCCAAGCAGAAAGTCTAGACTGGGCAGCAAGATAAGAAACTAGGATTACAAAAACTGGCGAAAATTGGGAAAAATACCATATACACACCCCAGAAAGAACATCTCCCCAGCACAGTCAAGAGAAGGCTTACTGACTTCTTTTTCCCTGCAGTTTGGGGTGCTCATGGCCAGACCCACCCATGCCTTGGAGCTGCAGCTCCTCCTCTGCAGCATCTCACAAACTGAAAACATTATGTTCAAGCACCGTTGGCCAAAACCATGCAGAGTTTCAGCAGGCCATACCAGTCCATTCTTAATTACATCCCAGCACCAGTCAGCTGGCAGTGCCTCTCCAGGAATGAGAATGCAGCTTAACGAACAGGCTGTGGTTTTGGGGGTGCTGGGGGTCAGCACTGTCACTCTGTAATGAGGGTGAAGGTTTGGTAGGGCAGATGCTGCCTTCAAGAGGCCAAAGCAAAGCCCATCTAATCAAAGCTCAGCAGCCTGAAGGGCACCCAGCAGGCTTGGGGTGAGCACCCCAGGGTGCCAAGCACTCCGATCACAGCTCCAGTTATGGAACTCAAAGAAACCTGGAGCTCGCTGGAGAGAGGTACCAATATCATCCCATCCCACTGCTTGTACTGACTGAACATTAAAGTCTATGCAATTAGAAACTACTGTAACTCTGGAATAGTACAGCTTCATATGACACCACCAGCAAGTGGATTTAATTTTCAAGTAACAAATTAATCAGGTCTTAACTAAGGATCATCACAGAAAATCCTAGTGAAGGAAAAGTGTCTTCAGTTGAACTGAATAGACCAATGTTGTCAGCACAGGGCAACTGCAATCTTAGCTTGGGTATTGCTTAATTAGCACCCAAGAAAGGCACTATTCAATTACAGAAGCTAACAAGAGGCACTGACAGGCCTCCCGCCAAGAAGGAAAGCACCAACTTTCAGTGCTTAGGAAGAACATCGCTTCACCCAGAGGAAGATGGCCCCAACACAGCAGAAACCCCTGGCATACTGTGACCTGCTGCAGGCAGTGGCCACCACCCTGACCTGGGCAGCAGCTCCATCTTTAGAACCAACCCTGTCAAGCGCCCTGACCCAAATGCATGGCACATCGCTATAAGGACTGGCGTTAAACAGCATTAAACAGCCTGGATGGGCGCTCAGGAGTGCACAGCGCTGCTACCCATATAAAATGTGGGGGAAAGAAGGCGGGAACTTTGAGCCCTTTATTGCCAGAGAAAAGTAAAGCATGGAACACCAGGTCCCCGGCTACTGCCTGTGGGACAAATGTACCCTGCAAACTCAACAAAGATCAGAAAGAGACGGCCAAAGTCCTCTGTGATTCCCTGCAGCACAGCCCCACTGTGGTGGAAAAGCCAGGTACAAACGAAGTGTGCGGAACCAGCCCAGGTTCAAACCAGCACACCGATGCTACACCTTCAGAGGGAAGCGCAGCTCCAGAGATGCTCACTTTTGTTCCCACTGCAAGCAAGCCATTAAACTGTCGCTATCTAGGTCAACAGCTAATTTTTAAAACACCGGGACCCATCTTGACCTATTTATCATGAGCAGTTAGAATGTCTCTCCTCTGCCACCGCGATGACAGTGCTTCTTGTTCCTCTGCGTTCATCTGGATCTCAAAACGTAATTTATTCAGACACAACCCCAGATGAAGACCTACAAGCACTGAAACCCAGCAGTCGCTTTCCCTGCGAATACAAACTGCAGGGCTGCGAGAGATCACCGCTTTCAGCTCTGCAGTCTTGTTTTCAAACCGCTTGTCACACGGCAGCTCTGCCAAATGCAGCCCCCTCTCTGCCCATCCATCACATCTCTGGCTGCGTGGCAAGCACACCACAACATCAGAGCCACAGTGATCCTCACCGTTATGTACACAGCCACCAATTTCAGCTACTGCGGAAAAGCCCAAAAAGAGGGTTGATGAGTCCTACCTGTTCAGGGAGCAGAGGTGGGATGCATCCCCCAGGAACAACAACTGTGCTGTTCCCAGTACCCACTTTGTCCTTAGGCAGTCCCAAAAGCGCTAAAGCGACCACCAGACTGTGCCTACCAAGCTGCAGCCAGTGGCACAGGCACCACGTACCTGTCACCCAGCCTTGCATGTGGCAGCTCCTCCTGGAGCTATCAATCAGATATTGATCTACATTTCTCTTGGCTGAAGGTTATGTGATTGCTTCCCGCTATTATTCCTCTTTTTCCCTTCTTAGCAAGCACCCCTCTTCTGCGTTTGCCAAGCCAGAGAGGCTGCTAAAGCTCAACCAGCAACACTTCCCACCTTTGCAAACCAGCACACTTACAGTATTTTTAGGTCTCCTGGCTATTTAAGACCCAAATCTGGACATGCCATAGCAGAGCCCACAAGGCCCTTCACACCCCCAGCCCAACTCCCACCACCCCCCAGGATGGAGGCTGTACCCTCACATCCATCCATTCCAGCGCGGACTGGACCGGTTGCAAGTATCATGACAGCAAACTCAATACTCCTTGTTAGTTTTCACTTACAACTTTAAAGCTTAATTATAATGATCTTGAGTTCAGCATGAAAAGAAATAGTATCTGGCACATCTCCCAACGCATGTTGTGCACACAACACTTGTAATTAGCAGCAGACAGGACACATCTGCTCAAACAATGCAAGTTGTATTCAGCTCTCATTTACACCAGCACCATCAATCCCCAAGACTTCTACTCTGCTGACCATCCTGTGTTTGCGCCTTCTCTGAGGCTTGCCAGATCCTTCAGCCTAATAAAGACACCTCAGGTTTCCACGCCCGAGAGCAGTTTTCACCCATAGGGTTGTCAAATCCCTCCTCCAGGGAGCAGCATCCCATTTGGGTGGGGATTTGCTCCTGAAAACTGTTTTGTATCACCGCGTGCTGCTGACCTTGTGCTGAGACCTTCTCACCTCTGGGCAAAGCCTCTGGTTTCAGAGCAGGAACCCCGAAGGTTGGTTGCTTTTTACCTAAACTCACCATGCTTTCAGCAGTCCTCACGAGCTGCAGCTCCTCACCTTATATACCTACTTCTCCAGCAGCACTTATTCTGGAGCAGGATGGAAGCACCCTGAGAAGCCCAGCCCACTCTAACACCCCCCAGGGATGCGGTGAGTCTTTTCCCATCTTTTTTGGACCAAAGGGATTGACTCAGAGCCTGCCTTATTTTTGCACTTTTTCATACCTAGGATGAAATATAATTAACTTCATCTCACCTGTCAGTAATGAGCAACAGCCTTGTTGTTCACAGTGCTATTAATAGCAGGAGCTGACGTTTACTCCCTCACACCACTATCTGGAAATAATCACTGCTGCAAAGAAACACAAACCCTGATGGCTACAACTCTCTCTGCTCTTCAGATACTCATCTTATGGCAATGTCTGTCTCTGCCTTCACTCTGATCTGCCTCCATCTTCTGGGGTCCCTTTATCACTCATCACTACAAGCATCCAAAGCCCTACCAGCTTGCCCTGCTCTAAGCTCTTCTCTTGGTTTTTGACTCTGCAAGAAAAGACACTCCAAGGTCTATTCTTCATGGATGTCTTGCATTTAACTCCAGCTGCCCTTTGAACACCCCTCCGGAGTACTGGAGGCGCCTACTGGAGGCAGTAGCTGTTTCTAGCCAAACATCAGCTGCTTTGCAGGAACTCAGAGGTGCAAGCTGTAATAAAGGAAGACATTTTTTATGATGATGGGGGTGAGACACTGCAGCAGGTTGTCCACAGAAGCTGTGGATGCCCCATTCCTGGAAGCGTGCAAGGCCAGGTTGGACAAGGTTTTGAGAAACCTGATCTGTTGAAAGATGTTCCTGCCCATGGCAGGAGGGTTGGACTAGATGATCTTTAAACCTCTCTTCCAACCCAAACCTTTCCATGAAAACATCAGCGTGGGAGGCATTCATCTATGAAAAAGGAAAAAACCAATTGTAACAAGTAACAAGGAAGATGGGTTTGGGTTGTTCACGCTTCACAGACTGGGTGAAGTTACCCTGGTTTCTCCAGCACCTCTGTCAGCCTGGCAGCCCACGTCAGCAGTCGATGGGTTTTGAGGAAAGAAAGTTGAGCTCTAGAAAGCAAAACCTTTCCCTGGAAAGACCCACCAAAATTACCTCCATACCTTCTCATGCCATGAGGATTCCGCTGTGCTTACGTCTGTTAGTCAGGACAAAACTCAGGAGCATGTGTACATTAGTTTAAGCTGCAAGGGAGGCAGGTTGCTTTGCTTGCAAGCGGGAGTGTTGAGGAACAATGTCACAGTGGGATATACAAGACCTACAAGACGCATTGTAAGACAAAGCAAAACCAGAGCTCCCGCATCTGTTGCCTCCTTGAAATCAAATACCCAACACAGCAAGATGCAAGTGGTTCCATCTTATCTTTCTATCCTCATCCACACTTTTTCTGTGTCTCAGCAACAATATCTTTCCATACTCTGGGCAACAAACTAGACCAACTTATCAGCAAGTAACTCAAACCACGCAGTTATCTACTAACCCAGACTTCACCACTGCAAAGTCTCCTGCTCTACAGGACCATTATGTAAAATGTATTTTGCGTACTGGACATTGAAAGAACTGCTGTAATAGTGAAATTAATAAAAGAAGCACACAGAATAATCCAGCAGGGTCAGACGTGGTTCCTCAGGCACCCAGCACCTGAAAGCACACACCAATAGTGGAGTCTTTTCGCTCAAAATTGAAAGATGATTCCCAGCTTTTGAGGACCAAGAAAGCATTCCTCTAATCCGCCCATCTCTCTCCTGCAGGGCAGGCTGGTATCAGGCTCCCTGCACCACTGCTGGCTTGCTGGCCCCATCGCCCAAGGACTTTCCTGGAGTGGTGGCTTTGCATGGGTCACTCATGTGCCACACAAAGCGCCCACCACTCCTGCCCAAGGGGGATGCGCCATGTGATCCCCTGGCTGCGCTTGCAAGCCTCTTCTGTTCTCCTCCACCACTGTGAGCTGCGCAGCTCTCCCTCATGCAGCTGACAACGACGGTGGGTGAAAATAAATTCATTTGGTTTTGCTGCAAATTCTTCTACACGCCTTTGGTGAATAAAAGACCGGTGGGTGGATGGGTGGAAAGATTGGAGCCAAAAGCAATAACAGAGAGCACTGTTATAAGAGAGGGGGAAAATGAGACATCAGCCTTCTCCACCGGCATGAGTCCTATGTGATTGAATATAGCAGATTCCCACAGGTTTCCCAAGTCCCTTAGCACTTGAGGACCACTATCCCAAAAATGAGAACTTAACAGCGTGCTTTGCTCAAACAAAGCAAAGCTCTGCCTGACAGGTACTTTTAAAATCCATTGTTTTCTAGTAAATGCTAGTATTTCTACAGAAGCCAGCAAAACTCTGCCACCCCAAAACATCCTGAACTGACGCTTGAGTCCTCCCCTGTGCTGGCACCCATGCACCAAGGGGTTCAATGCTGAACGAAGTAAAAACCATTCCTGCTATCCACAAGCACTGGAAAGAACATCTCCTGTGGCCACCACTGCTGGTGCTCATTTTCCATGGGTGGTATTGCATTCCCGTGGGAAGGTGTTTTCCTTGGAAGCTGAGCACAAAGCATGTCTGAAAAACCTTGCTCCAGAGGCAGGCCACTCTTTTCCTTCATTCCACTTTGGCATGTCACAATGATGTGAACATGAGGAGTTCCGTTCCTGGCTCAGAGCTGTCCCCGGACAACATCTTCAGAGCATCAGCCAAAGGGACCAGTCAAGCTGCTCAACAGCTACCACCACTGCTGATGGGAACTTGCCAGGCAAGTGCCAGCTCCTCTGTGTGCTCAAAGTAGAGACAGGAAAGCCTCTGAGGACTGCTGACCAGAAAAGGAAGCTGACATCATGGGAAATTCTGGCCAAATTAAAAAGTGGGACCCTGCATCCCTGGCAGAGATGTGACATGAGAATGCAAGCTCTGGGAGCAGAAGGAAGCTGCCCGCAGGCTTAGTATGCGTCTTCAGGGCTTTGCTAGGAGGAGAAGTGACCTGCACATGGGCAAACCTTCCTTTGCATCCTAGATTTTCCCCCAGGCTGCTAGGAAGGAGCAAAGGGGAAAAAAAAAAAACCCTAAACCTATAAAACAAAAAATTATTCCTGTGCTTCCCATAGGAGAGGACTTGTGATTGCTCTTAATATACTTACATAAAAGCTTGCCAAAAGTGACAGGCTTGCCAATTGGAGAGATCTGAATGCCCTCAAACTCCTCCCTGAAACCTGCTGACAGACTGCAGCACAACCCGGTGCAACACCACTGCACGGAAGTACCAGGACAGAGGAAATGCAACACACTGCTGCATCATGAAGCTTTAAATATTTGCCCTTGGAGCCACTTGCTCAGCCTCCTGTACCATCTTTTGGTGTGATTTTGGCCAGAGCAGTAACCTTTTTGGCCAAGCAGGGTTGGTAAAGAGGGAACTAGGGGGTACTCTGCACTGGACACAATGCTGTGCAATTACTACTTATTTATAGATAATACAGTAAAAAGCCCCAAAGTTCAGTGTCTTGCTTTTCCTCCTGCCAGTGCTATTTATATACACTGCTCTAAGCGAGCGCGTGGCAGCAAGTGGACAGAGTCTGCAGCCCAAAGGTGGCTGTGCCACAGACGGGTATTGCTGATGCCATTTAAATCACTGCCCTTTCATCCTGTCTGTGATTTGAAGAGGGAGCAGCAGAGGAACTCAGTACTCGGGGCAACTTTCCCTCCTCCTTCGTCTCCACCATCGGTGAAACGCAGGGCAGACCAGCCAAGTTACATCAATGTCAAGGGAGTAAGGATGCCCTTCTGCGCGAGCACGGCTGCCAGGATGCGAACGCTGCCGGCAGGAGGAGTTTGGGGCACAGACAGGGCACATCAGCTGCCGCCTGGCTGCACACACAGGCAGTCGGGGTGCAGGGATTAATCAAGGACATGCAACCCGCTACAGACAGCGACTGCTCGGCTAGCCTGGTCAGGGGGGGATTATTTCTGTCTTTATGTGGCACATTCTCTCTCCTTACCTCCATCCTTTCAGTGTCTTGAGTTTTTTTTCCCTTCTGCCCTTCCAGCTCGCCTTGGCTTCAAGCAGGGCTGCCTGACAGTTCCAACAGCTTCTGCTAATAACTCTACACTCGACTTTAGTTAAAAGGCATTCCTGGAGGACTCCTACAAAATAATGGCATTTCAGAGTAGTTTATGGCCATGGAAAGCAGGTGAGACGTGAGAGGCCCTAACTCCAACACTCATGAACTTCCCCCTACATCAGAAAAGACACAGGCGTGGGGGAGCAAAAAATGTCAGGGACACAAAAGAATTATTCACGCATGAAATTAGAAATGCTGTAAGACCCCTTCCCTCCCATAAATAACTCCACGCAACCTACCACTGCAGGATTCATCGCTCTGCCATAAATAATGCCCTGCTGGAAGGGCAGTGGCAGTGCATCTATATGCCGAGGGTGGGTGACATTCCTCGATTCATGGGCATCTGGTCAGTAGGTGATGAGATCACCTACACAGCATGAAGAGAGATGAATTATTTTGTCCCAGGCAACCAGCTCTGCTACATTTCCATCTACCTTCTTTTCCACCCTTGCTACCTTTCACCTTTCATAGAATCACAGAATGCTTGGGCTGGAAAGCCCATCCAGTTCCACCCCTCTGCCACGGGCAGGGACACTTCCCACTAGACAAGGCTGCCCAACACCCCATCCAACCTGGCCTGGAACGCTTCCAGGGATGAAGCACCCACAACTTCCCTGGGCAGCCTCTTCCAACCTCTGTTGTTGTTGCTATCAAGAGCTGAAGATATTTGCAACCATCTCTAAGCTCAGGCAAAGCCTCCAGAGCTGTAATCAGCAGAGGATTGGATGGAATGATGGTGACATCCCACATGCAATCTGCAACACGGCCACAGCACAGTTCCACACGTTTGCTGCCAGAAACACCATGACCATGACCCGCAACAGCAACGGGTCTCAAACTGCCCCAGGAGGCAGGAATTTAGAGCTGGCCTCTACAGCTGATAAACCTCAGTATAAAATATGACATAGGAGAGCGATGGGGTTTTAGACTGCAGACAACAGCTGGCCAAAACATCTGTGCAAACCCAAAAGCATATATGAATTCAGACTAGTATATGCCATAATGGGCCACCACTGATAAACCTGGGGGAGCATGACATGCTACCCAGGTGATGGCCCTACTGGGACATCTTGCTGCAGGCCAGCTTTACCTGCAGGTGATGGAATGGCTGGCGAGGCTGCAATTTAGAATAACAGCATGAGAACTACCTTTCATCAGTGCCTACTCCATGCTTCTAACGGAGCAGATCCATACTCATGAGTACCCAGCAACTTTATCACAAGTATTCTGTTTTGGGAAGCGTGTGAAAGCCCCTGGAAAATCTCCAGGACACTGACACCTAGCTATAGGTTACTTCCACTACAGTATTTTGACCACAGAAGACTTCAGATAGTGGCCATGTTTTATCCCGAACAGCATCTCCTGCTGTCACTGCTGGGCATGTGACCCAGCAGGTATTTTTAATCTTCTTAAAGCCTTTGTTTTAAACCTCATCCTGTTCCTCTGAAACACCTATGTGACAGTTCCTACCTACGCACTTTACTTCTCTAAAGCTTCAAGAGGAACCAGCCCCAACATTCGGATCAACGCAAGCTGTTAGTGGCCATATACCATGTCATCAGTTCCAAGGGCTGAGTTTTCAAACGGCATTCAGTCCCATGGGGCTCAGAGGGTCACCATGCATGACAGCACCCAGGGGAGCTCAGCAAAGCCCTGGGAAGCACTCAGAAGATCTCAAGAACAAGTTTTTGATGACTAAGCTAGAAACGCAGGCCGTACTGTAGACCAAGTAAAGACAGCCCTTCCATCACATTTCAGAGGGTGCTATATTAAGAAATGCAAGAGCAGGACTCTAAAAATCTTATATCTGGCTCTTTTTGCTGGCCGTGATGCACCTTGCAAGGCAAAGATTTTAATAAAGCCAACGTGTAACAGCTGTTCAAGAAAAAGCTGCAGAAGCAGTTATATGGGATTAGAAGTTCTGTGCTTATCAGGGTGGATTTAGCCTGGGCCATTGCTTTGCTCTCCGCTGTTGAAAAGAAGGACAAAACCACCGATGCAGCAACTGCAGTCTACCTGCTGGGTCATCAAGAGAAAACAGTTTGAGAAACCAGGCATTACCTGTGGATTTTTGCATGTGAGCAATTGTTATCGATAAGCAAAGAATTAAATAGCTTAAAGGAGCAGATAAAGACTACAATACACGCTTTTGGCCCAGCATTGTCCTCAGGGTTAACTGGATGATGAGTCCCAATTCAATGGAGCTGAGTCAGCAGTACAGACTGGTCTGCACAAACGGACAAAGCCAGAAAAAAGTATTCGAAGTATTTTCAGAGCAGATGGTCCCTATGCATCCAAAATCCGCATTAAGGCCATCAGCTGCAGAGTCAGACCTTAAGTATATCAATGCTTTAGAATTTAGACTGGTTTTTAGTTAGAAGTTTAAAGGAAGAAAGAAATCAAACCTTTCTGCCAGCTTTGCTAACCTGTATCTTCATAGAAAATGCTCAAAAGGCTGACATGACAATTATCTTCTTATTAAATAAGTTTACAAGATAAAACGTGTTGCTGGTTGTGTTTTAAGGCAGTGCCTTAAGAGGCCATTGTTAAGGCTCAGTCTCCATCTTCTACATCAAACTTTCACTATATGGCTTCATTGCTTTCAGAAAGGTAGTGAACTTAAATTACAGCACTTTCTACTTCTAAATACAGAAAAACCAGAAAACATACAATTATTGGATGTTCTAGAATCCATTATTTGCTGGCTGACTTTTACTTGATATGCATTGCTATAAAAAGGCACCGAGCAGTAATCAAATGACTTTTACTTTAGCAGTTGGCCTAGCCACAAATCATATGGGGCAAAACAGATAGAATCCATCTTATTTTCACTATCCATCATTACTCGTCTGGTCTAAATTTAGCCAAGATTCCCTTTATTTCAATAAAAGTGCCTGCATCTATACAGGTATTGTACCAAACGCTTCAAAGCAAAGAGAAAAACTAACATTGCATTTACTTAAGGTTAAATAATAATTGCAATGTGGAGCTCTACAAGGACTTTCAAGGAGTTTTAAGTTGCTCTAACCAAGGTCAACAATCTTTAAGGTAAATCACCCTCTGGGAGAGCCCCTCTCCTGCAAATGACCACAGCAAAAGCCTACTAGAGACTCAAAACATTTGCATGCTTAAAACATGACATACAAAAGACCCCAACGTAAATTCATCCCAGTCCAGGACTACATTGCTTGCACTACTTTTAGGGGCATCAAGGACAGCTGACCTGGGAAGAGGTCACTCCCAGCAGGTGATCAACTGCATTTTACAGCATATAATCCCCATGCACGGGATGAGGCTTCTGAAGCACTGGTGCAGATACTGACTGGCTCTGCAAACACACCCAACTCTATGTCTGTAAGGCAGAGAAATGATAGAAATGGGCAAAGGTATAAATGTTCAATTGCAAGTCACAAAGCATGCATATATTCAGCCAAAACATTCTGTACGGCATGTTGCAGTGGTTCTGAACACAGAGTGTGTGTCCCTCCCTGGCCCTTAGCACACTCCTGTTGCCCTCAAAAGCCTCTGATTGAGGACTTCACTAACGCAGCAGTCGAGAAGCAGTACCACTGAATAGCAGTTTGCAATATTTATGGTACGGAAATGCTGACCAGAAAAGACTCAGACCCCAAAGCAGCTCCTCCACTTCCCTTCCTGGTGCATTGACAGGCATTGAGGGACAGGAACTGCATTTCACCAGAGAGATGCTACCACCAGACTCTCCTAAAACTAACAATACATACAACTCTGCTCCACCACAGCCTTTCTGCAGCTGACTTGAGTTTCAGGAGAATCCTACCTTGTAGCTGACACAATGAATCAAACCTCCCTGACCTCTAACTTTCCACTGTATTAATATTCTACAAGAGTGAAACACCAAGTCACAAGGAACTACATTTTCTCTCAAACCACAGTGAAGAATTCATTACTCAATGTAAAGGAAGATAGGGGAGGGGAAAAAAAAGGTTCAGGGCACATATATGGTACCGGCTGAAGCCAGTGGGTACATGGCTCTCCATGAGCCTGTTTCAAGCAATAAGTATTTCTTCCAACATCCAGCACATCAGCTTCAAATGCTGCCGCACACATACCTTTCCCAGTGCTCAGGCACCCAACAAGAATGCCAACTATAATCAGTTGGGACCAACCCACACCATTATATTACACCATGTGAAGTTACCATCCACCATACTGAAATGAGCCCTCAAAATCCATTGCAACAGACCAGGAAGGGCTTGAGAAGCAAGGAGTGAGGGTGACACTGAAGTGCCTTTTTCATCGCCATGTGTTGGCCAAGGGCACTTCTTTGGGTGCTTTTCATCAGGGCCAATCCTATCCGATTTGTCCATATGAACTCCCCAACCAACGGGTCAAACCTCCTGCCCTAATCTCTGGGTAAGAACTAAATAAACAGGGGATACACAGTAGTAAATAGGAGAACTGAAATTATAAAGCTGGTAAGGAGAAACAGGCTTTGGTCAGCAAATCAAATCCACCGCCTTTCTGCCCTGCTGCCACTGCTGCAGCACGTCTCTGCCAAGATGCTCACCCTGGCATGGAAGGTGATGGAAAAAAGCAATTTCCATCTGCAGCATGCCAAAACCCAAGGTCCTTCCCTTGCAAGAAGTGTTTGCCATGCACTTCTAATATCCAAGGCTAGAGGTAGCAGCAGGACTGACACTTCAGTTTGTAGCAAATGCAACTCCTGACCCATATAAATAAGTGGATAAATAACTAGGAAACCTCTCTTGAAACAAACCTTCGAAGTGTTTCCTAAGTGCTTTTAACACCATCGCATTTCAAACACTGTAGATCTTCCTCCAGCAATGATTATTTCTCTACAATACACTAACCAGCCCATCGTCTTATGCAAGAGCAGAGAAAGAGGTGCTCATCACACCACATGGAACCATACGCTGAAGTATTTTGCTGTGCTGCTGAATCCGACCCATTGGCCTCCTTGCGTGTGCACCTTCCCACATCACCAAGCCAACCCTCGATTGACCTACACACTGGGTGAGGACTCCAGTGGTCATGTAGAAATAGTAGTCAGGGTATCACTGCATTCCCATCCCGCTGTGCACGTAAAGCCTGGCTGCAGGAGGTGCTGAGCCTCCCATCCTGAGATTGTGCCTGGGCATCCTCAGCCCTTCAAAGACAACACAGCCAGTGTCAGCCAGGGCTCCCAGGGACACTACTGCAAAGGGCGCTCTCTCCTTGAGAATAAACACTGCATTTTTTCCAGTCTGTGAAAGCAATCTACTTCCCTTCATGTACCACTCTCTCATGGCCACCCCACTGCAGGGTCCCACTGTAAATTGATAACTGTTTTTGCATGCAGCTATCTAAATTTTGGAGACGTACTGTGAATATTTAATCCCTGGAGGGCTGTTATATTTATACCTAACTCAGCCAAACTAATCCCTGATGCGAGGTTGCTCCAGTGTGCCCCGCCTGTGCGTGCCAACCTCCCCCCACCCACTGCTGAAACCCTACACAACGAGGAAGGTGAACAGTTGGTCAAGTCTCCAGTTCCTTCTGTCACCCAAGTAATGAAAATTAAATTCCCCTACAAAGCCTCAGTATTGTCTCCTTCCCCCCACCACATTCCAGACCCCATCGACACCTCCCCAATCACTGCAAGACTCCATCACCAGATATCACTTCAATTTTTAACTTGGAAAACACTTGCAATGCCTTCCATCAAGCCAGAGCTCTGCTATGGTGCAGCAAAACACACACCTGGCTGCTCACTGTTGTTAAAGCCAATGTCTTCCTACATCCCTCTTCAAGGGCCAATGTGCCTTGGGTGTAATTCTACTGAACTCCATTATTCCATATTGAAACAATCACATTTATTTAATGCGGCAGCGAAAGAAAATTCTGCATCCCTAAAGACATGAACATCTGTCAGGCTGGGCACAAACAATGGACCTGTTGTGGATGATGCATTAAGAGAAAACAGAAATGATACGTGTAAATCTCTACATCTCTAAAATTAAAAGAAGTATAGGGAAAAAAAACCCTGTTTGTCATGTATTCAGACTACCACACCAGACCAATCAGGCCAAAAAGTCCCTACAAAAGCCTAATCTGGTTATTTCCAGATTTCCCGTGACGACTATCTATCACCACCTTACACCCCACAACCACATAAGTGGGGTTGCTTTGAGCCCCAGCCTCAATTCCAGCCATGAGAGCTGAAAGAAATTGGCAAAATAAATCAGTGGAATGAGTAGGTAAGAGACCACGCCTCATTCCATCAGGGAGACACGCGGGAAACGAAGAGCAGTCCGCTCAGAGCTAGTGAAAGCAGATACTTTCACACCAAGTATCATCCACCAGCAGCACACTCAGTAACAGAGTGTTTGCAGAGAGAGGATTGATTTATACATCTGAACAGCACCTACGGTAACCACCACCAGGAGAGATGCAAATACACATAATCCTGGGTGGAAATGCAGTATTTTGAGAATTGGGTTGATTTTCCCAACTACGCTAAATTACACTAAAGCCCTGTATCTGATGCCAAGACAAAGCAGAAAGAATGCAACCAAGAACAAGTTCACAGCTGCTCCTGATGCACCACTTCTCCCTAAAACACCAATTCCTCTTGCAGGCAGCCGATAAGCACACGCAGAACACTCAAGGTACGTTTACTCCATCATTACATTTCCCATTTATGTCACAGGTTTCTTATAATGATCAAAAGAGCACTCGGATCTGCACTGAAGGATGCCCTCAGGATGCTAAACTCTCTACAACAGACAAGGGATTTAAACCCATGATTAAGTTAAAGCAAACACCCCATTGAATCTTTATGCCAAACTGTCCCACGATTCACTCCCAGTGAATGTGGAGGGGGGGTTGTGGGGTTTGTTTTTTTCTTCAGAATTTCACTGGAATCCTCTTCAGCTGTTTGAGTCACTCATGAAAAATGTTCCCACTTCAAGAATCCTCACAAACGCTTTGATGCTTTTCAGACTACTCGTGGCTCAAAAAAAGCCCCATAAAAACCTGATGATGCCTTATTCCCAAATGAAAATCACTGCCCCAAAGGCACAGCTTGATGTTATCCTCTGAGCACTTGCAGGCTCTGAAATCACACCAGATGTATATTTTCATAGCCATTGAGTGAATCTAATTGACTTTACAGGCAGCAAAAGCTTGAAAATGTGTTTTACAAATACCGCTTTTTTAACAGTTTGGATTTTTTAAAATCTCTCATTAGCATCCTTTTCGTACAGTAAGTTCCCCCTCCCCTACACCATTTTCTCTCATTTTTAAGACATCTCACAACTAACGATGTAATTCTAACAACGAGGACTTCACCAAGAGGCTCAGTGGTGGTAAGCAGCCAGCAGCCAGGTATCTGCCACGCTTTTATTGCTCTGTCTCTTAACTAACCATCATTCAAAATTGCTCAGTGTTTCCAAGTGGCAGGTGCTCCAAACCAGGCGATTTTCAAAAGCCTCTCTTTGCGGTTCTACTACTTTACATAATTTTAAATTGAAAGACTACAGATTCATGGATTCCCACTAGAAGTGTTGCACAGTGTTTCTGATGCTGTTATCCTGCTCCAGGAAGGATGAACAGATTTGGCACCTCCAAAAAAAGAACAAAAAGCCCTGATATCAGCAAAAAAAAAAATTTTTTTTTCTATTGCTGTGCTCTGACCGCAATAATGATTTTATATATCCTATTAAAAAGGGAAGAATGGGTTTTATAGGAAAAAAATCAAAGCAGAAAAGATCAATAGGCTGTACCCAGATATGTCTGGGGCGATGCAGGTCAGATGCTCTAAAGAAGGTGTAAGAAATAGTGTTGTTGGCATCTCATTTGCCTTTAGGCAAAATGTTCTCCCCCCACCATCACTGACACGTGGGTTTGTGCACTGACGCACTCTGTTTTCAGCTTAGCAGACACAATATCCTTGTACTGCTGCTGACTTCTATTTATTTTCTCATCTTTGTAATTCAGAGCATCCTACCAACAAAAATAAACACTTGCGCTCACCATGCAAAATAACTGAACAACAAATGAAGAAAGAGAAGTACTTACAGAATGAAATAAAAATAAAAGGGATGCAAATTTAAAAGCATAATGGGAGGAAGGGGAAGATCAGAGAGATACAAAGAGGGATGCTGGGTGTGGGACCACTACTCTTAGGGGAGTACACAGGGCTGGACAAGAGAGCCAAGCAGAATTCAAAGGATAAAAAAAAATGCAAATATTGCAGTTTGACACATGAATGGAAAAGTGTGATACAGAACTGCTACGGGAGGGGAAGGAAGAGGACGAAAAAGTGGAAAAAAAATAATTCAAGGAATCACTATTCGCTTGCAATAGTAGATGTTATTATCTGATAGCTGTTGAAATGAATGTTGTATGCGAGGTTCACTGAGGAACCATTCATGGCTGGACAGCTGGTCCATCACCCCCCATTTCAATTAGCAGCGTTAGTGCAGAGACCAAGAGCTGCAACTGTAAAAAGCAAATACACTTGCACCTCTGATGCCTGTTTCCAAGTCAGGATTCAAGCACATTGGCAAAAGAGAGTGGGAGCAGCTTGTATAGCAATTACTGGTGATCGAGGATAAATGTAGGCAAGTAGCTTAC
Organism: Cuculus canorus; assembly: GCF_017976375.1. Lineage (NCBI taxonomy): Eukaryota > Metazoa > Chordata > Aves > Cuculiformes > Cuculidae > Cuculus > Cuculus canorus. The sequence continues at coordinate 10,122,172 of NC_071404.1, read as the reverse complement.
TTAAAAATGCAGTGTTTGTCAATTCAAAATAGTTTACACATTTGTCCTGAATTCACCAAAGATCTTCAGCTGGGAAAGAAACCAGAGAGGAAAGCCAGGCTGGCACTAATCCTGCACACAGCTCCTGCCCAGCACTGCCAGCCCAGACACCTGCACGCAGATCTGTCCTCCCTGGGGTCACAGGGGATGTCCTGGCTGCTGGAACTTCGGAGACTGTTCCCCTCAACACCATCTCTTCAATTACTACGCTGCTATAAAATGCCTAAATGTATCATTTAGACAGAGTCGGGGATCCAGGCAGTCCCAGCCCTGCCTCAGTGTATGTCTAATAGTACCAGAGAAGAACAGAGGGACCTGCCTGGGAGGTAACAAACATTAACTCTATCACAGCTCTACCATAATCAGCATTTTCTAAATATGTACATGAGTTCTGACCCTTGCTTCTTAAGGAAGCCTATAAGAGAACCAACAAATTTGTTTCAGGCTGAAAAAAAATATTGCTTTCACCACTAAAAAGAGATCTTTGCTTCCTTGTAGTGAAAAAAACAGAGAAGGAACAGTAAATCAGCTCAATTTACATCAAAACAATCTTCCCTTTTATTTTCCAGTTCAACTGAAAAATCATTTTCTCATAAAATCTCTAGTTTTCAGTTTTGCCACTTGGATAAATCCTAGAAGCAGCACGTGAATTTTAACTGACAAATATTACTCACAAGTTATCATTTCAAGCAGTACACGCTAGCGTGTGACTAATGCTTTGTATTTTTCTATTAGCATTTACACTCTTGCAAACCCAATTTTAAACAGCAATATCACATGTAGCCACTTCAGAATACACCTGTAATACGTTTCCTATTACCTTCTTTGAAAAGTCTCCTTTTACTCACAGAATCCCACTTTAAAGCAGAAGCCCAGCTTGCCACTAAAACACAGAATTCGCAGGTTTAAATTTAAGAATTATCCTGTAAGAAATAAAATTTTCAATTGAAAGAAACAGTGAAACAGTGATAGAAGACAATAAATGATACTCTACAGGCTTTCATAAACAGCCAATTGATTGCTGGGGTCCAATGGGTCAATAGATGACTTAAAAACCATCTCAAAGCCATCTCTTACAGATACCACTGCTTGTACCTGGCTCTGGCCAGACCACTATGGACTAATTTTTAATGCACCTTTAATAAAAGGCATAAGGCTTCTCAGGGATTCCATTTGGCCCCTAGCAGGGAAAAAAAAATCTTATTATTTAGTTACAAATATTAGATTCGTTAATATGAAGTAGGTGAGACACGCTGCTAACTTTGGGTTCCCTTTAAGACCGCTTTCATTAGCCACCTGTTAGGAAAAAAATCTGATTCCTCAGCTTCCTACAGGGGGAAAATAAGTCAAAAATACACTTTGAAGCTCCCCGTTTCGCTGATGCACAAAGCAACCACAAAGACCCGAATATCCCTCAGCATCTCGCAGAACCAGATACCAGCAAAACGTCCTGCTAAGTCTCTCTGTTTGCTTTAGTCCGGAGGCGAGTTGCATTAAACATGCAATTGTTGATAACAGATTCCCAGCACTGCATTACCGCTACAAAAGCGCGTGCTCTGCAATACGCCGGTAAAGAATGCTTCAAGCTCCTGCAGCCCACAAGGGGCTTGTGGCCGCTCCAAGCCCTGTCAGCCACCCCCACCGTGGGTAATTAAATATAACCTGCCTGAATAAAGATCTAAGCCTACAGAAGGAACACATGGTGGTTCAGAAATTCGTTCTGAAATTTGGAGTCATTTTGAATGGTCTTCTTGACAATCAGGCTGTGCATTTAGGCGTTTATGTTAAAACCTGCTTTTCCAGCATATTTAGATAGAGACAGATGGAAGATAGAGAACAATACTAACCAATAATTTCTAAAGTATTGCGGCCCCTGGTCACACACACCTGACCACAGACACTTCTGAATAATTTTAAGAGGCTTAATATAATGCTAAATACAACATAATAATGTGCTTGGGAATAAGGCTTTTCAGCTCACGTTCCTACACCTGAAATTCAGTGTCAAGAAGGGCTCAAAGCTTTGCACTTTTAAAACCTTTGCCACTAGTTAGATACCTGACACAGATCCTAAGTTTAGGCTGTTATGGAACTCCTAACCTGGAACAGACTTTGGTGTAATTGTTTTAAATCTTGGCCATTCCTAAGAAAGCAAGAGAAGGAAGAAGAGCCACTTAAAACCCTCTATAAGAGTAATTAATTTGCATTTAAACTTGGAGAAAACTCTGCAGTGCTTTTCAGGTTTATTCACTAAGACAGTCATGAGAAACAGTACACAACCACACCAGAAACCACCCAACACTGGGAAAAAAACGAAAGAAAAAAACCACAAACATTACTCAAAGCCAGGAAAAAATACCAGAACACCTGATGTTCCTGCCTTCTTCACATTCATAAGTCCCAGCACAACTTGTGTTTGCTGGTGTTGAGAAGTTAACTGTGCCTAAAAAAAGATGCTGATGTTCAATTTACACAGCTTATTACTTCTTGCACTGAAGATTAATGAACAGCACTTGCACATACCGGGGTTTTTAAATACCTGCAGGCATAGCTTGTGTTCAGAAGCATCACACCCACCCTAACATGCCTACAACCTAAAAACCGCTGCATTAATTGAGGGTCATGTCCATTAGGGACTATATTTACCTAGAATTTTTCAACACATGGAGGAAAAAAATAGGTTATATTGCCCTTCAAAATTTACTATAAAATCTATTTTAATCTAATTTTGATAAAGGACTGTGCCAAAGCTCGTGGATCTGAAGGGAGAGCTATTTTTGTCTTACGGAAATGCACATTGAGGAATGGGTTTGTGCATATGCTCCTATTCCAGTGATAGATAAATAAAAAGAAGGGGAGAAGGCTGCTCTGGCTTGACCATGAACATGCTTATCCTGTTTGCGTGGATGATAAGAGCCCTGAATGTATATGATGCTCTGCTCAGACAACTTCAGTTTTCCCATGTGCGAGCCGTTGGCTGACAGCACCGCTCTTCTACACTACCTGAATCCCTCAAAAGTGGAAAAAAATTTAAATAATAAAGATTTTGTTCAGCAGAAAGACCCTGCAGCCCCTTGACTGAGTTAAGTAGAGCTGACCCGCGTATCTCGGCACTGCAAGGGGGACTCAGGCTGTGTCACCTCCAGATCTACTCGACACCTACCGGCAGGGCTGCAGGGTTGAGCTGGGGCTCAGAGCTGCCTTCTGCTCACCCACCCTTGCTGCCAGGAACAGGGAAAGTGCTCAGACAGCTCTGGAAATACAGGGTGGAAGCGTATCAAGCTCACGCTGACCTGGCAGTGCTGTGCCTTGTTCACTGTTCCCACGCTAAGCGCTTGCGGGATGGGGCCATCTCCAGATGCAAAATCCAAGGCTCCTCCTCAGCAAAAACAAGGCAGCGATGTGTGACAGCGTGCAAGTCATATCTGAAGAGATGGGTTTCAGGAGAGGCCACCTAACTTTAAAGACATTTTACATGATTCAAATAAAACCAAAATAGTTCATTCCATTACTAATGCTGGACAAAGCACACCTCCAGCACTTACAAACATGAGTTGTTTTTCCTATTGCTTCCTAAAAACTTCTGCACGGATGATGAGAAATGCCAAACCAAGCAGTTCCAGGGCATCCAGTTTGTAGAAACCCAAAACCAACAACAGGAACTGCTACGCAGCAGCATCCCTGAGCATCGCTCTCACAGGAGGCCAACCTCAGCGAGAATTTCAGACAGAATACTTCCCCCTATAAAATACATGAAGGTCTCTAATCCTAATTTTGTACCATCTCTCTGATGTGCAGATCACATGCCTTGAAGCACCCTCATTGTATTGCAGAGAGATACCAGCACATGAAATGCTCCTGGGACAGACGTTTCCGCTGCCTGAGGACCAGACTTGACCTCGGCTCCCAGCGGTGGTCGGGAGCAGAGCCAGGAAACACCAAGGCAGAGATAAGGACATGGCCTCTCCCCTGGGTTTTCCAGCTCCGAGTCTCATGCTGGACTCATCAAGGTCCTATGCGGTGCTTGAGGAGAGGCATGCACGAAAATCCCAATACACGGCAGCTGGCTTAGGGCAGATACACGAGGGTCACAGCACTGCATAAGCCAGCAAGAAATGCTCAAAATAGGGATGCTTCAGATTCCAGCTGCCTCCTGGGGCTGGGCTCTCCAAAAACACATTCCTCCACCAGCCCCAAGTCCTCTCCCCACCTTAGGTAACTGAGGCCTTTCTTTGCAAAGCAAAAGCTACTCTATTCTCTCCAAACAATGTTATCAGTAGGCAGCAGTGCTCCTGCTTATCTGGCAACTTGAGCATTACCCAGAATGTGGAAGAACTGGGCTCCGCAGCAGCCCTCTGCCCGTAGGCTCTGTGGTAGGGAGAAACCTCCACTCCTAGCTTGCAAAGGGTCTGGGTATTGCAGAGCAACCGCAGCCCTCGGGCTGAGGATCTCCTCACAGAGTAGCCCCTGTATTTTGCCCGCAGCCCTCACAGCAGCCCAGCACCCCAAAACTCATTGCTGCTCACCCCATAGGCAGCCCCAGACTTGGCACCGGGAGGTTAGCAGGAACCACACAATTTCACCCAGCTGCTCACCTTCTTGCAAACACCAGGGTTCAACTACTCCGGTGTCAGCTCTGTCCCCCGGCAACAAACCCACTGCGAATGGGCCCGATCCAAGAACACAACTAAAATATTTGCTCGTTACCCAAATATCCCACCAAGTCCGAGAAACACCTCAAAAGCAACGAGCAGCAAATAGGATCTCACCTACTTACAACCCAACTCTGGCCCCACCTCAACCAGTGTCCTTCTGGCAGAAGGATGCGATTCTAAAACTTCTGCCAAGAAGGGCAGGACATCCCTCCTTTAGGCTCAGCTGAGGAACGTGCCACCCAGGAGTGGCAGGAATTGAACCCTAATGAGCCATCCCCCCACAGCCCCTCTTCCTTAGGGCACAGTCCTCCAGGGAGGCTGGGATATCAGTGTGCACCTTCTTCATCTGCACCTCCACGTACCAGGGGACAAAGGGCAGTGGGATAAGGAGCCTCGGCTTTCCTCTGGATAGAGGCAGGAGAGCGGAGGCGCACATGCTCTCCCAGTGCGAGGCACCCAGAGGCACCCGCCTGCCCAAAGCACAAGAGCCGCAGATGTGCATCCACTGCCAAAACCCACAGCTCTCAGTGTGGCGTGTTTAATGCGACCCGACACCTCCTGCAGCAACTACTTTGGCTTCATCTGCTGCATTATGCAAGTCAGATGCCCTCAAGACTCCACCAGTTCCTGCAGGTTGCCCATCCATGCTGTCTGCCACAGCAAACACCAGCTCCCGCCACCACCAAATCTTTCCACCACCATAACACGCATGCACACCCCTCAGCAGACCCTGCCAGGACAGCCAGCAGCAGCAGACAACGCTTTAAACCACCGCAGAAAGACATGCCAGCTTGTCAGCCAAAGCCCCAGCTCCACTCGTTTTTGTGAGCAGTGGTTTTGCATCAGAGGCCAGAAGTCCTGGTTTCTATCAGCTCTAACACACCAACCACTGCAAAAAATACGCAACACAACCAAGTGGGACAGAGGCTTGAAGAGATACTGTGAAACTGATTAGTCGACAAAATCATCAGACCATAAAAGAAGCTCCAGCTGTGCTCCTCTTATTTGCGTGGAGAAACGCAAGAGGCAAGACTACTTAAAATTAATTCCTCTTTTTCTTTTTTGTTTACTAGAGACTGAGTTACTCTGGTTGACAATTAAGCCTATTATCCAACTCCTTCCTTTTCCACCACACCAGTGGCTTTTTTTCATAGCCTAAGCGGAAGAAAAAAGAAAAAAAAAAAAGGAAAAATTCCCATAAGTGCTATTTTAAAATGAAAACCACAAATTTACGAGGAGCTTAGGAAGGTTCTTGAACCATTCAACCTTCTGTTTTAAGACCCCAGCACAGAACTCAACACAAACAATTCCTTTCAAATCAACAGCAATTTCAAGTCACCCCACTGCATAGGAGCTTGAAGTTAAGCGCTGGCCCAAACATTCTGCCAGATCCTCAGCGTAAGTGTAGGAGGACAAGAGAAAACAAAGGTTTAAATTTTGGCTGGTTCACTTCTGCAGAATCACTGTCAGCACATATTTTTCAGATCATACAAAACCCAGAGAAGGAAATTTAAAATAATAACTAACTTGGAGGCGAGCTGTCCAGAAAAACCACAGAAGAAAAACTGCAACACAATGTAACTCATGGGAATGTTCAACTAATTATTAAGCTGGGTGCTTACAGCAGCCCATTACAAACTACTTCCTTTTAGTTTGGTTTTAAAACCGACCCACAGGTTTTGCAGATGCTTCGGCAAAACTACCAAGACTGTCACATTTTAATAGTTAAAACATACCCTCACTGCGGGCACCTGCCTAATCAGAGGCTAATTGTTGTAGATGCTTTGCAAAACTGTACTCCAACCCTGGGTACCACTACAAACAACAGTTTTTCATGCCTGTGTAGTGCAGATACCAAACGCAAAACATGAGCAAAGCCACAACCATCTTCATGATCTGAGACCTTAAGATCATGTACCAGTTCTACCTTTGCATTCATCACTCTCCGAAACAAGAATTCATAAACGCATCACAGAAATGCTCCCTTTCCTCTATTTTCCGCATTGGAAAAAAAAATTATTCAAGCAGGTGAACAAGAATTCTCCAGAGAAGGAGCAAGAAGTTGCCCAGTCATACTTCCAGCCAAAGCCAGGCCAACATGCAGTTACATCAGACTGTTGTTTTTTAACTCATCTAGTCAAACTCTGACCATCTCCAGCCTCTCTGGGCCCCTGTTCCTGTGCCTGATTACCCTTGCTGTGCTCATTGTAACACCTCCTTGAGAAAGCTCTCACCAATATCTCATCTGGAACAACACAGAGGACAACTGCAATCATTTCTGCCTGTGCGCTAATTTGAAAACTAACTAAATAAAAGAAACTTGAAGCTGGAAGTAGTTTTATTGTCATTTTTCTATCCTTCAGCCAGGATGGGCAGTGCCAACGTGGCACAACACAGCCTTTCTTCGTACGTTCAGACAGACAGCTTCCAAAGCACACAAATATCCACGCTTTTCCAGGACGACTCTATTTACACTGCTATCCTATGGAGAAGGAATTCAGAAACTGTATTTTGAAGAGGGGGAAACAGAGACAGAGCACTGGATTCAAGCCTCGTGCACAGCTACACCAAATAGCACAGTGTAGCTTCACAGCACATGGACAGGCATCACCACTGGTGCCAGTCCTGACTCCCTCACTCCCCAAAGCCTCTTTGCTCTTTACATAATTATGACTCCAACCAACTTGCTTAACACCGCTATCAAGGACCTTTAACAAGCACCAACAATCCCATAGACCTGCTTTTCATGGCATGGCAGAAGCCTAATTACACATGATTAAATTCTGTCAAAAATTAAAGCCCACACACTTGCTCTAAAATTGAAATCAGCCCTTCCAGGTACCAAACAAAGGCAATGCTAGCATTTCAAAGACACACTGGCAACACAGCTGAATCGGATTACACTTCTGACCCTAAACAAATCAAGGGCATTCCTAACTCTTCCTTTGAGTCCCTTTCCTTTGTTTTCTATATATGCTAGAGTTATAAAAAGACTTTGATCCATGCCCTCAATCGTGACCTTACCAGTCCCAAGCATTAACGAGCAATGCAGCTCAAACACCTATTAACTCCATATTACGCATCCTTATTCTCCTGTGAGCCCCCTGCTACTTTTCTTCGCCATAATACATATTTAAACCTCAATACAGAGGTTAAGAAATATTTTGCCACAAGCCCTCTAATTCATGGGACACCACCTTTAACAAAGATTGAGCTTGTTAAGCACAAGTCACACATCACTGAATTTATACAAAACAAGCACTGTAAATGAAACACAGCCTGTGTGTAAGATGGGACAAGATCTATATGAAATATGCACTGTGATGGGAAACTAAATCTAAAGCAAGAGCATTTAAAATATTTGGGGATTTTTATTAAAGAGGGAGCATCATTTTAGAAAAAAAATAATATTGCACACTAGAAGGAAAGGAATATTTGTGGCTATGGTACTTCCTATGAGTTCTCTAAAAATCATCAGGAAGATGTTTGTCACACCTGGGGAACTGCAATGATACAGCAAAAACACAGTCACAGAGAAAAACACCAGAGCAGGCACCTGAAGAAGACAGGAACAGCTGATGTGGGTTACTGGCATCACCTTTACTCTCCCAACTCACAGCGTATTATGTCAAATCCAGGCAGCATCCCTTTACATACCTGATCTGTGCCTCTTCCAAAACACTTGCATTAAGGTTCTTCAATAATATGGGAAAAATGGGTGCAATAACCAAAACAGGTTCCTCTATGCATCTGGGCTAGAAGAGCTTTCATCTTCCCCCTACTCCCAATCTCAGAGCTAATGCCAAGTGCTAAGAGCAAAGAAATACTGAGCTCAAGAAACGAGAGCTGGGGTGGACGGAGGCAGCAGTAAATATCTGCATCATCCACCCTCAGTGTCCCCAAGCACCTATGCCTCGGTCCTCGGGCTGGCCACAGGAGTGCTGTGCTCAGATGGAAGCTGCTTTGGATGACTAGACATCTTGGGGAAAGAGAAAAACCAAACCAAAACCAAAACCAGAGATTGCTTTGTGCCCGGTGTGTTTAAAAAGCTGCATTCTGGTGACTTTTGAGCTTGCTCAGTGCTGCTGACAGGAGGAAAAGGCGCCAGCAGTAGGGAGCAGCCATGTTCCCCGAGCAGGGCTGGGGGAAGGCTCCCTCCGGGGAATTCATACTCACCTGGCGGTTTCATGTAATATTGCTCAATATCGGACATGTCCGTATGCAGCGCACAATCGAGATAGTGGAGGATAACTTTTCTACTGAAGTAGTACCTCATACCCATCAGAAAAATGGGCAAACAGCAGGTCAGCAGGAAGGACTTGGTCACAACAAAGCATATTACTATGGAGATAAGGAAGAGAAATAAACGATACCTGTCAGAAAAGAGAATTTAGTGTTGATTTCGGAATACAAACTCATTATTAAAAAAAAAAAAAACAAACAAGAAGACAAGCACAGAGAAAAATATACATTTGCAGTACACATACAATTTACACTGTTGAGATTATCGTGTTAAGAGACGGTGTATCATGCCGAGAAAACCCCAGAGAAGTTTATGGGTGCCTGGAGAGAGTAGGTGGGAAGGATGCCGCCATGCCACAGCGGGTCCCAACCGAACCCTTCTGAAGAAGGGCTGGTGGGGATGCTGGGGGCTTTGCTCTCCCCAGCAAGGGTGAAACATAGCCAGGGCGGAAAAGCCACGCTGTGGGCACGCTGCTCTGCAGCCATGTGTTTGTCACTGCGGCATTACTATTTCCATTGCGGGAAGCACCGACTCCTGGGGAAGACGCGCTGCCTGCCTCAATGCCGGGGTGCTGATGAAGAGCTAGAGGGGCTTCTGTGGACACCCCTAAGATGGTGGGTCCCCCCAGCATGGCCCCAGACTCCCAGAGCCACCAGCTGAGACCCCTTGTGCCCCACCTGCCTGTTTAGGGGGTCACCATCCAGCACAGGGCCCTCTCCTCCCCCCTGGCTGGGGGGGCAACCCGCCTGCAGCCCCCAAGGGCACTAGCCCGAAGCTTGATGGGCAAGAGGGGCACATTGGCAAGGGAGGGGGTGCATATATTATTAATAACATGACCCTCGCTTCCATGCAATTATTAGCACAGCTTTATTTCCAGCACCCTGCGTGGGAATGCGGCGCATTGGTGGGGGTCCAGCTGCACTGCCCCCTGCGTCTGCCGAGCTCCCATTATTTCCACAGACGAGCATTCTATTATTAATTAATATATATTATATAGGGACGTATGTATACACTATATAAGCGGATATATAATTATTGATTGGACGGGGCGAGGGGCACCTTCCAGGCACTATTTCGGGCAGGCAACTCTGGGAGGTGAACCCCCCCGACCCTTCCCCATATCGAGAGGGGATAAAGGGGAAAGGAGGGGGATTATCTGTCTCCGAGCGTGGCCGGAACGCGGAACCCCCATCCCCTCGCTGCGCGGGGGCGGCGGAGCGCGCATCCTTCCCCGAGCCGCTCATTCCACCCTTCCCAGGCTGGAATAACTAGAAACACCGACTCTACCCTCCGTGCAACCCCCTTTAAGCCCACCCAGGGTCGCGCATCCCCCGCTGCCAAAGCCGCCCACCGCGGTTCTTTCTCCCCCCGCAGCGCTGCGGCTCCGCACCCGCCCCGCACTGCAGCGCGGGTCCCTCCGCCCCTCCGACCATTTTGTGAGCACACCAGAAGGGGAGGGAAAAAAAAAAGGTGGGGGGAAAGCAAACCCACCACCCTCTCTCCCCCGACACGGGAGCAGATACTCACCCGCCAGTAGCCCGTAGAGCAGCTGGGTGAGGGGCTGCTGCTTCAACCCCCTGAACGCCGTGTTGGGGATCCTCTCCATGATCCCCTCGTAAAAGATGCGGCGCACCACCTCCTGCTCGGAGGGATGGAATTCGCGGATATAGACGTGGTCGCGCCGGGGATCCTCTTTTTCGGAGCTAAGGGGAGGTGTGGGGGGGGAGGCAGGGGACCCCGCCAAAGAGGGCCACATCTGAGAGGAAGAAACAATGATCGTGTCTTTTTTGGCTCCCGGGATTGAGTCATGATCTTCCGCCACAATCTTGGTCTCACAAACCATCTTGGGAGACAGACAATGCATGCAAACCGGCCGCGGGGAGGGGGCGGAGGAGAAAAACGGGAGGGGAGGGAGGGGGGATTGGAGGAAAGAAAATAAAATTAAAAAAAAAAAAGGAAAAGGGGAGGGGGAAGGAACGGGACGCGGAGAAAGGGACGGAGACCCTCCAGGGGCTGCGCAGGGCACGGAGCGTCCGGGCGGAACGGGAGAAAAGAGCTCCGCTACATTTTGGAGAGAGATTTATAGGGGGCAGAGAGGGAGGGCGCGGGTCCCCGGGGTCCCAGCGCCCCCCGCATTGGCTGCGAGGGGTCGCCATGTGATCGGGGGGGCGGGACGCTTCCCACACCCCCCACCGCATCCCCGCACCGCCCCTTGCTAATTACTACGGGGGGCGGTGGCGGCGCGGCCGCTTCCCCGGGGCCGGAGCATCGCTCCCCGCGCCCACCGCGCTCCGTGTTATTTATTTATGTACAGCCAAAGCACCGCACGCCCGTTTCTTTCTGGAACAGTCGCCGCGGGTACGCGGAGCCGCTGGGGGAGGAAAGAAAGGGAGGATGTGCGGCTTCTCCCCGCCCCGGCTTGGGATGCTCCAGGGGGATCGCTCCCCGCATCCCCAGCGCCGAGGGATGCTCGCCCCCAGGCGCCCGGCGCGGGGCTCCCAATAAATCCCATCCCCGCCCCCGAGGTCGGTAACTTTTTCCTCCCGTGCAGAGAAGCCGGTGAGACCCGCCGGCTCCTGCCCCTCGGCGGGGCGGGGAGAAGCGGGGGGATGCGCAGGGAGGAGGAGGAGGATGGGCTCCTCCTCTTCGCAGGACCCGAAAAGCTCTGGGCTGTGCTGGTTGGAGCGGGCCGGCAGCTGCCCCAGGCATGCGCCGTGCGCGGCCGGTGCGGGGACGGAGGGAGGGAGGGAGGGGATGCAGAGGTGCCTCCCCCCGGCAGGTGACAACGTGGGGTGCAGCTCTGCCCCCCATGCAAGCTTCGCCGGTGCATCCCCCAGGAGGGGCATCTCCTTGCGAGCTTCATCTGTGCGTCCTTCTTTGAGCGCACCCGTGCGCTGCCCTGAAAGTTCCGTCTGTGTCTCCTTCAAGGTGCACCCTGTGCATCCCCCTGCCAGCAGGCACCCTGGCACCCATCCCTCTTTGAGTTACATCCCCTGCCAGCAGGCACCCTTGCACCCATCCCTCTTTGGGTTACATCCCCCTGCCAGCAGGCACCCTGGCACCCATCCCTCTTTGGGTTACATCCCCCTGCCAGCAGGCACCCATGCACCCACCCCTCTTTGGGTTACATCCCTGCATCCTCCTGCAAGGGGCATATCCCCCTGCAAGGTGCACCCATGCACCCTCTCTACGAGCTTCATCCCTGCATCCCTCTGGAGTGTGCACTCATCTGTCGGTGAGTGCAGCCATGTCACTGGCATCCCTGCAGGATTTGCTGCCCTGGGAGCTTGTAGAGAACGTTTTGGTCTTCAGGAAGATGTACAGCGAATGGATCTTTGGCTCAAGCTAAAGCTTCGTTTCACTATGATGATTTCATTGTGGTTTCATTGCTTCACTTTTCTATTAAAAATTGTTTGGGGGTGAGACATGGGAGAGGGGAGAGGGGAAAGGATTAGGTAAAGTCTTGGAAACCTTCCCACCCAGAGGAGTGGTGCCAGCATCCCACAGGTTTGCTCTGTGTCAGGTGTCCCTAGTGAGAAGCTACTCCTTGGGTGGGCTGTGGGACCTGCTTGTGGTCAGAGGCTCCGGCACTGCCAGCCTAGTTGGAGGGGCAGGTTGTGACATGGCCTTCCTGGCAGCAGGCTTGAACATCTGCACAGTTCCCATTTCTAATGAGCATCTTCTGCAACTGCAGCCAGAGCAACCCGCAGCCCCCAAAGCCTGCAACTGTCTGACCAAGATCAAAATGTAGGATTCTAAAATATGGCACAGTGCAGGTACAATGTTGGCCTTGCTGCTTGATGGATGGGTTAGGCAAAAAAGTGTCTCCTGCATGGGAATGGAGCCTCCCATGGGAAGATCTCCCCAGTGGGGAGAGGTGAGGCATCCCGTATCTCACATTCCCCCATCATGCCTGACCTGAGGATTAGTTGGACTCTGGCACTCAGTATACCTGACAGCCCCAAATTCACCAATGGAAAGGAACGGACTCTGTGTGTGGGGAAAAAAAAAAAAAGATTTTAAAAAATCAGGGCACTGTTTGCCTTTGAATCCTGAAAGCTTAGGACCAAAGATAGGAAGTTGCCGTTTCAAAAATATAATTAAAATAACGCTTAGTTTCCTTGTGCCTGGGTTGGGCAGGCATTTATTTTTGTTTGATCCTTTCTAGTCAGATGTGTTGCTTATTTATGAAATAACTACAGTAATAAAGCCAACTCATTCCTTTAAAAAAACCAAACCCCACTGCAGTTATGTAACAGCCAAGGGAGCTCCCAATTCCAGTCCCGGGCTATGGACCTGAGTATTTGCAGATGAATTATCTTTAGAAAAGCACTAAATACTTGTTTACTATTTATGCTGCAACATTTGAGCATCTTATGAACAGTAATTAATATTCCCCTGAGCAGAGAGGGTACCGTCATTTTCAGCCACAGCGAGGGAACTGAGGCACAGGGGAATGCAGTGATTTATGCACCATCATGCAGTAACTCAAAGAAGACACAGGCACCGGACCAGATTTCCCAAATCCTTCCTCACTGTCTGAATGCCAAACTTTGCCTTTCTTATTGCAAAGCCAATATTTCAGCTTTCTCTGCAAATGGGGGGGAGGGGGAAGCTCTGGGGGTGCTGCTGCATGGTAGGGAGGGGATGGGGAAGGAGCAGGCAGCCTTGACTGACAGAAACAAATGTCGGTGAAAATTAAGGGCCTCATTGAAATCAGTTGCAAAAGCCAGTCAGGTTCGCAGACGGCAGATTTGGGCCCCTGGTATAAAAAGGATATTGTTAACAGCAGCTTGCTGGCAAAGCAACTGCTCTGCTAGGAGCTTTCAGTCTTTAAGAACACAGTTGTCATCCCAGGTCACTGAAGATTTTGCTCTTGGGTTTGCTCTCGCTCCTCCAACACCTGAGGGTAAATCTCCAACACGCCATGACCAACCACTGAACCTCATAGACAGAACTAATTTAATTAAGATGGACAGTTTAGAGTTTGAATTTCATGCCAGTGCTCTCAGTAGCTCTCACTGCTCAGTGTAAAGAAGGAGCTTGTGTAGATGTTCAATTCATTGGCGTGGCCGGCAAAAGAAACTGCAATAACCTGGGCAAACTGTGCAGCACCAGAGGCTGAGGGTGTTTGAGTAATGCAGTAAGAAACATGCTTTGGCTTCAGTAGGTCTGCTTTAGGCTGACCTTGCTTTGGATTAGCATATCAAACCAGTAAGCCTTGGAAATGTCATTATTCATCCTTCCCAAAACTGCAGCTCTCATCTTGGGTTGGGGGAGTCGCATCCCTTTACAGGCAATAGGGAGCAACCAGCAGGCATACGACAGAACTACCTCTTCCCCTGCTGGAAAGCTTACACTCTGCTCTCATTCTGAAATTTTAGGTTTTCCAACCAGCTCTGGGCTCTGAATGACTCAGAACATTTTCATCCAACAAGGTTTTGCTGTAGCTCTTGAAGTAAGTAGGTCTGCGTGACTGCAAATAAAGCAAACATTTTGCAGTTACTCCTGCAGAGCATCTATATTTAAGGGATGGGGAACGCCAAGGCAGGTCCCTTACAGACCTCCTTAACCCACTGCTTGGTATCCACTGGGCAAGGAGAGGTGCTGCTGGCTCTACCTGTCTTCTGCAAAAGCTACAAGCAGCTGCAATCCTTTGCTCATCAGGGGCTGTATCAATCAACCTCAGCAATTATCTGGTTGACAGCAAAAACTGCCCCAGGTTATATTAATGCAGCAGTGAGTCTGGAATGGCTTATCCCAGCAGGATGAAGCTGTCTGGTAGGGATGGCTCTCACTCTGTCCTTTGTAATGTGTCTATCAGCATATGAGGAAGGAAGGTGCCCAGGTTTGAAGCTGTTCTACTCAGCTAGTTCTAGGTTCTCCTCCAACCTGGATCTTGGTCATTTCAGATGTTTTTTCCGCATTGTAGGCCTGGGTGCTTCTCCTGAGGCACCTGGAGTGGGCAGATCCCAATGCTGCTGGCTGTTCAGCTGCAGCAGTCTCCCACTCTCTTGCTTTGCTGGGCTGGAAAAAGTAAAAGTCTCTCTGTTGACTGCAGATGTGCATGTGAATGTGAGGCATTTGCCTAATAAATGTCTTCGTAAAGGGGGATTAATTAGCATCCCAAGATTTACTCTCACTGCACTCCCTCTGACTGCAGCAGCTCCACAGCAGCTTCTCTTAGGGGCACTTATTTCATGCTGAGAGCACAGTTGCTGCCCCCTTTTCCAACATGCAGACCCCTGAGGCCAAGGGTTTGCAAATCTTTTGCTCAGGAGCCATCACTGTCACTGGCAGTGGCGTCTGCACTGTGCAAGCGGCTGGCATTAACTGCACACAAATTCCAGTGTCCCCAGTGCCATACAATGTGATCCATCGCAGTGGTGATGCAGGCTCTTTCCTTCCCCAGCTGTCTGGGGAATAGTAAGTCACTCTAAAACCCAATGTGCCAAATTATTTCCAACTTGTAAAACTCAGTGAATTGGTAATTGGGGGTCAGAGGTGGGATCCGCTGACCAATGCAGACATCTGCCAGCTGGACCTCGGCGTTGGAGCTGCCCTCTGCTCCACATGCTGCGAAGGGAGAAAGCCAGCCTCTTTGGAGGCACTGAGCCTCCCATTCCAACGTGGACCTCCAAAACAGATTTGACAAATCATATGCTAAAAGTGGTTGGGTCTGTCTACAAAGGGAGTAGCTCAGCTGTGGAAGTCCCATGGGATAACCAAAGATGAATCTCTTCCTACTGCTTTTTGTGTTGAAAGAATTTTGTGGGTTGTGAACAAAACCTGAATGTTTCCCAGACTGTGTATGTACCCATAGTTGGCTTTATCCTCTTTCAAACAGGGATCTTAGAACTTGAGTGTACATTTAATGTAGGGTAATGTGGACTGCAAATGTTACATCAGAAACTCCACCCATTAGAGGAACATTAAACTCTGAGTTGTGTTTCAGACCTATCTAATGATTATTCAGAGGTTTTCCTAGAGCATCTCGGTGCAACCATGAGCAACACTTTTGAACAAGGAGAGGTTCCGTGGTCATTTTAAGCATCTTTCATTAAGGAGCAGTATTGCCTGACACTGGATGTGTCTTGGGGAGACAACACGTCTTTCCTCCTGTTAATATTATTGCTGCAAGCTTGGATAAAAAAAGAAAAATAATGAAATTTTTGTCAGCTGTTACCAGAAACCATTTTAATTAGCTGTAGGAGACAGAACTATGCGTGCAGAGTGAGGCTCCTCGATGCTTTGGAGAGTCTGCATGGAGGTTGTGCTTGGGACACGGCACCATAAAGGAGGGACCAGGACTGTGTGTGGAGTGAGAAAAGCTGAGGGCACAAGAACTCTTATGCACATGGGAACACAAGTGGTGTGACCCAGGTGTTCATTTCTTGGGATTTTCAGTGCAGGACTTTGCACCTTCTTTGTAAATTAGCAACACCACTTTGGAAAAATACCTGCCTCCACAGTCAGTTCCTTCCCTTTCTGTAAATAACCTCCAGCCACCTGAATTTTGGCTACCTGCTTGGGTCAGCAGGGTAACGCTACTACGAAATTTGCTGTATCATGACCAGCTCTGTCAATGTGTATCCATCTTTGCTAAGGAAGAAGAGAAGAGCATAAGGTTAATGACTGCTCTTTCGACCAACAGCTATTTTGCTGGGATTTTTAACAGCAATTGCTATAACCAGCGATTGCCAAACTATAGCTATAGCCTTACGATCATCTAAGGAGGCTGGTGGGACTTGGATGAGCAGCATCTTATTTACCCTGTATGTGGCAGATACTGCAGCCCAACAGCAGGTGGGGGCTGAGGGGTGGGGAGGGGAAGGAGTTTGAATAGGACCCAGGGGAGGTGAAAGGAGGAAAACAGGTAGAAAATCACAGCAGAGAAGTGATGAGGATTCTATAGCGAGGAGAGGGGAAATTAGATGTCAAACCAATCACAGGTGGAAAAATCTTAAAATATAACTAAGAAGTGCCTGGGCCCAAGATCAACTCTGGGTTGACAAGGCAGGAAAAGATGTGAAAAGTTTATTTGAGGGTTTTTTTGTGGCTATGTTTGGGAGTTGTTTCTGCTGCGGAGCAAAGGAAAGTGGCATTTTCAATTTGGGCTTTGTGGCCGCACTGTAGCTGCTTACAAGGGCCAGCAAGTGCCCCAATCTTCTCCAGCAGCAATGGGTGTGTTGCCTTGGGGGGAGGCAACATGTACCCCCTCCTATATGGGCTGGGCTCATGTCAGAGCTGATTTTGCACTGTTTTTTCCAGCACTTGATCCAGGCTGGGATTTTCCTTTCCTTGCATAATGCTTCAAAGAAGGAGCTGAGGCAAATTTTCAGGTATTTCCAGTTTTCCTGCTCAGTGATGCCTCCAGGCCCCGGTGCTGCAGGGAGTGGGCCCCAGGACCCCTTTCTTCTGCGTGTAGGGTGAGGGGATGCTTGCTCCGGGCACTGCAGAGATCTGATCTTCTCCTGGAGAAGCAAAACCGATGGCAGTGAGACATCTCCCTAATTCCCCTTCACTATGTGGGGGGGTGCTCAATCTCTTAGGTTCACACTTCCCACAGATCTCTGATGATTTCTCTTCTTCTTCACAGAGATTCAGCTGCTGTTGAAGCCAGCATCCTCCCTAGGACCAGCATGAGCATGGGGAGGGGTGTTGGGGAGCATCAAATGGGGTCTGCAAAGGGGTTTTGGGGCACCTGAGCTAGCCATATGCAGCAGTGCTCAGATGCTCTACCTGCAAAGAGTGCGTTGGATGTCTGTTCATGGAAGTTTTCACCACCAAAGCTCCCATCTAGGGCAGGAGGATCTGGGCATGATCATAAGTCATTGTTTTGCTGCTCCAATTTTGCTGGAAACATGGCAAGTGCAGTACATTTCTTCTTCGTAAGTTGAGAATGGTGGAGTTTGCATGTTCAGAAAAGCCATCTGCATTTTCTATCACTGCCATTTGGAAAAGCCCATCATTTCATCTCTCCTTGCTCTTCTGAACAACAATGCTTCTGAAAAACAGTGATGCTCTTCCTTTCCTGGACATCCTTTTCGCTACATCACCCTTGAGCCTCCTTTCCCCAGTCCAGCCCTGCATTTTCGCACACCAGGAAAACACCCTGTACCTCCAGCCATTCTCAGCTCCTGTGGTACCTTTGCTGCTGCTTTTACCTCCCTCCAGAACACATGGCCCACCATCGCCTGGCTGAATTTCAGTTATCTGGACTGAGAAGCTATTTGAGGGAGGTTTTGTGGATATGTAATGTGGCAGCAGGTTTCTGAAGCTCAGACTACATGGTTCATATTAAGGTTTTGCTTGACTCCATGCAAAGAAGACAGTGAGGCGCCAATGGTCATTGCTTACCTTAGCTCGGCTTTCTGCTCTCACTTCATGGTGAGGAACACCACTATCATCTGGAGCTCCCAGGCAGAGCTGGGTGTTGTACGGGATACAGCTATAGCAAAGGGGAGTCTCAGGACTGTGTCCGTAGTGAGACTGTCAACCCTAAAACATCAAAGTGGAAAAGCTTAGGATCTGGGTGTGGGTTAGACATGAATGGGTGTTGGCAGCACGCAGAGGCAACAACCCTGACAGCTGCCAATCCCCAAAGGTAGCTGCCTTGGAATGATCGGACTCTGAAAAATGAATGAATGATCAGTCCTTTTAGTTTTTCTTCTGGTTTGAAACTGAGAGGTTTGGCTTTCCTCTCTGACCAGGGCTACCACATGGCAGTGGGGGAAGCCGTGATCCTGGGGTGCCATATTTCCTCTAAAATAAAGGTCCAAACAACTTGTGAAGTTTAAAAGATTCAGTGGCATTTCCAGGGTTGTGAAGTTTCTGTAATCATTGCACTGGGCAAATTCACAAAATGCACAGTGATATCCCATGACATCACAGCCCAGAGCAATGAGCACAGCCTGGCACCCTAGAGAGGCCAGGCAGGGAAAAAAGCCGTCCTGCAGTGATGGCTGGATAAAACACAATTGGTACGAGCCACCCTTAAGCCACTGCTGTGATCCTGCATCATTGGTGCTGGTGCTGATCCGCCGCCTCTGGGTCAGACAGCTGCTGTGTTGTACCCATTTGTTTGTCAAACTGGGAAAGCAGGTGAGCACCCTCCCGGAATGAAAACCTCTGTGTGAACACACACATCATTATCCTGCGGCTCACAAGCATGTTTGAACTTGATTAAAACCAAAATCAGGGCAACTGATAGATCAGGGGCCAGGGAAGCAACAATGGGGATCCAGGCAAGAAAAGAGGTGCAGGACCAGTGCCACAGGAGCCAGATGATAGCAAGTGTCAAGAAAACAGGAACCTGTGACCCTGGAACAAATGAGTCTTATTATAAGATCCCTAGCATCATCTGGTCTATGATCCCAGCCATCCAGGGAAAGGAGGGAGGTCTGCATGTTCTGAAGATTGACAGCTTCGTGCTAGTCTGGGCTGAAGATGAATTCACTCCAAATCTGGGAGAGCTGCAAGTAGCTCCTTGGGATAGAGAGAGCAGTGATCATCTGCAGGCATGGTTTCAGCTGCAGGAGGTGCCTCCTGGGTAGAGAGGACACAGATGAGATATTCTCCCAGTTTTCCCATTTTGCAGTTGGATTCACAGCCCATCATGAAGCCAAAGCTGGGTCAGTCCTGGAGCTGCTCTGAGATGCTTGGAGGGGAGTAGAGTCTCCCCATGGGGTGCAGGTCTGGCCCAGGGAGGTTAGTGTGCCGTCCTGCCTGTGCTAGGGGAGAGCAAGCGGGATTTATCCTGCACTGTACAGCTCTGTACAGTGAACAGGAGAAAGCAAATGCACACAGACCTCCAGTGGCCCTCCCGAGTACTACACTGCATTGTCACCACCAACCTAGGGACAAGGACCTCCCCTGGGGCTCCTGTTCGGTCTGCCACTGCAAGTGGGTGAGCAAGAGCTCGTGTACAAAGTGAGGGGTCCCATAGAGAATCAAAGAGATAAGGAAGAGACCCTCTTCTCCTCCCTGCTTTGGTGGCTCGTGCCTCAAGCACAAGTTTGGCTGAGGCTGCAGGCTGTGCTTCAGGTCCTGGGGAGGACAACCAGCACATTGCTGTGCAGCGAGTCCATCCTGTGGCAGTGCTGAGCTGCTTTTCCTGTGCTTTGTCTGACTTTTGGGGCCCAAAGCCTGCACCTTGTGCAGGAGGGTGCTGGTAGCCACGGGTCATTGGAAATACAGATGCACCTGTGTTGTCCTAACAGGGATCTGGAATGCGGCATGGGCTCATCTTGGCTGCTTACAGCCTCCTCTGGGCACTGCGAGACAGAGTTGGAGTGCAGGAGAGACACAGGGATTTTGTTTCCCAAAATTGACCATACACTTTCTTACAACAAGGGACTAACTCAGGAATGCTCAGTGGAAAACCTATTGAAGGGCCAGAAAAGGTCTGTCGTAAAGACTATCACAGTGCTTCACTGGGACAAGCACTGCACATAGCCTACAGCCCGCAGGAAACTCTCCCTCCTTTCCTCCCTCTTTGAGACACTTTGAGGCTTTCCTCCATCACCCTCCCTTCTGATGTTTTCATCCAGATAGGCACAAGGCTTGAATTCATCAGCCTCATGTATTCTAACCAAAACCCTTTTAACAACTAGCACTTCTTCACGTGCCTCTATTGTAAATACCTCCAGAAGAAATGGTTACTCATTTACAAGGTAGTGCTTTACGTGACAGTCTGCTTTTCCTGAGGGGGAAAAATACACAGCAAAATATAACCCTTGTTTTTTTTTCTGTGGTGATTTCCGAAGTGATTTCATTTTATCAATGACCAGGGAAACAGGTTTGATGTTTTCTTCTTTTGCGACCCCTTTCCACCACATGGGAAAACTGTTTTTCCTTAGCCTATTTTCTTTAGCCTCAGTCGCCTGCATTGCGTGGCTTCTTCTAACTATCCCTGTGTCCATCACTTTCCCATCGTGCCCTCTGCAAGAGGCAAAGGCGTCTCAAAACTCAGGACAAATATTGTAGAGCCAGCCTCCCAGTGAGGTGCCTTGTGTGGCTTTGACAAACAGATTTTATGAGGGAAAACCCAGGACCAGTGCTGAATGCGAAAGGGAAGATCAGAGGATTTGAGTTCAAGGCTCGGCGTCTAATTTCAGCACATCTGAGT
The DNA here is from genome assembly GCF_017976375.1 of Cuculus canorus. Taxonomy (NCBI): domain Eukaryota; kingdom Metazoa; phylum Chordata; class Aves; order Cuculiformes; family Cuculidae; genus Cuculus; species Cuculus canorus. The sequence goes on along the minus strand of NC_071404.1, from coordinate 10,101,105 downwards.
GAGGATTGAAGCCTGGTAAGAAAAATCTCCTTCCTGCTGTCCCCTATCCACCCACCGGTGCTCCCCAGGGAATCACTGCCAACTGCTTTGAAATTCAATTTCTGCACTAGCAGTGGCACGTTGGGCTGGAAGTAATTGCTTTGCCGACTGACTGGCTGCTCATCACTGTCAGAGCACTGTGGGGCTGGAGCGGCTAGTCCGTGCTGCTGGGTCGGTCCTACAAGCAAAAAGCTCCAGGCTTTTGGACCAGCACCCCCTTGCACTCTGCTGTGCCCCTCTGAGCAGCGTACTACGGCTGTTATCTCAGTGCCTTGCCCAGAAACAGGGTGGTTTTGCTGAGAGCAGAGAGCTGCCTTGAATGAGCTGCACTGAGCCCACTGCCTTTCCCATCCCATCCATCCCATCCCATCCCATCCCATCCCTTCCCATCCCATGTCTGCCTTGTTCCTGCTGTGTCCCTCCGGCATACACTGGGGTGCCCAACCTAGTGGGAAAGTTTTTGGGAGACCACAGGCTCCCCTGCTGCTCACCCGCTGCTGCTCCCTGACTACCATGTGCTACTTCCAGTATGCCTCCAGAAAATAGCTCACTCCTCCTGACATGACTGGCTTTCCACAGCGGGGAGTGAACTTAGCAACTTACCAGAGGGATTCTGATTCTTATTTTAGACTCCTATTTTAGACTTCTTTTTTAAAAAAATAAATAAATAAAAAAAATTGTTAACTTAATCTCTTTTACAGCTCTGGGAGGGAGGTGCTGCTACTGTAGCATTGCAGTGCCTGCAGGAAGACTTGTTGGCTTTGCAGCTCCACTCCCTGCAAGCCGCTTTTCTCACCTTGCCCCTATGTGCCTCCTTTAATTTGGACAACAAAGGATGCTCTGAGCTAAGCAGCTGCTTTTTTCTTTTGGCTTGTTTTTTTTGTTTGTTTGTTTGGGTTTTTTTGTTTTGGTTTTTTGTTTGTTTTGGTTTGGTTTTTAATCTGCAAACATCACCATCTCTTCAACAACAGCAGAGAAGGTGAAATGGCAAACCTTGTTCTTCTGAATGCCTGGTCCAGTGTGTCAGCAGTGACGTTGCTGGACCTGGGACTGAAGACAACAGTGCGAAGTCCTAACACTGATCAGAACTGTGGGTTAAATCCATTACTTTGCAATCTGCTCCATCTCCACATCCCCGATTGCAAACAGCCCTTCCCGAGATCACATTTTGCTGTGAGATCTGCCCTGTATCTTCCATGTGTGGAAACCCAGTCACCAGAAAATTTGTATATAACATCTGCGGGTCATCTCAGTTTCAATGGAAGGGAAGAGACTGATACACTGTCGTCATCTGAGTCTCTTTTCAGTTGCTTCAGTACATCAACGCACTGCTACAACCAACGCAGCCTACATCTGTTATTCCTGCAGTGCCAACTATGTATCATCTTGACTCCTTTTCTATTAGATCCAGCTGTTCGCCAGAAATGTTATTCACCTTTTCATCTGGTTCAGCACTTGTCTACCAGGAGATCATTGGATGTGACTTTGACACAGGCTCAGTGCTTACATCTATTTTTCCAGGGTGAAGAAGGATTTCATCCACCTGTTTTGAGCAGGAGCACCTTGGAAGATCAGCTGGCCTTTGCTCACCAACACGAGGTCATCGCTGTGTGTGCAGGCTTCAGGTGGTGTCAAATAAATCAGTCTGGCCCTGAAGTTTCACTAAACTGTGCAGTCTGGCAAGTGCCACTCTGTAGCTCGCGTCTCAGCTCTTGGGAACCACAGGTTCACATCACATCAGGACCAGGTCCTGACTTCAGCTTTCTTGGGCAGGAAGAGATGACATAGTGATGCACGCGCTAAAAATGCCCGCTTCTGGGAAAAGCATGGCCAGGGCTTGGGGAAGGGGGGAGGATGGGAAGGCAGGGTAAGGGACGGACCAATACACATAGTTGAAATATAGGAGATGGGAGAAGATGTAAGCGGACCACAAAATTTTGGGATAGCATATTTTGTAGAGTGGCTTGTTCTTGTGGGCAATGGTTTCTCAAAGTAGCTTTATCTTTTAGTTTCGCCCATGTATTTGCACATGTTCAGTCCCTAAAACAGAATACTGGGTTGAGACGGGGCCAGAAGTTTTCCAGATTTCCTTCAGTAAGTAAGGAACAAGTATTCCCGAACTATTCGTAGTCATTTAGTCTCATCTGCAATTAAAAACCTTTGGACATGGGTAATCTGCATCTGAATTTAGTAACCTAATCTCAAATTTTATTGCCTGGTGTTTAAATCTCCTTTTAGTAACTCCTCATGTCTAACCACTTTTGCTGGATATTACTGCAATTACCTCTTGTCCTCTGGCCAGGAGCTGAGGGACAGCTGACCACCTCCTATTTAAAGCAATATTTTGCATGTTGGAAGGCTATTATCTTATGGCATCTCAGACTCCTTTTGTAGACTAAACAAGGCCAATTCCTTCAACTTGAGCCACAACCCCTTTTTTTTCAGCCATTTGGACTTAGTTTAGAGCATAAAGCTTTGGCTGATGTGCCCAGGTTAAGACTGTGAGCAAAAAGTCCCTCTCCTCACTGTTGCACTTGTAGCAGCAAAATCATCAAAGCAGATACAGGTAAATACATTATGTGGCCTTTTGATGGTACTGCTTGTGGTCACAGCACCATGAGGAATATGAGCCAGCCCTTCTGCAGGAGATTTGTAACCAAGCCTCAGATGAAATGAGGAGGTTTATCTCTTCAATATAACGATAGTGGTCTGCAGTGCATCTGCCTCGGTTCTCAATGGCATTGCCACTGTCCGATTTCTCCAGGAGGCTTCCTGGCAGGGGTCATAACATGTGCCTTTGGCTCTGAGCTTCCATGTTCTTTGCACTGCTTCTGGTGCTGTGGATGGGACAGCAAGTGGAGCAGACACTGTCCTGCAAGGCTCTTGATTTGTCTTTTCTTGGTGCCAAAGCTGTGGAATGCTCCTGGAGCCTGGGCTGGTTGTCCGTCTCACCAGGAGGATGCGCAGCTCATGCTTTGTACACCCTCACCTGCATCCTTCTGTGCTACAGCATGTCTCTGAGAGATGTTGTGGGATGTTACAGTCCTGTCTGATTATCCTCCTCCAGCATGAAAAAAAGTTATATATGTCTAGGGAGAAGACGGGAATCTGCTTTCCTTGGGTTTTCACAACAGGTTTCCTTTCCTCTCTATAGATGGGAGCTTATGTGACTGGTGTGCTATCACAGGAGGACACCTGGGCCAGAGGTCCTGCACATTCTCAGAAGTGGAGGGCTAGAGAAGCGGGGGGAGGCAAGACAGCACCCAGACAGCATATCCATACCACGGTGAGGTTTGGTTTCCTTATGGCTGGGTCTGCACTGAAGCCTCCTCGGGTCCCCAGTGCTGAGGACACGCAGTTTTGCAAGCCTCTCTTCTGCTTTTGATAATCCCTGCTCACCTCAGAGGCCCCAAAGGACAGTCTGTGTCCTGCAGAGGGGCCTCCCTTGGTGATTTGTGGAAGGCATAAGGTTGCTTATAGGCTGGAGGGACACACTGGAAACAGCACGTTTAGCCGGTTTTGCTATCTCAGTGAGACTGATTGTAGGGAACAGCTGGCCCAGCCAGGAGACAAATGTGATAGTGAGATGCCAGATAAGTAAGACTAAACAGAGCAGTCCCAACTCGTCTCTCCCTTCCAGCAGATCAGACCATAAAGGAACCCAAGTAAGTCCTCCAGCTGAGAGGTAAACAGGAGCCAGTGCCTTCATTTTAAAACGGCACCTGACACCACAGGAGAAGACCCCGTGAAAGGACCTGGCACTCTGGCTCTTTTGTGCCAATCCATGCACAGCAACTCCCAGGATTTTTTACTGTTGTGCTAATAATGTTCAGTTTTTCTATCAGAGGCAATACCTGTTGTAAATGCTGGTAAAAAAGTGCTAGGGACTGGTCCTACATCTTCCTGCAGGAACATCTACCTCTTCATTACGGGGGCTAGATAGGCAGTGCAGGGAACACTCTGGGGCTTTTGGTGCTTCTCTTCCAAAGGTACTTTGCAAACATCCACCTCGCATCTTGAGCCAGCTGTGGCTCATTGTGTGTGAGAGACAAGCCCTCGGCCACTGAAACCTCCTGCCAGAGATTCAGGGCTGGGGTGATAGGTGTTGGGGTCCTGCAACAACTTTGGGATGAATTTAGAGGTCTTACATTAAATGTCTGGATTAATCATGGTACTTAAGGTTGGGAAAACAATGAGATCCACTTGCCAGATCTGACCGCCTTGGCAGTGGGGAAAAGCTGTGTAGGAAGGAGTGTGAAAACAGCCATGATATCACTTCCCCAACTAATACTTGGGTAGAGAAGAAACTTCTTTTTAGTCAGATGAGGACAGTGTAGTGTTGTTGCCTAAACAGAGGTAGATGATGCCATTTCACAGTCTGCCTGTCATCCAGCTGCTCTGCACGGGCAGGAAGGTGCCCCAGGCCCTCTGTCACAGCCGCCAGCCCCGTAGAGATGGTCCAGTGACCGCAGAGGACCCCAAATGATGCTACATGTCTCTGCACGGGCAGCTGAACCGGGCCTGTGCTGGCTCTACTTTGCAAAACCAGACCCAGACTCTGGTGCAGGTAGGCAATGGCTGGTGGGGACACCTACATCCAGACTGCAAATATCATTGCTGAGAGCTCGAGCAGCTACAGTTGCTGTCACTTGTTGTCTGTTAATGCTACTGTTTGGGTTAAACAGCCAGTTGCACAACTGGGCTTGGAGTAGCTCTTGTTTTAAGTGTACACACTACAGCCTTCCCTGCAAAACAATGCCTAGCCCCTAAGTGCATGCTGCCAGAACTGGACAGAGTGTAGTTTTCTTTCCCTGTGGAACTTGTTAGGCTATCAAAGAGAAGAATAATAAATCTGTCATGAGGCGCAATGAAAAGCTACAATCACAGAATCATTTTGCAAGCTGTAAACCTGATAGAAAGATTCCAGTGAGAAAAACTGAAATGTTTCACTTCCATTTCAAGCACGCAACAATTGTCTGTCACCTCGCTCGAGTTGCAAAACAATACGTGTTCAGCGATGTCAGCTGTGGTTCAAAAAATACTTTTCCAAGTTGCAAAATTACTTGAAGCCAACTTTATCCAGCAGAACACATTGTTTTTAGCTCATCTGATCAATTTTTAATTTTCCCATGAATCTTGCTAGCCCAGCAGCAATCCAATAAACTCCAAGCTGTAGCTGGTCTCTGCCATTTCTACAAGCACTGGAGGAATAAATGTGGCATGTGGAGAGATTTAAGCAACTTCACTTGTGTTTCCCAGTTGTGGTTGCAGTTCCCCTGCAGCTCTGATGCTCTCCAGGAATCTCCTTGCTTCTCGCCCTACTGCTGCGCTCCCGAATGGGCTGTCTGGGTCTCCCGTCTGTGCTGCTGTCTCCCAGCCCACCCACGCCGTATCAACCTGTCACTGCAACAAGCGTGGGTAACGGAGAGCCAGGAGCGGAGCTAAGAAGTGTGTATGTCAACCCATCTGCCCACCCTGCAGCGTCAAGCCAACATCTCCACCAGCCTGCTCTGACTACGGCAGCAAAAGGAGGAGAAATTGAAGGACAACACCGAGGTCGAGGGAAGTGGTGTCTCAGAGGAGTTTGGAGACAGTGGCACTTGCAGGTTTCTTTCATGAAGGCATTTTAGAGGGGAGGATTTAATCTCTGTGAGTGAGGAAATATCTGGTCAGGAAATGGGATGGAAGTGCTCATTTTGTTATCAGGTATAAAAGAATCGTGGGTTTCTGATGAACTCTGAGATATACAGAGCTTCTCCTGGGCCCAAGATGTGAACTCAAGCATGAGATGAAACCAATTCCTGGCATGACGTGATATTTAGCATTATCAAACAAGGAATGGGGAGAGAAGGCAGGGAGGGAGGCTGCACACAGCAGTCAGGCTTTGTGTCCAGCCGAGCCCCAGAGTCACGGAAAGTCCCTGATGAGGAGTCCTTTGGGGTGGATAAGCACGATGATTGAGCCAAGGCAGCCAGAGAGCAGCAATCCCAACTAGATCCCTGCCAGGGGAGAAGCAAAGATATTTCGTCTCCTTCTTTGATCTCTTGTCACTGTTGGAGGCATATTCAATGTCTCAGATTATGCTGCTTGCAGGGAGTCATCACCCTTAAGAAAATAGCCAAGCGGATCTGAGATCCCAGCAGTACTTTTAAGTTCCTCACAGGTGCTAAACTCTTCGGGGATGACAAATTCCCCGGACTGTTTGCATGTGGCTGCATCTGAAAAGCACATAATACAGCAGAGACCTGATTCTCCTCTGGGGTTTCTCTGACTTCAGCAGGAACATGTAGCTGTGGCACAGCCCTGTGGGACTCAGCATTTCTGTGGGCTCCTCTCCAACACATCAGTAGCTGTTGGCTCTTCTGCATGGCCTCCAGCCTATGTGCAGTTCTCCCTGAGGCTTAGCTTTGGTCAAGGATGTCTGCAAAGCTCCCCATTGCTTTCTCTGCTGGCCTGGAGTTCAGGTGATGGCCTCAAGGGTTAACTGCCACTGCCAGCTGTGGCTCTGGAGCAGGACCAGGCATCCCGCCAGAAGGTAATGCTGTTAAAGCATTGCTGGCAGAGACTTCAAACCCCTCAGCTAATTTCGGATGTTCTGCTTGTGACTTGGAGAGCTGCATTCCCATTTAGGAGAGAGCTCTTCCCTGGAATTAGCAGGGAAACGGACTGTTTATTAATATCATCAAGAGTGCCCTTTAATTTCAGCACTTCTATCTTTCTGAAAGCCTTGGTTGAGGTGGTTTCCCTCATATGACACTCTTCCTCTAAAGAGCCCTGAGGGTGCTGCAGAAGAGGCTGTTGCAAAACCCAAAGGATGCAATATGTGATGACCACTCCCTTTCCAGGCCTTTGAGACAATACAAAATGCAGAATATTAAAATCAGAGATTGAAATCTCAAGCAAATCATATTTGCATTCCATGCACTGAGCTGAATAAATGTTTCTTCCCATTAGCAAAGTTCAATATAGCTTTTTACCTGTAATAAAAATAACTATATCTATAATAGATACAACCTACGATCTTTTCTTTCAGCTAGTTAAAAAGGAGTTTGGTAGTCCCTGAAACCTTCAATAAGGATAGAACAGGCTAGCAATAAAGGCATAGAGTATTTAGATTACTTTTCATCTGTGCTGCTGAGACGTGCGCCCACCAGCTAGGTTGGACTTAGGGCCAGATGTGTCAGAAGCAGAGTATTCTGCCAGGCTGCAAGGCTCATGTAACAAAACAGGAGTGTGCTAGTCTCCAACTGGAGATGTCATTTGGTTTAGTGCTCCCTGATTTATGAGCTGCTGGGGAGCTCCTCAAAGTAAGGAGAGCCACCCAGGCACACCTCAGCACTCCCATATGAAGACGCTGTCTCTTCTACTGCTGTAGAAGACCAAGCAAGGAAACCCATCTGTCTGGGAAGGCTGGATTTCCTCAAGTCTGGCCAGAGTGGTGAGAGCGGCACTGTCTCTCTGACAGAAATGGATTATCAGTGAGGGGTTTCCCTGGAGGAAGGTGCTGACAGATGCCAACAATGAGATCATGGAGGAGGGAGCAGCATCAGATGACCAAACCACGGTCTCTGTCTCTCCTGGATGTGTGTCTAACGCAGCGCCTGTACCTTGTAACACACAGGGTCTGTGCTCTGTTGACAACACGAGACACGTGTGACCTGGTGACATTTGGCAAGGCTGAAACAGTGTCCTCTAGCACTTCCCATGGTCTATCATCCACCTTCACTAGTGGCTGTCGTTGCAATGATCAAGGTTGCTGGATGCTATTTGGGAAGCTTGAGGCCCTCTCCATCGTCAGTACTACGGTAATTTCTGGCTGCTTGGTTCCCTGGGGAAAGTAGTATCTGGTGGTGAGGATATCACCATCAATGCCATGAATTTTCTGGGAAAGTTATGAGGAGATGCCTTCATTCCCTTACTTTTGTTCTCCCACTTAGGTAAATGTGTTACCGTGCCTTCCAGATTAACCCTCTGTTAGATCCTAGAAATGTCTTGTCAGCATTGGCTCTGGGATTTTGATACGATAATGTCCCCGTGTTTGAAAGTGCCACTCGGAACATCCCTGAAGGATGAAGGTGAGGACTCTCTGCTGAGCAAAGCTTCTCCAGCCTTAGCCCTGTTGGCTTTAGAGATGAAGAGTGTTTCATGAAGGGAATGGGAGGGCAGTGAAAATCCTGCCATACAGGGGCTGCCACTGCCAGGACACTGGTGAAGGAGGAATCAGTGCCACTGGCTCTGACAGCATTCCCAAGGGTTTGACATGTCCTCCGTATTCCAGTGTCACCTTCAAGAGACCTCATAAAACTGGGGATTGGGGCATCTCTCTTCCTCTACAGTGGTTTTTAGACCTCAGATTTATATGAATAAACCTGCTTATTTTCAGCCCCCAAAACCAAGGAGTGCCACGTACGTCCAGCCTGTGCTGCAAGTTTCCCTTTTGGCTCAGGGTACATGGATTTGAAGATCAGGTCTCTGCTGTGCTTAAGAGACACCAAGAAATCCTCAGCATCACTGCTGGTGTTCTGAGTGGAAAACAAGAAAGGGAACAAAATCTTTGCACTGAAACTAACAAATCCAGGCACCAAAACTGCAGTGACATCCACAGCAACACACCGAGACTCTGGCACAGATAAAAATCTCTGTCCCCTATTTTGCCCTGATGTTCTCGGCTTGTTACGGCAGCAAAAGCCTGCAGGAGCGCAGAGACGTGCCCTCCAGACCTTCCATGCCAGGGTCACGCAGCAGCTGATGTTGCTGCCACAACTGCAGATCCCTAAAGGCTTCCAGGGAGCCTCCATCTGACTGCTCTGATGCTGCAGCACAGATGTTCCCAAGCACAGAGGATATGTCAAGATTTCTGGACATCTGCTCACCCGACAAGAGCGGCTGCCCCAGTTGGGCTGCCTGACATCCGTAAATTACGGACAAATGTGCTACAACCTACAAATACCACCACGGCAGAGACAGAGAGCACGTCCCCAGAAAGCCTGAGTTGGCTGTCCTTCTCTTGCTGTTGACATTTTGTGAACGTGTAGCAGGTGCTTTCTGTCATTGGCTATAATACATCTCCCTTAAAAATCCACCTCAGCTTAACAGACCCACTGCAGAAAGTGGATGTTTTTTCTTTAGTTTATAAATGCAGTTGGGATGTGAGCTGCGTTAGTGCACAAGTTTTTCATGCACAGCTGTGAAGAGCGTGGAGCAGAGAGAATGGGGGGAAAAACAACAAAAATGAGGGAAAAGAGGTGTTTGTTTTTAAAAAGGAGTAGAAAGCCAGAAAAAGAAAATTAAGACATGGGGAAATATTAATGATGCAAGAGGAAAGAGCAGGGAATGAAAGAGGGAAATTCAGAAAAGCAGGAGAGGCTCTTACTGTGCCTGCCCACACCAGTCAAACATTCAGCTGGTTCCCTTAGTCCTCATAGACGGAGAGCTGGGATCTCTTTATCTACAAACCACGTATGTGCAAATAAGACCCTCAGCAAACAGTATCTCTCTGAGAAGAAATACAGGAGATTAAATTACAAGCTAATTGGGTTAAGATGCTTTCAGAGGAATAAAAGTTTTCACAGAAGGCAATTTCTCCAGAGATGATGGTCCTGTCAAACCCTCCCTTTCTGCTTCTCCATGCACCAGTCTCATTCCTGCTCTACTGAGAAGGCTGTGCTGTTTGTTTCAGCCATTTGGAGGCTTCCATCACTGAGAAAGTCTCCAAAGGACTGTGGGATCTACTGCTGACCATACTTTAAAAATGGCATTTGCTGACTCCATTCAGTGCAAGAACAACACATGTGGGCTTCTTTGAAACCCCAATTGCATAATCCATCTCTACTAAGAAGGTCAGTGTCCTCCTGCACTTCTTGAAGGGGAGGCTGAGATAGCTGGGATTGTTTATTCTGGCAAAATGGAGTTAGAGAAGAAATCAAGTAGTTGTCTACAACTCCTTGACAGGCAATGATAAACATGATGGAACCAAATTCTTCTCAGGAGCACAGGGCAGTATGAGAGAGGGCAACATCCACAGTCTGCACCTTGGGAAGGACAGCAGGGATAACTTCACAAGGAATGTGGCACAGCACTTTAGCAAGTTGTACAGAGGGTGATCAGCCTCTGCCTTTGGAGGTTTTCAAAATTCAGCTAGCAAAGCCACATCCGACCTAATCTGGAGTTGACAGCACTCTGGCTTTGAGCAGGAGGTTAAGCAAGAAGCCTCCTCCCTTTCAACCACCGTGTCTGGGGCTGTTTCCACTCAGTTTCAGCACTTATGCTTGAAAGTTTGTTTAGTGTGATCTTGCTGTGTGAAGTGCCCAAAATGTTGCAGCTTGCTCTTAGCAAATTGCACCATTTTATTATTTCAGCTTCCAAAGCTCTCTTGCTATGGTTGCTTTCCTAATAAAAAGACATTCTTAGATTGTTACAGGTGGGACATCTGGCAGGTTATTGAATCTTTAGCATCTTACTAGAACACATTTTCAACTGTCAAAACTATCCAATTTGTATATTCTGGAGACAGCTAAGAGCGCAAATTGGATCTGAGGTTGAGCATTATGCAGTTGGGCTGTTGGGTGGAGTATTTCATTTTAAGGTTTGTTTTCCTTTTGTTAATAAAATATTCATCCTTTAATGCCACAGAGTCAAACAACAGTTGGAGAACCAAGTGGCTGGTGGTTCTAATTCTGCAAGAGCGTTAGGAAACCCGTAACGTTTATCAGGTGCTGAAAGCTAACACACGATGTGTTAAATCTGTGATTTAAAATGAACTTGATATATAATCCCTGAGACATCAGAGCAAAAGATTGGATAAAGTTTCTCTGTAATGCACTTAAGAAAGGTAAATTAAAACAGTTGAGGTCAGTGAGTTTAATAAAAATTATTTCATACTAAAACAATTTACTCCTGACTCCTAACAATCTTCCAGTTTATTTAGTCCTAAAATTAAATAAAGGAAAAGCCATGTTTTTACAGAACAGAAGAGCAACTGTTTTTTTTCTTTGGAGACTCTCAAACTGAGCTAGGCAAAATCTGATTTACTCAGATTTAGGTCTAAGTCATATGCTTCCTGCAGGAATCCCATGGCTGTATTCTATTTTTTCAGATGCAGAAAAGATTTTTTTAAATTTTATTTTATGTGGTTATTCACTCCACTGATATTTAAGGAAATGGTGTTCAGTTTCCCCGTTGTGTATAAAACCTCTTCCTTTTCAGCATATGTTACCCACTCTTCTTGTAATCCACCACTGGCCAGGGTTCTACTGCGTCACACCAGGTTTCATACCTTGTTGGTCAATACTCTTTGGCTGCAGGAAGACGGTGAATGCAACTGAATTTCTTACCTTCCAATTTTTCTCCTTCAGATTAACACTTTTGATCCTGTTAGAAAATTTCAAACATCATAGAATCATAGAATAGTTAGGGTTAGAAGGGACCTTAAAGATCATCCAGTTCCAACCCCCCTGCCATGGTCAGGGACAGCCCACTGGATCAGGCTGCCCAAGGCCCCATTCAACCTGGCCTGGGACACCTCCAGAGATGGGGCAGCCACAGCTTCCCTGGGCAACCTGTGCCAGTGTCTCACCACTCTCATAGTGAAGAAATTCTTCCTGATTTCTAGTCTAAATCTGCCCCTCTCCAGTTTATATCCATTCCCCCTCATCCTGTCACCATAGGCCTTTATGAATAGCCCCTCTTCACCTTTCCTGTGGGCCCCTTTCAGGTACTGGAAGGTCACTATAAGATCTCTTCAGAGCCTTCTCTTCTCCACGTTGAACAAACATAAGCAGAACAACTTGTTTTTATGACCATCAGAAAACTTCCTGGAAAAAGTCCTACCAAAAATACAGGCATTTTGCAAAATTGATAACCTGATGTATTTATTCCCTGGTCAGCAGCAGTATTTTGGAAAGACAAGACAGCTGGAACACTAATGTAACCAAATGCCAAAATTTAATGAAAAACTGCCAAACCTCAGCAAAAGGTGAGAAAAGAGGAGGTCATGTTGAGGAGGGCACTTTGCTGTGCTCTGACAATAACAGGTTTGCTCTTCTTCAGGGTCTCTTTCTGGCATGAACAGTGACATCGTTGATTTGAACGTCTCTCCTCTTTTTCGAACAGTTACTTTATATTATGCATCCCTGCATGGTTTGTTGTTTTGGCAACTTTTAGTGGTATTTACACAACAGCATTGTTGCTTTGACTCTTGAAGAAGAGCTTTGGGATAAAAACATTGTCCTCAGCGAGCCCTTTGCTTTTGTCCAGGAAATACGTTTATGGTGTTTGCTTCCTAAGGAGACAAAACGATTAAATAAGACATCTGCTAGATCTGCCTGGTTTTCTGATCACTGCCTGAAGGGTTAAAGCTTTCCTAATGCGGCTGCCTCAGCGGAGGCAGCTGTATTTGTACGACTGGCTGAAGGTGTTTCTCTGCTAACCTCTTGTTTATGAGCTGGGAATTGATTTCTTGGTGATGGTATTTTTTTCAGACTCTTCACTATGTATAACAGATCCCTCTAGAGTCTTTTGATGCCCCTAAGGATTACAGGTAGTGACTGAAATACGTTACTATCTTTCTCCTTAAATTTTCTGCTGCTTCTGGGGATTTTGGGATTCCTCGCGAGAGCCAAAGATTTCAGCCTGTGCTCTGCAACTCCTGCTCTATTCATTGTATGGTAACTGTGCTACAAAACCCAAACCCCAGTGTATATCTATGCGCTAAAGTTTGGATATGATAAATAAACATATATATTTCAGCCAGGAGTATAAAAAAAAAAAAAGCCAATGATACAATTCTCATTGTCTGCCCTGAGGACTTAGAGATCTCCTGTCCAGATGCATATTCTTTACATAATAAATAGTGCTGGAGCATGTCTGAGTGAGCTTGCAGGAGCACGGATGCAGAATGCAAATGCAGCAAAAAGGCAGGGCTATGGTGAGAAAAGGAAATGGTCATCATTCTTGCAAGCAAAGAGAGATGCAGCAGGATTCCTTTACTGCCTGTACTCTCCTCAGTCTGCCAGTTCTATGGTAATAAAAAACACCAAGTGAAAACATGGTGAAATTTTCGGGGTGAAAATCCAGCCATGAAGATTTTAATATGGGGAAAATGGAAGGTAAAAAGGACCATAAAAGCCAAACACCCCAGTCAGGTATGACCTGAGAAATATTGAATCCACCCAGCTTAGTTGAAGTTAAGGCATTGAAGATTTGAGGGTTTTCAGCACTTTTAAAGAGGCATCTTGCAAGGTGAATATTCAAAAGGCCTGGCCACCACCAGCAGGACAAACACGCAAGAAGGAAAGTCTGTTCAGGGCTTGCTGAGGGCAGGGCATTGATGTGATCAGATTTAGCTTATGCAGGGTTTGAGACCTTTCACCATGGACCTACTTCTGTGGAAGCAAAGAAATGACAACAACAATGAATGGGACATTATTGTTTTAGAATTGACATGGTGACAATTAAGGAGACATGCAAAAGTGGTGGGATAGGGCTCAGGAAGGGACTTGGTGTGATTACGCAAGATTGCAAAGGCTGGTCACTCCGAACAAAGTTTCCAAGCAGAGTTGAGGGTCTGGTTTTTACCAGCCCTTCTCAGTCCCCCACTGAGGCTGCACAATGAGAAGTGCCCTGCAGCGCCTGGGAGCTTGCTGCCCTCGCTCTTTGCAGTGGGATTTGGAGGGAAGGCACGATGTCAGTGAGTGCCAAGTGCTGCTAAGACTGTATCAGAACATATGCAAGTAAATCAGAGTTGGAAGGGACTTCTGGAGGCTTCTTGCCCAACTTCGTGTTGCAAGCTGTCTACTGCTGACTCTAGATGTTGGAGATAACCCACATGTCTATCTCCAGCTGTCTATCCAGCATGGTCCAGAACTCCTATGGCTCCTGTGTGGTACCTACCTACACAGCCGTACCATAACACACATAAACACGTACCCATGGACATCTCAAATGGCACCAGGCCCACATTCAAGCAACTGAATTGTGCTTGTCAGGTGGGACACAATCAGCATGGTGCATGCAAGCCTGTCTCAAAGGCTGAGGGTCTGGAGCAGTCACTTTAGAGTTTGACATAAAGACCTAGAGACTGAAATAAGTCTATGCCTTAAAATACAGACCTGAGCGGCCTTCCCCTGCTGCCTCCCAAAGTGTAGTGAAGCAGCAAACAGCCAGCCCAGCCCCAAGAAAAGCAAGTTAATATAAGCCACATATCACTCCTGCAGCTGGAAGCTATTTGGCCAAGAAAACACAAAAATGACGACAGAAATACCAACCAGCAAACTTCCCATGATCAATAACCTTCCTTCTTCTCTCAGGATCTCCCTTTTCAACTTGAATCCCTTGAAAGGGTTAATGAAATCGCAGAGCAGGGAGTTCTCTACCGGCTTTCAAAAGGCTTTTGATAAAGTCCTGCACAAGAGGCCATTGAGAAACTTGGCAATCTAGGGGTGAAAGGTAAAGTCCTGTCATGGATTAAAAACTGGAGAAGAGATAAGGAGCAAAGAGTAAGAACAAATGGCCAATTCTGTGTGGAAAGAGATTAATCGTGGGTAGCTGCAAAGACAGGATTGCAAACTGGTGCTGTGTTTACTTACTGCTGGCCAGCCAGGGTGTAAATTGGACTGTTGGCTCAAAATGTTCAGGATAGCCAAGACTAGGAAGGCTTATTACAAACTCAAGGAAAATCTAACTTAAGAGTCCAATTCTGTGAGGAATTAGTATCACTCAGCATGTTTTAAGATGCATGAAGAGAGTAAAAAGGTGTTTTGGCATGAGAGGCAAAGACGACAGAGAAGGGCTAATGCTGGGAAGACAGACAAACACTTGTCCATTGTCATGGCCAGCATAATTAATGCACCAGAATTAAAAAGCTAAAAAAGTGAAAATGGGAAAAGGAATGTCCTGAGGGCTCTGCAGGGCACTGCACTTGGACTAACTACACTGCCATGCATGTAACCTAATGCACAACAATGGATAAAAATGAGGCAAGATTGAGACCTTTAAGTAAATACAAAACCCCTACATAGTAGGGGTACACAAATTACAAGAGCTCTCCATCTTCCTGCTCGCTGCTACAAGAATAATCAGTGTCTGGACTCGGAGGAGGTTCTAAAGCAGTTACAGTTTTCTTCTGGAAATCTCTACCTTTGGAGAAAAGTTTTGTAGAGATCATTGCTTTTTCTGATATTGGATAAAAATTACAACAAATTTAGTTTTACTTTCTTACACAGGGATTTAAGAACACTTGACGTATACTAGCAGCTAAAATTTAATGGCTGTCCTCTTATCATACGTGAGAAACCTTATTGTCTCCATTCGACATGGAGAATCACTGCAGTATAGAGGCATTACTATAGTCAGTACTAACCTTGGAAACAAGGTACCTTACTTGCCTAAACATACGGTGTGGAACAACACTTCCACAAGTGGCTCCCTCTTTCATCTCTCAGCAGAGGAGATCTTGGTGAACGCTTGAGTCTAACTTTATCTTTTAAAAGGTCAAGGCCTTTTTTTTTCAGTCCCTCCTCTAGAGATTAGTGTCAGAGACAGAAGTAGTCCCCAATACTCCTGACTTCCACTGTTATATTCAAGTACAAGAGTCCATAAGTGTTCTTCGAAATGCCAGATGGAGCTTGTTCTTTGGAAAAATTCTTGGAATGTCTTGGCCAGGTAAGAAAACGTCATCTCAAATATGGAACCATCGTTCCTTGACAGGAAGGAAAAAGACTGTGGAAATGAATATTCCCTGTTTAAATCCATCAGATGTAAAGGGAAACTAAACAGTCAGGAGTTGTTTGTTGCCATGAAAGGAAGTGGCAGTTTCAACCTACATTTCATCTACATGTGATCTCTCTAGGATTCACTGTTACACAGTGCTGTCGCAAGAGTGCGTGGTATTTCTTTTGTCCTTCCTCCAATTTTGTTTTTCTTCACTTGTGGTTCTTTGGGAAGGGTATTCAGAAAGGGAATAGAGGAAAATGGACACAGTGATCAAAAAACAGGTTGTGTATTTCTAACAGAGGGCTCATCTCTGGCTGCCACAAAATTGTTTGGAAAGATTAGGGATTCCTTTGATGACAGCAGTGCAAGTTAATTAGGTGCACAAAGTCTAATTATGTGAATGCAAAGAGGCAAAAATTGAGGACTTCACGATCGTAAGAAATCTCAAATGAATTCGCTATCTATTGAATCAGATGTATTGCCTTGTATATTAAGGTGTTCCAGTAGTTTGTATTACGCAAGCTGCAGAAATTTGATAACTAGCAAAGATACTGATTCACTTAGCATTGATATGGTGTTCTGAAGATTAATCGGGTATTGTTAGAGGAGTTGGGCTTGCTTTCCAATGCATACATCAGCAACCTACTTGTCATTCCTGCATCACAAGGGAATGGTGAAAATGTCCTCTGGAAATGGCTGAAACTTACCCTGAAGTGGAGAGATGAATTACTTAGGTTGAGTACAATGAAACACCAGAGGTTTCACTTTATTGTCAACATCAGCAAGAGAAGTTTCTCTTAAATATGGTCTCTCTTTGCTGTCTCTGAGGTCAAATGGAAAATTATTGAATTAAAGGAGAATGAAGTTAAGCCACAGCCCAAGGCTGCAGATCATGTCCTCTTCCTCCTCTGCCTTCACCCACTCTCCAATATGTTCATATAATAGAGCTGAATAATTACAGCCTGGGGTCCATGCAGGCATCCCGATGAGCAGGATCAGCGTGCATAAAGCAGGCTGGTGAACTGGATCATCCAAAGGTGCAGTCAGAAAAGTTCAAACATGAGCTGAATATGAATGGGGATCACCAGACACCAGCTGTCTCGCTCCTATCAGAAATAATTCAAATGGCGGATTTAGTAACTCACTAACTAATGAGTTCAGGCTGAGCAGCTAAAGCCTCAGCTCATCGTGTCTAACTCCAGGCACCGAACTGTGGTCCCAAGTTAGGAGTCCCACTCCCTGGCTTCCTTCATAGTCAAAGGAGAAGTAGGCACTGCCTCAGAGTAACTGAATAATCAAAAGAGAGAATGCCAGAAGGGTCCATCCCCTCATTCAAAGCCATAATGAAAACCACTTAATGCATTTTTGACAGCTGGTTATCAAACCCACTCCAACCCTCCAGCGATGGAGATTTCATCCTCAGATGGTCTTCTCCCTCTTTAAGAAAAGGAGTTTGTTTTAAACATCCAATCTAAATCTTTCCAAGTTCAACCCAAGATTTCCTGCCCAACAGTTAAGGGGACAGATTCTTCAAGTCAGGAGCCAGATCAGCGTTTGTGGTATTACCATGTACTCAACACTACCTCCATGCACCTGGGCTTTCAGAGCCTCAGTAGATAAGCATGATTGCATCTTGTCAGAGCACTTGCTGTCTCTCCTCTCCTCTCCCCAAAACAAGCACTCCCAGTCCATGGGGAATGCGTGCCTACATTACTGCAGCACATGGGCTGGCAAGATTTACCTTTCTTGTAACAGAGGAGCTAAGGCGCCCTGCTCCAGCTGGTGCTTGGCCAGGGCTGGCAGCTGCTGAAGGCCACACCTTTGGCCATCCCAAGGATTCCCAGTGTTCACTTGCCATGGGCTGTGCAGGGACTGTGGGAGGTCTCCATACGCTGTGGAACCAGCTGGATGCCAGCAGTGATGGTGGGGTCTGGCCAATGCGGCTGAGATGGCACAGCATGAGCATCCCCGGAAATGCTGCCAAACACACGGTCCTTCTACTCCAGCCTGCAGCAGGGCTATCTACCTGGACTCTGCCCAAGCCATGTCATTTGCTCAGCACGGGACCAATCAAGTTGGGTTCATTAGATGCAAACAGGTGATTTTTTTTTTAAAAAAAAAAAAAAGCAAAGCTGTTTGCACATAAAAATCAGGCTTTGCCATTTCAGTTCCTTTCAGGGAGCAGCAAGAGCAGGGGTACCACATGTGATGCAGAAAGTAGCCACTACTCAAGCAGAGACTACTCAACCAGAATAGGGTGGGCAAGAGAGATATGTCCCATTGACAGCTCAGTGACCATTGAACATGTCAAGGTAATGACCTAAGTCTGAGATCCTCCCAAGAATAATTATTATTATGCTTCACTCAAGTGGGAAAAAAATTACGTGCTTAGGAAAAGCCCTTATTTACAATTATAAAGTCACATTTTGCTTCCAAACAAAACTCTTTCTAAAATATCACTTTTGACATTTTTGTATTTTGCAAATAGTTTCAGATTACTTGTTTAAAAGTTTCTTTTGCTCAGTGTTTGCACCTTGGTCTGGTATGAGTTGCTGGCAGAGAGCGCTGTATCATTCCCTAGCCAACAAAACAGTTATTAGTAACATGTAAACAGTGGTAGAAATACTGAATATCTGAATATCTTCTTTAGGCATTACATTTGGTTGCCCTGTTTAGCCAGGTTTGTGCTAAACAACTACATCCATGTTTTTTGCCATGCATGTGAGGAGAATGAGAGGCAGACATACAAGTTGAAATAAGAGAGATTCAGAGCAGATAAAAGGGAAAACCTTTGTCATGAGGACAGCATAACAACAGGTTGACCTCAAACCTGACCTTGTTTTGAGCATGAGGTTGGACTTGAGACCTCCTTTCAGCCCAAATTATCCTCAGTCTTGAGTGCATTCAACATATCCCACAGAGACAATCCTACCTCCACCAGATCTGTGTGGTGGGCTTTCCCTGTGCAGACCAGAAGGGATTTGGTCTTTTCCAAACTCTCCAGAACCTCCTCAGCAAATGGCAAACAGAACGCCATGGCTCTGGCACCAGATAGTCTCCCGAGTACATTTCTGGGAATCTGCAGCTCCAATCCAGCTTGGTACACCCACAGGAGAACACTCTTAGAGCTACTGATTTTCATGACACTCTTGCTCTCAAAGGATGTGTGTGGGTGCCAGTGTGCCCAGGTAACCAAGAAGCCCGCCAGCATTCTGGCCTGTATCAGAAATGGTATGGCCAGCAGGTGTAGGGAAATGACCATCCCTCTGTACTTGGCGCTGGTGATGCCACACCTCAATTGCCGTGTTCAGTTTTCGGCCCCCGACTACAAGAAACACATTGAGGTTCTGGAGTGCATCCAGAGAAAGGCAACAAAGCTGGTAAAGGTTCTAGAGCACAAGTCTTATAAAGAGTGGCTGGGAGAACTGGAGCAGTTTAGCCTGCAGAAGAGGAGGTTAAAGGGAGACCTTATTGCTCTCTATAATAGCTGGAAGGAGATTGTAGTGAGGTGGATGTCGGTTTCTGCTCCCAAGCAACAAGTGGACAGGACAAGAGGAAATCGCCTCAAGTTGCACCAGGGGAGGTTTAGACTGGATATTAGGAAATATACTTCACTGAAAGAGTTGTCAAGCATTGGAATAAGCTGTTCAGGGAAGAGGTCGAGTCTTGATCCCTGCAGATATTTAAAAGACATATAGATATGGTGCTTAAAGACATGGATTAGTGGTGGCCTTGGCAGTGTTGGGTTTGTGGTTGGACTGGATGAACTTAAAGGTCTTTTCCAACTTAAACTATTCTGTGATTCTGTGATGTGGACTGGATTATTTTCTGGACATTACTAATTTCCTATTTAATAAACATAAAAAGCAAAAAGACTATTTTAGGGAGAACTTGCCTCCCCTCACAGGCCTTCTGAAGTGCTAAACTCAACTGATTGCAAAGAGAAATTCAGTATTAGATGGATTGGATTTTCCCTCCCAGGCCAAGTGTCTAAAAACTCATTGAGGTGGTGCCTACATTAGGCAGTGATCAATTATTGCCATTCTAGGGGAGAGGCTAATGCGAGAGACATTGAAGTAGACAAATACAGAATTGATGACCCTAGCAGTATGCTGCACAGATTCACTTTGGTGCATGGAACATCCAGGGAAATAGTTCCAACAAGAATAATGCAAAAAACATTCCGAATCTTTGTACCAACACCACAAATAGCATTTGCAGAAATCTGTTGCTGCAGAAATGAGGACAAAATGAGCCTCCTATTCTTTCTCAGTCAACACAATAAAGCTAGATCTCGGTAGGGCTATTTTGCATAGTGAACCAATTAATCAGCCCAGGCACCAGATCAGACAAATGATTTTGCTCCTGTGAAGAGCTGTCAGCACACTACAATGATGAAACCAGCTAAGTATGTATGGAACTAACTAGGAAAGAAAGTGGTACCTGACCAGAATATATTTTCTGCTCAAATAATGCCTGCCTGAATTTAGCCTCTCCAGTCATGCCAAACTGCGAGGAGCCTGGAAAATACATTAAGAGGAAGAATAAGTCTGTCTAGTGCAAACTGAAATAGTCAACATTCCTTTGTGAGTGGCACTTAAGCATATAACTTGCCCAGTTACTGTCCATGCCACCAGTCCCTCAGGCTTCAGAAATGGTTTCTGAAAACGTCTCCAATTTTTGCACCATTTTGTTTTCTTCTTCTTGGGCAGAATAACAGAGTCACCAGACTTGCAACAGAAAACATGAGCCAACAGTGCTGTAATTCTCAATAAAGGTGTAGACCATGGCATAACCTATGCTTGTACTGAAGGACAGCATCCTTCAGTATGAATGGATGATGATGATTACCCATAATTTAATCACCCAAATGGCTTGAGAAATCTGACGTTTTCTGTCTAGCCACTCAAGCCCATTATTTCTAAGGAGAAATTTCTCTTCTAGAATATTTTAGAGAAAGACATTTCAAGGTATTCCTTTAGCATCTCTAAAGCTTTCCTCAACATGACATTTAAAAAATTTATAGAAATGAAAGCACTCATAATTGTAATTTTACAAGATGAAGCTGCTTCTTTGATTTCCTAACACCATTCAGTTCTTTTTCACAGACTCTATAGTGTGACCCTGTCATTACATTTTTGTTCTTTGATTTAGTTCCCATTTCTTAGTAGATTATCGTAAGAATTTGGTGCTTATCTTAAAGATCTTGCTCTCAGGGTAACTGATTACATAAGACAATCACATTTTATTTCAAACAATAAATTTCTAGTCCTCCGGGTCACAAAGCAAATTTAAAACACAGATCTGAAATATCCTAGTGCCTTGCAAACTAGAAGAGAAATTGAAAGAGTGTTTCTTTCTGTATCTCATTATTTTCTAGTCAGCCTTAAAATGGTAGACTCTTATAAATCTTGTAAAATGACAATTATGGATGATTTCCTCCATAGAAATTGTTCAGCGTCACACTGAGACAAGCTTTAGAGGAGCCTGATTCACAATGTCTGAATATTTGGAGTTGGCACTGCTGTATCTGGAAATCTGTAACCATCAACAGTGCTCGAGTCTCCTTATTCAGATATTGTACATTTTAAGTGACAGTATGAAATCTTTAGTCTGCATTTATCTTTATGCTCTTCCCAGCCAGCCTCCTAAATATTACACACAGATACTGCATAGACAGTCATTACACCAGATTTTAAAAGCAAACTCATCCTATGGATTCTCTCTTTCACTCAAAGGCGTTATTTGGCGTCTTGATTTGCCCCAGGTGCCCTGCAGTGCTTCACAGGCATTTCTATTATTTTATGTTTTGTAGTTTTGTCAGTTTTCTCTCTGCAGTGTTCAAATCCATTATCATATCCATCTATCAGGACTATTCTGTAATTTTGTGGCTTTGGTTGACAGTATCACACCATATTTAGTGCAATATATTTTTATCCAGCAACTACAGAACAGAGATTAATAGAAGACAGAGATAACTTCTGGGAAGTGCCTGGACCGTAAGGCACCAGTTCCTGTTTTCTTTTGCAGACCAAAACCACAGTCTCTCCAAAGACATTTGTCTAAATGGTTTTTTTTGTTGCCTATGTGGAGCTATGATGCAAGTCCCAGAGCTTTCCTAGGGAAGCGCTAGAGCTGGAAAACTCATGGCTCTGACAGAACAAAGTCATTTTTCAGGTGCGTGCTGGTGTTGATTCATACAGTGGCTCCTGAGACGCGCTCAGGGACAAAGTTCCAATGCAAGGGAGACCCAGACTGGGGGCTGCGTTTCATCCAGCCTTCATGCCTCGCAGGAGGGGAATGGAGACCAGCAGTGGCTCTGCAGCAAGGGAAGTGAAAGACAGGAGGGGAATGGCTGGGTTAGACTCCTTTAAAACTGGAATAGGAAAATAAGAGAGCTGGATCCTCAGCATCTTCATAGGTGGTATTCAGCCATCCTGTACAGAGCACAAAGCGAGTGGCTGTCATGACAAGGCACCTGTTTGTTGACAAGGCTGTTTGTTGCCCCATCAAACAGCACAGGGATGGGTATTCACCACCTAAGGGAGCAGGACAATGCTGGTGGATACTGACCAGCAAATTCCACCTAAGATGTCCCTTAAATATGATCCCAAAAAATGAAACGTAACTGTAGAAGGTGTAGAAAAATGCCCAGTCTCATGTTGGGTGTTTCTGATCAGAGAGAACTTGAGCTGCTCCTGGAATAATTGACCAAAGAGAAAGCAGAATTTCTGGCATGTGGGAAATG
The DNA here is from genome assembly GCF_017976375.1 of Cuculus canorus. Lineage (NCBI taxonomy): Eukaryota > Metazoa > Chordata > Aves > Cuculiformes > Cuculidae > Cuculus > Cuculus canorus. The sequence goes on along the minus strand of NC_071404.1, from coordinate 10,078,607 downwards.
TCCTCACTGTTCTTGTTTGAAATTTGATTGCAATTTGAAGTGTACTGAACACGTAACTCTCTGAAGCTTCTCACAAACTGAAAATTCTAAGAAAATGGCACTTCAGAAACAATGTGATGTAACGCTTGAAGATGAAATGTTCTCCTCGGACCCTGAGGCTGCCTAGCGGATCTGACAGGCTTATGTTTCCAAATGCTGATAAAGATTCATTTTTAACATGCACACTGGATACTTTTCTAGCAATACATGTGTGCAATAACAATTCCCTTTTTTAGTAAAGATCATACAAAGCAGATGCCAAAGAGAGTGCAATATGTTTAATGTATGCACTAGTTTAAATTGAGACTTAAATAATGCTATGACAAGCAACATAGAGTGAAAAAGTGGTAAGTATTTTAAAATGAAAGTCCCAATTCATCAGGAACACTCATCAGTGAGATTATTTCCATGCATGAAGTTTGGCATTTTTTTAAGTACCTTTTTGGACCTGAGCCAGAGACAGTATTGATTTTTATGAGTTTTCCATTAATCACACTGAAAGATTAAACACTTGGTTTTGGAGGGAATCATATAAGCAAAGAAATTATTTTGATTTTCTATAAAATATTGTATTGGTCCCAAAGGCCAGCTGATCCCGATTTACTCTTGGAGTAAATGGTTAGTTGCCATTAGATGTCTGTGAGACAGGAGATAGCATTCTATAAATACTACATGACTGTGACCACAGCAGGGTGATGCTTGTTCCTAAATTGGATCCAGCAAACGCTGATATGTGAAATATGCTCTCTGCACTCTTTGCCTGCCCCTTCTCTCACTACCCATGCTCTGTTTCCTCTGACTGCATCTTACCATGTTTTATACCCCTTAATGCCTGAATAATTTTAGAACCATCATCATATTGAAGGCATGGTGATAATCTAATATGTATCAACAAAATACGTGAAATGATGTAGGTTGATAGTATGCCATCTTCTACGGACATTTATAACCTACTTGGAAAGGCACACTAAGGAAGTGGCATATGTTACTAATTAGTCTTGTTGCTAATAATAGTGATCCTCTGGTTTATAGGGTTTTTTTTATAATCTGTAGCAGGTGAGAACCACCCAGGGTCAGTGACCTGCACAGGGTTCATGAAGCAGTTTGAAGTGTATACTGAAAACATAAGTTGAAATGTGAATCGTTTAAACATCCAAATGAATGCACGCTTTGTATATGGGTTACTTCTCTGAGAGCAGTACACAAGCATTCAGTCATTTCTGCACCTTACTCTGAAACTTGGGAGATGTGCATGCCCAGGAAGAGTTGGGCAGTGATGCCTGGAAGGCTTCCAACACACTTCATGTAATACTTATGGGAATTATTTACTGTGACAGTAGACTAATAGGGGTTGAAAACCAGCAACTGCCGAACAACAACAACTGGAACAATGTAAGACAGCAGGCAAAGAATAGTTAACCAGGTGAAATTATAGGTAACATTTTAAAGTATATTCTTCCTTTCGTATGAAACCATTGATGTGGGCAGTTACCTAAGAACTGAGTTTCTAAGTGCTGTTTTCAATGAGGTAACCTAGACCTTCTTTGACATAATCTGACTAATGCACATGAACGCGAAAAATACTGTGGACATGGAATATCAGCCACCAATATTCCAAGATGTGATTTTGAGTCTGCCATTAATATCTCTTAGATTTCCTCCTAAAGCCTCTCTAATTGTTATTTTATTATTTTTTTTTTAAGTGGCATTTACATCTAGTTCTGTTCCTCATTCACTCACATAACAGAACAATACCAGACTCTGCATTTACCTTCAGTCTGGAATCAAAGTCCTGTAACCATATAACTCAACATAACTCAATGACAGATTACTTTAGTTCTATGAGCGACTGACCAAAGGCTGTGTTTCTTTGCTTATTATGAAAAACACTTAACCACTTCTTCCATCTGTCTTGAATAAATATTATATCTCTCACCTACAATAATGCTTCACTCAACCATCAACAAAATTACAGGCTGCTGTAGCCTTAACCAGCCAAGCCATCTCACCTTACTAATTGTAAGGTTCTTCTACTAGTTTCTATATTAAGTATGAAGAAGAATTAAAAATAGGACAAATATAATTTTCTAATGAGTTAGAGAAAAATCAGAATGTCCTTGGGAGTGACTGCTGTAAGTTATATCCCTATGAAATAACAGGAAGACTGAATAAGGAAAAGTGAGGTCGTGATATTTGTTAAGATTGCACGTGGGAGCAGACAAGTTTTAGATGGGTGAAGTAAGCATGGACTATGTCTGTGTAGAAGCAGGCTGAAAAATTCAGAAGAACCAGAATTGTATCTTCAGGGTTCCACCTGTTTTGGCTACTTTGGTGAGGGTAACTGAACTCAGTAATTTGATGTCCATCAATCACAAGAAATATGCATCTTGGGACTTTTCCATAGTAGTAAACCAGTAATATAAACTCTGTAGACAAGACAACTGAAACACCAAAGAACAAAGCCCTTGTTGATGTGGTGTTCAAGTAAAAGCAAGAGATGTGCATTCTCTGGCGGAAATGTCCGTGGATGTTGAATGAGGGCACAACTGATAGTGGAAAAATGTATGTGTCTTACACGGTAATCCAAGAAAAATACAAGCTTTTGGTTCTCCATGCTGTGCGAGCCTCTAACCTTGTGGCAAATCACTCATTTCCTGCTTGTGTTTTGGACTTTCTCCATGAAGCCCTGGGGCACTGGATGATGAGCCTGGGAGAACACAGAAAGGTGGTTTTACCATTGCTAACACCCTGGAGATCCCCAGCTCTTTACCACACCAGAAAGTTAAAGTAGAGTAAGTTCAATAATATGAAAATGAGGACAGCAACTACTATGTAGGTATAGTTGCAACTAGCTTGTACTGTAAAACCTTAATTTCAGTTTTAATTTCATTAAAACCTTGTTTGTAGGTTTGGGCTCTTAGGACGACAGAGGATGTTTACAGACACTTTGAAGGAAATATTTAGCTATTTTTAATTTATGTGATGGGCAAACAGAACCAGTACTCGTAGAGTTTCAGAGTCTGGTTGGAGAATTTTAAGTACGTGGTGTGTAAATATAGTTTTAGTCTCTGTGCTACAAATGACAAGGATTGTGACCTGCAAGAAAGAGGTCATGATTTCTGCTTTGATGGATTCCAGGAAAAGGTCATCTAGTACATACGGTGCACACGGAAGAAACAGCTCTGGGGCAAGAGGGGCAAGGCTGAAAACATCACAGTTTATATCTCCTGGATAATCCCATTTCAGAAGCATCACTGCCCCAAACTCCCCAAAGAATGGATCAAGCAATGCAGAGATCAGAGCAAAAGGCAGCATACCAGTTTCCAGTGAGCATGAGCAAAAGGATCAGATTGTATTCTTCACAAGAAAAGCCAGAGCCACCTGCCAAAGAGTACTGCAGCAGAAAGGGAGCAGCAGCGGGATTTGGAAAATGCACCAAATGCCCAGATCCTCAAAATTTTCCCAAGACTTTACAGAACTTGGAAGGATCTTAACAGAGAACAATTGAAGATCTCGTGAAACATCTTTCTCCTGCAAACAGTGCAAGACGGAAAAGAACTGGCATTGAATCAGCGGCCAGGTCAATGGTACAAAGCCAAGGGCCACAGCCATAGTGGTGAGTCCCTCTTCCAAGATCTGGAGGATGCCCAACAAGAGGACAAAGACAAGCTGATGTCACTGCACTGATGTCACACTGTTAAACTCAGATCTGAAAGCAAAGGGTGAAGAGAGGAAATGGTCAGCAGTCATTTAGTACAAAATCAAACTACGGAGAATGGAATTAATCAAATTATCAAAGATACAAAAGGAAGAATTATACTGAAAAAGTATCAAGTGGCCAAAAGACGGAGAGGTAATCACAGTATCAGAACTGGTGGCATCTGGTTGACCGCTCGGAAACAAATCCTTTGACAGCCAGCGATTAATGTCCTAACCATTAAACCAGGTATCAGTTGGTATCATCTACATGCTACTTATTCGTGCTACAGTTATCTGCTTATAGATACGTGGTACTCACAAGAAAAAAAGGTAGGTGGATGGAAGGAAGAGGGTATCTTTATTCTAATATATGCTGGAGGCATTACACTGCCAAAACTAAACAGCCTTAGAATTTCTAAAAATTATATAAATTAATTTCCTTACTCAAAAATGTTCCATCTAATCCAGGAAATTCAGTATTAAACCTCATCTTCAAAGTCAAAGAAGAATTGACCACAGAATTAATTTTAGTGATAGCTTTGAAACAAATGGTCTTACCTCATTGGATTTTTTGTGTTCAGACAAAAAGAAGTCCAGATGATTATTATAATGAACTAATACCTATACTCAATCTCGTAGAAAGGTGTTTTACAAATGGAAATAACCATCATCCAAATAACCTGGAAAGAAAAATGTGAAATTATCATTGTTACGTCAGATTTTTTAAAGATTAATAGGGAGGAAAACTGACTAAATTAGCCAATCTCAGAATTACAAGAATGATTGTTAATGAAGTAAACTTCTACCCAGACTGCACAGGAGTTGTCCCTGCTATTAGGTGTTTCTACTATGCATTGGCTGGTGAGATATTGGAACAGGTTGCCCAGAGAAGATGTGGATGCCCCATCCCTGGAATTGTTTAAGGGTAGGCTGGTTGAGGCTCTGACCAACCTGATCTATTGAAAGACATCCTTGCCCAAGGCAGTAGGATTAGACGTAGCTGGTCTTTAAAGGCCCCTTCCAACCCAAATCATCCTATGATTCTATGAGTCTGTCAATGATAAAAACCAAACCAAGTCCTCACAAAGTTATATGATAAAAAAACTGAAGAGCATGTTAACAGAAGAAAGACAGAGTGCTGATACTGAGAAAACATGATTGTATTGTTAAATGAACCTGGGTGGACAAGGCGCTTTTTATCATAGCTGAATGCAGATCCTATATTGAGAGTCAAAGGCTGTAAGATGCTTTCACAGGCCAGGGCAGAATTCTCTGGAAAACTGACATGGAAAAGCACAAGCAAGCAGTAGTTGGGATTTAGCTGGCTATGGCCTACTGTGATGATGCAGTGGTTAGAAAGGGTAAAGGGGACTTAATGTCCATGTTGAATGTCAATTGCCTTGGGAGTCTTCTGTTTGGGATCCAGAATTCGAGAAAGTGTTGATAAATTATGGCAAGAAAAGTTGACTCCAGCATATGCCCGGAGGATTGGTAAAGATGCCTTTGTAAAACAGCCCAAGAAAAGACATCAATGTGGCATATGAAAAACGTGGAGGGTGAGTTGTTTGATCACTGGTTAGCAGAAGTCTGACACTGCAAGAATGCAATGTGGTGGACAAAGTATCGAAACTCCAACCACAGGTCAGACAGCTGCAGACTAGGAATGGAAATTTCGACCAGTGTTGGAATTGGGAGCATTTATCAAAGATCACACTGGACTTTTCTTTGCTTCTTGCCTTTAAAATATTTAAAACAAGATTAAGAATTTTTTCAAGAAGACAGTCTTGGAAGGACTCTAGGAAGGCTCATGTCCCACCCTTCAGAAGGTGCTAGACTAGAAGGCTAGAATCATGAAGTTGTGGCCATACCAGCCACAAATTTGGAGTTTGGATTGTAATCTAACATATCTCTGTATGCCTGTGGCTTGGAAACACCTTGATATTATTCCCTCAAACATTCTATGTAAAGAAATGTCTAAGAAGGAAAATTAAGTGCAAGTATGCAGATAGTATTTTTTATTGTCATGATTAACCAGAACCCAGTTCCATTCTCAGTGGCTTCCCTGGAGTCTGAGACATGACAAGTGACCTTGCTACATTGAGTCAGTTGCTCAGATTTAAACTGGGAGTGCAAAATTAGTGATCAGTCCGCATTGCGCTGAGAGTGTCTGGTTGCAGTTTGTGCCATATGTGCATTCCATTTCAAGGGGGCCTGTGAGAACAATTTTGAGGACATCTGTTAGCAGCACAGTCCCACAGGAATGCTCACAAGTCGCTTGAGAAACAGCCCATTTTAATTTTGAAAATCCTCTGCTTTGCCTATAAGATAGGGGATTTTCTTAGCGATTTGTCAAGGTTGACTCTGCTGAATCCAACTGCACCAGTTTTGGCATTACATTCATAATCTAGTCTTCAGAAGGAAATAGTCCTTCTCTACTAGTCAAGAAGTCCAATTTGCATTTCATTTATTCATTTTCCATTTGTGCTGCCAGATGTTGTAAGGCCTTTTAAGGCTCTTTAAAACAGGAAGTATTAAAAGGTCTTGTCCATCTCTCACAAACCCCTTCTCAGCGTTAAAAACCAAATATACTGCAGACCCAGCTTTTAGAGGAGGGACTTGAAAAGCTCATGGAAAACTTCACCTTTCTCATAGTTTGAAGACATTTTGAAATCAGACTATCTCAGATCTCAGTCAAAATATTTGGTGATCTGAAAAAAGATAATTACCTCTCCCCACAAACCTTGCCTCAAAATAACTTTTCTATTGACAGCTCTTTAGTGCCCCCTCATGATGATTTGTGGTTGACAGCAGAAGCAAGTACGTGAGCTTTTGTTTAACTCAGGAGCGATGTTTGATGTGCAAACTTTTGCACTTTTGCACTGTAGGTGACCCTTTGTAATAAGATAAACACGTTTCAGAATTGTAGTCCTACCATTCACCTCCACCCATGTTACAGGAACAGAGCATAATGCTCTCGTACAATACTGCTATTGCAGAGTGGTGCTTGATGTGCAAACTTTTCACTTCTGCACTGTAGGTGACCCTTTGTAGTGAATCACAATGTGATAAACAGATTTCAAAATTATAGTCCTACCATTTACCTCCATTCCTGTTACAGGAAAGCAATGCTCTTGTACAGTTCTGCTATTGCAGAAGAGAACTAAAAAGCAAATCGTGAAGGGTTCTGTCATGTTGAATTTTGCCAAATCCAGATTAAAGGAGATGCTCTCTTCTAATTCTCTGTATTTAGTATTATTTCTGTTGCCCAGAAATGTTTAGATTTTTGCAGAAGGCTTAGAAAAATAGGAGTGAAGCCCTAAGATGCTGCTAATAAAACTTCTCTTGACTTCAGGAAGTTTAGGATTTTGCCAATGACTCAGTCATAAAAAAAAAAAAAAAAAGAAAATTGTAAAAAAGTAAATTGCAGACAGAGAGTGGGGAATGAATGGGAAAGGACTAAAACTGGAGATGACCTGGCTTTACTCAATTTAAACATGTATATGCTTAAGACCTGTAGATATGCTAGCACGTGTGTGTTTGCGCAGTAGGCAAAGTACAATTAAATGTCTTCTTGAACCTACTTAATTTCTTTTACATTTGTGAGAAGTTAGCTGGTGAGTGGAGGTTAGGAGATCTCGCTGAAGATTTTCAGGGAAAATAAAATTCTCTTACAAATATTAAGACGCTTTTCTGGCTGGTCTCAATGCTGTTGAAGATGAGGTGCTGAGGAAGCTCCCCATAGGTCTATTCAAACACACTTATCAGAAACATTCTATAATGATCAATCCCCTCTGTGCCTCATCTTCGTTACTCCACTCTTCTGATATTGTATTAGCCTACTGAGCTAAAATGGGTTCCTGGCACAAGGTCACTCATTGACCGAAAAAGTGTTTGAAATTTCATGTGCTGTTACTGCTCTACAAATAATTTCGTAATCCTAGCAATTACTGCTACATCTTTACCAAAGGTTATTTTAGTTTCGGTGCTGCTATTACATACAGCGGCTGACACATCTGAGGGACAATATGCCACTCAGAGGGACAGGATGCCATCCAGAGGGACCTGGACAAGCTCAAGAAGCAGGTCCATATGAACCTCATGAGGTTCAACAAGGCCAAGTGCAAGGTCCTGCACCTGGATCAGGGCAATCCCAAGCACAAACACAGGCTGGGTGGAAAATGGATTGAAAGCAGCCCTGCCAAGAAGGACTTGGGAATATTTGTGAATGAAAAGCTGGACATGAGTCAACAGTGTGAGCTTGCAGCCCAGAAAGCCAACCATATCCTGGGCTGCATCAAAAGAAGTATGGCCAGCATTTGTGGAAGGTGAATCTCCCACTCTACTCTGCCCTGCCCAGTTCTGGAGCCCTCAGGATGGGAAAGACACAGATCTGTTGGAGAGGGTCCTGAGGAGGGGCCAAATTATATATTTCAGACGTGAAACTGGTCTTTAGATCTAAAGAGCTTGGGCAGGTTTAGGTTGGGTTTTTTGTTGTTGTTGGGTTTGGGTTTGTTTTTTTTTTCAGTGAGAATACAGATTGACCTGGCAAAGATCAAAAATAAAGAACTTCTAGGAAACCAGCTGCTTTTTCACAAAGACACAATCTTCTCTTACAGTTACTTAAGGGACCAGACAGCTGTGACTGTCTTCTCAAGGAAAAGTTACCAGAGCAGTTTAGCTGCTCAAATAATGCATCTATAATCATGGTGAAGGTAGTCATCTGTTTCACTACTGGCACTTCTCTGCCATTTCTGAATTTGCCAGTACCTCTACATGAGGAGCAGATAACACAGAGGGAATAATAAAGTTTGCCTGAATAGTACCAGTAGCAGACTGTAACTACCGGCAAACTTTGCTGATAACAGAAGCAGTACCTGAAAACCATTTAACTGTGGCTGTTTCTGTACTATAAGCAAGATACTTTCTGTAAAAATGCCTTTAAACACAGACTGTGGTGTAGAGAAAGTCTCTGGAAACAGAAAATAAGAATTGTTTGCAAAATCCTTATCAAAAATTTGAACCTGATACACAATTCAAGATGACTTGATGGGAAAATAAGAAATCTTGAATAAGAAGATGTATATCTCGGAGGTTTTCCAGTCCCTTTGACTTATGACTCTTTTTCCTAAACAACTGCGCTTATACTTGGTCCTCAAGCTCTTTCAGATGGAAGAAATACAAAAGCCTTTAGATGAAGGATGACTGCAGAGCTGCTGATGGGAATTCATGCAATATCTAGCAGGGTACAGTGAGCCTGAGAAAATGTAACGCTAACTATGCTGCATAACAGTTCAGAAGAGGTAAGAACTGAATCACAGCTTGATCCTGTCTTCCCACTGGGCTGCAATTCTTTATGGAGTAATTGCACATACTCCAATGGGATTGCAAGAAAGGTGGATTCAGGGCTGAGATTTTAACAGAGCAGTGGTTCTGAGAAAGGATTCCAAGATTTAGTATTCCTAGAAAAGTGGCAAAACTAATTTAAACCAGCTTTGGTTACAAAGCCAGTAAAAACAAGTATCAAAAGCTGCTGTGCTGGTATCTTGTCTCTGTAACACATGGGTCACATAAACCTGTGAGTAAAAACTTAGCAGCACTACACTATGTGGAGCATTTCAAATCCCCACTAAGCAGGAGACAGAGCACATCCCAGCTGTCAGGTTCCTCACAGCCTTCAGCACTTCCAACACACCTCACAGTTTTGTCAATTCTTTAATTCCTTATTAAAATATTAAGTGTCAGTCCAGGTAAGAAAATTTTACTCTGCAGAATATGGTAGGGGAAGGTTCATGTTTATTTTTTGCCCTGTTGCAACCAATACTTTATTATCTCTTAGACAATTCCTTGTCCGTGACAATATTTGGTCTAATTGATCAGGGTATTTGTTTCACACATTGCCTCCTGTGAAGGACTTTGTCCTCTGCCTCTTGAAAGTCCAAGAAAGTCACATCCACTCTTCTGGCAATGTGTTAAAAACTCTAGTAGATTAGAGACAATTTCCCTTCAGTGAATCCAGACTGTCGTCCCCATTCTGTCATGTTTATCCAACTAAACTTCTGGCTTTGATTAGTTTCAACCAATGCAGCTGGCATTGGAGAAGGGTTCACTGGTCTTCCATTCTAGGATTAGCTTTCTAAAATGCAGATATGACATAATGAGAGGCAGCATATTTTTGCTAGCAGCTCAGCTCCTTTTTTCTTAAATTCCTCCAGTTCTCTCGGGATATATACCTTTCATTCCTAGCAGCTTGTGGGTTTTTAGCTTGTTTAACACCTCATGTTATAATATCTCACTGTCTATGATTTGAGCCTGAAAAAACACATCTGGGGCCAATATTTCCCAGCATTCTCTGTGATGCAGATTGATATGAATAAATCCTTTAGCTCTGCTGTAAAGGTCTTTGTGCTCCTAAATGCTTCATTGTCACCTTGGAACTCTAGGGAGTCTCTTGGAGGCTTCCACTTTCTGATGTGGTGAAGCTTGACGTCACTGGCTATCTACTCCTCTGAAAGCACCATTCCAAATTGTACATACCTTTGCATGCATGCCTTGATAGGACTGCATTTTCATTATCTGACCTCTGGCATCAAGGCACACCACTTTCCCCCTTCACAGTGTGCAGCTGAAATACGTACTCCTAAAATGCACAGTGCACATGCAAAGTTGGGACTCCTTAATAAGCCTGGACATGACGAGGTGCTACTCTACAAATGAATGAAGAAACAATTCAGATGCTCAGACACAGCTTCTTTTGAGTGCTTAGTTACCACAAAATGAAATGGTGACTTGCCAAGATGCCCGGTTTGAGGAAGTACGTTCTCCGGAGAAGATATTTCCTTTGAGCCAATGACACTGAGCCAACATTTCCTTTCAGAACTGATCTCAAAATAAACGGTGCATTCTTCTACAGGCTCATATCAGTTACAACTGACAGCATAACACACCCAAAGAAAACAGAACACCACCAGACTGAGCAAGCTTGATGGTACGACTATGGTCTGGAAGAGAGTTGGAGCCCCTAAAACCTGTTATTTCTCCAGAACAAGAAGGGGTATTTGCCCACCAAGAGCTCAAGATACTTCCTTTGCTAAATGAAAGTGGATGCAAAACTCCCTTGCTAACTTGCAAATAGTTTCCAGTCTAGCTCCCTTCTTTATGGGTGCACATCTCGCTGCCTGAACCAGCGAACACTGATTTCAGCAGATGCAAACCAGACAGGATACATAGTGTGGGTGTTTGTTCAGAAGAGTCAGTGTTTATCCCCCTAGGATGCTGAAGGTTTTATGCAGAGCAGCTGGCTGGGCCTCTCTCAGTGAGTGAGACAATAGGTGTTTTATGCTCCTTAGTCTGTCTCTCAGATAGGAATTTATCCACCCTATGAATGTCTTCAGAGCAGCTCTCCATGGTGTGGGTCCTGTCACAACTTCAGAAGAAGCTCAAGCCCATGAACAGTGTATTGAGATTAGATAACATTTAATGACAATATTTTCAAGGCTGAAATTGCACAGAGTTGGAAACAGAGGACCATAACAGATTTGGAGAAAATGTGTCTGGGTGCAGTCTGGGCCAGAGGGATTATCCTGACCCAAATTCCCTTTACTAATTTTTGTTATTTGTATTTGTATTGTTGGACCAACATGTCGTAAAACTTAATCCTTCCTTCTGGATGTTGTTAACCAATGGACAGTAATTGCTAAAGAGGTGCTCATCCTTGCTTGGATGGGGCAAGAACCCATCACGGGTGACACAGTAACTTCAGGCTGATGTCAAAAGTTGTTCATGTTCATACAGAGTCTGTACTGGGCTGATGGGCACTGGCTTAATACTGGCTCAGGCATTTGGCTGCCCCTGTACCTGGGCAGTGGTTGCCATAGCTCTGATTTAAAAAACTCTCCTTAGGGGGCGTAAATCTGCAGATCCTGGTATTTTCTAACCAAGGTTGTTCCACCGTCCAGTCATCCACAGCACTGAGATACCACAGCCTGGCCCTTAGCGCCCAAGGCTGTGAACTTCTCCAAAATTTCTGGATTGTTTTCAGGAAAAAAACCCTGTCCTTGGCTTACTCTTTTCAGCCATCTTCTACCCCCATCCAAACTGCAAGCTAGGGGACCTGAGAAGGCTGCAATTGCCATGCTGGTCACAGAGAGGACAGACCTACTGGGTCAGCCTCATGTAAGGCTTATATTACTTCACTCCATTTTCAGTGCTTCCAAATCCCTCATCTTCACACTTATGACCTGTGATAGCAGGCAGGAAAATGCGCAAATATTTTCATAAACTAACACAGATCAGATTGAAATGTAATTGTTCAACCACTAATCCAACCACTTGCCTCTCTATTTTTCAGTGCCTGTAGTTGGATGTGGTTTGTGACATTTAGTTTAGATATAATCTTTTACATTGATTTAGCATGTCAGCCTTGTATTGATTCCGCACTTAGATCTTTTCATTTGTAGACAGTGCACATTGTACGCTTCTCCGCCTATTTGACGGATGACATCCAAATCTGTAGTACACACCGCTGTCCTTTCCTGGTTGCACTCTTGTAATCGTTTTCCTGGCTTATATCCTGTCCCAAAATGTGATTGACTGAAAATGAGGTGCAGTTGATTTTCTGTTTTTCCAGGTTTTCTCTTCGTGTGTCTTAAATGCCTTTACTGATCTCATTCCTCCAACTTGTATTGACATGTGAGAAAACCTGGAAGAACGGAAAATCAGCTTAACTGCATCTTCCATCAGTGTCCCTGGGCTTGTCCAGTCAATGATGCACTATGGTAAAATTCTTCTTTTCCTTCTGATATCTTGTTTCAGATGATGAGAAAAGTAAAGACTAATAGGTAAGGTTTGTTGTCACCTTGTACCATACAGCATCCTTGGAAATCATTTGGGCACACCAGCACTCCACACTCAGTCACACTGCACATGTGTTTTAAGCCCATTATATCAGACCAGAGCATTGCAGAGATATATGCTGTGAAGAGGGCACCTTCCTGTATATAATTCATGGCATCAGAATGAAATGAAATGAAATGAAATGAAATGACACAGCATGTTGCTAATGCTAATGCCATGTGGTATTATACTGGATTTAAATAATCTTTCTGGGGAAGAAAACACTTTATTTTAAGAGAACCAAGAAAGTTAACTAATTCTTTACATTTTGAGGTACATTTCTAATTCATTGTTATATTCAAATTGAGCTTTAAATCTCATTATTTCTCTTGCTGCTCTGCCTATTAAACTTTCCCTTTGCCTGTCATGGTTTTGTGCAGCATGGTGGAGTTTACAAAACCTGATTTAATTACATTTCGAGAGAAGACACAGATTGCAACCACAGAGCTGTCACCCTCACATAACCCCCAGTCAAATCCCAGGCGGGAATATCACCTTTTACATCTACAATGCAGCTCTATGTATGAAAAATGAAGTGGAGGCCCCTCTCTGCTGAATGTGACAGTGTACAGTCCCCTCAGCTGCTGCAATAATGATAAAGTTCATTTTGATGTAATTAGCAGTTTGGTCCTCAGAACTGACATTCAAAGATATACAAAGTTCAGCTTCCATTGCCCAGATAATGAGTTAAGAATAATACACAAAATAAATATTTGCAAATCATTTCTTTCTTTACTTACCAAACTCCCTGACCTGATGCTAATCTGTGGTGTGAGAGGACACACTCGTGTCTTCCACTTGACAAATGCAAGTAGCTTTACAGCAGGGATAGCAAAATGACTATAACAGAGCCACCAGCAGAGATAAGCTGAGATATGATCACTATCAGACTGTTTTTTGTAAAGCAATTTGACAGCGTGAACACCTAACTATACTGCAGCTGGGCACTCTGAACCCTTGGAAATGAGGCCACTCTGAAAACATAGCTTTGCATTTAACGGCAAATGATGTCCCAGAGAGAGGTCTTCTTCTGGGAAGAGAAGGAGGTAATGCTATAGAAAAGACACCTCAGGGGAGCTAGGGATAAAAGGCAAGCCAACCACAACCCTTACGCAACCCCTGCCCCGTCCTCCGTTGCCAGCTGGCTACCAGAGAGACCTTATAGCAGCCTCCCAGTACTTAAAGGCGGCCTACAGGAAAGCCGGGGAGCGGGTCTCTATCAGGGAGTGCAGAGATAGGATGAAGGGTAAAGGTTTTAAGGTGAAAGGGCGTAGATTTATGTTAGACATAGGAAGACATTTTTTACTGTGCAGGTGGTGAGGCACTGGCGCAGGTTGCCCAAGGAAGCTGTGGCTTCCTTGGAGGTGTTGGAGACCAGGTTGGATGGGGCTCTGAGCAGCCTGATCCAGTGGGACGTGTCCCTGCCCATGGGAGGGAGTTGAATCTAGGTGATCTTTAAGATTCTTTCCACCACAAACCATTCTCTGATTCTATGACCACAGCTCAGTAGGATGAGAGACAACTAGGCCAGTGTCCCTTTGCTTCTTCTACACAGGTGGCAGAAACACAGTGGCACTGTGGGAGTCTGAATGGATCCACAGACAACAGTGTTATAATTTTGACAGAGATGTCTTCCTTATCTGAGAGTGCAACTTTTGTTAACAAAAGGGCTGTTGATGCATGTAGAAAATGGAAAGCTCTCTTCTAGCACAGAACCTTACATACTCTTTTTATCATCCTTGGATCTAGCTCAGTATCGCTCCACTCCAGAGCTTATGAATAAAAGTACTTACAAACACAACTGTGATTCAAATATCAAGCATTTTACTGCATTTTCTAGGTGCTTTGCTCTCATAACAGAGAGCTCACCTCCTTTCCAAAAGGAACAGTCTCCTGTTCTCCTTCCAATGTCTGCTGTTGAGTGCTTTACTCCTCAGTATATAACAGTATTCATCGTGTGCCCCCTCCACACCCTCTCCTTGGAGCGACATCTACCTAGCAATGATATTTAGCAGGTGACTTGTTTTTGCAGCTTCCAGGCTCAACGTCCCACATTCCTGCCCAGAATCTGGGGAATGCCATTATTTTTCTTGGGGAAAGAAACGATTTGTAACACAAATGAAGTGTTACTGAGATGTACTTTTTATTTGCAGAAAAATATGTTTATTCAGCCATAAATATGTCTATTAAGCATCTAGTAAATCAGACTCTGCAGTAATATTTTTTTTATGTAAGTTTCCACAGAAATAGTTCAAGGCTGTTGCAAAGCTCTGTAAGCTTCATATCTTCCCAAAAGGAAGACAAATATGAAATTTCAGTCTTTTCTCTGAGATATTAATTGATCTGGCAGGTCTGCCCTGCTGACGGCACATCTCCTGTGTTCCTGGTCAGTCCCACTTTCTCTGGGGCCAAGGAAAAGATTTTCCTTCTTTTTTTCCTGTTGAGAGGGATCATGGTTGACTTGTGTTTAATCCAACAACTAATTACTTAAAAATTTAATCTGTATAAACATAGTCAATAGCAACATGAGGCATTTCTGTGTCTAAATAATGAGATAAAAAGGAAAGCCCATGTCCTTTCCACTCCTCATCATCTCCTTAGCAGGGACTGTATCAGGAGCTTGCAGAAGTTATATGTCAAGATGTTCACAGGGCAGGAGTGTACCTCTCAGTTAATTTTCTAATAATTTCAGCCTGATCTAAACATTTGTAGTTTATCTGAGAGTGTAACCAAGCAGTCAGAGCCAGGATAGGACTGGCTTTCACCCCTTGTCTTTTCTGAGCTCCTGGAAGCACAACCCCCCTTCACCTGCGTACTATCAGCACCTCTGCCCTACAGACAGGGCTGGCCTGGGCTGCACACTGGTAGTTTTGGACTATGTTTTGGAAGAATAAGAGCTGGTGAGACTTTGGTAGTTCCTGTGCCTGCGCTCTGCCCAGGCTCCCTGCCCACCTTTTTTACAGTCAATGGAAGGATCCTAATACCCCTGCCAGCCCCAGCAAGCTGTCAGTGACGGTGTGAGCAGATGCTGAAGAACCTTTCCCACTTCCATCATCCTTGGGTCAAACTCAGACCTGTCTGCTACGGGAAGCCTCAGTCTATTTGCAGAGTCAGTGCCCCCGTTACATCTATTTTATCTTGCAGAGGGCCTTCTGCTTTGCCAATCCTCCCTCAATGCCCTCAGGTTCATTCTAAAAATACACGGTCCAGCAGTTTCAGCGCTTGTCTCCTGTGGTGATGCACACAAGCAAGGACTTGATTAGGCACTCAGTGTTGGGGAGCAACAAAGCAAGCTCCCAAGTTCAGCCTGGGCAGGCTCTGCATCTGTACTGAGCAAGCTGGAGTTCAGCAATGTGCAAGAGGCAGGCAGTAAAATTTCACGACCTCCCAGTCCCGCTGGAGCAGAAGGAGCCTTTGGTGCTTGTGGATGGACAAACAAACTGCCAGAGAGTCTCTTCCAGGGCAAACAAGGCCAGCTGTGAACAAGGCTCCCCTTGTTTTTACACTTGACCTAGAGTGGTGTTGTCTGCAGATATATTTAGGGTTTTCTTATGTGAAAACTGCAGATATATTTAGAGCTTTTGCATGCCCCTGGGTTGTCCTGGATGAGCAGGGTTGGGGTTGCACTCAAGGACAAGCGAGAAGCTCTGCATAAAGTCCTGATAAAGTTTCTTTGCTCTAGCTACATATTTCTGTCTTGGGGCAATTAATCTTCCCACAGACTATATTAAAGACTTTGAACACTGAGAAACTCTGTCCATGGGGGTACAGGAGAATTGTAAAGCAGTGCTTGTGAAATGGGGGAGCAGGCAAACTCTGCTTACACAACACCAGGACAGAGTCCAAAGGGCATCACCTTCCTCACTCCTGGTAGCTGCAGCGTCTGGTGAACATGCTCACCTGGGAGCTGGTGCCACGGGATGAGCCACTTCCTAGGGCTGAAATGAGGGAATCTGTGTTTTCCCCATGATTATGGCCCTTAGGCATTTTCAAGCTTGTTTGTGCCAGAGTGCAAACTTTCACCTTAGCATAAACATATCCTCAGACACAAAAACTATGGGACTTGAGTTATGGGTTGGTCTGACTGCAATGAAGAGGGGAAGAGCAAGGTGCTGCTGACATTTAGGGAGGGATTTATGCTCTGGTTTTCTGTGTACATCTCACGCTACTAATGCTTGGGCACAAAGTAACAATTTTTCTGCCTGATATGGGAAACATAGGACATCCCACTTAATAAATGACACGCATACACAAGTATGGTGATTCAGACGGGCTAACTCCTCCTAGGAAAATAATAAGCAAATTATAGAATAGAATCATAGAATTATAGTATCAGTAGGTTGGGAAAGACCTCTTAGATCATTGAGTCCAACCATTCCTATCTGCCACTAAACCATGTCCCCAAGCAGTACCAGGTGCTGAGAGCCAACCCAATGCCTTGCAGGGCAGGAGGAATGGCTTGGAGCCTCAAAAGAGAAGGTGCAGGGGGCACAGACTTGTAAAACACCAGATTTCCAGAGGGATACATGCTGCTGCCAGTGAAACTGCTGTGGAAATTCCAGAGTACTTCCACTCCCATCATGCTACAACCCCGCTTAGGAGATTTTCCATCCTCTGGGTCTGCTGCACGTATGAACTGTGGAGGCTTTTTTTCAGTTTGGTGCCTGCTGAACTCTTCCTGCTGCTTTTCACCTGGGCCAGCAGAGAACAACAAATTTCCCCACAGTGAGGCAGGCTCGGTGCCCCCAGGGGTGGGAGCTTGGCATTTACAACCTCTACAAGAGAGATCTGTACTCCTTTGAACACAGACAAACTGAGGTGTGGATTCACTGTGTTTTTACAGTGTGGCATTTTATGTGCTCAGCTGTTGAGCCCTTTGTCTACCAACTACATTCATAAAATACATATAAGACATAAGCAGCATTAAGATATTCCTCTGCATGGATGCCTTTACAATGTATATCCCACTCAGCCTGTCATGAAATGCTCTTGAGCACTGTCACAGAGTCTAAGCCTGCCAAAGCATGGCTATTAAAGCTATTAATTTGAAAGATGGCTTTTGCTTCCCTTTTGCTAACCATGTCATAGCATTGCACTGGAGGTGCCTAGACACACTTCTCTTCTCCATTATATGCATTATATGTTTGTCAGTGAGGTAAAGGGCTCTATCATTCTTCTACATCAACTGTACATGTGCAGAAAGATGGCACAGCAGAGCTATGGGCAATTATGCATTTAAAACTCAAATACCAAGCAGATGTTTTCAAAACCTTCAGCTCCTGCAGGAGGCACTGCCCAATAATGAACTCACAGCAGATCTTCCACAAGGTTTTCCAGAGACAGTCCTGGGCCTGCAATAATAACCTCCCGGTGTGCGAGTGCGGAAGGATAAGAGCAATCACAGGGGATTTCTTAGTTACAGACTCAGCACAAGGATTATTGTGAGAGTGACATTCCCTGATGGCCTTCAGCTACAAACCAAAGTCAGCAACCAGGTCTCCAGTACTCATTTGTGGCCAAAACACCTCCCTTTTTCTCGGAGGCTGAGTCCCTCAACAGCACTGGTCTTGGTGGCATTGCACCTCCTCCTGCAGGTTCCTGGTGCCAAACCCCACACAGGTGGTTTAGCAGGACCCCACAGGTCACGACACTGACACCCTGACAGCACCTCGCACCAAAGGCATTCACGCTAACCCTGCAACTATCAGGAACATGAATTTAAAGCCTGTTGTTGGTTTTGCTGGGACTTTGTTTCAACTCTGTAGTGACACATGTTCCTCACTGCAACGCACCCATGGACTCCTCTGTGAACAGTCAAGCTCAACTCTATTCTATTTTTTTTCTCTCTTCTGAAAGACAGAAAGGATATCAGAGACAGAGGTGTTCACAGCTGTTGCATTGCTTATCAGCTCTGTGTAACAGGCCATTGGATATCAGATCAGCTCTTGATAATACATGAATAGATTTCCCAATCCACACCTGAAACATTCTTGGGATGACTGGTCTGAGTACACACCCACTCCTCTGGAGCTGTGAGTGCTATAATACTCATCAGCTGTAACCCAGTTTGGGAAAATACCCACCCATGTTGTCCAGGAGTGACAGACTGGGAATACCTTTAAATGACTGAAGTAATCTATCTTTATTTGTAGGCTGTGGCAAACTGTTACAAGAATAGCTATACTTATTGGGCATCATATTATCCTGTGAACAGGCTTTACTACAATGGGTGTAAAAAACAGGGAAACTGTTCTTCAAATACCTTCCACCAAGACATGCCTCTGCCTAGAACTATGGAAAATACAAGATGTGTTGGTCAGCACATTGGAAAAGTGCAAGGAAGGCTGAATCCAAGATGCCATTAATGGTTGTTGGAAGTAAATACCAGAGAAGGCACCTTTCAATCTCTTTTCAGATGTGACAGAGAAAGCTGGAGCTATGAAGAAAACTCTGTGTGCTCTTCAGTTTCTCCCCTGCATTTTGGAAAGATGAAAGTCCTCCATTTGCCAACAGTCTGAACTGTATTAGAGGGTGCCTGAATCCATCCCCATACCTCCTCCTGCCAAAGCTTCTCAGAGAGGTAAAGCTGTCTGTATGTTAAAATGAAAGGCCAACTGCTTGTTCACCTGCTAATTGCTACTGAAGACCATACAATCCTTTCGATACCAGCTAAGCAGATCCGGGCTTAGCCCACTATGTTTGTTGGGAGAGTTCTTCCATGTGCAGGACCACAGGTGACCTGCCAGCAGTCCTCTTGAGTCAACAAAATGACTGCCAGTGATTTCAAGACCTAACTCAACAATTTGCAAGTACTGTGATGAATAAAAGACTTCTCATATAGCCTTAAAAATCTGAAGAGGTCCTTGTAGTGAAAGGCCAAACAATATTATGAAACCTGACAAGAGGTCATGAGTGCTGTTTTTTCCTATAGCAGAAGTCATGTAAAGAGGGACATTTGCACTCTGCATTCACAAGGCTGCTTCGTGTTTCCTGAAGGCAAACTGGTGTGAGCTTATTACATCCCCACCCCTGAGGCAGGAAACTAATATCCAGAGGCAGATGTGGGAACTTAAACTATCTTTTCTATGCATGTGCATAATGACACCCTCTGGGGATACCTGTAGGAAATACTTCAGCAAAGCCTGGTCCAAAGAGTCTGCTCACAGCCAAGGTAATGAAGACTTTGTATGGCTCCCTACAGTGTTTGAGCAGATTGGCAAAAAATCATTGCAACTTCTGAGCCCAGAGGCTCTCTCCTCCATTCTCTGTCAAAATCTGAAAATTCAGTATTTCCTGCTAATTAATAAAAACTGCATATAAGAGTGAAGTCAGCAGTGTAAATGAAGTATTTCATGAAAGAGAGAAGAATGAGTGATCAGCAAGGAAGTGAGTTTTAATATAATCCCCTTTCATTTACAGCTCCTACATCCATCCTACAGAGACTGGCTTGAACACCACGGACTCGGAAAACCTGCACCACCACTGCTCACCACTGACTGCTGCCAAAATTTACTGCAGTGTTTTCCTAGCAAGGAGAGATGCCTGACACCACTGGCAAGTCTCCCTTTGAATCATGCCTAGGTCAAAAGGAAAACCAAAACTGAAAATAGACCTTGGTTTTGCCCTTTGTGCAGCTTAGGTCAGGACTTGATGGGTTTTTTTGATAGTTCTGTAGGCATTTGTAAGCATCCCAGTGCATGGCTTACACTAGGACTGAATAACAAGCAAGTTAGGGTAGCCGTGTTCAAAGATCTTGCTTACTGCTCTGATTATTTGGCTTAAAAGCAGACGCACAGAAAACAAACCCAAATGTTTCCAGGAGCTGAACTGTACCTGGTGGAAGAGCCATGCACTTTGCAGCCTTTGTTGGGATTGCTGCATAAGGCAGTGGGAGGTCCAATGCCTTTCCCCGGATTGCAAAGGGTCATTTAGGGGGACTTCTAACTTGTTAATCATTGTCTGGGAAACTACCCTGCCACTGGAGTAGGTCCATACTAGATCTCCATATCCCACATGTGAGGCTCATGGCAGCAGTCCCTGCCCCTGTGTATGTTAATTGCCATTTGCCAAGCTAGAAGCAGTTCCCAGAGCTAGACACCATCCAGCTTTTCATCTGCTGATCCCTGATGAGTTTACTAAAGAGGTCAGTGCTTCTGTACAGTGGAGACCCATAGGCTAGTAATTTATTTGTAACGGAGCTGTAAATGAAACTCAGGCATTCAAGCCCCATCCACTGCTCTCCACATCATTCAGCCTCACACACGGTGGTGCAAACTGACAGACCTTGCAGGGCACAAAAAAAGCATTTGGCAACACAACAACTCTTTTTAACCAAAACCACTGGAAACGAGATTTACTGGATCTTTATTCATTTGTCCTATCATAAGAGTTGAAAATAGAAAAAAAAAATATTTGCCACAAAAGGAGTGTAGAGGACAAACATTTTTCATTTACAAACACTTGGAGAGCTTTCAGAGCAAACACAAAATCTAATTTCCTTCCGGTTTTTCAGCTACAAAAGAAAGCCTAATCCCAAAACAAGAGATACTAAGCACTGATAACTAATGGAAGGAATTATGGCTGTCCACAATGTAAGAAGAGCAAGAGGAACTGCTCACCTTGCTGATACAGAAAGACACACCAGCCCCAGGCTAGCACCCAAATTTGCACTTTGCCCACCATGTAGGGACAAGGGCTTGTGCTCCATTGTGTTTTAGGTGTTTAGAGAGGCCTCCTGGCATCCCACATCAGCCTGGGCAGTGGCTGCTGCATGAATCCTGTCCTCCTGGAAAGTAACTTGCATGCACTAAAACAAAAGCATTTTCAGAGTGGTTTGGCCCCATCAGTTTTTCTACCTGATTCCATTCCTGAACAATTTCATGGCTTTCTCTGTTCCTTTCTCTATTACTTTTTTTGGTGCATATGCTCATATTTTTAAATACTCTGTTGTCTGGTGCATTTTTCTGAATCGTAGCCTTCCAGAGATCACATTTCCTTTCTCTAAATCTCCTGACACTGTTTACTGCTCCTGTTTCTGCCTAGTGCTCTCAGCTGCACAGTAATTACATCAGAAATGTGGTGGTTCCTTGAACATGTGGAAATCATGTACTTCTGCATGTGACACTCACACAGTAATTACACTTTTGCAGTTTTCCTCCAGCCAGATGATGGTACTCATTTCTTTATTGGACAAAACATATTTATATGTTAGGTTTTTTAATGTATTAGGATCATTTTGTACATATTAGGATCATTTTTTAATAACTGGATGAGAAGAGAAAATTGCCAAGCATGACAAAGATAGGAAAAGAAAGGCAGAAAACTTGCAGAGATTAGCAGAACTCTGGAAGGCTTCCAAAACAAAGCTGGGAGTTTGATGACACACAGAAGAGGTGTCAAAGGTGGGCGATAGAGAGGAAGGTTGTTTTTCCCATAGGAATGCCTTCCTATGTTGACTTCCACATGCACACGCTGCGTGGCTGAGCCCTCGCTGCTTACTGTTGCATTGTAGACACCTGTAGCACCTCAAAGTGTCCTGACCTCCCCAGGAAGCCCCCAGTGGGGTGCTTTGGAGTGGGAAAGAGGTTTCTGGAGGACCCTGATGTACTTAGGAGAAAGCCTCTTTGTTTTCAAACAAACCCTGGGCCCTACAGAGGGTATAATACATGATGCTGAAATGTTGCCCAGCACAAGCATTTTACAGGAACAGAAGGAAACTACAAAGAACTTCCAGAGAGAAACAATCTGCCCTGATGACAACCATGGATATGCCCTGTATAAAAAAAAAAAGTCAGAGCAATCCTGACTTTCCCTGTTGTTTCAAATTGTCTCTAATACACTGTTTATAGAGTAATGATGAAAGAAATAATTTAAGATGCTCCGAGCCAGTCACCACTGACTGAAGTCCAGCATCATGACTGGAGCCATCATGGGGATGAAAAGAAAAGAGCCCACCTTGCCCTGATCCTGGCTTCAGAGCCTGTGCAGGCATACGGTGAGATGGCAACATCTGCTCACTGTTCCTAAAATCTCAGGTTGCTTCCTGAGCCTCACATGCCTCAGTGGGTTGTCCTTCAACTATACTGCTTTGTCTCCCCTGGCTGCACGTAAGTTCCTCCTCCCCAGCCTGATCACTGGCCACACGGACTGTCCCTAATGCCATGGAAGAGAGAAGAAGCAGACAGATAGCATCTTCCGAGTTGGTGGTTGGTTTGTACTTCTTCACCTCAGGTGCCAGATAATCTGAACGGAGGTAGAAGAGAGATGGAGTGATAAGGGGAAACTTACTGGAAAGGAGAAGGCTTGTAGCACTTTGGCGATGGGTATCTGTGTGTAGTGGCCACAGGTTCGACAGGACACCTTGGAGGAGGCCACCTCAAAGATTTTGTTCACCTCCCATCTCATTACACCCCAAGACATGATGTAGGGGGAGCTAATAAACAGAAACAGCAGAAAACACTGGGACTGGGAAAAGTGTTTTGTACCATTTTGGAGAGGGGAAAGAGAGCAGCAAAAAAAAAGAAATGGAGAGACTGAACAGGGAGAAATGAGTTGGGAGAGATGAAAAGGGCACATCAAAACTCTCTGCAGTTGATTGATGGTCGCTGGTTACTCTCTGCAACATCTGGAGGACCAGACCCACAAGGATTTGGGGCCAGTGCCTGGGAGCCATGAGGGCTGGCACCATCTCCTAGTGATGTGCCAGATGATGCCAGCTCCAGAAACCTGGTATAAGTCCTGAAAGGGAAATAATAACTGCACTCTCTGGGCAAAGGGAGAAATAGCGACTGTAAGCTGTGTAGAGCAAATTCACCTTACCATCAATTGTCCCCAGGCACTGTTGGAGAAAACACAGCTGGAGAGAAGCAGCCTGTGTCAACAAGCTCAGCAAAAGCAAAAAAAAAAAAAAAAAAATAAATAAAGAGCTGAAAAGGCCGTGCTTGTGATGTGGTGGGCAGAAGATTGAAGGGTTTTCTGATTTGGGGTGACCAGCTTGGCTGGTAGCTCTACAGAGCAAGTGGAAATGCACTCCAAAAGGCACTGCTGTGTCTAACCAGGATGAGTGACAAGTTTGTAACACAAGGACACTATTATCAGACTGGCTGCTAATTTAATTTGTTCACTGGTGATGGGTACATGGGTTTCCTGCGTATTTTGTTGGGTTTGCACACAGTTGTAAGGAGATTTACAAGCTGTGAACATCCACAGTTTTGAATCACTTTTACAGCTATAGGAGGCTTTTCAAATCGTGCAACTTAGAAGATTAAGGACTTTCTATTCAGAAACCTTCTGGGGTATTAAGAATGGAGGTCCACAGCAGGGTGAAAGAGGTGCTCCTTTCCTGGACTGTTCTTCTCATTTCTACACATACAGCTCTCAATCTTGAACTGACTTTGGAGGAGTTTTTATGTTATCTCTGAAGCTGGGGAATCGCCAAAACTCACTGCAGCCCAGATGTCTCCAAAACCTTTGTAGCTCATGCTCTCTTAGTGATCTGAGGACAGCTCCATTTCAAACTGTCTCTGGAATGGGTGATGTTGATTTTCTCTGGACAATATAACCGCAAGAGGGGAAAGCATGCATGGGGGAAATATCCACAGGCCTACTGTGGGTGAGGAGACGGTGAATAAGTTCACCTTAGCATAAAACAGTACATTTGGCCCATCGGTATCTCCTTAGGAGCAAGAGGCAGCCTCGGAGGCTGCTGTCTTTCTTTCTGTAACAGCTTTTGGTCTGGTAACATGAGTTAGCATGGAGACTTTGTGCTGGGATATCCTTTCCTCTTGTGAGCTGCTGCTGGTATTGTTCAGTGGTTGAAATAAGTCATAGAATCATAGACTCCTTTGATTATTGCTTCCTATTGTTTGATGGCACTGGTTTGATAAGTTATATTGAAGTCAGTGGGGTAAACCAATTCATACCAACTAATGATGAGGCCTGCTATTGTTCTGGGGTGATTTGCACCGTGATAAGTTGGACGCAATATTTAATTAATTCCGGTGACCGATCTAAACTCCACTCAATTACTGCTAAGCTGAGATAGGGCTATTTGTGTAATTTAAGTATAATCATCTTCTCCCCTGTGGTAATTAACACATGACAGCATTACACTGACAGCTTTTTAACACTTTTCTAACATTTCTTCCAAATCTCTCTCCCACTTCCCTCTGGACAATATGTCAAAAAAAACCCCCAAAAAACAAAAAATCCCCCCAAAAGTACGTACTCTTTGAAAGCTCTTATTTTTTTACCATTGCGTTTTGCTCTGTGTCCAATGATACGGACTGTGGCAAGGCAAGTAGGTCCCTGCCTTGCTGAAAGGTTGATGAAGAAACAATGGGGTCTCACCAGTCGGTGAATGCATCATGAGTAACTGCACAGGACTTTAGACAATATACCTTGCTGAGTAGTATTGAGGTGGTCCATGCTTTGCTGCTATAAGGACACCATGTATTTCATAGTCTATCAAGAGTTAATATAGATGTAATTGCTGGAAAACATATTTCAGTCAGTGGGTTTGTTACTCATTATCTTTGTTTCTGCCTCCATGTTTCAGCAATAACTTTTTTATGAATTAACATAAGCGATACTGCACTTCCCAAACATCTCTGCAGTGGTTCACCTGAATTCCTATAGATATTTTTCCACCATTTATAGCAAAGGTCTTTGTCTTCTGTATTATGCAGAGACCCACCTTCACCTCAGTGGGGAATGACATTGAGTCCTCTCGACCTCACATTCGCCATCTCATGGCATGGATTCATCTCACCAAACCTTAGATATCCAGGTCAGACACTTACTGTGTCTATGTTCCCTTTATAGTCATCAGAGCCTCCCTATGAGTAGTTATTTCACCTGATTTCTCTCCTGCTAGTTTAGATGCTTGTTACCAAAAGTTAATATAGAAGAATCTGGTCCAAAATAT
Source organism: Cuculus canorus (assembly GCF_017976375.1). Lineage (NCBI taxonomy): Eukaryota > Metazoa > Chordata > Aves > Cuculiformes > Cuculidae > Cuculus > Cuculus canorus. Next base: position 10,053,052 of record NC_071404.1, on the reverse strand, counting down.
ATCCACAGGTTTTAGTACTTGGTCTTTTAATTTGCTGTCCCTCATCTAATCATTACGTCACTGCTGCAGCCTATACAAACAGCTCTCCGGAGACCATCCTGCCACAAAAACAGAACCTGTCCTTACATTATAACTCTGCCAGCAGAAAAATCTCTGCAATGTGATTTCAAAGAGGTAGATGCAGACTTTGAAAGAGGTTATTCGCAATTCACTGCTCAGAAATACCTCACAATTGGCTGATGTATCTTTGAAACTCAGCCACAACTGCATACTTGCATCTGAAATGAGCAGCAGCTTCCAGAGCCTGTGTTGTTCAGGGGTTGTTGCTCCAACACCCCTTCACCTCCCAGTCTTTTGGCTGGCACACAATTTTCTGAGTCACTGGCACTTGTGCTTCTTGCCCTTGCACAGTGATTATCATTTCTCAAATCATCAGTAGTCCTTCTTCTCCTGCTGCCTGTATGTCTTAAAATAGCCAGTAGAGCTCTGCACCCTGCAGAGAGGATGACTTTGCTCTTAAACTGTTTCTACGTCATGCAGGTAAAGAAATAACAATAACGAGTTTCTAAATAAGAGTTTTCACAATAACATTTTCAGGTTGCTGTATTTCTTTTTGGGTTATTGTGGTGTGGAGGTAAGTGTGCTCCTCTTTGATATGTATCAAGCTTTGAGTAACTTGGTAAAGAACATCCATGATGCTCTGGCCTCACCATCTGCTGGCCATTGGCTTGAACTGATGTCTTCACTGAGCTTGGCTTGAGTCACCAGGTATTCAGAGTTTCTGCAAAAATTAAGTACCAATTGAAGTTAGCTGTTTAGCCTTACTTAAACTTGCACGGAAGAATACTAACAAGGACACTTATAAGATTTTATTAGTTAGAAAATTCTAAAGACCCATCTTGTGACTGGAAGTATGGAGTATAAATTGCACAAAGCAAAAAGGTTTGACTAGCTTCTCCTCAAATGTTACTTCATAGAACTACATTTCTGTCTACCCTAACTTCCCAGTATTTTTGAATGAAACATACTATCACATTGTGCCCCTTCTAATGCAGTTCCTAAAATGCTAACACTTTTTAGGCAAGCTGCAGGTCCCTTTGCATTGTATCTCACTGATGAATTAAATTCTTGCCATGTTACGCTCCTGCAGGCCAGCAAATTAATTCAGAATTCTTAGAAGTTAATCATAAAAAATATTTTCACAGAGCTCTACAAATGATATTCATTAAAATACTGTTAGTATTTTTTGTAAAGAAATGGCCTATAACAGAGATCCACCCTTATACAGCTGTTGTAGGAAAAAAAAATAGACGTGTAAATAATGCTTTTGATGGAGGAAAAAATAACTAAGTAGATGAGTATGTGGGAAGTACAGCCCTGTTGTTAAAACACAGGGCTGGGAGATGGATATCCACGTTGTGTTTCCAGCCTGCCGCAGATTTCCCATATGACTGCAGACAAATTGCTCGCGGTGTATTTTTAAAAGTAGCCTGCAAATTTTGGATGACACTTTCTAAAGACTAACACTTTCTAAAGACTGACACTTACTCTTGGCTCCAGAGGCACCAATACTGCCTTTAATCTCAAAAACCTGAGACCAAGGCTATATTAACTCCTCCTGCACTGCTCTGAAGATCTGTCTCCAGAGTGAGATTCGATGCAGCGTGTCCAGCCTCCTGCCCACCACAATCCACTTGTCCAAGTCCAGGCTGCCTGCTGACAACCTGCCCGGGTAGGGCTGCCAGATGGATTTAGACATATTCCTGCTCTGTCTGTCTGGACCCGTCAAAACAGCTCTGTTGGTTTTACTCCATGTTTAACTAGCCTGATCCACCTGACACTGCTGAGTGCCAAGGCTCAGCTCCATCACTGTGCCTGCCCAGCTCACACACATGGAATAGCAAGGGGTTTAACATGGATAATTTGTAAGGAAAGATCTGAACAGTGGTTATCCTAAACTGAGTTCATTCTGCTGTAGGCTTTGATCATATTAAGTGGTTAAAAATTAAATAATCCGTCATTGGTATTATAAACTGGACATTAAAATTTAAAGACAGTTTCCAGCCTTGGTCTATATCTTGGTTTGTTTGCTGGTACAAGAGGGTTGGTCTCAATCATAAATTCACAGGTTGCAGCAAAAAACACAAATGTTTGTGAAGTATCCAAATACCAAAGAGGTCCAGAGGCTTGAGCAGGAGAAAGCAAGTAATACTGTATTCAGAGCAAGGTTTAAAGATGGGCATTAAGTAAGGTACAGGACCTTTGCACTGAACAACACGGTCAGAAGAGACTATTGGCTAGCTGCTCACTAACTAAGCATCATCCATCCTTGGTACTAAATGAGGCAGGGAACTAGAGGAAACAACACGTGCAATTATACTCTGTCTTCAAATGCATATGCATGGAGGGGCCTGAATTAACATTGCACAAACAATATTAGTGCTGACATTTTCTGGATGCTGAATGCTAAGTTTCTAACCACTTCTCTAATATACTTTGTTAGGCAGCAATTTCTCTCCTCTAGTCTTATACTCTGCAACATTATTTGGACCAAAGAAATGGAAGAAGAATAGAGATAGCAAATGCTTCTTTCTAGTCTCAAATGGCAGTTCTCCACCAGTGGGAAATACAGCATCAAATACATAAGAATGGGGCCCTTGGCGTCAACACTAGGAAGCCAAGAACTGGGGTTTCCCAGAATCACAGTTTGCAATTCGGGTTGAGACTTGACTGTGCCTTTGTTTTCCTAATTACACAATAACAATGCAGAATCAATTTTCTCAAGAGATTTTCAAGGCCTTGCTAACATTTGGTGACACCATTCACTAAGAACCTGTGAAGAGCAGCTTTGCAGTTCACAGCTGAACACCTGATTTCTTAGTCCTCACTAAATCATAGTTACCAGTGACTGACTGGTCATATTACCCTCAGTTCATGCAGCCCTGAACACACATGTCAGAATACGAAAGGGCAGAACAAGTTATAGGGAGAGGATCGTGTTTTGCTACAAGTAGGAAAATCCCCCTTAGACAACACCCTTACATGCTGCCATTGACCACACTGAAGGAAAAAAATTAATACACTGATGTTAGATATTTATACATTTCTGCTCAAAGACACCCTCCAGGAACAAGAGGAGAGAAAAGAAGTGAGAAAGCAACAATCTAAGAAAGGAGGAGATAATTTATAAGAAATGGGCAGTTCATATATCTTTAAGGAATGAATAAACCCAGTCAAATGGTCCCTGTGATGCAGCACAATAGCCTATTGTCTTGGTGCCTATAAATCAGCATCTCGCAGCCTGTGCTTTGAGAGCCAGATGTTCATCATTAAACACCATCCTACGCTCCCTCTTGCATCTCCTTTTCAGCTCTGTTTTGTGCCATGTGCAGGAGATCACTGCCACTCCTACCTGCATAAAGCCATGGTGGTGACCGATCCTGGAAGGGCACTCTAGGAACCACCTGCCTGACAGCAGTTATTGCAGCTCTACGCTGCATTACAACTGCACTGCATTAAATCGTGACTGTCACTGGTGCCCATTACAGACACCAAGCGTAAGCAGTGCTCCACTGTACTGCCAGGAACAAGCTCTGCTTTCCACATTTGGCTTGACAGACAGGTCTGCACAGAGAGGAGATCTCAGTTCTTGCATCAGTTATGAGGGTTGCCTCCTCCTAAATTGCAGCAAGATCATTTTGGCTTGTAGGTTTCTCTTTAATGTATTGGAAACCTAAGAAAGCTGATAAAGGAACCTCCAGCTGAGAGCACCGTACTTAGATGAGTACAGAAAGGTTATGATTTTCTTTACAAGAAAGTTTATGATTTTAAAGCACTTTCCTGCTTGAGTGGTGTGCAGTATCATAAAACAGAAATGGTTTGACATTCTACCAAACGTGTGAAATTATATCAAGTCAGCAAGAACTTTTCCCCAAGAGCAGGTTATGCTCCACACTACCTGCCTGCAATACAGCTGCAGCCTATAAGGTGGGTAGAGGTATTTTTATCTGCACCTGGGCTCAGTAGGCACTCCCAGAGGCCACAGTCTGCTG